>NC_138777.1:127924559-128522059 GCF_965119305.1 Pelophylax lessonae | reverse complement strand
CTAAATGGACAGCAATAAGGTTGTAAATACAGTGACTGCCTGTCCCCCCTGATGGCGGCCCTGGGTGTGTCATGAAAGGCCAATTGAGAAAATGGCTATATCATGTAGAGGAAATCACCAGTGTGGGGCAACCTATGTCATGGAGGTAGATTTGGACATCGATGTATATGTATCACCAGAAATGGAATTCTTTGTTCTACAATATCTCAAAGACGACCTAGCATGTTATTTGAAGACTGTACTATTTTGGACATACTTGGACTCAAACATACACTGCTCTTTCCACAGCTCCTCCTCCTCTGGGGGTATGATAAAGTTTATACGCATCTTCACCAAAAGCACAAGATGATGTGTCGTCTCCGGATGAGGCTGCAGCGGAGATTTCAGTTCCAGGCTGATATAGTGGATCTGCAGCGGGCCTGGAGTGATGCCAAAAGGCGCTCACCCAGGCTCCTGCTAAAGGCTGTGGAGCAAATCTCCGGTAAGTAAAAATATACATTACATGTGACCAGATAGGTTACAATTTTTTGGGTAGGTGGACATGTGTTTAGCTATGCAACAACACTAATACCAACACCCCCCCCCCCCCCCTCCCTCTCGCTCCTACCTTTCCTACCTCCATCAAGTGTCTCTTCACAACCTTTAATACTACTATGTACATTCGTATTTTTTATGTTTTTTTTTTTCTTCTGCTTCTAGCCAAAGCGGACGGACGGCACCCTCTTGTGCTTTTGGTGAAGAAGGGGAGGAGGAGGACGGCCACACTCCAATATGCAGTCAGAGGCAGCGAGCCATTTGAGCAGCTGAAAATTGTGGATCGTAAGTAGAAAATAAAAATGTTAGAAATTTCTAATCTCTAATCACATTTTACAGAGCCCCCTTTACATCGGAGTCTCCAGACTTACTACACTGTAAGAGGGAAGTGTGAAGACTCTGATATAAGGAGAGTTTGGGAACCATTATTTGAGGGGGGAAGCTGGGGACTCTGGTGTAAAAGGGAACTCTGTGTTCCCCAAAGCTCCCCCATACATCTGAGCTTACAGAGACCCTCTTACACTTCCCTTCCTCAGTCCACCACAGTCAAGGGCACAACAAGTCCCACTGCAGAAGGCTACCTGCTTGGACTTGTAATCCTCTCTGTAGGGGAATGAGGAAATACTGCCTGCTATGCTAAGACTTGTAGTGCCCTCTGTTAGGGACTAAGGATTCCTCAGTCCTCAACATTCTAGGGCACTATAAGTCTCAGCATAGTGGGCTGTCATACCTCAGTCCCTCACAGCTCGGGTCAAAAACAACACAGTTAAACATCTAAAGGACAACTCCAAACAAAACTACCAATAATGGACAGAGTCCATATGCTCTATAATGTCAAAGACCCGCTACCACTCACCTTCCACCTCTGGTGCTGTCATTGTGTAGGGCAAAGGGCTCCATCTACACCATGTTTGGCTTTCATGTCAGATAGGCAGGACTTGCTCAGCTCCACTCTCTTCCTTGGCAATTGACTCTGGCGTCATTGTGGATCTTTCCTCCTCTAGAAAACCCCCAGGGGCCCTCTCCTTGTCCCCCAGCCACCCAGGGCCTTCTTCTCCTCCTCCTCCACCAACCATTTTCAGACTCTTCCAACTTCCCTGGGGCTACTCAACCACTTTGCATAGTGGACACAACAAATCTATGACCAGCCTGCAAAATATCAAGTCTGGGCCTGGTTACCTGTATGTTCCGGGTCCAGGGCGGAGCTCTCCTCCCAGAGCAACAACTGATGATAGCAGAGTGAGTTGACCGGCCAGTCACTTCCTACTGGTGCAGGTACACACCTACCGATTCCTCCACATCTTAGGATAACATGATCAGACGGCCAATCCCCAGGCAGAGAAGGAGGAGTAAGTGTCAGCGGACAACAGACACCTGGCAGACGCAGTGAAGGGACTGCAGCACACTGCTGCAACTTTTTGATCCGAGGATTGAAAGCAATCTTTTACTTGGGAGATTTCCCTGACTGCGCCCTTCGAAATGTTGGTGCTCCGCCACTGGCCGCAAGGCCCCTGTAGGTGCGAGGCCTTAGGCGCCCGCTTAATTTGCATGGTGCCCTCCTGTTTTAAAACATGGTCAATGCATCTCATTGGTGTAAGTGCACTTCTATGTTCTGAATTGTAGGGGCATTGAGTATGGTGCTAGCATGATGAGAGGTTACTGCCTATTTGTGTCCATAAATAATATATAATGTTTTTCTTTTATTTTAGAAACCAGTGATCAGGATGTTGCGGCTCAGCCTTCTCAGGCCCCCTGTAAGTAATGTGGATGTGCTGGTGTGTTGTGTATTAGGTCGAACTTGGAGGAATGATTGTTTGTTTTGTTTTCTTTTGTGGTTGATGTAACTTCAGCAAGAGAGGAGCCTCAGGCAGGGCCGAGTCGCCTGGATCCGGGCCAGGAACAAACTGTTGGCCAAGAAGAGGCCAATTTGTCCGACTCGGATGAGGACCTGGGCTCTCCTCAAAGGGGAAGTAAGTATTCTACATGTGTTTGTGTGTTCAATGTGTCCTGGTAAATATAAGGGCTGTAATATATATATTTTGACATTGGGGTTTTGTAGCAGCTGACATTGAGGATGTATGTTGTGGAGGACTGGGGAAGAGGGGCCACTGCTTACCCAGTCCACTGTAACTACTACCTTCAATGTTTCCAGACTACTTTCTGTGTGCCTTTATCAAATAGCTTTTGTTCAAGGATTGTATTTGTGTCTTTGTGTTTCTAGGAGATACAACGCCATCCCCCCATGAAGGGACACCATCCCCCCATGTAGGGTCTCCCCCATCCTCCCCCACTCCAGGCTCCCCTGAACTAGTCTGTAAGTACCTAAAATTAGATTCTCACATGAATTGTGTGTGCTAGGATGATGTGTATCTAGGATAATCTAAGTTGGAGTCAAAGCAAGTGTAGTTTTGCTATATGTGACAGGAAGGTTGGTCATGAAACACTCTTGCTTAACCTTCATGTTTGAAAGGTGGTTTTGGGGAGCTTTACAGGACATGTTATCTTTTGTAAGTTATCTCAAGCCACCCTATTCTAAATTGGTGTTAGTTTCTCTACATTGGAAATGGTGTGCTTTGTACTTGTAAATTTTTAGGGGACATTGTAATTTAATCATGTCCTGATTTAGTCAACACTGAAAATGTGTGTTTGTCAATCTTTCATAAATACTCTTCCTCGGTAATGTACCACATTCCAGTTCACAATTTGTGTTCTTTTTGTGCAGTTTCTCCAGAGCCAGCCACGCCATCCACTTCAGGGGCCCCAAAAAAACCTGATGATGGTAAGTTGTGTGCTTTTCCAGTAATGTGTCTACTTAGTAAGTGGAGAAATGCTAACTGTGTATGTCCCCGCTCAGGCTTCAAGTTGTTCTAAAGGCAGCGGGTTCTTTATGTGAATGCATTCTATGCATTAGTATTCCAAGTGATAGGTGTGCATATTCCCCCTAAGACTTACTGGGACCATTTTTTACGGTCCAAATTTTTGCACTAATACTTGTCTGGAACAGACTCCCCCTCCTCCTTAACTGAGGTGACAGCATGCCAATATTGCCTCCTGATGCTGTCACTCCTAATCATTGAGACCATTGGAAGGGAGGGGGGCAAGGCTGGCTCACAGCCTAGTGCCTGAACAGGCACAGGGTGCTTGGCTTCATCTCATGTGCCTCCATAGCAAGCTGCCTGCTGTGGGGTCAAACAACAGGAGGGAGGTGCCTAGAGGTGTGTACAGGGGCCATGTAAAAAGGAGGATTGTTATTTCTCTTGTCCCCAAAAACCTAGAGAGTGTAAGTCTAACCTGATTAGTTTTCCGCAGCCCTCCCAAAATGATATGTTTCCAACACTTAGAACAGGCAGGGCTGAGGCACCAAAAACATCAGAAAAACACAATCAGCACAAAAGCAGGGAGTACGTATCCTTAACGCTACAAGCTTCACCCAGAAGAATGACGCTTGCACTGTACAAATCTGCATCACCACCATATCAATGTCTAAATAAAACTTTCAGGGAAATGTGGAGGGGTAATGAGTGGGTGTTAGAGCGTTTTCATGACTGCGTAACCTACAGTTAGCGTGAGTCCATTTGTTGATAAACTTTTTCTTCTCTCTTAACACAGCTGGGATGGCGGAAAGGAGATCAGGGGAGCAGACACATCTGCTCCGTCCAGAACTGGCCCTCAAAATTCCTAAGGGTGAGTCTCTACTATGTGTCAGGTTCAATCTATAGACAGTAAGAGTGAGAGAGAACGCTCCACAGATTCCAATGGTGATAGAGATAAATGTGTGCACATGTATCGTGTTGACCAATTGAACCCAAAACACCTTACATTCTTCAAAATGATTGCTTGTGTTTACATGCAGAAAAGCATTTTACTTAGCTTTGGTGGAACTGCTACTAACATTCCAAGCCATCTTATGTAACCTTTTGAACAATTTGCTGTGAAAGTTTGAGTTTAAGGTTTACAACAGCAATTTAGCATATTTGCTTCAGAGTGTTGATAAAAGCCAACCAATAGACTCCTAAGCATATTTGTTGAGGCACATTAATTACAATCCTTGTTTGGATCATTTTGCCTAAAACTAATTGTCATGTTTTTTTCTACCCAGGGCACACCCACCTCACCTACGAGGTCCTCCTGGATTATATGAGGTGGTGCGGAGACCGAATTCTATATTTGGAACACCTTTGTGGCGTGGATCCAGACCCTAAGGAGCCATTCGTTAGGAATGTCACACCTTTAAAAAGATCCTAGTATTTTTTTTTTGTGGTTTGTTTACTTATGTTGCACGTTGCAACACAAAGAAATGTGACATTTGTAATTGTTGCCCATTATAAACAAAAATCTAACAAAAAAATCAAAAACAGTTTAAAAAAAAACCCTTTTTTTGGGACCCAAAAAAAAAAAAAAAAAAAAAAAGCCTTGTTTTTGGCAACCAAAAAAAATATAAAAAATTATAAAAAACCCTTTTTTTGGGGACCCAAAAAAAAAAAAAAAAAACAAAAAAAGCCTTGTTTTTGGCAACCAAAAAAAATATAAAAATTTATAAAAAACCCTTTTTTTGGGGACCCAAAAAAACCAAAAAAAAAACAAAAAAAGCCTTGTTTTTGGCAACCAAAAAAAATATAAAAAATTATAAAAAACCCTTTTTTTGGGGACCCAAAAAAAAACAAAAAACAAAAAAAGCCTTGTTTTTGGCAACCAAAAAAAAAATGTTTACAAAAAAGCCTTGTTGTTTTTATGGCAACCGACAAAACCAAAAATGTTTACAAAAAAGCCTTGTTGTTTTTATGGCAACGGACAAAACCACAAATGTTTACAAAAAAGCCTTGTTGTTTTTGGTAACAAACTAAACCAAAAATGTTTACAAAAAAGCCTTGTTGTTTTTATGGCAACGGACAAAACCACAAATGTTTACAAAAAAGCCTTGTTGTTTTTGGTAACAAACTAAACCAAAAATGTTTACAAAAAAGCCTTGTTGTTTTTATGGCAACGGACAAAACCACAAATGTTTACAAATAAGCCTTGTTGTTTTTATGGCAACGGACAAAACCAAAAATGTTTACAAATAAGCCTTGTTGTTTTTGGTAACAAACTAAACCAAAAATGTTTACAAAAAAGCCTTGTTGTTTTTATGGCAACGGACAAAACCACAAATGTTTACAAATAAGCCTTGTTGTTTTTATGGCAACCGACAAAACCAAAAATGTTTACAAAAAAGAATTGTTTTTGTGAAAACCTTCCAAAAAATGATGTCAAAACATAAAAAATGTTTAAAATGTTTATCTAAATTAAATTTAAGTATGTTGCTCTTTGCAACACAAATGTTACATTGGCAATTTAGTTCATTCTATTATATATTGTAATATATTTTTTGTACGCTACAGTTGGTAGACACCCACATGTGTTATTAAAACATTTATTTTATTACCCAAGTTTTCTTTTTGGTGTACACATCGAATGTCTTTTGTGTTGTATTTGTTTACTTGAGTGGTGTGGTCTGTAATTGTTAGTATGTTGGCTTTGGTTTATGTTAGCCTTGAGACTTGTTTTGAAGCTACATTTGAAGGGAGACCTTTTCTTGGGTCGTTATGTGAACATTGAGTTATCTAAATTTACATGAAATCATATGTTTGGAGATCGAGAAGCACGTGTGTATAAATGCCTACATTAACCAGGGCCATTACTTGGCCACCAACACTCCTAAAAAACCAAAGAGCAAACACAAACTAATCATTTTGCATAAAATTTTATTTCATCCCCAAAAAAAGCACTATAAGAAATCATATTGTGCCACCCTCAAATTTAAAAAAAAAATGGCCCCACAAATTGGCCAATGTAACAATCATTAACAAAACCCAAAAAAAAAAAAAAAAAGAAATTAAGTTGGTGGTGGTGGTGGTGACTGAAGCAGTGTGGTGAGCAATGGAAAGGTTCCTGCCATCAAATGGTGGGCCAATAGTCCCATCTGCTCTGGGGTTAGCCTTAGAGTTCTGGTAAAGTGGCCCATTAGAATCAGATCTTGTGTCTGAGGCTGCTGCTGATGCAGGGTGTTGAACCCTGGAAATGTCCCAGACTGAAGATCTTGTGCCAATAGTCCCATCTGCTCTGTGCTCAGCCTAAGAATTTGGGTAACGTGTGCCATTACCATGAGATGGGATCGTTGCTGCTCCAAGGCTATTTGATGCTGCTGGTGGTGCAAGGGTTGTGAAGATGTGTGGGGAGTGGTGGTTGATTGGTTGTTGTGGTCCACGGTGCGGGGGCAAACGACATGTCGCATTGGTGACAAAAAAGAAGAACGGCCTGGGGAGGAGTGAAGTGATAAAGGTGTGGAGGGAATGTAGTCAGGTGGAAGGGGTACTGTGGAACCAGTGCGCATTGAGGTTGTGCAGGAGGATTGCTCATTGAGGGGTGTGGGAGTCCGAACGGAGTGTGAAGTGCTAGGAGTGGCTACAGGAGGAATTGTCCCATCCCCAGCTGCCTGACAAGTGGCCAACACTGGCATTACCCTCCCACTACCACAACCTGCAGTGGCAGGTGAGTGAGATGTTTGGGAGGGCTCTGCCAATGGGGCATCTTCAGATCCAAACAGGCATTGGCGTGTGGCCAGCACCTGAGTGTCAACACTTTGCCGATCCCGTTGATGCTGGTCTGCTAAACTTACCAAGCTGTTACGCATATCCTGTTGAACCTGTAACATATCCTGGTGAACCTGTACCATTGTTGCTACAGATTCCTGTATGAGCCCGAGCAGACGTACTGCCTCAGTAGATTGCTGAGTACGCCTCCTTAACTCATTTTGGACCTGATACTCATCAAGCAGCCTCTCGGCTACATCCAGCATAGATGGACGAAGTTGGGTAGGTGACAATCCCTCTGCATCTAAGGCTACCTGAAAGCAGAAGAAATAGACCAAATCATTATCAAACATCATGACTAAATATTTCAGATTAGTTTGACAACTTAACACCCCAAGCAGAACGTTGAAAAGTTTGATGTGCTTCTAATGAGTACTTGTTCATTGTAAGATTATCCAAGCTAGCAACACTTCTGATAATGGGTACATATTATATTGGTAGGACTAATATGACAAAGGCAAAAAAGATTCAACATGAAGGTGTTCCCAATTAACCCTGGTGTGGTAGGTTGTTTATGCTTTTGGTAAATCTGTTACTACACCAATGACTTTATACATCTACGTATGTTGTCTAAAATCTTGCCATCAATCGGCTAGAGGACAACCCAACCAAACGATACCCATGAATTTGGACCTGGAAAATCAAAGACGGGCCGGACTTTAAAGATCCTGGATGTTTTTGGAACATTAGTGGCACACCAAATTATAACATAATTCCCTGATGTTCAAGATAGAACTCTTGTTGTGCTGGTGCATCGTCAGAATGTCCTAGCACTAATTTAACACACACAATGTAAGCCACATCTAGTCCAAAATCAATGCTACCATTGAAATGTTACATGTGCACCTTGTTCCCTTATATCACATACCACAGCACTGGATGCAGAATCGTCGCCAGCTCCTGATCCAACTCCAGCTGCAACGTCAAGAGGGGCCTGATGTTCTTTTAAAAAAAAAAAAAAAAAACATGTTTAGTACATAACCTTAGTCAGTAATGATTATGGCCAGATTGCCCTCCTAGCTTCATGAATGAAGCATTGAGGCCAAACATTCAAAAGTGCTTTCCTGGGCTCATAGGACACTTGCTAAACCCTCCCAAAGGTTAAGAAGGCTTGGTCTGCCTACTAATGACGGCACCCATTAATGCTGTCAACTGTGTTTTGCAGGGTAAACATCTAAAAGGCAACACTCTTTCCTAAGAAAAAACATGTGTGTTAATGGGGTTAATAAGATTCAAAAAAACATTATTTGACTAGACATACCAACACCTTCCTCCAGGCCTAGCTGCACTGGGTGTGTTCCCTGCTGCGGATCTTCTGTAAAGGACATAGCAATATGAGCTATCTTGGCCAAAAAAAAACATCTACATTGTTTGGCACAGTATGATATTGGACCTACCAGGAGGAGGGTCAGCACTGATGTCAACACCTGTGAGTCCGTCTGGTTCGCCAAGCTGCATGGGCTGTGGAGGGGCTGAGATCCGTGCTACAGATGAACAAATTGCAGGTTGGGGAAAACAAAAAAAGGACAATTGGAAGGGCAAGTATCACATTCTCTTAATGTCACACATAGGATAGTAGTTAATCTTTTCCAAACAACTCACACAATTGACATCCAAGATAATATCCTTCCTCGGTACAAAGCATCCGAATCTAAGTCCTCTCTGGGAAAGATGGTATCGGGTCCTATGATGTTCAAGAAAGGTAATTGATAATCCCAGAGAGAACTTCGTGCACGTTCATCCAGCCGACCTTGACGGTCATAAAGACCCTCCGCAGCCCATGCAATTAGCTTCTTCCGAACGGACCCACAGATGTCGTTGACCTTCTTCCGCACACTGTCACGGTGGCGAGGTGCTTCACCCAGTGCATTTACAGCATCCCGGATTTCATCCCACAATCTGTTCTTCTCTGTTACTGAGTAAGACGCGGCCCTGGTCCCATGTATCGCCTGATATCTGGCCATATAGGCGTGGACCAGGGCACAGCACTGATTGTGGGTGAAACGGGGAAGCCGGGTTAATGTGGACAAGCTGACTCTGGTGGACGGACCCGCTCCAGGACTACTGTCAGAAGAGCCAGCTTGTCCACTTGGTGTGTTAACACCTCCCCCGGCTTCCTCCTCCGGGATGGGGATGGTGGACTCCCTCATGGATACAGCTGGAGCCTCCCTCACACCAGAGCCAGACGATCTGCCCACCCTGCCCCCCCTGCCCCCCCTGGCCCCCCTGGCCCCCCTGGCCCCCCTGGCCCCCCTGGCCCCCCTGGCCCTTCTCATCCTTCCAGTGGGTGGGGCCATGGGAGCACGAGGTGGGCAGAGAATCTGGCTGTCCAGCAGCAGCAAAGAGCCCCAAACTCCTAAATCTGAAATGACAAAAGAGAAAACAGAAAAAACAGGATTTGCAGATTGCTCTTCATATACAGTATAATTAGTGAACAGTTACAGAACACACTTACCTAATGGCACAAACAGACTTGGTCGTGGTGGTGGTGGTAGTAGTGGGCAAAGAGCAGAAGAGGCTGCAAAGAAATGTAAAAAAAAAACACATAAGAAAACGCATAGGGGTACAAATCACACGAGGCCCTCCAAACACTTACCTAATGTCACAAACACAGTGGTGGTGGTGGTGGTGGTGGTGTAATCCTTTATAGGCAAAAGGAGGCTGCAAACATTAAACATACATGAGAAATCGCATGACCTACATACGTGCACATAATAAATTACAGTTATCAGGAAAGCAAAAATGGTGTCTTTGGAAGCTGGGAAGGTAAGGGGGCAGGTTTAGATGCCAAATCTAGACTGCACACCTTTAACAAACATGAGAAAACACATGTCCAAACCACATGCACATGGGGCCAACTGCCAATGATTAAAAGACACTTGAGGGGTTCCCAAGCTATTGTGGGTTGGAGGGGATTCACCATAGACAACTTAAGCACACCCAAGATAAGTACAAATTGTCTCCTTCCTTTTTTTTGGGAGAGAGAGATACAATTGTCTTACCTCCAGATAATGTAGGTTGTGGGTCACAGGGTCTTGCTAGCACATAAGAAACATCGATCTATAACATCCAGCAGCCATATTGGCCATGTGCTCCTTTTATAGCTGGCTCACAGGTGTGATAATTAGCGGCCGTTTCTATATATATCTGCGCATTCGCGAATTTGCGCGTTCAAAATGGAGGACGATATCCCAGACGCATTAGATGGTGCAATGCTGGCATTTATTGGTGCCTTGTTTGAGGAGGCCCTGGCACAGGAGGCAGCAGAAGGTGGGGAAGCTGCAGCAGCAGCAGCAGCAGCACCTTCAGCAGCAGCACCTCCAGTCCGTGTGCCCTTACCTCGCCAGCCACGCATTTTTGCTCCAAGGATCTATTTGGACAAGCTGCGGGATTCTGATGTCAGGAGGAAGTTCCGGCTCGAGCGAGGAACTATTCTACACCTCTACCAGCTCATAGCAGAGAAAATTGACCCGGACACACAGCGCGGCCATGCGGTGCCCGGCATGGCCAGATTGCTGGCCACTTTGTATATTTTAGGGCGTGGCAGCTTCCAAGCCACTTCGGGAAGTATCATGGGCATTAGCCAGCCCACAGTTTCAAGGGTGTTCATGTTGGTCATTAATGCCATAGTGGATATAGTGCCCAATTTTATCCACTGGCCACAGAATGAAAATGAGTGGAATGAAGTCAAGTTGGGTTTCTACCGGCGGGCACACATGCCGCAAATCCTAGGGGCAATCGATGGCACCCACATAGCCATTAGGCCCCCAAGGAGCCACGAAAGTGAATACCGGAACCGCAAGCAGTACCACTCTGTGAACGTCCAATTAGTGTGTGACGCCAAACAGCGCATCATGAGTGTCAACACTGGTCACCCAGGGTCGTGCCATGATTCCAGTATGTTAAGAACAAGTACTCTGTACGAGGTGTTTGAAAGTGGACAAATGCCCGAAGGGTGGCTTATTGGTAAAGTATTTTGTCTTAACAACATAAACTGTAAGATTACATAGACATAGGAATAAGCTACATCGGTGTACACCCTGATTTAAGCAAAGCCTACCTAAAATGGATGTGTTATTAGTTGTCAGGCTGTTCACACACAACCAGATCAGCAGCTTAGCAGCTCACAAAAGAAAGATTTGCAAAGTTGTCTTTGAGTCCAATGAAGGTGGTTAACCAATGTGTAAATGGTGTCCTCTAGCCACCCAAAGAAAACCTACAAATGATTCCAATGGTATTGCCATATCCCCAAAGTACTTTGCATAAGTGAGTCAATATTGGTTTCCTCACTCTAGTTGCAGATATATTCCAGAAGTAAGACCTAGGCTAATGTAATAGGAACAGAATAGGGGCCAAGTTGTAACTTGCAAGAGAAACCCACCACTTTGTGTGTCCTTTTTCCCATTTGTATTAGTGATTTAGGCAGTTAGACAGAGTTGAGATGTTTCATATGATTTTTTGCAAACAGACGAGCAGGTTGTTTAGTAAAATGCCTAATTGTCTCCCATTTTGAGGAGTCATCTAAAGTCACATGATATGAATAACTAATGTATATTTTTCTTATTTTTCAGGGGATGCTGGTTACCCGCAGCTGACGTGGCTGATGGCTCCAATCAGGTACCCCCAGGGCCCAGCAGAGAGGAATTACAACAGGGCCTTGCGGAGAAGCCGGAGTATCATTGAGTTGACCATAGGTCTTCTCAAGTCCCGGTTTCTCTGCTTGGCCCGGCCTGGGGGTGAACTCCTGTACTCTCCTACAAAGGCTTCCAAGATCATCCTGGCGTGCTGCGTGTTGCACAACATGTGCGTTGCCCGGGATGATTCTTGGGAGCTGACGGAGGAGAGGGAGCCAGAGGTCCGTCAGCCGGCGGCCCCCAGGCGGCGGAGCACCGCTGCCGGTATGGCCACCCGGAATACCCTGGTTGCTAGCCACTTTACATGTAAGTACTGTAACCGGTCAAGATAGGGCATGTGTATTAATTAGCTAGTTAGCAGAGGTGCCACTCACAGGGAGACAGAGGGTGATTATCATCTGCCAATGACACTTGCCATTGTAGATAAAGTGTAGTCAACATTGGTAAAATTGTGTTACTTGAGCAAAAACATGCACCTCTAACCATAAACATGTTGGTATTGTGAATAGTGTAAAGGGCTGAGAAGAGCTGGCAGGTGTTTATTTGTGTCTATGCCACCTGTGTAGTTATTGATAACATGAACGGCTGCTTGGTATCTTATGGTGTTGTAATTTTCCAGAACATCAACATCTTGGAATCATGGCACGTACCATGGGAAGCCTGTGGTGATGGGCTGTCTGGCGTCACAGGTGTGTATTCAAATGTTTACATTAATGATTTCTGGTTTGTGTAAGTTGGCATAAAATGTGTTATTTCACTCGTGATGTCGAAATTAAATGAAGTTCAGAATGAAGCAAACAGGCATTAAGATGTGATTTTCATAATGAAATGTCTTATCCTTTGTTTTATTTTTCCAGGAGTGGTACTGCTTGCGGGTGTAGGTGGTAGAAACCCACCTTGATGGACTCCACTCATTTTCTTTTGTGGTCAGTGGATATTTGGTAAGGCACATGGCCAATGACCAACATGAACACCCTGGAACTTCGAAAGTGGCTTGGAAGCTGCCCAGCAACCTTGCCATGCCTGTCCCCTATGAGCTGGTAGAGGTGCAGAATGGATTCTGAACTCTGCCGGAAGTTGTGGAAGACATCAGAATCCCGTAGCCATGGAGCAAAGATCGTGGTCTGGCGCTGTAAAGGCACACGGACTGGAGAGTGACAATATTCTTTTGCTGCATCCCTCCTTCTGCTGTCATTCTCAAATAAATAAATACATTAGAATTGAACATGTGTTTTTTTGTTTTGTGTGGGTGCCTACAGACAAAAGGGCCATCCACACTGTAAGATTTAGAGAAGACTTTATCCTTCCGATTGACATTTTCTATGTAGTGCAAGGGCCTGCCTGATTGCATCCAAATTGAAAGTGTTGAGGTTTGAGCTTCTATTATATGGTTTGGTTAAGTCTACAGGAAAAAGTCTAGACAAATTGTTAGTGTATGGCCCATTAAGCTGCCAAGGCCGGAGTTTTGCACTTTGCATGCTGCTTGTACTGGTGATGTGAGGGGTTGTAATGTAGAGTAGGGATGTGACAGTGTTGTGTTGAGGTGTGAGGCAAATGTAGTGTTGGACTATGAGGGCCTGTGTTGTTGAAATATGGAGAGAGTCCAATATCAGACACCTATGTTTATTGGTCAAGAAATTGTAAGAACCATGGTAAATATGTAAAGAATTGCATCTCGATAAAACTAGGACCACACTCATAAAATCAAAATTGTGTTGTTTCCATTGATGTGCTTGAAATTTGGGTAGGACACCCCCCTCCCCCCCCCCAAATTCAAGATAGTTTAAAAAAACTGTTTAAAAAAATGAGAGTGAAAAGAGATCCCAAGTGTAGTGATGTGATTTGAACCCATGACGTTGTGAACTGCAGTGAAGTTGCAAAGCACTTAGCTATTGTGCAGAATAAAGCTGTATGGTGGAAAAAATGGAGTGTGTTAAGGCTAAAAAGCACATATAGCTAAAGAACTAAACATTGTATGGAATGTGGGAAGAAGACCATGGTAAAATTGTGAGGTTTCATCTTGCCCTGAAGTAGGGTAGGGGTTTGGTCACTTGCCTTTGGTACTTTCCTTCATAAGATCGATTCGACACACAGACAAGATCAAAAAAACACTTAAAATGGTGTAAGCTTGCAAGCGCTTCTGAGTGTAACATTATTTAGCAATATATATGATGTAATCCGTTCCATTTTAGCAATATAAACAAAAAAAGAAAATAAAAAAAGTAGGTGGAGATGGTAAGCCTCGAACCTACAGCAGAGGGAGATGAATTACAGACATGTGATGTGTGCACTAATCCACTAGCCCACATCGCTATGTGAAACTGCTATAAGCAGGAAGACATAAGTTTGCGAATTGGCGAAGCCGCGATCGTAAGTGAATCCCGCTGACGGCGGAATTCATTATTGCTGTTTTACTCGCCAATTCGCCGCAGCGCCAGTTAATTGATTTGAACGCGGCGAAACTGAAACACGTCATAGATGTTTGAAGCTGCAGTTTCTTTAAATCCGGCCCCCCGTCTGCAAATTCAATGTGTATTAGCTGCAGATTGAGGGGGGGGATTGTTTCCAGCAGCCCCCTCCTAAAGAATGTCTACTGATTAACTCAGTGCTTTTGTCTAAAATAGGACAGTATGTTAATAGGGTCTGAGACTATTGATAAGCATGTTAATGAGCTCACCTGGCTGTAATTACACAGTCATTGTTCATGTGGTATTCTCAAAGTATATATAAGTGTTGTGTTTCTTGCAATAAAAGAGAAGAGAGTTACTCTTGATCGAACCTCACTACAGAGCCTTGTCTCGTACTTGGGGGGGGGGGGAATTATTGATGGGCTTCATGTATGGCGGATTGGAGTGGTCGATAGCTGTCCGGGTGTTTGGGAGTGGATTATCCTAGACGACTGTAACCCCTTTCATACTTTGGGGTGTCGTAACAACCTCCTACACCAATTGTCAGCACACCAGTGGGATCGCCAAATGGCAGCAAAACCTACAGAGCCTGCGGAGTCTGTAAAAAGACAAAATCCTCGTCCAAAATAAAATCTTTTTGCCAAATTGTCTTCCCATTAAAGTCTATTAAAAATTGAGTCCAGACTAACATGTTCTCCCTCATATCTTGGGTTAGCCTTACGTGTGCGGACGGTGACTTCAAACCAGAAATGGCTAAATATAGTTTTCTGGAGAATAACTTACCCAGCGGAATGACTCTGGAGGCAAAAGCCAACAGTCCCAAGAGCGACTGCATCTCTTTTAAACATACCTTGCGCTTTCGGATAGCCATTAACAACAGTCTTGTTAATTTGGACGTTTACTCTTCTGGTAGTCGGAATTCCATACTAACCGAATCAATTGTAATGCCCAAAAAATCTATGCATGTGGAGGGCAATGCAGTCTTTTCGTGGGTCAGCGCGAACCCCAAACCTCCCGCACACGTCACAGAAAACCTGCAACAAATGCGATCAGACCGGCGAGCCCCCCGAGCCCAAGAAAAGAAAATCGTCCAAATAGTGGATAAGGATAGTAGAACCCGATTGAACAGGCACGACCCATTCTAAAAAAAGTTGAAAAACATTCAAAATAAAAACAAGATAAAGAGTACCCCATGGGCAGGCCCGCTCGAAATAAAAAAGATTCTCAAATACAAAACCCAGAGAGTTGAAGCATTGAGGATGCACTGGCAACAGCCTAAAGGCAGACTTAATGTCTGCCTTGGCCATCAGAACACCCCCACCCAAAACTCTGAGCTTCGCCAGGGCATCTTCAAAAGTCGCATATTGTACAGAGGCCCAATTCTCATCAATTTCATCATTTAGCGAACTCCAAATAGGATAGGACAAATGATGTATGAGCCTGTAAGAGTTAGGCTCTTTCTTTTGCACTATTCCCAGGGGGAGATAATGGAATTTTTGTAAAATCTTACCGTAAAATTCCTTTCTCTGAGTCGTCCGACAGTCACCGCCCACTCATACAGTCTTCACTTATGGGGTATTGACTTAATCTCCACAGGAGTTTCTAGGGATAAGACTTGCAAAAGAACAATAAATCTACATAGTCACGCCCATGGGGGCTGTCCTTCTAGTCCAATACCCCCCTGCAATAGCCATCCCAATTCAGTTTGGTCGCAAGCAGTGAAAGTGTATAACAAAGGACCCCAAAAAGAGGGGCGGGGGCGGCGACTGTCGGAGGACTCAGAGAAAGGAATTTTACGGTAAGATTTTACAAAAATTCAGTTTTCTCTTACATCCTCCAACAGTCGCCGCCCACTCATACAGTCTTCACTTATGGGGATGTCCCAAAGCGGTGTAGACATGAGGGGTGGGCAACGCAACCGCCAGAAAAGCAACGCAGTACCCACATCAGAGAAAGGAACCTTACATGTACAAGAAGGTAACCTTCTGGGTAACAAAAAAAGGGCTCAACATGAGCAACAACCCAGGAAACAAATAACCAAGGGGAAAACAACCCCAACAGCTAGGGACCCGTACAAAAACCAGGGTTCCCTATGGAACTGCCGCACAGAGAACTTTGCGGCCAAAGGATGCATCAGCTGATGCCAGAACATCAAGTTTGTAGAACTTTGAGAAAGTGTGCACTGACGACCAAGTCACAGCCTTGCACACCTGGGCTACCGAGGCCTGATGCTGATAGGCCCAGGACGTACGCAACGATCTGGTAGAGTGCGCCTTGACAGGGAAGGGAGGAACCCGTTCCCGCAAGAGTAAGCCTGTACAATGGTTTGTCTGATCCATTTGGCAATGGTTGCTGCAGACGCAGCCATACCCTTCCGAGGTCCCTCAGGAAGGACAAAGAGAGAATCCGATTTCCGAAAGGATTCAGTTGACGACAGGTAAACCCTGATCACCCGGACAACATCCAAGGAATGCAAGGCAACCTCTTTTGGATGCTTAGGATTCGCACAAAGCGAAGGCAAAACAATGTCCTCATCCTTTTCTAGACTTAATCAAAGTAGGAATGACCTCTGAGGAGAGACCCCTGTCTCTCAGGACCTGGCTCTCAACAGCCAGGCCGTTAAAGCCAGCGACTGTAAAGCTGGATGGAACATCGGTCCTTGAGATAGCAGATCTTTCTCGCATTGGCAGCCGCCAGCCCGCCACGGAATCTCTACGGCCAGGTGAGGCCAGTCCGGCGCCACCAGAATCACCAGCGATTGTTCCGAGGCCAACCTACGAAGGAACCTGGACAACAATTCAATCGGAGGAAAGGCATAGATCAGTCGATACTGACGCCAAGGCACCACCAGCGCATCCGAGGCGTCTGCCAGAGGATCGCGCGTTCTTGCCACGAACCTTTCTACCTTGTGGTTTAGCCGAGATGCGAACAGATCCACATCCGGGGATCCCCACTTCGCACACAGCATCTGAAACACCTCCGGGTGTAGGGACCATTCCCCCTGGTCCAGGGTCTGGCGGCTCAGATAGTCAGCCTGACAATTCTCCACACCCGGAATGTGAACCGCCGATATCGCCAGGACATGAGTCTCGGCCCAACACAGAATACTGGTCACTTCCTGGGCCGCCCGGGCACTCCTGGTGCCCCCTTGGTGATTGATGTATGCCTCCGCAGTGGCATTTTCCGTCTGCACCCGTACAGGGCGGCCCTGAAGACGATCTGACCAATGGATCAGGCACAGCCTGATCGCTCTCAATTCCAAAATGTTTATCGGAAGGGAGGATTCCTCCTCCGACCAAGTGCCCTGGGCAGACAGGTTGCCCAGGACTCCACCCCAGCCCGACAGGCTGGCATCCGTGGTCACTACCGTCCACAGAATTGGCCGGAAGGACTTTCCGCCCGACACCGCCGGGGACTGGAGCCACCACAAGAGATCCATTCTGGTTTGGCGACTCAGAGACACTCTCAGGTCCAAGGACTGAGGCAGTCTGTCCCACCTGGCCAGAATCTCCACTTGAAGAGAGCGCGTGTGAAATTGTGCAAATGGTATCGCCTCGAAGGCCGACACCATCAACCCCAGGGACCGCATACAGGTCCTGAGTGACGAGGATTCTTTGTCCCTGAGGGACCTGACCTCGCTCTGCAGGGTCCGGAGCTTGTCCTCCGGCAAGAACACCTTTGCTTGAGCAGAGTCCAGAACCATTCCCAGGCACTGCAGACGAACTGAAGGCGACAAGGTCGACTTCTGAATGTTGATCGTCCAACCAAACTCCTGAAGCATCTGGACCGTAGTGAACAGATCGCGCAGCAGGCTCTGGCTGGCACTCGATCTTAACAGGAGATCGTCCAGATATCCCAAGACCGCAATGCCCTTTGCCCGCAACAGGCCCAGAACAGGCGCCAACACTTTGGTAAAGACCCTTGGAGCCGAAGCGAGACCGAAAGGCAACGCCCTAAACTGGTAATGCTCCTCCGCGATAGCAAATCGGAGGTACCTGTGATGACCCTCGAAAATGGGGATGTGTAGATACGCATCCTTCAGGTCTATAGAGGGCAGGAACTCCCCCGGATTCAGTGAGGTCACCACCGAGCGGAGTGATTCCATTCGGAACTTTTGAACGTGCACGAAGCGGTTCAGCGCTTTTAAGTCCAGAATCGGACGCACTTTGCCCTCCTTTCTGGGCACAGTGAACAGATTCGAATAAAATAAACATAAAAGTGAAGTCAGCGCCTTCAATTTTTTTTACAAGCCTTGAGGGGAAAATCGTGGAGTGGACGGAGCCGACAGACAGGGAAGAGGGGGGGGGGCGGTGGAGAGAGGAGACACAGTGGATGGTGGAGGCACACGTAAACTGACCACAGTGTCAGGGCTCAGCAGCCATGATCTGGATCAACTGTGGGTATAGGATTGTAGATATGGGATTATATGGTTGGGTTTTCAATACTGTGTTTTGTTTTGTTTTTTTTTTTATTTGTTGAGCCAGATGGACTTGTGTCTTTTTTCAACCTGACTATGTTAACTATGATGAGTGGTGGTCAGTTTACAGGGGGAGGGCAGAAACTGGCAGGATCAGACAGGTTTTTTAGGTTATACAGGGGGCCAAATTACACATGTATGCCATGCTTTAAGGGAAAAGGATCCTTTTTTTTTCTTTTAGGGTTACAAACACTTTAACAGCTCTGCTACTGAACCATCCTGACTCAGATAAAACAATGTTTAGACCACCTTTGGTACTCTTCCCCTATACCAACCCAACTTGCAGAGCTCAAATATAAAATACTTAATCAGCATCTTGCAAACAATGTGAATATACAAACATAAAAAACATGTGAAAAAATAGGTTGCAGCGCTAAAACATAAAATTAGTGAACATATAGTGCATATGATCAAAAATAATGAACTCAGTCCATAAAACTACAAAAAAAGTCCATATGGATAATCAGTGTCAGTGTAAACAAGGTCAATCCTCCACCAGTGGTCCTTCACCCAAAAACAGAAATGCGCACTCACCAGACCATGTTGCTGTCTTATTAGGACAGCTAATGCGTTTTTGTATCTTATACAGCAGGTCTTGAGCCAGAAAGCAAATCAGAAGAGATGATGACACCAGAAAAAATTCCTTCAAGTACTCCAACCAGCAGGAAGTTATATCAATAGATATGCAAGAGAGAAAATGCTTTCCATAGTGTAGTATTTATTAAAAACAACTAAAAACAAGAAAAAGCCAAATACAAAAGGTCCAATCTTCAGAACATCACTTACATGAAAAGCCACCAGAACCCACAATAGCACTGGTGGCTAGGACCTCTGGCATGTAATACTGCTCTAAGGCCGTTTCGCGTGAAAACGCTTCCTCAGGAGCCAGGACCTGCTGTATAAGATACAAAAACGCATTAGCTGTCCTAATAAGACAGCAACATGGTCTGGTGAGTGCGCATTTCTGTTTTTGGGTGAAGGACCACTGGTGGAGGATTGACCTTGTTTACACTGACACTGATTATCCATATGGACTTTTTTTGCAGATTCGAATAAAAACCCTGAAACCTGTCCCAAACCTGTCCCAATGAGGCACCGGGACGATCACCCCCTGAGCGAGAAGATCCTGCACCGCTTGATGTAGGTCCTGTAACTGCCCTGGGGTCAAATGAAGATTTGAGGAAAGAATCTGTTTGCTGGCCGTGAAAGAAATTCGATCTTGTACCCTGACCGAATGATTTCCTGAACCCACCTGTCCGTGATTCGGAGCAGCCAAGGTTGGAGGAAACCGCGCAAACGTCCCCCCACCCCTGAAATGGGTGAGGGCGCCCCTTCAGGCAGAGGCGGACTGGGCCGCCGCACCGGCCTGGCCGGATTTTTGCTTGCCAAACCAGGGCTTCTTCTGGCCACCTTGGCCCTTGAAGGGTTTTCCCTTGTTCTGTGCCTTGAAGGCACGAAAGGACCCCTGAGTAGGTTTAAAGGAGGGGGCCCACCCATATGGAAGAAAAATATATTTCCAATATATTTAGGGAACAATTTTTAGAAATATATTGAATATGGCCAAAATTGTAGCATTTCAAATATATTTCCAATATTTTGGGGAAAAAATGATTTTTTTTTAAAAAAAATATATTTTAAATATATTTTTCTTCCATGTGGGCACTTACCGCGGAAAAGCTTACCCTTAGGGTTCTGGGGCAGCAAAGTGCTCTTACCCCCAGTGACTCCTTTTACCAATTCATCCAGGGATTCCCCAAAAAGGCGAGACCCCGCATAGGGGACATCAGCCACCGTCTTCCTTGATTTTTGATCAGCCGACCAACACTTCAACCAGATTAAGCGACGGTTAATCACAGCGACACTGGACATGCGTATCGCCAAAGGGGCCTCATTTAGAGCCGCATCGCACAAATACATGACCCCACGGTAGATCTGATCCACCATCTCCACTGTAGCGGGAGGGGCAGAATCGGCCATGAGGGTGCGTTTGAGCACCTTGGTCCAATCCGCCACAGCCTGAGCCACCATCACAGAGACAAACATAGGCTTGAGCATGGAACCCGCCACCATGTAGGCGTGTCAGGCAAGAGATTCCAGCCTCCTATCAGTAGGGTCCCTAAACACTGGAGAGTCCTCGGCAGGGAGCAGGGTAGATTTATTCAATCTAGCCACCGTGTGATCCACTTGAGGAGGCACACACCAGCGCGCCATTGTAGTGGCCGCAAAAGGGTAGAGAAGTTGAAACTTCTTAGGCACCACAAAGGTGTGTTTTAAATTACGCCATAGCTCATTCACCTTATGGTGAAACTCTGCGGGGCAAGGAAAAACCTGCGCTGTCTTTCGGGTTCTGTGTGTGCCAAAAGAGGACACAACGCCCGGAGGAGTGGGCTCAATCTCCAAATGTAGTGTTTCCTTCACCGCTAGGATCAACTCATCTATAGCTGCGCATTCCTTGGGCGACCCAGGGGGGGGGGGGTCATCCACCCCTGCGACCTCCGCCTCCCCCTCAGACTCTTGCGGATCCTGAGAAGAGCGAGACCCCGAAAGGGCCACACTACCTACAGCAACCATATCACACTCAGAATCAGAAGAAAAGGAAATTCTAGGCCCTTTTCTAGCAGCACATTCAGACATCAGCACATCCATTTTTGACACCAAAGTTGCCACAACAGCAGCCAAATTAGTGACTGTAGAAAATTCAGAGGACCCTGAATCCCCCACCAAAGCTGGAGGAAACTTGCTGTCCTGGGATTCCATAGCAGAAATAAAAAGTTTTTTTTTTCTTTTTTTTGGAACTGGCCCTTTAAGAGCGCTGTGGACCCCACAGCACACCGCTATCGAGACTGTGACACACAGACCTCCCGCAGGGACAAAACTGACCAGGAAGAGTGCACAAAGCAGGATAAGAAAGGAACAGCAGGACAGACACCCCAAATGGATGCCTATGTAAACTAATGGGAGGCTTCGGCAAGATGGCCGCCAACATGTGCTCAGAACGATCATCTCCTGAAGCTAGGCAGAAGACAAACTGAATTGGGATGGCTATTGCAGGGGGGTATTGGACTAGAAGGACAGCCCCCATGGGTGTGACTATGTAGATTTATTGTTCTTTTACAAGTCTTATGCCTAGAAACTGCTGTGGAGATGAAGTCAATACCCCATAAGTGAAGACTGTATGAGTGGGCGGCGACTGTCGGAGGACGTAAGAGAAACTAAAATATTCAAAAGGAGGGTAAAGAAAAGGGCCAACGAATCTGCCTAGGCTAATTTCCTTATTCATTTTTTCTAAAACTATTTCTGCTAAGCTAAAGACCGATTTTAAATTCCTAACTATATTACAACCGCTACTACTAAAACTAGTTAGAAAAAAGCCAACCTCAAAACCTTCAGCTATGATTTGGGCTTTCAATTTGTCGGGGTACATGCTGAGCCACGGGAGCATTTCTTTGAGGCTCACCGGGGTTGGAGCTTTTTGAAATGCCTCCAACCGCAGGGGTGGCTGACTGCATCCTTTTGAAGCATTTTGTGATAGGATGGGATCCTGTACAAAAAGCACACTCGTGCTTATAGTATCTACAAGATCCTGGCCATCTACACTGGCATTCATTATAGTTGAAACAAACCCCTTTCCTGAAACTCGTGGTGGTTGACTGCTGTTGCTGGTTACTTACTAGTATTTGATCTCGGAAGAAAGGACTTCTGTGGAAGAAAAAGATCCAACCACAAACTGACGTCTTTTACTCCCCATTTTAAATGAAGATGCACCGCCAGCTTCTGGCAAAAAGCCACATCATAAGTATACCATGCGGTCCCACCGAAGTTCTTATAAGCCTCCAGAATAATATCTATATGCTGGAAAAGGCCTATACACTTGTTAGGGAACTTTTCACACAATATATAGTTACGGGGGGCCTAATTCACTATAAGTTGGGAGTAGAGCTGCTCACTTCTCCAAAAATAACTCCAGCCGAAACTCATTAGCATCTTAATTAGGTGAAGTACTGGAGTTAAACCTTCAACTAGGTGCTTTAGTGAATTCGGAGTTGGAGTTAACCAAGAGTGAATTCGGGTTTGGAGATAACCAAATTCTGTTTGTGTTTTTCATAAAAGGAAATTTTTCTATTCTGAATCACTATTACACAGCAATGTCATCTATTATGGTTTATTTTAATTTTAAGGTATAGTTATGTATCTTATGCGTTTTTAACATTTAGATTTACTAATAGCAGACTACACAGCTGTCTAATTCGCAATCTTCATTCTTTATTTATCTGAAACTTTCAGGCATGTCTGATTGTATTCAGCACTGTGGTGTAGTGGTTATGAGTTCAAGGCCCAACCGTGATAACAATTGTGTGTCATTATTGTTTTTTGCCACATAGTAATACATTGGCTACATCACCTAAAATTGCATGTCAATGGCCATGTATATTCAAGAAACAGACATGCATATGTGCAGGGTGCAATTATGCATTTGCCAAGTTTCAGTATTTATTTACAGTTGTCTAAAATTAAAGGAGGTGATGGCACACTTGGGATTTGAACTCATGCTCTCAGTGTTTATAGATAGGAACACTAACCACTAAACCATCAAGCTGAGCATGATTACCCATGGAATATTTAGTCCCATGTTTCAATTAGTTAACCACTTCCTTACAGGGCAGTTATACCCCCTTCCTGCCCAGGCCAATTTTCAGCTTTTTCTGCTGTTGCATTTTGAATGACAATTGCGCGGTCATGCAACCCTGTACCTAACACAAATGTATGACATTATTTTCACACAAATATTGCTTTCTTTTAGTGGTATTTGATCACTGCAAGGTTTTTTTTTATTGGCAAAAAGAAGACCTAAATGTTTGACCCCCTAAAAAAATGTGTTTTTGTTTATGTAATAAAATTTGGTAAATCAATGTTTTTTGTTGCACTAACGAGCATTGATGTGGCTGCGCTGGCAGGCACTGATGAGACACTAATATGCAGCACTGATGGACACTGATAGGCGGCAATGATATGCAGCATTGATGGGCATTGATAGGTGGCACTGATGGGCAATGATTGGCACTGGTGGGCAGCACTGATAGATGGTAATTATGGGCAGCACTGATGAGGAGGGCACTAACAGGTTCCCTGAGCACTGATTGGCATCAATGGCGGCATGGGTGGGCATCCCTGGTGGCCATGGGTCAGCAATCCCTGGTGGCTCTAGTGGCATCCCCCAAGGGTCTGCACTGTTAATCAATGCTCTGATTACAAGTCCAGACCCCCCCCCCCACACACACACACACACACTTACTTTGCATATGAATGCCATTTCTTCACAGCTGAAAGTGGCCCTCACCATGATTAGCCAGTTGATTGTGACCACTTCCTGGAATGCGTGCAACCCAATTTGGTGTCATTTCTGGTCCAGGGCGAACGCCAATGTGCCATTTGCAATTTATTTTAAAGAGATTTTGCTTTATTTTAAAAATGGTGCACACAGACAACTAAAATGTATTGGAAATGTTTTACCTAGGCCAGTGATAGTGCAGTGTAGGTGAGCATCATGGGAAATGTTACAAAACACCTGCGTTGCCAAGGTTCATCATCACTGACCTAGGCCAACTAAAAAGGTGAGTGAGCGCTGTAGCAATCTTTTATTTAGTAATAATTTTTAGTGATTTTTTATTAAATGTTTTGGTTACATTCATCCACAAATTTTGTATTATTCCTTAATTTATATATATTTTTAATAAATATATACATACACACTTTAATTAATTCTTACAATTTAGCTCCCCCCCATACACACACACACACACACTCCCCCCCCCCACACACACTCCTCCCCCCCCCCCACACACACACACCCTCCCCCCCACACACACACACACACTCCTCCACACACACAAACTCCTCCCCCCCACACACACACTCCCCCCCCCACACACACACACACACACACACACTCCTCCCCCACACTCCTCCCCCACACACACACACACACACACACACACTCCTCCCCCCCCCCCCACACACACACACACACACACACTCCTCCCCCCCCCCCACACACACACACACACACACTCCTCCCCACCCCCACACACACACTCCTCACACACACACTCCTCCCCCCCACACACACTCCTCCCCCCACACACACACACACACACACACTCCTCCCCACACACACACACACACACACACACACACACTCTCCCCCCCACACACACTCCTCCCCCCCACACTCCTCCCCACACACACACACACACACACACACACTCTCCCCCCCACACACACTCCTCCCCCCCACACACACTCCTCCCCCCCACACACACACACTCCTCCCCCCCCCACACACACACACTCCTCTCCCCCCCCCCCCCACACACACACACACACACTCCTCTCCCCCCCCCCACACACACACACACTCCTCTCCCCCCCCCCCCACACACACACACACACACACTCCTCTCCCCCCCCCACACACACACACACACTCCTCTCCCCACACACACACACACACTCCTTTCCACACACACACACACACACACACACACACACTCCTCTCCCCACACACACACACACACACACACTCCTCTCTCCACACACACACACACACACACACTCCTCTCCACACACACACACACTCCTCTCCACACACACACACACACACACACACTCCTCTCCACACACACACACACACACTTCTCTCCACACACACACACACTCCTCTCCACACACACACACACACACACACACACTCCTCACACCCCATTTCCCCCGCCATACACACCCACACACCCATACACACTTCGCTGGAGTAAAGGGAGAAACCATACCCATGTTCATACTGTACTGGCATTGCACACACACAAAAAATACAAGAAATGGATTACATTCAATAGACACAAAAGATATCTGAATTACATCCAGACAAATATGAAGAAAAGAAAAGAAAAAAACAGGAGCTGTGTACAAATGAATAAGCTTTATTGAACATGTGTAAATCATTAGTAATCACTCAATGCCCCCCCCCCCCCCAAAAAAAAAAACCCAAATCAAGTAATCTTTATTCAAATTACAATGCAGAGATACAACATATGATGAATAGATAGAGCTTACAATATCCAACAGTCAAGCAAAATAAGTTGTAGACACCTTAGTATTAAGCATAAAACATACCCAACATACTTTTATGGTTATTGTTTGCATGAGCCTGCCTTTCCATTTAAATACCATCAAACCAGTAGAACATACAGCTACACAGAGGTATAAAAATATAAAAAACACTTGTATAGAGTACAAAAAGACACACTTTGCAAAAACTATACAAAACATTTAGAGCATGAAAAGTATTCATCCAACAAAATACACTTACTGCAAAAAGGGTCCTTAGGCATGCCAGCAAACCCCCCCCCCACCCCCAAAAGCAAATTCGGACATAAAGACATGTGGCCCTGCTGCCAGAGGCCAAATGAGCTGCTCTTAAACATCCCTTTATATAACCTTGGCTAAACTACACCCACCCAGTATAGGAAACGCCCAGCAAAGTAATTAATTGGGTCTGTTGGTTCTTAAACCAAAATCACCAGTTCACTAATGAATGAGTGTTTGGCTGGCCAGACATGATCCAATTTTCTGTCCAATTTTCTTGAAATTTACCTTCAAGTATGTAGTACAAAGGCCTGCCTAATTAGATACAAGTGAATGTGTTGTTTAGCTTTGACCTCACATTATGTGGTGGTGGTGGAGTGTGTGTGTGTGTGTGGGGGGGGGGGGGGGAAGGAGTGTGTGTGTTCAATTTTTGTTGTACAATTTTCTGATAGATTTACCACAAACCACAAAATATGAGGTCAAAGCTTAACAACATTTTCACTTGTATCCAATTAGGCAGGCCTTTGTACAACATACTTGAAGGTAAATGTCAAGAAAATTGGACAGAAAATTGTAAGAAAATTGGATCATGTATGGCCAGCCTTAGTCTAAATGAAAAAGCCACTTTGTGCTCATGCTGAGATTATTGAAAGCATTTCTTATGTGTGTTGACTTGATGTAGTATTTTTGTTAAAAAAAAAGAAAAAAAAAAGGGCAATATAGCTAATGTTTGGAGCATGAGCAGCTGAACCCAGAAATCTTTCAGAAAAAAAAAAAAAAAAAAAATATATATATATATATATATATATATATATATATATATATATATATAAATTATATTTTGGGGATATATATATATATATATATATATATATATATATATATATATATATATATATATTTGGGGTTGTTGAATTCTGAGTTCTGGGGTTCCACTGCATATGCTCAATCAATTTGCAAATTCTGAGATTTTCAAGCTGGCTCTATATAGGAAGCAACACTAATATGGCTCCCCACTCAACCAACCAACAAATATATTAATCTCACACATATACAATGTTTTATTTTTGGGGAGAAGCCATATTTGTGTTGCTTTCATATATATATATATATATATATATATATATATATATACACACAAATCAATAAAAAACATATATATATATATATATATATATATATATATATATATATATATATACACATATAATTATTTTTTTTGGCACCATATATATATATATATATATATATATATATATATATATATATATATATATATATACAGTGCCTTGCGAAAGTATTCAGCCCCCTTGAACTTTGCGACCTTTTGCCACATTTCAGGCTTCAAACATAAAGATATAAAACTGTAATTTTTTGTTAAGAATCAACAACAAGTTGCACAGTGCTCCTTGGGATGTTTAAAGCTTGGGAAATCTTTTTGTATCCAAATCCAGCTTTAAACTTCTCCACAACAGTATCTCAGACCTACCTGGTGTGTTCCTTGTTCTTAATGATTCTCTCTGCGCTTTAAACGGACCTCTGAGACTATCACAGTGCAGGTGCATTTATACAGAGACTTGATTACAAACAGGTGGATTCTATTTTATCATCATTAGTCATTTAGGTCAACATTGGATCATTCAGAGATCCTCACTGAACTTCTGGAGAGAGTTTGCTGCACTGAAAGTAAAGGGGCTGAATAATTTTGCACGCCCAATTTTTCCATTTTTTATTTGTTAAAAAATTTTGAAATATCCAATAAATTTCGTTCCACTTCATGATTGTGTCCCACTTGTTGTTGATTCTTCACAAAAAATTACAGTTTTATATCTTTATGTTTGAAGCCTGAAATGTGGCAAAAGGTCGCAAAGTTCAAGGGGGCCGAATACTTTCGCAAGGCACTGTGTGTATATATATATATATATATATATATATATATAAATATATATTTTTTTTTGTGTGATTCATATATATATATATATATATATATATATATGTATATATAGGCATACATAGATATGTGCATCTCTCTCATTAGCGCCGGAATAGCGCCGTTTTACCGCAAATTTGCGGCGGTATTTGCCGCAAATTCACTATAACTCAAACTATAAATGTTATTTTTTGCCTACTTTTTGGTATGGAGCATGCGCACATGGGCTATCTGCCAGAAATAGACTCTGGAGCTATTTTTGCGTTTTACACTTTTATTAAAATCTTTTTATATACTTAACTTTTTCATACATTTTAAAAGCAGTTTAGCTCAAGATCATATAACACATCTTTCCCACACTTTTTTATTTTTGTCCTGCCATATTTTGTGATTTTGAACAAAACAGTCAAACCATTTAACTGGACTGTTTTAAGTCCAGTCCTGATGTTATTTGATCTTAGTGAATTTCACACTGCTCATAACGTTTCTGATGGAGTTATAGTGAATTGCATTTGCACCTAAAAATAGTCAAAATTGAGGTAAAATAGAACTAGATCAGCATTGGAGGTACAGTGAATTAGGCCCATAGTTACATAGTAGGTGAGGTTGAATAAAGACAATAGTCCATCCAGTTCAACCTGTGTAGGTGTGTGTGGCCGTACTCATCTCACATACCCCTGAATGTTCTGATCTTTGAGATGTACGTCTAAGAGTCTTTTGAAAGTCACCATACTTCCCGCAGAAACCACCTCTTGTGGTACAGAATTCCACAATCTTTTAGCCCTAACAGTAAAGAACCCCCCACGTTGCCTGAGGTTAAAACGCTTCTCCTCTAATCGCATTGTATGCCCTTGAGTCCTCATGCAATCCCTTCGATTGAATAGCTTTTTTTTATGCCGAGATCACCATTGAGATATTTATAAATTGCAATCATGTCCCCTCTCAGGCGTCTCTTCTCCAGGGAGAATAAATCAAGCGATTGCAGACGCTCTTCATAATTAAGGTCCTCCAATCCCCTAATTAGCTTAGTTGCCCTTCTCTGGACTCTCTCCAGCTCCAACACATCCCTCCTGAGGACTGGCGACCAGAACTGGACAGAATACTCCAGATGTGGTCGGACCAGAGTTTTATAAAGTGGAAGGATTATAGTTTTATCTCTGGAATACATCCCTTTCTTTATGCATGCTAATATTCTGCTGGCTTTGGCAGCTGCCGCCTACATTGCATGCTATTGCCTAGTCTATCCTCTACCAAGACTCCCAGATCTTTCTCCATTTTTGATTCCCCCAAGGGTTCCTCCCCTAACGTGTATTGTGCTTTTATGTTTTTAGTCCCCAAGTGCAAAACCTTACACTTCTCCACATTGGACCTCATTTGCCATGTCGTTGCCCACTCTGTTATTTTGTCCAGGTCATTCTGTAGGATATCTGCTTCATGCTGTGCAGCTATTGCCCTGCCCAATTTTGTGTCATCTGCAAAAACTGATATAGAACTACTGATCCCGTCCTCAATGCTGTTTATGAATAAATTGAACAAGGTTGGTCCCAGGACTGAGCCTTGGGGGACCCCGCTTACCACCTCAGACCAGTCTGAGTATGCGCTGTTTATTACCACCCTTTGGACACGCCCTTTTAGCCAGTTCTGTATCCAAGAGCAAACCCTGCGGTCGATGCCTGCAGACCTTATTTTATAAATTAAGCACTTGTGGGGAACTGTATCAAACGCCTTAGCGAAATCCAGGTACACCACCTCCACTTGTCTCCCCCTATCTAGCTCACAGCTCACCTCCTCGTAGAATGTTAAGAGATTGGTTTGACAAGAACGCCCATTTGTAAACCCGTGCTGAATACTGCTGATGATGTTGTTGTCTTTAGCAAACTCTACGATATAGTCCCTTATCATCCCCTCCAGAAGTTTACCTACTATCGATGTCAGACTAACAGGCCTATAATTTCCCGGGACATGCCTCTGCCCTTTTTTGAATATCGGTATCACGTTAGCTTTCCTCCAATCCCCTGGTACATTTTCTGTCATAATACTGTCAGCAAAGATCAGGAACAGTGGTCTAGATATAATCTTACTGAGTTCTTTGAGCACTCTCGGATGTACACCATCCGGGCCTGGTGATTTATTTGTGTTAATTTTATCCAGCCTTTCCCTGATTTTACCCTCTGTTAGCCGTAGCGGCAAGTGATTTATATTTCTTGAAGGCCATTTTTTTCCCCCTAATAAGTTTAACATTACGGTTTAGCCAGCCAGGTTTGGCTTTGTCTTTTCTAAATTTATTTCCCATAGGAATGCACTGCAAGATGCATTTGTTTAATATGTTCCTAAAGCATTCCCATTTTTCCTCCGTGGTCAGTGTTCCCAGGGTTTGGTCCCAGTTTACCCTTTCCATCATTGAGCACAATTTTGGAAAGTTTTCCCTTCTGAAGTTCAGGGTTCTTATGTTCCCCACTTGCCTTGTTATACTGTTATTTACGCTAAATGTGATCATCCTGTGACCGCTAGAGCCCAGGTTGTCCTGGACTCCCACCTCCGAGATTAGGTCTGGGTCATTAGTGATCAATAGATCCAGGGCTGCATTTTCTCTAGTAGGAGAATCCATCAACTGTGACATGTAGTTGTCCTGTAAGGTTTCAATGAATAGACGGGCCTTCTGTGAGTGTGTAGTCCCCTCTTCCCAGTCAATGTCGGAATAATTGAAGTCCCCCAAAATGATGACTGATCCCAGTTTTGCCACTTTACCCAACAGTGATATAAATTCCAGCTGTACCTCCTCCCTTTCTTTGGGTGGCCTATAGCAAACCCCCACAATTACTTTTCCCCTTTTTTCTTCCCTTTGGAGTTCTACCCACATGGATTCTAACTCCATACTCATCCCTTCCATTATATCACTCCTCTCTATCACCCTTATATTATTCTTGACATAGAGACATACCCCTCCCCCTCTTTTTCCTACCCTGTCCTTCCGGTACACTGAATTCCCTTGGATATTGGCCAGCCAGTCATGTGAGGGGTCGAACCAAGTTTCCGTTATTCCCACAAGGTCTATGTCCTCCTCATGTACTAACATTTCCAAATCATGCATTTTATTAGCTAGGCTCCTGGCATTAGCATTTACCCCTCTTAGTTTTGTGGAAGTTGATCGTTAATGGTGAATATGTTTATTCCTGTTAGGTCTGAGGTTTTCCCGCACAGACCCCCCAATTGACATTATGGAACTACTGTCGCTGCTGACTCTACTACTGTCTTCTGTCCTTTGCTCCCTCCTGACTGACTCTGCTTCTGAGTCCTCCCCCGTCTCCTAGTTTAAAAGCCCCTCCAACTTGGTGGCCATCTTTCTCCCCAAAAGAGCTGTACCATCCCCATTAAGGCGCAGCCTATCCTTACTAAAGAGCCGGTAGCCGACTGAGAAGTCAGCCCAGTTCTCCAGGAACCCAAACCACTCCTTCCTACACCAATTCCTCAGCCACTTGTTAAGTTCCCTAAGCTCCTTCTGCCTCTTCTGTGTGGCTCGAGGTACCAGCAGTATTTCAGAGAAAACCACCTTGGAGGTCCTATTCCTCAATCTATTCCCTAGGTCCCTGAAATCATTCTTTAGGATCCTCCACCTTCCTTTTACTTGGTCATTAGTGCCCACATGCACCATGACCCCTGGGTCATCCCCGGCCCGCCCAATAATTTGTGTACCCGATCCGCGATGTGCCAAACTCGAGCGCCCGGTAAACAACATACTGTCCGGCTACCGCAATCTTTTCGACAGATTGCCCTCTCTGTCCTCTTGATGATTGAGTCCCCAACTACCACAACCTGTCTAACCTTTCCTGAATCTCGGCCCCCCTTCTTCCTGGAGCCGCCACTCCCCTGGCAGCTGGGGGAGGGCGCCTGCTCCAGCACTGCCACCCCTGAGCTGATATCCCCCTCAACATGCAACTTGGCAAATTTGTTAGGGTGTACCAACTCAGGACTGGCCTCCCTGACACTCATCCCTCTACCCTTCCTAACGGTCACCCAACTGCCTACCTCTGATGCCTGCGTCTCCTCTACTCCTCCCTCCTCTATGCTGGCCCCTGCCAGTGCCTGATGGGTAATGTCCAAGCTCCTTTCCAGGTTGTTGATGCTATGCAGTGTTGCCACTATGTTTTCTAGATCCAGGATCTGGGCTTCCAGAGAAACAAGTCGCACACATCTTGCACAGCAGTATTTGCCCTCGATTGGTTCATCAAGGAACGCATGCATGGAGCAAGAAGTGCACTGAGTGGCATCCCCAATCCTGTCGGACCTTATTACCCACTACTCTATGGGGATAATGGTAATGACCTGCTATTCCTTACCTACACTACCTCTATCTCCCCTGGTACTAAACCTGGGGTACTCACCAGTCACTAAGATACTCACTAGTCGCTAAGATACTCACCAGTTGCTAAGATACTTACCAGTCGTCCCAGGCACTCAGTCGCAGGGCACAGTCAGTCGCAAGGCACAGTCAGTCGCAGGGCACAATCAGTCGCAGGGCACAATCAGTCAGTCGCAGGGCACAGTCAGTCAGTCGCAGGCACAGTGAGTCGCAGGCACAGTCAGTCGGTCGCAGGCACAGTCAGTCGCAGGGCACGGACAGTCAGCAGAATAGAGGAAAAAGGATTGTAACCAATTATTGAAGGACCTTGAAACTGGTCTTTTCCTTTCTTCCTCATCTTTCTTATCGGATTTAGAAACAAACTCTTTAACTGAAGTCAACAAAGATAGTATATCAATAAAGGCACCCTGCCATATTTTGTCTTTAATTGTGTCTGACAAGTGAAATCCAAGCGGTGATACCTCACAAGTCAAAGGCTCTTTTAAACATGTCTCTGGCAGGTTTTGTTCTCTTGCTAACCTAAAAGAATCTAAGTTGTTGCTAACATTAATTGTCTGGGTGCCTATTTCAAAATTTCCACTAGATGGCGCCCAAACCTCCTTGGCTGAATGAGGCCTAGCATTACTACTGACTGTGTCATACATTGATTTGAAATCATTTAAAAATTTCCCAAACAGGTTAAGAAAGTCATTCTTGTCAGGCAAGTTACATGACTCACCATTTCTGACAGAAGAGTCCTTAGCTTCCCTCACATGTTCCAGGCTAACTGCACCTGTAGATAGAAATTCCTGAACATGGGAAAAAACATTGTGGCTCTGCTCACCTTTCACCCTGCTGGGCTGACTGGATGGTGGCTGTCTCTCTCTTTCTTCAGCTGCCTGTGACCTGGCCAGCCTCCCTGAGCCTGCTCCGTCTTCTGACCCGCTTCTGCGCCTTCCTCTTTGTGACTGCTGGGCCCTCTTGGATCCTCCGGATTGCCTGTTAGGGGGAAGAGGGGGAGAGAATCTGCGGCGGGGAATCCGCCTCCGCTTCACCGGACCCGCTCCTCCTCATTCGCTTCCCGTGATGACGGCAGTCTGGCGCCGGAACCCGAGCCCTCCAGAACGCTTCCCCCTATGGCCGCAGAGTCTCTGTCGGGGGGCATGACCACACCGGCTCCGGATGAAGTCCCGCTAGTTGCCGCGACGGGTAGGTCCAGACACTGCCGAATCCATTCTTCGTCCCCTTCCTCTTCGGCTCTCTCAATCAGGCGTCTCAATAGGCTCATCCTTCCGCTGCAGGAGCAAGTAAGTTGGAAACGAGAAACAGCTTCTTCTTGTCTTCTGAGGTGGTCTGAAGTACCTGTGGAGGTAAGCCCCTTAAATAGCCCTAATCTGGGAACCAGAATAAACTGGCTGGCAGCTTTGGGTGGCAAATTTGAGCGGGAAGCGGGGTATAAGCTCAAATCTCCCCAGATACAGAGAGATTTAAGCGGGAAGAGGGAAAAGGATACTCCAATCTCCCCAGATACCTGTGAAATTGAGCAGGAAAAGAGGCAGCAGCTGAGACAGGGTCAAAAGTTAATTTGACCCTTGCCTCAGGGACCTTAAACTAATGTGCTATTCCCCTATATTACTAAAATTAAGCCTGCCCTGTCACTATCCCATGAGGAAAATGGAGGGCATAAAATATGCCCCTTTTCCTTTCATGGGTAGTGTAGCGTAGTGGTCAGTGTAGTGTAGTGGTCAGTGTAGTGTAGTGATCAGTGTAGCGTAGTGGTTAGTGTAGTGGTTAGTGTAGTGGACAGTGTAGTGTAGTGTAGTGTAGTGTAGTGGACAGTGTAGTGTAGTGGACAGTGTAGTGTAGTGGTTAGTGTAGTGATCAGTGTAGTGGACAGTGTAGTGTAGTGGGTAGTGTAGTGGACAGTGTAGTGTAGTGGGTAGTGTAGTGGACAGTGTAGTGTAGTGGGTAGTGTCGTTTAGTAGGCAGTGTAATAGGTAGTGTAGTGGACAGCGCAGTGGACAGTGTAGCATAGTGGAGAGTGTACTGTAGTGGGTAGTGTAGTGGGCAGTGCAGTGTAGTGGTTAGTGTAGTGGACAGTGTAGTGTAGTGGGTAGTGTAGTGGTCAGTGTAGCGTAGTGGACAGTGTAGTGTAGTGGTTAGTGTAGTGTAGTGTAGTGGACAGTGTAGTTTAGTGGATAGTGTAGGGTAGTGTAGTGGACAGTGTAGTGTAGTGAACAGTGTAGTGCAGTGGTTAGTGTAGTGTAGTGGGCAGTGTAGTGGACAGTGTAAGGGGCAGTGTAGTGTAGTGGACAGTGTAGTGTAGTGGTCAATATAGTGTAGTGGACTGCGTAGTGGACAGTGTAGTGTAGTGGGTAGTGTAGTGTAATGGTCAGTGTAGTGGGTAGTATAGTGAACAGTGTAGTGTATTGGAAATTGTGGTGTAGTGGTCAGTGTAGTGTAGCGGACAGTGTAATGGTCAGTGTAATGTAGTGGGTAGTATAGTGTAGTGGACAGTTTAGGGTAGTGTAGTTTAGTGGACAATATAGTGGTAAGTGTAGTGCAGTGGTTAGTGTGGTGTAGTGGACAATGTAGTGTAATGGTCAATGTAGTGGGTAGTGTAGTGCAATGGTAAGTGTAGTATAGTGGGTAGTGTAGTGGACAATGTAGTGTAGTGGACAGTGTAGTGTATTGGAAAGTTTAGTGTGGTGTGGTGGGCAGTGTAGTGTAGTGTAGTGGACAGTGTAGGGTAGTGTAGATTAGTGGTCAGTGTAGTGCAGTGGACAGTGTAGGGTAGTGTAGTGGACAGTATAGTGTAGTGGATATTGTAGTGCAGTGGACTGTGTAGTGTAGTGGTCAGTGTAGTGCAATGGTCAGGGGAGTGGGTAGTGTAGTGGTCAGTGTAGTGTAGTTGACAGTGTAGTGGTCAGTGTATTGCAATGGTCAGTGGAGTGGGTAGTGTAGTGGTCAGTATAGTGTAGTGGACAGTGTAGTGTAATGGTCAGTGTAGTGGGTAGTGTAGTGGACACTGTAGTGAACAGTGTAGTGTAGTAGACATTTTAGTGTAGTTTAATGGTCAGTGTAGTAGTGGACAGTGTAGTGGTTAGTGTAGTGTGGTGGACAGTGTAGCGGATAGTATAGTGTAGTGGACAGTGTAGGGTAGTGTAGATTAGTGGTCAGTGTAGTGCAGTGGACAGTGTAGGGTAGTGTAGTGGACAGTATAGTGTAGTGGATATTGTAGTGCAGTGGACTGTGTAGTGTAATGGTCAGTGTAGTGCAATGGTCAGGGGAGTGGGTAGTGTAGTGGTCAGTGTAGTGTAATGGTCAGTGTAGTGGACAGTGTAGTGTAGTGGTCAGTGTATTGCAATGGGCAGTGGAGTGTGTAGTGTAGTGGACAGTGTAGTGTAATGGTCAGTGTAGTGGACACTGTAGTGAACAGTGTAGTGTAGTAGACAGTTTAGTGTAGTTTAATGGTCAGTGTAGTGTAGTGGGTAGTGTAGTGGTCAGTGTAGTAGTGGACAGTGTAGTGTAGTGTAGTGCAGTGGGCAGTGTAGTGGTCAGTTAGGTCAGTGTAACGGTCAGTGTCGTGGACAGGTAGGTCAGTACTATTGTAGGAAGGGACTCAGGGAGTGCTAAAAGTCCACAGGTTATGGGGCGCAAATTACTTGCCTTGCCCCGGGCGCTGACAACCCACGCTACGCCACTGAGAACAACTTAGACATAAAACCCCTCCCCAACAACCAAAATACCATATCTAAACGTGATAGTGCACCCTAACTCACTAAAACAATAACCCTACATGTTTTACTCTAAAAAAGAGCTTCGTTAGGAGTGTGTAAAATAAAATAAGTGCTCGAAATGAGCTAGTCTATTTATAGATACTTCTTAACATGGCCATCTAGTGGGTGTTAAAGAGAATGTTTTTAGCTTCAGATTGAGTGGGAAAAGAAATCCCTCACTCTCACAATTTTCAGTCTCACTCATTCTACCCTGCTCAAAAAAATTCAAGGAACACTTTTTAATCAGAGGATAGCAGCATCAAGTCAATTCAACTCCTGGGATATTGATCTGGCCAGTTAAGCAGCAGAGAGGGTTGTTAATCAATTTCAGCGGTTTTGGTGGTGTTAATAAAATTAACAACAGGGGCACAGGAGCACTAGATGGGCAACAATGAGACAACCTCCAAAACAGAATGGTTTTACAGGTGGAGGCCACCAAACATTTTTTCTCTACTCATCTTTTCTGACTTTTTTACTAGTTTTTAATTTGGCTAGGGTCAGAGTCACTACTGGTAGCATGAGGCAATACCTGGGCCCTTTAGAGGTTGCACAGGCATTCTAACTCCTCCAGGATGGCCCATCAATACGTGCCATTGCCAGAAGGTTTGCTGTGTCTCCCACCACAGTCTCCAGAGCATAGAGGAGATTCCAGGAAACTGAACAGGGCTGCAAAAGGTCCCTAACCCATCAGCAGGATGGGTAACTGCTCCTTTTTTCAAGGAGGAACAGGATGAGCACTGCCAGAGCCCTACAAAGTGACCTCCAGCAGGCCACTGGTATGAAATGTCTCTGACCAAACAATAAGTTACAGACTTCATGAGAGTGGCCTGAGGGCCCAACGTCCTCTAGTGGGCCCTGTGCTCACTGCCCCGCACCGTGGAGCTCGATTGGCATTTGCTATTAAACCCCAGAATTGGCAGGTCCACCACTAATGCCCTGTACTTTTCACAGATGAGGGTAGATTCGCCCCGAGCACATGTGACAGACATGAAAGGGTCTGGATAAGCTGTTGGAGAATATTATGCTGCCTGTAACATTGTTCAGCATGCCTGGTTTGGTGGTGGGTCAGTGATGGTCTGGGGAGGCATATCCATTGAGGGGGCGCACAGACCTCTACAGGCTAGACAATGGCACCCTGACTGCCATTCGGTATTGGAATGAAATCTTTGGACACATTGTCAAACCCTGCACTGGTGCAGTGGGTCCTGGGTTCCTCCTAGTGCACGACAATGCCCGGCCTCATGTGGCGAGAGTATGAAGCCTAGAGGATAAAGGAATTGTTACCATGGAATTGCCCCCATGCTTGTCTGACCTCAATCCAATAAAACACCCCTGGGAAATTAGGTTTTGGTCCATCTGACACCACCAGTTTGCACCTCAGTCTCTTCAGGAGTTCAGTTATGTCATGGTCAAGATCTGGGGGGAACTACCCAAGGACACCATCCGTCATCTCAAAAGGAGCATGCCCCGAAATTGTCAGGCATGCATACAAACACGTGGGGGCTATGAATACTACTGAGTGCAATTTTGAGTTGCTGCAATGAAATTTAATCAAAATGGACTAGTCTGCTGCATTATTTTTTCACTTCGATTTCCAGAGTGCCTTTGAATTCAGCCCTCTGTAGGTTGATCATTTTCATTTCCATCAATCAATGTGGCATCCTTTTGTTCCTAATGCATTACCCAGTCCATATCTGTATAGATATCATATAGTTACATAATAGTTGAGGTTGAATAAAGACTATAGTCCATCCAGTTCAACCTGTGTAGCTGTGTGTGGCTGTAATCATCTCACATACCCCTGAATGTTTTGATCCTTGAGATGTACGTCCAAGACTCTTTTAAGAGTAGCCATACTCCCTGCAGTAACTACCATTTGTGGTAGAGAATTCCATAATCTTGTAGCCCTTACTGTAAAAACCCCCCTGCGTAGCCTAAGGTTAAATCTCTTCTCCTCTAATAGCATGGTATGGCCATGTGTCCTCATGCATTCGTTGCGACTGAACATTTTTTTTTATATGCTGAGATCACTGTTGAGGTACTTGTATATCGCTATCATGTCCCCTCTCAGGCGTCTCCTTTCCAGGGAGAATAAATCAAGCGCTTGTAAGCGCTCTTCATGATTAAGATCCTCTAATCCCCTAATCAGTTTAGTTGCTCTTCTCTGGACTCTCTCCAGCTCCATCACATCCCTTCTGAGGACTGGCGACCAGAACTGGACAGAATACTCCAGATGTGGTCGGACCAGAGATTATAAAGTGGTAGGATTATAGTTTTATCTCTGGAATACATCCCCTTCCTTATGCAAGCTAATTTTCTGCTGGCTTTGGCAGCTACAGCTTGACATTGCATGCTATTACTAAGTCTATCTTCCACTAAGGCTGCATTCACACTTGAGCGTAGCGTTTTCGCACGTTTTTTACCGCAATATTTACCGTGATTTTCAGGCGTTTTTGGAGGCAGGCATTGACATCTATCAAAAACGCTGGTAATCAGCCCAAAAAGAAGCTCATGTACTTTTTTCAGCTACAGGCGTTTTGCTTCAGGCATTAAAATGCTCAGATGTGAACAGGGGCCATTTAAATGAATGGGGTTTTATTTGTTGGGCGTTTTGGAACGTTTTTTTTTTAGCTTTTTTGGAGCTGAAAAACGCCTAAAAACGCCTAGGTGTGAATGGAGCCTAATGCCCCATACACACGTGCAGATTATCTGCAGACTTTTGTCTGCAGACTTACCTTTTCTATGTAGTGCAAGGGCCTGCCGGATTGCATACAAATTGAAAGTGTTTAGGTTTGACCTCATATTATATGGTTTTGGTAAGTCTGCAGACAAAAGTCTGCAGATAATCTGCACGTGTGTATGGGGCATAAGACTCCCAGATCTTTCTCCATTTTTGATTCCCCCAGGGGTTCCCCCCCAATGTGTATTGGGCGTTTATGTTTTTAGTCCCCAAGTGTGAATACCTTACACTTCTCCACATTAATCCTCATTTGCCATGTAGTTGCCCACTCTGTTATTTTGTTCAGGTCATTCTGTAAGATTTCTGCCTCACAATGTTAAGTTATTGCCCTACTTAATTTTGTGTCCTCTGCAAAAACTGATATTGAGCTATTGATCCTGTCCTCAATGCTATTTATGACTAAGTTGAACAAAATTGGTCCCAAAACGCCTTAGCAAAATCCAGGTACACCAGATCCACAGGTCTCTCACTATCTAGCTAACAGCTCACCTCCTCGTAGAATGTTAATAGATTGGTTTGGCAAAAACGCCCTTTTGTAACTTGTTACTACTGATGATGTTGTTCTCTTTAGCAAACTCTTGTATATAGTCCCTTATCATCCCTTCAAGAAGTTTACATACTATTGACATCAGGCTGACCGGCCTAAAATATCCTCTGCCCTTTTATGAATATTGGTATCACGTTAGCTTTCCTCCAGTCACCTGGTACATTTCCTGTCAAATTATGATCTGCAAAGATCAGGAACAGTGGTCTAGATATAACCTTACGGAGTTCTTTGAGTACTCTCGGATGTAAGCCATCCGGGCCTGGTGATTTACTTGTGTTAATTTTATCCAGCCTTTTCCTGATTTCACCCTCTGTTAGCCGTAGCGGCAAGTCCAGTGAAGTACTGCTAACCATACAGTCATGGTCAGTGTACCCTTCCTTTTCTTGTGTAAAGACTGAGGAGAAGACAGCATTAAGCACGGTTGCCTTCTCTGTGACCATCCTCCCATCATCGTTAATTATGTGTGCAACATGCTCTGACCTCTTTTTGCTGTTGATATATTTAAAGAATTTCTCAGGGTTCTTTTTACTTTCCTCTGCTATTTGTCTCTCGAAGTTGATTTTAGCCATTTTGATTTTGTGTTTACATTTCTTATTTGATTCCTTGTATTACTGAAAAGCCGATAATGTGCCATCCAATTTGTATTTCTTGAAGGCCTTTTTTTTTTCACTTACTGTAATTGTCCTGTAAGGTTTCCTGAAATTACGGGCCTTTAGTGAGTGTGCAGTCCCCTCTTACCAGTCAATGAAGGGATAGTTGAAGTCCCCTAACATGATGACTGATCCCAGCTTTGCCGCGTTACCCACCATTGATAAAAATTCCAGCTCTACTGTATCTCCTCCCTTTGGTTGGGTGGCCTATAACAAACCCCCACAATTACTTTCCCCTATACTTCTTCCCTATGTAGTTCTACCCACACGGTTTCTAACTCCTTACTCATCCCTTCCATAATATCACTCCTCTCTACCACCTTTACATTATTCTTGACATAGAGACATACCCCTCCCCCTCTTTTTCCTTCCCTGTCCTTCCGATACACAGAATACACTTCGATATTGGCCAGCCAGTCATGTGATGAGTCGAACCATGTTTCTGTTATTCCCACAAGGTCTATGTCCTCCTCTAGTACTAACAGTTCCAGCTCATCCATTTTATTAGCCAGGCTCCTGGCATTTGAGTATACCCCTCTTAGTTTTGTGGAAGTTGACAGTGAATAGTGCTTACTTTTATTCCTGTTTGGTCTGAGGTTTGTCCGCACAGAACCCCCAATGGTCGACGTAACGGATCTCGCTGCTGACCCCAATAATACCTTCTGTCCTTTGTCCACTCCTGACTGACTCTGCCTCTGAGCCCTCCCCCCCATCTCCTAGTTTACAAGCCCCTCCAACTTTGTGGCCATCTTTCACCCCAATAGAGCTGTACCGTCCCTATTAAGGTGCAGACGGTCCTTACTAAAGAGCCGGTAGCCGACTGAGAAGTCAGCCCAGTTCTCCAGGAACCCGAACCCCTCCTTCCTACACCAGTTCCTCAGCTACTTGTTCAGTTCCCTAATCTCCTTCTGCCTCTCTGGTGTGGCTCAAGGTACAGGCAGTATTTCAGAGAACCACCTTGGAGGTCCTATTCCTCAATCTATTCCCTAAGCCCCAGAAATCATTCTTTAGGATCCTCCACCTACAGTGGGGATCGAAAGTTTGGGCACCCCTGGTAAAAATTTGTATTAATGTGCATAAAGAAGCCAAGGAAAGATGGAAAAATCTCCAAAAGGCATCACATTACAGATTAGACATTCTTATAATATGTCAACAAAAGTTAGATTTTATTTCCATCATTTATACTTTCAAAATAACAGAAAACAAAAACATGACGTCTGCAAAAGTTTGGGCACCCTGCAGAGTTATTTATCTTGTACTGCTTTGGCAAGTATCACGGCTTGTAAACACTTTTTGTAGCCAGCCAAGAGTCTTTCAATTCTTGTTTGAGGTATCTTTGCCCATTCTTCCTTACAAAATTCTTCCAGTTCTTTGAGATTTCTGGGCTGTCTGTCACGCACTGCTCTTTTAAGGTCTATCCATAGATTTTCAATTATGTTGAGGTCAGGAGATTGTGAAGCCCGTGGCAAAACCTTCAGTTTACGCCTCTTGATGTAATCCCCCGTGGATTTCGAGGTGTGTTTAGGATCATTATCCATTTGTAGAAGCCATCCTCTCTTTAACTTCAGCTTTTTCACAGATGGCATCAAGTTACCATGCAAAATTTGCTGAAATGTTATTGAATCAATTTTTCCTTCTACTCGTGAGATGTTCCCTGTGCCAGTGGCTGCAATACAACCCCAAAGCATAATTGATCCACCCCCATGCTTAACAGTTGGACAGAGGATCTTTTCATTAAATTCTGTGCCCTTACTTCTCCAAACGTACCTTTGCTCATTCTGGCCAAAAAGTTAAATTTTAACCTCATTGGTCCACAGAACTTGTTTCCAAAATGCATTAGGCTTGTCTATATGTTCATTTGCAAAGTTCAAACGCTGATTTTTGTGGTGAGGACGTAGAAGAGGTTTTCTTCTGATGACTCTTCCATGAAGACCATATTTGTACAAGTATCTCCTTATAGTGGAATAGTGTACCACAACTCCAGTGTCTGCCAGATCTTTCTGGAGGGATCGTGCAGTCAAACGTGGGTTTTGAATTGTTTTTCTCACAATCCTGCAAGTTGTTCTATCTGATATTTTTCTTGGTCTTCCAGATCTTGCTTTAACTTCCACTGTTCCTGATGACTGCCATTTCTTAATTACATTCCGAATAGAGGATATTGACATCTGAAAATGCTTTGCTATCTTCTTATAGCCTTCTCCAGCTTTGTGAGCGTCAACTATTTTCAGTTTCAGTTTTCTAGGCAACTGCTTAGAATATCCCATGGTGTTGATTGTTGGGGCAAGGTCAGATGAATCTGGGCATTTAAAACCTTTGAGATTGACATCACCTTATCTTCCCAGACAATGATTGAGAACAATCCATGACACTGGCAGGTCTCAGCCTTGCAAAGGGGGCAGTGCATGCTATAAATTCTGCAGGGTACCCAAACTTTTGCAGACACCATTTTTTTGTTTTCTGTAATTGTGAAAGTGTCAATGATGGAAATAAAATCTAACTTTTGTTGACATATTATAAGAATGTCTAATCTGTAATTTGATGCCTTTTGGAGATTTTTCCATCTTTCTTTTATGCACATTAATACAAATTTTTACCTGGGGTGCCCAAACTTTCGATCCCCACTGTACCTCTTACTTGTTCATTGGTGCCTACATGCACCATGGCCACTGGGTTCTCCCCAACCCCACCCAATAATCTGTCCACCCGATCCGCGATGTGCCGAACTTAAGCGCCCGGTAAACAACATACTGTTCGGCTACCACGATCGTTTTGACAGATTGCCCTCTCTGTCCTCTTGATAATTGAGTCACCTACTACCACAACCTGTCTAACCTTTCCTGAGTCTCTGCCCCCCTCCTTCCTGGAGCCGCCGCTCCCCTGGCAGCTGGGGGAGGGCGCCTCCTCCTGCACTGCCACCCCTGAGCTGATATCTCCATCATCATGCATATTTATTGGGGTGTACCAATTCAGGACTGGCCTCCCTAGCGCTCTTCCCTATTCCCCTCCTTCTAACTGTCACCCAACTGCCTACCTCCGGGGCCTGTGTCTACGCTTCTCCTCCCTCCTCTATGCCGGCCCCTGCCAGCACCTGCTGGGTAATGTCCAAGCTCCTTTCCAGTTTGTTGATGCTACGTAGTGTTGCAACCTTGTTTTTCTAGATCCAGGATCTGGGTTTCCAGAGAAACAAGACACATCTTGCACAGCAGTATTCGCCCTCGACTGGTTCATCAAGGAACGCATACATGCATCAAGATGTGAACGGAGTGGCATCCCCACTCCTGTCAGACATTATCACCCTCTACTCTATGGGGAAAAATTAGGATAACGATCTGCTATTCCTTACCTATACTACCTCTATCTCCCCTGGTACTAAACCTGGGGTACTCACCAGTCGCTAAGGTACTCACCAGTTGCAATGTCACAAGGTATTCCCGGTTGCTAGGTCCTCCTTGTCGCTAGGGTCACCCATCAGTCTTTAAGGTACTCCCAGTCACAATGTCGCAAGGTATTCCCAGTCACTCGGTGCTCCTTGTTGTTACTGTTACTCCCGGTCGCTAGGGTACTTCTGAGTCGCTAAGGTTACCCTCTGTTGCTAAGGTGGCTCCCAGTCGCTAAAGTTGCTCCCAGTCGATAAGGTACTCCCGAGTCTCTAAGGTACCCCCGAGTCGCTAAGGTTACCCTCTGTCGCTAAGGTTGCTCCCAGTCACTAAAGTTGTTCCCAGACGCTAAGGATGTTCCCTGTCGCTAAAGTTGCTCCCAGTCGCTAAGGATGCACCCAGACGCTGCGGTTGCTCCCAGTCACTACGCTTGCTCCCAGTCGCTACAGTTTCTCCCAGCCGCTAATGTTACACCCAGTCGCTAAGGTTGCCCCCAGTTGCTAAGGTTACACCTAGTCGCAAGGTACTCCTAGTCAGACGGTTAGTCTCGGTCGCAAGGTACTCGGTCGCAAGGTAATTACTCGGTAGCAAGGTACTCACTTGGTCGCAAGGTACTCACTCAGTCGCAAGGTACTCGGTCGCAAGTTACTCACACAGACGCAAGGTACTTGGTCGCAAGGTACTCACTCGGTCGCAAGGTACTCGGTCACAATGTACTCAGTCGCAAGGTACTCACTCAGTCACAAGATACTCAGTTTAGTACTCAGTATAGTACTGTATAATAGGTCTCTGTATCAGCCGATCAGCCGTCCCCTACTCACGTCCCTGCTGCTCTGTCCTCCTGTCCTGTGAGGTCCATCCACCGCTGATGTTACCGCCACTGTGTCCCAGCGCTTCTCATCCTCAGAGGTCCCCCCCGCACCCGGCACCCGGTTTCTAGTGTGGCCTGTACGGCTTCCCCCGCACATGTCACCCCCCACAGCAGCTCCCCTGGACACAGCGCTTGGCTCCCTTGCTGCACACGCTGCTCTGCTCCCTCGGCTTCTCCTCCTCCACAGCTCACACAGCTTCCGGCTTCCTCCTCTCGGCTTGGTGTTCTATCTGGATTTTTCTCCTTTCCTTTATTATCCAGCATGGTATTTTTCCCCATTGAGATCTGATGTGTTTTCAAAAGTGTTCCTTTTTTTTAGCATTGTATATTTGTACCACTTATATCACCTTCTAAATGTCTATATTGTAGAAATAATTCCTATAAGTCACCATTAAAGATTTACACACATCTATTACCAAATCACTATATAGATAATTTGCAGATGATATCAAGAACTATTCTCCCCAAATGTTAGGAAAGTAAAACTGTGGGGCACGTGATCCTAACCAAACGATCCATTTGGCTTCTGTTTTTAGTAGTTTCTTACCTAGATCTCCTTTCCTCCGACCCAATTTAATTTGTTGGACCACCCAAAAGGACAGGCCATCAGCTTTTCCATTGTGTTTTTGAACCATAAAAATTGCTATTGGTCTGTCTTTTTTTTTTTTTTTAGTACCACATCATCATTTATGTGTTCCAGAACCCTGCGTCTCAGTTGGCGGATTGTCTTACCAACATAGAGAAGGGGACAGGGGCATTTGGCTACATATATTACACCTTCTGTGCTACATTAATGGAAGGATGTAATATCAATTTTTTTCTAAATTTTTTGGATTGATGAAGTTTTTGACTGTTGGTATATATCTGCAGGCTTTACAGTGGCCACATTTATAACTTCCTTTAGGTTTTTCTGGTAACCAACTCAAGGAAGCTTGTGGTCTGGGACTTTTTTCCTCATAATGGCTGTGAACCAGCATATCTTTGAGGCTATTCCTTTTCCTATAGGTGATCTGAGGATTTACGGGTAAAGCTTGTTATAAATCCTTATCATCATGTAGCACATGCCAATATCTTTTGATAATGTTGTAAATCTGGCTAGATTGCCTGCAATAGGTGCCAATTATTCTCATGCTCCCTGGTCTTTCATTTTGGGTTAACAACTGTATTCTTTGGATGTCTCTCACTTTCCTATAGGATCTTATAGGATCTTTCTAAATCATGCAGCTTGTAACCTATCTTGCTAAAACGATCAACAAGCCACATGCTCTCTGTTCTGAATACCTCTTCTGAAGAGCAATTCTTTCTTGGCCACATAAACTGGCCTGTAGGTATGCCCCATCCAATGAAGTAAGCTGTTAGTTGCAGTGGATTTACCGTATATATCTGAATAATAATCACACCGTTAATCGTAGTACAAAGATACTCCCGCGCTATCAATATATAGGATGGTAGATAGAACCAACTGCTGCAGGCACCGATCAGCCAATCCGTAGCTCCAAAACACAAGTACAAAGAATAATGGAGCTGCACTATCAGATACCAGCTCATAAGGCTCAAACAAACTATTCCGGGCGACCCCATTACCTGACTGACATTCGATATTATAAGTGTAAGTTCTTTTTCCTTACGCTAATAATGCAAAACATTCTTTTGTTTTTGATATTATATTACATTTGCATATATTTTTTTAGATGCTATGACCATGCCCGCTCCTGAGGAAGTGAACAATAGTTCACGAAACGCGTCGAGCTTACGAGGCAAACAATTCATCTACAAGCCTTACCAGATATACTCGAATGTTTTGCAATATTTTCTTCCATGTTCAATTATTTGTGTTACAACTTTGTATCAATTTTATTATGCAAACCCCTCTTTTACCCCCATTGTATTGTATCTACAACATTGTCAACTGCCATTTATACAATATTAAAACACACAATGTTAATTGATTCTATAACCTTTTTTGTGCTTACCAGCCTAGGTATATTGAATATCATAAAATAACATCATGTGCCCACTGGCCATATCTCATACAAAGTCCCAAATTATTTTTGAGCACCATGTGCTCTATACATTCATGTATACACAGGGATGGAGACTCTAGGCAGGAGTCTCATATAAAGTCCCACCCACCCTTTACGTTTTCCTATTTCCTCCCCAGTTCCTTTCCCCTCCTCCCCCCCCTTCCCTCCCTTCTTTCCTTCCCCTCCCCTCCCATTATTTCTTCCCCCCCCCCTTTTCCCATTATTAAACTAGCAAGTGCATATAGTAAATGAAGAAATGTGAAAGTGACAAAGCGAGATCCCAATACATGAAAACAGAGAACTCACATAAGTGTATAAAAATATGTAGCTTAAGAAAAAATCTTTCAAACCAAAAAATACAATATGAATAAATTGTAAATATATATTGACCAAACCGTAATTAATGAAGACAAATAACCTACGTGGAAAATATTGAATAAAAAAACATCCAATGAAGAAAGATGATGAAAGATGATACATGAACTATGATGCTACATAATCAGAATAAGTCCATACATGTAATTAAATAAGTGTCAAGCCATAACATGAAAAGTCCAATGCACTTAGAGGTAGGTGCAAGTGAATCGCTTCACCGAAGGAGCAAAAATAACTGGTGTCTAGACAGTCAATGGAGTGACACCTCTGTGTGTGCTGGCCTTTCACCTTACTGCCGTAAGGTTACAGCATGTATAGCAATCCTGCACTGTGGAGTCTTATGTTTCCCGCTACTTCCAGGGATCCTTCTGATGTGAACTCAGCTGGTGATTTCATATAGTTGAAGGACAGATATCCTATCGGTGGTGGTACAGCGGGCTCTCCAGATGTATCCTCAATAATAGTGGTACTGTATGTATAAGAAAGAAAAGATCCAAATAGTGTAATACTTTTAAAAATTTATTAGGGTAAAAACAGCTTTAACCACTTGCCGACCGCCGCAAGTACATATACTGCGGTGGTCAGCCCCTCCTGGGCAAAGCGACGTACCGGTACGTCACTTGCCCACGAGACTCTAGGGGGCGAGCACGCACCACCGAAGGCGCGCTCCCACCCCCGCTCGTTCCCTGACATCCCCGCTCGAGTGACTGGCGGCTCCGATGTCCGCCGGCCACTCGGGATCTCCCGCTGGAGAGGGAGAAAGGCAGGCGGCTGATGTAAACACAGCAATCTGTCATTCTCCCTGGTGTAACTACAGAGACTATACGATCCTGCTATATAGGATCATATGTCTCTGTGGTTACATCACAAGCCACGCCCCTTGACAGTTAGAATCACGCCCCTAGGGACACACTTAACCCCTTGATCACTAATAAAGTTAACCCCTTCCCTGCCAGTGTCATTTTTACAGTAACAGTGCATATGTATAGCACTGATTACTGTAGTAATGTCACTGGTACCCCCAAAAGTGTCAAAAATGTCAGTCAGGGGTCCGATCTGTCCGCTGCAATGTCGCAGTCCCGCAAAAAAATCACAGATTGCCGCCATTACTAGTTTAAAAAAAAACAATAAAAATGACATAAATCTTTCCTGTAGTTAGTAAACGCAATAACTTTTGCGCAAACCAATCAAAATCCGCTTATTGCGATTTTTTTTACCAAAAATATGTAGCAGAAAACAAATTGGCCTAAAATTTTAAAAATTTTTGATTTTTACATTTTTTTTTGAGAATTTCATATAAAAGAAATGTGAAAAATATAATTTTTTCAAAATTGTAGTTCTTTTTTTTGTTTATAGCGCAAAAAATAAAAATCGCACAGGTGATCAAATACCACCAAAATAAAGCTCTGTTTGTGGGAAAAAAAGACGTCAATTTCATTTGGGTACAGCGTCGCACGACCGTGCAATTGTCCGTTAAAGTCACGCAGTGCCGAATCGCAAAATAGGCCCTGGTCTTTGAGCAGCCAAATCCTCCGGGGCTTAAGTGGTTAAGAACACTCACTTAAGCAATGGTGGTGTAGGCTTATCATCCACGAGCAGCTCGCTCGTCATCCACCGACACTTTCGGTTTGCCTATCACTCAGTCCTGCGCGTAGCATCACGCCCACATGACTTCATCAGCTCCCACATATTTCTTGGCTCAACTGGATTTCTATCAGTTGATTAGAACCCCTATGCTTCCTTTATGTACTTCCTTTAGTTGTTTACTGCAGTATAGACAGAGCCACTAAGAGGAGATAGAGTTCAATGACAAATTGAGGTAGATATCAATTCACCCCTTCCTACAAGTAAAAAACACATATCAATCCCCCCATACCCCATTGGCTCCAATAACAGGTAATCCAGACTTTACCCCGGTTCTCAACTCCCACAACTTTACTTGGTGGACTAACAAAGGCTTTATTTGTATTGCTAAGTGTTGTGATAATAGGTGGATCATGCCTAGAACTGTATTGAGAGAAAAATACCACCTCCCTGCAATCTGTGTCTGACCTCTCAACCTCTACCTCGATGGAGTGTCTGTGTATGTCGTATGTTAAGCACATGGGACATATTTCGAAAATTTACAGTATCCTGACCTCCTCCTCAACAAAATTATTTTATATGCAGAAATGGGAACAGGATCTCAATATAACCCATGAAATTGATGACTGGTTTCAGACGGCCCAACGTGCTTCCAGATCCTACATAAATACGGCATTGATAGAGGCAAATTATAAGGTTTTAATGCAATGGTATATGGTCCCAGTGAGAATTGCGACATATGTTGAGGGGGCCACCTCTGCGTGTTTGCGGGGATGTGGTATGCAGGGTACGGTACTACATACGTGATGGTCATGCCCAAAGGTGAAGCGATTTTGGATTCGGGTCTATAATTTAATTTATTCACTTACGCAAGTCAATTTATCATAATCTCCAGAGCAAGCCCTACTAGGACACGCCTCTGATGGAGAGCCAAACCGAGCTAGAAAACTTATAGCTTTTATCTTTACAGCAGCTAGGCTGGCAATTGCCAGATCATGGAGGTCACCAACTATCCTGTTTGATCTAGTGAAATACAAATTAACATGGATCATGGTCAATAAGCGCCTCTCGCTGACGCTCTTGGACAAAAGAGCCCAGTTTGACAAGATATGGGAACCCTGCATCACCTAACTGTCTGATCCATTGTAGACTGATCTTTATGTTGGCTCTAATAACAAAAATGTACAGAGAGCACTCATCTCCCCCTGGCATCCTTTCTTTTTCTTCTACTATCCCTTTCAGGTAACTTTTCTTTTCATACTGTTTTCTCCCTTGCCCTTCTTTCTCTTCTCATTGTATTGATAATGTTATGGTTGGAGGGGATGTTAAACCCCTCCAAAATTTTCACTGCGGTGCCCCCTCCCTTCTTCTGGACCATGTTTGGTTCTCTTGGTTTGGCGGGAGGAAGGAGGTCCGTGCCATTCCGGGGGCGCCTGGGCGACAACTTACAGATAGATCGCCGGGTGCATCTGGCACCTGAATATATACAACCATATGAATGGCAACTATGGTATCTATGTGTGAACGTGGAATGACCTGCTTGTTCCTTTCACCACGCTTACTTGTCATGCTACTTTGGAAGTTTATTTTATCAGTACATTATGCCTTGTTTATTTGTTCTTGTTTAAAACTTAAAACCCAATAAAAATCATTGAAAACGAAAAACACATATCAAACAAATCTACTTTAAGAAAGTCCTAAACATTGTTTAGGCGTCGTCCCTAGGTTTCCTGGTGTGCGGGCAGACGCACCCTGTGAAAGTTGATTGATATTACCAATAGGAGGGCTTTTCCTTATAAGAGGCCATTGTTGTTATTTAAGAAAGACAACAAGACCAGTTTCCCACAATCGTAAAACCTTTTTTTGATATTTTTTTCCTGGAAGCACCAAGGTAGACCCTTCCACAGTGTAGCATTTTATAATACTGTTTCCTCTAGCAGAAGACTGTAAAAAAAGAGGGCTTCTCCACCTGCCACCTGCAGTGTATCCACATTTTTCTTGGCTCAGCTGGACTACATCTATTCTGGTGGAAGATGTTCTTTCTTTTAAAGACAAAAAACTGGAGTCCCTCTCCTACACAATGTATGGGATGTATAGCAGGCCCCATATTACAGATGGTTTTTGTCTCAACCTTAATCACAGTGAAGATTTAAGGGCTGGTTTGCTAAACAAGCCTCCAAAAAGGCTTTGTTGCAACTTCTCTTCATAGGTGACCATCTGTTTAGAGTGTCTCTGGACAAGATTATCAAGAATATCTATGTGGGTAAGAGCATGAACCTACCCCAGGCATGCAGGAACAAGCAACCCGAAGAATGACTCACCCTCAATAGCTTTCAGCCTAACCATCCCTTTGTTCCCCAAGGTCTGCGACAGCTTCTCGGTTTGCCAGCTCTACCTCATCCAGAGTTTTCAAAAGGCCTTGACAAGCAAAACAGTCCAAATGCTTTTTCCTGGTGCCTCCATGGCAGCATACTAGTGATAGAGCCCCGCCTCTACTCCTCCCTCAGGACTAGTGAGTAGCATAAAAGAAAGGTTCAGCCCCCTGTCCCATCATTCTCCTTTTTTTCCTCATACCTTCCTGACTGGTGAAGAATAAGCAGTATGTCCATACCTCTGCCTCCAGGCAGCTTTCCGCCGGGTTCAGCCTCTCCTGTGCGCAGTCCCGGTTCTTGGGTCGCTCAAAGCACTAATAAGGCCGGGAACCCCCTTCTGTGGATCTTTGGGGTACAATTTGCAGTGTTTCCTCATAGGAATGCATACTGCCACTGTCTCTTTAAAAAATCTTTAAATGTTTGGCTTTGCAGGATTTTGCACAAGGACCGTCTTTTTTTTTTTTTTTTGGATTCCCCTTTAGGTTTTCCAGTACTTGTTTGGTTGTTTGTGTGTTTGTGTTCGTTTTCATTTTTGTCTTCCCCTTTTCTTTCCCTCTTTTTCTTTCCCTTCTTGCCTTTGTCTTACCTTGTCAGCCTGTCCATTTTAAGTTTTCTGTGAAGACATCCGATCCTGTGTAGATGGCTCCCAGTCCTGGGATTCCCCCTGCAGCGCCATGCAGATCGAGGCCGCCCCTTACTCCACAGAGTCTCGGCGTCTCTGCGGACCGCCTCGCAGGGCGGGGAGTAGGGCCGTGCACGAGGAACGCTCTGCGCATGCGCAGTGCGGTTGAGGCTCGGGCGGCCATCTTGGTTGTGGGAACCAGGTGTAATTTTGCCCTGAGTTCCCACAGAAGCTAAGGGGAGGGGTTTGGTGCTCTCTTAGGCTGCTCTGCCTATTAAAGGGCCATTCCACCTGCTGTCCACCTGAAAGACAGCCTCTTTCCCTGCTCCTACCGACTTGTTAAAGCCCTTGGTAGGTAGCACTTTGTAATACTTTTTTTTTTTTTTTCCTCCCTCCGCCCTCATTCCCATTTATTCAGTTTTTATTTGTCTTCAATAAAACTTTTTTTTTTTTTTTTTTTTATTCCTTCTTTTCTTCTCCCTTTTTCTATTTTCCTTCTTGCGTTTTCCTCTCACAGCCGGTCCTTCTGCAACGCCCTACGATGAGCCACTCATCACGTAACCAAGATCCTCACAATAGGTATGGGACCATCTTTCTGTAAGTATTGAAGAAAGAAGGAAAAGAGTGCTTGTATGGACTAACAAGTGTCCTTTGTTCCAGCCCAACACACTCCAAAAGATCCGGGAAGTCTTCGAGGCACCGCGACCATGACAGTCCAGATCGCAGATCAAGATCTTCCCACTATAGATCCTCAGAAAGATCTAGGTCAAGATACCGTCACTCTCCCTCTCCGCCATCACATTCATCAAGGAAGAAGTGCTGGTCTTGTGGCGCGGTACCCTTACCTAGAAAACTAGTTTGCCAGGACTGTTTTCGGGACTACGCAGCCAACCGGGAGTTGGAAAACCAACAAGTGGTGGATCTGCTAAAGCAGACAATGAAGGATTCCCTTTCGGAGTTGACATCTCTAGTACCCGCTCAGGCGGCTCCCTCTGCAGCTCAAGTTCCGGACAGGGATGATAGCGCTCCAGGCCCCTCGGGGCTAAACCCTTCACGCGCTGCGGCTCCATTACTGGGAGAGGCGTCTTCAGGTCACCCTTCGGAAGAATCCACAGAGGAGTCGGACCCGTCAGGCTTTAACTATGCCTTAATCCCACCTTTTATTCAGGCAGTAAAAACAGCAATTGCCTGGGAGGATCCTGAAGAACCCACTCCTAAGTCGAAAACGTATTTTCCCTTCCTTAAGAGGAAACAAGTATTCTTTCCTCTTATGGGCGAGATAAGAGAAATTATCGAAGAGGAATGGAAGAAGACGGATAAAAAGTTTTCATTGGGCCGTCTTAATAAACTCTACCCTCTAGCCGAGGCTGAAGCGCAATCATTGAATTCCATGCCGGTGGTGGATGCTGCAGTCATACGACTCGCCAAAAACGTGACACTACCTATGGAAGATGCAGCTTCCTTCAAAGATCCGCTAGATCGGAAAATAGATCTGGACCTAAAAAGGAGCTACCTGGCCTCGGGCGCAGCTTGTAAACCGGCTATTGCCCTTACATCTGTCTCCAATGCCATCAGGGCATGGACGGAAAATGTCGAGACAGCGCTACGCCAAAATGTCCCTAGAGAAGACATTGTCAAGGCACTGGAGGAACTGAAAATATCGGCCGATTTCATCGGAGAGGCCGCTATTGATACCATACGCTGTTCCGCACAATCAATGCTCCACACAGTAATGGCCAAAAGGGCCCTCTGGCTAAAACCATGGACAGCTGACCTTGCGTCCAAACAGAGTTGGTGCAAGATTCTGTTCGACGGCAAATCCCTCTTCGGAGAAAAGATGGACAAGGCAATTTCCAGGGTAACTGGAGGCAAGTCTGGTCTCCTGCCCCAAGACAGGAAAGTCAAAAGGACAAGAGTCTATTCGTCTAGATTCCGGCCCTCAAATTCCAGGGATTATAGGCAAGCCAGACAGAACAGGGATAACAGAAGACCCTGGAGAGGCACCCAGGCCTCTTTTTTGAACACACGCAAAACCAAGGCTTTCACCACTCCCCAGGAGGCAACGAAGCCTTTTTGACGCCAGAAGATCGCAATCCCTCCCAGTCGGAGCCAGGCTACAGGCCTTTTTCCCAATTTGGGCTTCGCGTTGTCAGGACCCCTGGGTTCTGTCAACAATCCATCTGGGTCACCGGTGGGTGTTTGCTCATCCTCCTCCTCATGCATCGTTTCAGGAGTCAAGAATACCAGCCTCGCCATCAAAAGCATTGGCACTATCCCAATTCCTGACAGATCTTCAGCTTCAAGGTGCAGCCATACCGGTTCCATTGGCGGAGCGTTACACCAGTTTCTATTCTCCACTCTTCTTAGTGCAAAAAAGGACGGGAGGTTGGAGACCGGTGATAGACCTCAAGAGGCTCAACCGATATATAGAGCTCGAGAGCTTCAAAATGGAATCCTTGCAAACTATAATCCAGGTCATTCAACCAGGAGATTGGTTGATATCTCTCGATCTACAAGATGCTTACCTGCACATCCCAATCTTCCCAACTTATCAGAGATTTCTGAGGTTCGCCGTGGGCGAGATACACCTTCAGTTCAAGGCCCTTCCATTCGGGCTCTGCACGTCTCTGCGAGTGTTCACCAAGACCTTGATAACTGTCCTAGCCCCCCTCAGGGAGAGAGGGTTGAGAGTGTACCACTATCTGGACGACATTCTCCTGTTGGCAAGCAATCCAGATCAACTCAGATCCCACAGGGAAATTCTCCTTCAGACTTTGCAGGAGTTCGGCTGGCTCATAAATTTTCAAAAAAGCAACTTGTCCCCGACACAACAGATGGTTTACCTGGGAGCCATGTTCAACACCCAAGTGGGGACAGTGTCCTTACCCAGCCAGAAGATGGATATTATCATACGGAGGATGTTCACTGTAATTCGGAGTACTCATCTGACGGCCTCTCAGTGTCTGAGTCTAGTCGGCACAATGTCCTCTTGTATTCCCATGGTGCCATGGTCACACTGGCACCTGAGGTTCTTCCAAACAGGTTTTCTGTCACAATGGAGGAAACAACACCTCTCCCAGAAAATCCGAGTGACCACCTTAATGCGCAGAAGCTTGTTTTGGTGGACGAAGAAGGAAAATCTTACCAACCCCCGTCACCTAGGCTCATTCAACTGGACCATCCTTACGTCCGATGCGAGTGGGCACGGATGGGGCGCCCATTGCGGGGAGATCAAGCTTCAGGGAAGATGGTCCCACTCAACCAAAGGAGTGGTATCCAACGTGCTGGAACTAAGAGCGGCATTTCTAGCTCTGATTTCTTTGGCACCCCTCCTCCAAGGCCACAGAGTCCTCCTGAGATTAGACAACAAGTCAGCAGTGGCATACCTGCTGAGACAAGGAGGTACTCGCAGCAGGACCCTCCTCCGGGAGGTCGAACCCATTATGCTGTGGGCAGAAAGGAACCTACGAGATCTCAGGGCCGTTTACATTCCAGGCCGGCTGAACACAGTGGCAGACGCTTTATCCAGGAGGTTCGCAGACAACAACGAGTGGTCGCTACATCCACAAGTTTTTCTCCAAATTACCAACCTCTGGTACCCTCCTCAAGTAGACATGTTTGCAACTCCGGACAACTCGAAACTCCCCAGGTTCTACTCTCGCCTCCCTTACTCTCAGTCAGAAGCAGTCGATGCCCTGACATGCCCATGGAATTTCTCGACAGCTTATGCCTTTCCTCCCCGCCCACTGATTCTGAAGTTTCTCCGGAGACTTCTCACAGAATCAGTACAAGTCCTGGCAATACTCCCTTTCTGGCCGAAGAGACCGTGGTTCCCTCTAGCCATCCATCTCAGTGTGGAACCCCCCATCAGGATTCCACATTTTCCCAACCTACTGTCCCAGCAGGGACTGTATCATCCGAACCCGCAGAGATTAGATCTGCGGGTTTGGAAACTGAAAGGCAAAGGTTTCAGGCCTTAGGATGTACTCCTGAAGTCATCTCAACACTTTTGAAAGCCAGGAAGCCCTCTACCAACGCGGTCTATTCAAAAGTGTGGAACAAATTCCTAGCGTTTGCCGCGGGGCAGGACTTCAACCCCGTCCTCCCCTCTACCTCTCAAGTTTTAGCCTTCTTACAGACAGGATTGGACTTAGGATTGGGACTAAGCTCCCTCAAAGTACAGGTAGCAGCAATCTCGGCTGCGACCAACAAGAGATGGGCCGAAGATCCTCTAGTGGTTACCTTTTTAAGAGGAGTGTTGAAAATTCGTCCTCCCGTTAGACGTTCTTTTCCACAGTGGGATCTTTCCCTGGTCTTGGAAGTTCTTTGTAACCCCCCATTTTCTCCAGTGGAACAGGCCTCTCTTTGGAACTTGTCATTGCAAACTGCCTTCCTCTTGGCCATCACCTCCGGCAGACGAGTCTCCGAGCTACATGCCCTAGGAATAAGTGAGGATCACATCACCTTTTTTCCGGACAGGGTCGAACTTCGCCCTAGGCAGGGGTTCATCCCCAAGGTCTCCTCCTCTTCTCATCTTCTAGAACCTTGGGCCCTTCCGGTTTTCCAAAACACAGATGCAACTCAGCACGACCTAGACATCTCTAGAGTTCTTCGAGCCTATCTGGAAATCACAAGATCATTCAGACAGTCTGACAGTCTGTTTGTCATCCCCTTTGGGAAAAACAGGGGCAAAGAGTCCACCAAGAGGACTCTATCATCATGGATCATCAAGCTCATCCAGAAAACCTATAAAGTCAAGGGGCTATCTCCACCTTCACAAGTAAGAGCTCATTCTACTAGGGCAGTCTCGGCTTCCTGGGCGGCAAGGGCCAACGTTTCTTTAGAGACGGTTTGCAGGGCCGCCTCATGGTCATCACGTCATACATTCTTCAAACATTATCGTATCGACCCAGGGTCGCTTACAACTGTGGAGTTCGGCAGAAGGACTATTCAGTCGGCCATGTCTTTGTCCAATTAAAGATTTGCATATTTAGCATTACCCACCCATTTGTCTTGCTAGTTATTTATCACTAGTATGCTGCCATGGAGGCACCAGGAAAACGGAAAATTGTTTCATACTTACCGTAATTTTCCTTTCCTGGTGCCTATCCATGGCAGCATATGCTCCCACCCCTGGTATTCTATATGACAGAGAATGATGGGACAGGGGGCTGGGCCTTTCTTTTATGCTACTCACTAGTCCTGAGGGAGGAGTAGAGGCGGGGCTCTATCACTAGTATGCTGCCATGGATAGGCACCAGGAAAGGAAAATTACGGTAAGTATGAAACAATTTTCCGTTTTTCTGCACACCCACACTCATACGTCAATTATGATCTCCAGATCTCTGCAAAAAAACTAACAGACATCCTACTACCTGCATGGGGATGTGTGAAAAACCTGTGCAGCCCCTTGTGGGGAAAAATTTCCCTCGCACAGGTATACGCAGTTGTAGGCCTTAAAGTGGGTGTAAATATAGGAGTGTACTTATTTTTTCCATGTGACAAATCTGCATTTTTGTGAACTTAAATTTGTGACATCATGAATACAGAATGCCAATTTTAGTGTCATTTGTACAAGTACAAGGTGTGACCATTTAACCCCTTGGCATTGGCTGTACGCAAATATGTGGCCTCTCGGTGCCTGGTCCTTAGCGCCGAGAGGCTGCATATTTGCGTTAATTGCTGCCTATGCACTGGTGCTGAGAGCGCACCCACTGCACGCTCCCAGCACAATTACCGTCAACTAACTGAAAGCTACCGATCGCTTGTTGCAATCGGGAGTTTTCTGATCACACAACCGCTGTGACAGCCAAACACGACAGTCACATGATCTTAAGCCGCGCCCTGCCTTCCGGCATCATAAACCTATTAACGGGCCAGGAGGCACAGGTGCCAAGAGGTTAATTCCTGGAATGCTTGCATTGTAGCACTATGGTGGTGAGTCACACAGTCATTCACTCGTAAATGAGTTCTGACATATTTTAATTTGCTCTGGGTTGCAGACCAGATGACACAGTCTTTAGGGAGTAGAAAAAGAAAAAAAATGTGTGTGCCTTGTGCTGTTGGCGGAAAGGTAGTGACAGGAATCTAGAGCAGCAGATGAACATAAAATTTTGTATTAACATTGACAAAAGTGAAAGCGGAATTTTATCTTTGTCATAACAGGCTTAAGCCTCGTACACATGCAACGATTATCGGCCGACCGATTGGCCGTCTTTTGTCCAGTGTTGTTGTGTTGGTTGAAATGTGCTCTAGACTGCACACGAATTTTCTCGGCCAACAAAAACCAACTTCAGAAGTGATGTCATGTGCTGGTTTACTTTCCGTGTGTTTTTTCTTCTCTGAGCATGCCCAGTCTTGCTAATCAGATTTTTGTCTGCCGAAATCTGTACTGACTGACGGAAAATCGGCCGTTCTGTTGACGGCCAACAAAAATTTTATAGCCTGCACACCAGATTTTGTTCAGCCAAAAAGTCGGAGTCGTTTGTCGAAAGCATCATACTAACAAGCCGAAAATTGGCCGATCGGACATTGGCCGAAAATTCACGGCCAACTATCGATGCGTGTGTACAAGGCATTATGGTGAACATTTCATGAAGAAATCAGGTGTTTTTTTTAATGGCATAGACTGTTTAAGGAGGGGCCAAAAGCACAAAGGATGTATGCAAATGTGGACAAAGTGTGAACCCTCGTATGCTCATGCTAGTGTGTTTTTTTATCACAAGGGGATAGTTCACTACGAGTTCAAAGAACATGGTACAATGGTCAACCAACATTGTTACTTGGAGTTTCTTAAAAGATTATGGGAATCTGTTCAGAGGAAAACACCAGAACTCTGGCCTGACAAATGGATTTTTCACTACAACAATGCTCCATAACAAACATTTTTTACAGTCCATTCTGGTAATTAAACTGTCACACCTCATATATCATCTTTATATGTAGGCAGATATAATCTTTGGCTATTCAAATATGTAAGTCAACAATTTTTGTGGGGGTGTACTTACTTTTGTGAGAATAAGTGTAGAGATTCTCTTTTTTCTTTTGTAGGTAAAAAGGATCATAGTAGTGTAATGGAATACATTGGCTTGCAATTCTACTCTATGTCACAGTCCCATTTGAATGGGTATGTTGCAGTCTCATGGGAATTAATATTTGAAAATGTGACACAATTTAATAGGTGGACTGGATATGTTAGTGGTTTGAGGTAGAGCTGTGCTCTTTGGCTTGAAAGCATCGTGGTTCACAAACATGTCTGCTGACCATGGGGCTGTGGAAACTAAGGAAACACAGACATCCGCTTGGCTTAGGATCTGCTTGCTACTGTGTGAATGCTGGTTACCACATGGTAGGGAGAGCTATCCGGTGACTGCAGCAAGAAAGAAGGGGGCGCATGAGTGGAGGCACTGGTACACCGCATAGTTGCATGGCCCTTAGCAGCACTAATTCAAACTTTATGAGATCCTTTTGCCACATTTGTCCAAGGACTTTTTAATAACAGCACTTGTTACTTTATATTGAATCACCAGCAGACTTATCAATCAAAGCACTTGTCACTAATGTTTTTTGCACTGCTAGTTTTCTGGCACCTTCATACTATTGCATTATTGAACATGGTTGTTATAGATGTCCACCTATTAAAATTGTTTAATTTTTTGAGTGACCACTTGTTTACTTTTTTTTTTTTTCTTTGACTCACATGTAACATGTATAGCACATTATACCACTAGCAGCACCACATCCACTTCATCCTCCTTTCTTTTCAAACCTGACATCTACTTTGGTAGCTGTTTCAGTAGAGGCAGTAGCTATAGGGATACACATTACCAGGTCCATAGCACAGAAATACCCTTTCACCTTTTATGGCAACATGACTCTGCACTTCCCAGAAGTCTCCACAGAGCACAAGATAGCTTTTCAGCCATTCCCAGTATTGTCCAGATTTACTTCAGTAAGTCTTTCATTTTACCAGATATACCAGCTATAAGCACGATGATAGTGTAAAATACTACAGTACTGTAACCAAGTTTACAGAATAATTATTACAGATAGGTCCTTCTACTAAGAAAGCTTTTGAGGAGATTACAGTAATGGCCTGTCTACAAAATTAAAAAAGGCTGGAATCTGATAAAAACTTTACAATGTATTTAACGGCCATGGAGAGGACTGTTTTTGTTCCTCAACAAAAGGAGTTTCACTGCTGAACTGGAACTATGTGGCAGAAGTGTAGAAATTGTAAGGCTGGCTGAACACAATTAAAAATTTGTTTGGTTATAAACCCAACTGTGTACTTATCTTGTTTGCCTGTAGTTTCATTCTCCTAACTGTATTCAGATTTAAAGAAAAAAAAAACACGAATATACAAAAAGGATTTATATTTCAATTTATTAAACAAATCAAATTGGGTTGTTTTGTGCACAATGGACTTTGGCAGTTAAATGTACTCAAAAAATATCAATATAATTTTTAAAGGATCAGCGCACCTAAACCTGATATTTAAATTTTAGTACAACTGAACTAGATAGACTTGTGTTTGTTTTCAACATGACAAATTATGTAACTGTGAACAGTTAAACATCCTGACCATTTTTAATATCTCTGGGGAACTCTGTTGGCGAGATATCAGCGATTGAGTTCCTGGGTCTGCATGCTCAAGTTATCACCCTCCCAGTTTATTGACTTGTTTCAAAAAGAAGTTTTTTTTTTAAAATCATACTTACCTAGGTGTCTGCAGCATCAGCCCCCCGCTGGCTGAGAACTGAGCGATCAAACACCACTAATTGCTCAGTTCTCAGTGCTCCATGAGCAGAGAGCTGGTGACTGTCAGTCAGCATCTCTCTGCTCTCTCTCCCCCCCTCCCTCTGCACTCACTGAAACGTTGGGATGTGGAGTGAGCAGGATCGGCTGGCTCAGGCTCTCAGAAAGGCTGAGCCAGGTGCTGGTCCAGGCTCCCGGGTGGATCCCGACCAAATGTTCGTGATCCTTCCCCAGCCTGGACCGGCTCCATGACATCAGCTGACAGTGGGCTTCAGATATTCATACTGGTCCTTCATGCATTGCATTATGACAGCCTACTTACTGAATGAGCTAGTAATGCATCAAAATGGACAAAAAAATCAACATTCACCAATTTATTGAAAAGAAAATAACAGCATACCAATGTACAGACATGTGCGTTGCAGAGGTGTTAGGGTGCCATCAAAAATTATTGGCACTGCTATAAACCAATACAAAATTACATGCATTTCAGTAATGCCCCCTTTAATGCAATGCATCACACTGGAGAGGCTTCACTATGCCCCTAAAGATATGTAGAATGCAAGTGGAGGTGATGGAAAACTAGACAAAGACAACCAAAATTTCCAAATTGATTAAGAGAAAAGTTTGGCAGAACTCACTGTTGGAGTATCCAAGACATATAATGATCCAGGGGCTGCCTCCATCCCCTAGTTTCTGCCTAAAACTAAAATATATAATTTTTGGTTAATCCATCCCTTTAATTTATTGGGAGCTGAATTTTTGGGATTATGTAGTAGTGATAACCTGTAGGGCTTGTGGCAGTAACAGCTGGACCAGTCTATGGAATAAGTGATCAATTTTGCTGCATTTCTGGAAGCTAGGAAGCAACACCTCATCCAGCCAGTGAGGAGATGACAGTGTAAACAGGTGAGTATTTTTCATTGTCCCTTCTAGCAATCCTGACTTTGGAGCATAGCTGCCAACAAATGTGCTAAGGGATGTTGTTCTGTGTTGCTGACCAGGGGTACATGTCCAGTAGCAATTTATGGACACAAACATCAGTATGCAGTATACCAGTCAGTGGATGAATTGGCTGTTTCATTTTTCTTTTTCAGCCTTTATTCCGTTACCTTCACCAGGAATGAGCTCAGGCATGTTCAAATGCCAGTCCAAATCCACCTGATCTACAGTGTGTACGGAAAGTATTCAGACCCCCCTAAATTTTTCACTCTTTGTTATATTGCAGCGATTTGCTAAAATCATTTAAGTTCATTCTTCTTCCTCATGAATGTACACATAGCACCCCATACTGACAGAAAAACACAGAATTGTTGACATTGTTGCAGATTTATTAAAAAAGAAAAACTGAAATATCACATGGTCCTAAGTATTCAGACCCTTTGCTCAGTATTTAGTAGAAGCCCCCTTTTGATCTAATACAGCCAGGAGTCTTTTTGGGAAAGATGCAACAAGTCTTTCACACCTGGATTTGGGGATCCTCTGCCATTCCTCCTTGCAGATCCTCTCCAGTTCTGTCAGGTTGGATGGTAAACGTTGGTGGACAGCCATTTTTAGGGTCTCTCCAGAGATGCTCAATTGGGTTTAAGTCAGGGCTCTGGCTGGGCCATTCAAGAACAGTCACAGAGTTGTTGTGAAGCCACTCCTTCGTTATTTTAGCTGTGTGCTTAGGGTCATTGTCTTGTTGGAAGGTAAACCTTCGGCCCAGTCTGAGGTCCAGAGCACTCTGGAGAAGGTTTTTGTCCAGGATATCCCTGTACTTGGCCGCATTCATCTTTCCCTCGATTGCAACCAGTCGTCCTGTCCCTGCAGCTGAAAAACACCCCCACAGCATGATGCTGCCACCACCATGCTTCACTGTTGGGACTGTATTGGACAGGTGATGAGCAGTGCCTGGTTTTCTCCACACATACCGCTTAGAATTAAGGCCAAAAAGTTCTATTTTGGTCTCATCAGACCAGAGAATCTTATTTCTCACCATCTTGGGGTCCTTCAGGTGTTTTTTAGCAAACTCCATGCGGGCTTTCATGTGTCTTACACTGAGGAGAGGCTTCCGTCGGGCCACTCTGCCATAAAGCCCCGACTGGTGGAGGGCTGCAGTGATGGTTGACTTTCTACAACTTTCTCCCATCTCCTGACTGCATCTCTGGAGCTCAGCCACAGATATCTTTGGGTTCTTCTTTACCTCTCTCACCAAGGCTCTTCTCCCCCGATAGCTCAGTTTGGCCGGACGGCCAGCTCTGGTCGTCCCAAACGTCTTCCATTTGAGGATTATGGAGGCCACTGTGCTCTTAGGAACCTTAAGTGCAGCAGAAATCTTTTTGTAACCTTGGCCAGATCTGTGCCTTGCCACAATTCTGTCTCTGAGCTCTTCAGGCAGTTCCTTTGACCTCATGATTCTCATTTGCTCTGACATGCATTGTGATCTGGAAGGTCTTATATAGACAGGTGTGTGGCTTTCCTAATAAAGTCCAATCAGTATAATCAAACACAGCTGGACTCAAATGAAGGTGTAGAACCATCTCAAGGATGATCAGAAGAAATGGAAAGCACCTGAGTTAAAAATAGGAGTATCACAGCAAAGGGTCTGAATACTTAGGACCATGTGATGTTTCAGTTTTTCTTTTTTAATAAATCTGCAACAATGTCAACAATTCTGTGTTTTGCTGTCAGTATGGGGTGCTATGTGTACATTCATGAGGAAGAAGAATGAACTTAAATGATTTTAGCAAATGGCTGCAATATAACAAAGAGTGAAAAAATTAAGGGGGTCTGAATACTTTCCGTACCCACTGTATCCTGTTGTGAAGCTGTCACTGTAGATTGCCATTCACAAGTGGCCAAGGCATTCCCTGCTTGTATGCACACCACTTGTATATGTTTGACTATGAGGCATGGAAAACCTTCACGGATTATGATTTGTGGTCTGCAGTGACAGCTCCCTGGCAGAATAGCTCAGGTGGGTTCAAAGTAGTATCTGAACACACTTGAGCTCATCCCTACACCTAATTCTCGAAATAACACACTTACTCCACTGTATCTATGGAAGGAGCCATGGTTGTCACCCAGACTGGACATCAAACATGTCTGCCTTTGTTCATTTCCATTACATGTGGGGTAATGAATATACAGTGCCTTGCAAAAGTATTCTGCCCCCTTGAACTTTACAACCTTTTGCCACATTTCAGGCTTCAAACATAAATATATCCCTGCTGAAGAAAAGCAGGCCCAAACCATGATGCTGCCACCACCATGTTTGACAGTGGGGATGGTGTGTTCAGGGTGATGAGCTGTGTTGCTTTTACGCAAGCATAACGTTTTGCATTGTTGCCAAAAAGTTTGATTTTGGTTACATCTGACCAGAGCACCTTCTTCCACATATTTGGTGTGTCTCCCAGGTGGCTTGTGGCAAACTTTAAACAACACTTTTTATGGATATCTTTAAGAAATGGCTTTCTTCTTGCCACTCTTCCATAAAGGCCAGATTTGTGCAGTATACGACTGATTGTTGTCCTATGGACAGAGTCTCCCACCTCAGCTGTAGATGTCTGCAGTTCATCCAGAGTGATCATGGGCCTCTTGGCTGCATCTCTGATCAGTCTTCTCCTTGTATGAGCTGAAAGTTTAGAGGGACGGCCAGGTCTTCGTAGATTTGCAGTGGTCTGATACTCCTTCCATTTCAATATTATCGCTTGCACAGTGCTCCTTGGGATTTTTAAAGCTTGGGAAATCTTTTTGTATCCAAATCCAGCTTTAAACTTCTCCACAACAGTATCTCGGACCTGCCTTGTGTGTTCCTTGTTCTTCATGATGCTCTCTGCGCTTTAAACGGACCTCTGAGACTATCACAGTGCAGGTGCATTTATACGGAGACTTGATTACACACATGTGGATTCTATTTATCATCATTAGTCATTAGTCATTTAGGTCAACATTGAATCATTCAGAGATCCTCACTGAACTTCTGGAGAGAGTTTGCTGCACTGAAAGTAAAGGGGCTGGATAATTTTGCACGCCCGATTTTTCAGTTTTTTTATTTGTTAAAGTTTGAAATATCCAATAAATTTCATTCCACTTCATGATTGTGTCCCACTTGTTGTGGATTCTTCACAAAAAATTACAGTTTTATATCTTTATGTTTGAAGCCTGAAATGTGGCAAAAGGTCGCAAAGTTCAAGGGGGCCGAATGCTTTCGCAAGGCACTGTAGTTGTTTAGAAAAGAAGAGAACGTTATTTATATTTTTATTTTAGCTCACAGGAAGTGACAAAAAAAACTGCTTTTCTGGCAAGATCAATGGGTATTTTTCTGGACTTGCTCAAAATGTTCTCAACCTAAAAATGAAAAGGAGTGCAGCCACCACGATCATCAAAGGACTGGAACAGTCCTATATATGGCATTTTTGTTCCTGGGTTTAGATCGGCATTAATGAAAGGGCATATCTTTTAGGCTTCCTGGGCTACTGAACACCATTACTCTTTTTGTTATCATATACCCCATTAAATTTTCTATAGCTACGGATAAAACCTTGAGTACTTACATACATATAAATGTACATATACATAAACATATACAAAGAAACAAAATGTAAATGTAGGTCTGAATTCTATAAATATGTATGTCTATACATAAACAATCTGCATATGCATACTTAACCACAATTACACAGTGGTTCCTATTTTGCAGAAGTATTTGGATTTGAATATGTAAAGCATTAGGGCTTTATGGCTGTACAGGTGGGGCATGTACAATTTTCTTTTTATAAATAAGCATTTTACGTTGAATAATACAGAAGCAGTTCCCTGCTGTACAAAACATTTTTTGCATGCTTTTTTATTTAAATCTAAATGTGCTTTTCTTACAAGTCTCACTCATAGCTCTTGACCACTGTAGACACCAGGTCATCTTTTCCTCTGAGGTATGCAGATGTGTGGGTGTCGGGATCTTTTATATCCTGTTTTACACTCACATCGAAATGATCCAATTGTGTTTACACATCGGCTGTTTTTACAAAGCGATCCTCTAGGATTCTTCTGTCTGCACTCATCCAGATCTGTAAGGATAAAAATAAGTTAATAGCACTGTCTTTATCTTGCAGTAGCGTAGGAGATTTAATGTTTTATTTTGTAACTCAGAACCTCTTAATATTTTGAAGATGAAGGTGTACATTTCTGTACGGTTCATGATTTTCATAATATTGCTCACTATAATGCTTACACTCAAGCACCAAAAGAAAGTGGCCAGAATATGTTGCTGACGTGAAGTGAGCTTGTCTTGAGTGTTCCCACTCATAACATCATATTATTCAATAAACATGAGTGCTCAACAAACAATTTAAAATAGGTGTCAACTCTATGGCTGCGGGAAATAACTGCATACCCCCACTAAAGCCCCTAGTTGATTTGGGTCCTCTGTTCTCATTCCAGCCTGGTTTGAGGCCTCAACCTAGATAAATGATGAAGGTGGTGGCACTCCAAAGTGGATTAAAATAAAACTTCTTTGTTCATTATATCCAGATAAAATAATAAGAAACACACACGGTTCCAGGGAAGCCAGTAAACGAGTTTCATACGTCAGTGCTTATTCATTACTGAGTATTCTATTAACCACTTCACGAGCCATAGCCGAATGATGGTTACAGTGCGTTCTGCTTATTCTGACGTTCTCCCAGAATCGCGCTTCCTGTGCGCCCCCTGGGGCGCAAACACGGATATGACCGGATCGTGGTAAAGGACCAATGACAGCGGCCCTTTACCATGTGATCGCTCCGTCCAATGATAGAGCGATCAGTTGTCAACAAACAGGCGCATATTCGGTTCAGTTCTCTCCCCGTATGCTGTACTGATCACTGTGTACAGAGGGGACAGAGGAGGGGGAGAGGAGAAAGACTGCAGCTGCACTCATCCCCTGCCCCCTCCATGCCTCGATCATATGTCAGTTATGCCTATCCCTGCCTCAATCATGCCTCATTCATGCCCATCCGTGCCACATCCATACCTCATCTGTGCCTAGCCATGCTACATCGGTGCTCATCCATGCTCATTAATGCCACATCCATGCTCATCCAAGCCCATCCGTGCCACATCCATGCCACGTTAGTGCTCATTCTTGCCACATCCATGCCACCTCAGTGCTCATCCGTGCCACATCCATACCACGTCAGTGCTCATCCATGCCACATCCATGCCACATCAGTGCTCATCCATGCCACGTCAGTGCTCATCTGTGCCTCATCCATGCCACATTAGTGCTCATCCATGCCACGCCAGTACTCATCCATGTCACATCCATGCCATGTCTGTGCTCATCCATGTCACATCCATGCCAATTCAGTGCTCATCCGTGCTACATCAGTGCTCATCTGTGCCACATCAGTGCTCATCCATGCCATGTCAGTGCTCATCCATGCCACATCTATGCCACATCAGTGCACATCCATGCCATGTCAGTGCTCAGCCATGCCCCATCCATGCCATATCAGTGCCACTACAGTGCCTTGCAAAATTGTAATGGGTAGTCAGGAAATGACAGTGCTCCCTGCATGTTGGGCCTCTGTTTGTGGCTAGGCTGTTTAAAAGTCTCACATATGTGGTATCGCCATACTCAGGAGGAGTAACAGAATGTATTTTGGGGTGTCATTTTTGCTATGTACATGTGTTAGAAATATCTTATAAATGGACAACTTTGTGTAAAGTTTCTTTCCACATTTTCCAAAAACTTGTGGCATGAAATGTTCAAAAGACACTATATGCCTCCTAGATTATGTGTTGGGGTGTTTGCTTTCCAAAATGGGGTCATTTTGTGGGCGTCTTTGTCCTGGTGCTCCAGGGCCTTCAAAAGTGTGATAAGTTGTCAGGAAATTATATGTGTAATTTTTGCTGCTAGAACACCTGGAGGTGCTACTTGGATGTTGGGCATCTGCATGTGGCCAGGCTGTGTAAAAGTCTCACACATGTGGTGTTGCCATACTCAGGAGGAGTAGAAAATTTATTTTGGTGTGTAGTTACAATTATGCCTATACAGTGTGTGAAAAATAACTTGGTAATATGACCATTTTGTGAAAAAAGAAAAAAAATCTTCATTTTGCAAAGAACCATGCCTCTTACTAAATACATTGGAATTTCTGCTTTCCAAAAAGGGGTCATTTGGGGGGTATTTGTATGATTGGTACCACAGCTTGTAGACTCTAAAAGCTTCACAAAGACCAAATAATATATACTTATTTGGGTTATTTTTTTTACCAAAGATATGTAGAAGTATAACTTTTGGCCAAAATGTATAAAGAAAAATTACTAAATTTGCAAAATTTTAAAACTAAAACGAAGAAAAATGCATTTTTTTAACAAAATTTTCTGTCTTTTTTTTCATTTATAGTGCAAAAAATAAAAAAACCCAATGATGATTAAATTCCACCAAAAGAAAGTTCTATTTGTGTGAAAAAAAAAGACAAAAATTTCATATGGGTACAGTGTTGCATGACGGCCTAATTGTCATTCAAAATGTGAGAGCACTGAAAGCTGAAAATTGGTCTGGTTAGGAAGGGGGTTTAAGTGCCCAGTGGGTAAGTGGTTAATGTTCACCTATTTTAGACAGTCAGCTGTCAGCTGAAACTCATTGATGAATGACAACTCCTTAATGATTAACCCATAAAGTCAAGTCAATAATCCTCAAATCGTAGTATAAGCAGTATAAAAGAAAGAGTATTCAATAAAGCAATGAACATTTCTCTTAAAGAAATAAGTAAAAAAAACATGAAAAAAGTATAGATATATGAACATATAATTAAAATAATAAAGAAGAAAAAAGGGCAGGGGGAGGTATAAAGCCAACAAGTGTAAATTTACAAATATGATACATAATATACATCATCCTAAAAAAAGAAAATATATTAACCACTTCCATACCGAGTCATAGTAATATGACGTCGGCATGGTCGTTGTACGGATCCGGGCGGGCGTCATATGACGTCCGCCCGCTCTAGCTGCTACTGCGCGCCGATCGGGGGTGAGGCTCGTCCCTCGGACATAGCCCATCCCTGATCAAGGTAAACAGCCAATAGAAATTGGCTGTTTACCACGTGATCGGCTGTGTCAATCACAGGCGATCACATGAGCGGCTCCAGCGCGAGCCGCTCGTTCTCTCTGCAATGCGCGCCCCCGGGGGCGCGCAGAGCAGCGATCGGGGACGAGGCTCGTCCCTCGGACAGAGTCGATCCCCGATCTAGGTAAAGAGCCAATGAAATTGGCTCTTTACCACGTGACCGACTGTGTCCAATCACAGCCGGTCACAAATGTCAACAGAGAACACGGTAACTAGCTGTCACCGTGTTCTCCTCCTCACACACTGATCCTGTGTGAGGAAGAGAGTGTGGTAACAGCTAGTTACCAATCATAGTGCACCCCAAACACACTGATTGCCCCCCCCCCAATAAAGAGCACCTGTCACTAGCCCATCAAAGTACCCGAGTACCTGTCACCAGCCCATCAGGTACTCTGATGACAGGTACTCGGGTACTCTGATGACAGGTACCCAGGTACTCTGATGACAGGTACCCGGGTACTCTGATGACAGGTACCCGGGTACTCTGATGACAGGTACTTGGGTACTCTGATGACAGGTACTCGGGTACTCTGATGACAGGTACTCGGGTACTCTGATGACAGGTACTCGGGTACTCTGATGACAGGTACTCGGGTACTCTGATGACGGATACTCGGGTACTCTGATGACGGATACTCGGGTACTCTGATGACGGATACTCGGGTACTTTGAGTACCTGTCAACGGAGTACCCGTCATCAGAGTACCTGAGTACCTGTCACCTACCCATCAGAGTACCCGAGTACCTTCCACCTGCTCATCAGAGTACCTGACGCCTGAAGTACCCGAGTACTTGCCGCCTGCTTATCAGTACCCATCACTACTCATCAGTACTCATCAGTACCTATCACGTATCAGTATCACCTATCAGTATCAGTACTACTCATCAGTACCTATCACCTGCCTGTCACCTGCCCATCAGAGTACCCGAGTACCTGTCACCTGCCTATCGGAGTACCCGAGTACCTGCCACCTGCTCATCAGTACCAGAGTACCTGTCACCTGCCCAACAAAGTACCCGAGTACCTGTTCATACAGCCACCATGTCTAAGTCCAAAAAGGTTTATATATATGTCCTCTGTTTAAACCTAAATACCGGTGTTATGGCAGCAGATAGCTGCCATAACCCTGGTATTTTTTTAAACGGTGGACGGTTGGCTTTCCGATAAGGGTGGTCCCAGCGGCGGATTCGCCGTGGGATCACCCTTCTGGGATGGCGGAAGAGGTGACCCCCCCCCTCCCGCCGCCTCCGGTCCTTTTCCCCGCTTACCGGACCCGCCGGCAGCGGGGAAAATGATCCGGTCCCGGATCCTCACAGACAGGATGTCGAGTGAGGGCAAGCTTGCCCTCACTTGACTCTATGGTCTTGGAGGACCGGAGCTACGGAAAATGTTGTTGCCTAGCAACCGGTTAAAAGGTCCTTTTTTTTTTTCATTTTATATAATAATTTTTTTTTTTTTTTTCTATCTTTTAGTGTACTTGTGAGATCTGAGGACTTTTTGACCCCAGATCTCACAAAAAAGAGGTCCTGTCGTGCCTTTTTCTATTACAAGTAATGTTTACATTTCTTGTAATAGAAATAAAAATGATCCTTTTTTTTTTTTTTTGTTAAATGGTGTAAAAATAAAAAATAATAAATAAAATAAATAGTAAAAAAAAAAAAAAAAATTAAAGCACCCTGTCCCCGTTAGCTCGCGCGCAGAAGCGACGCATACGGAAACCCCGCCCACATATGTAAACGGTGTTCAAACCACACATGTGAGGTATCACCGCGATCGTTAGAGCAAGGGGAATAATTTGAGCCCTAGACCTCCTCTGTAACTCAAGGATGGCAACCTGTAGAAATTTTTAAATTGTCGCCTATGGGGATTTTTAAGTACCAAAGTTTGTCGCCATTCCGTGAGCGTGCGCAATTTTGAAACATGACATGTTGGGTATCTATTTACTCGGCGTAACATTATCTTTCACATTATGGAAAAAAATTGGGCTAACTTTACTGGTTTCTTATTTTTTAATTAAAAAAAGTGAATTTTTTCCAAAAAAATTGCGTTTGGAAGACCGCTGCGCAAATACGGTGTGATAAAAAATATTGCAATAATCTCCATTTTAATCTCTAGGGTCACTGCTAAAAAAAATATATAATGTTTGGGGGTTCTAAGCAGTTTTCTAGCAAAACAACTGATTTTAGCTTGTAAACACCAAATGTCAAAAATAGGCCTAGGCAAGTGGCTAGGATGCATGATGATGCTCCTTGGATGTTAGGCCCCTCTATATGGCTAGGCTGTGAAAAAGTCTCACACATGTGGTATTGCCATACTCAGGAGGAGTGGCAGAATGAATTTTGGGGTGTCATTTTTGCTGTGTACATGCTATGTGTTAGGAATATCCTATAAATTGACAACTTTGTGTAAAAAAAAAAAGTTCATTTTTTTCCCACATTTTCCAAAAACCTGTGGAAAAAAATGACATGTTCAAAGGACCCATAATGCCTCATAGAATATACGTTGGAGTGTTTTCTTTCCAAAATGGGGTCATTTTGTGGACTTTTCCATTGTATTGGTGCTCTAGGGCCTTGAAAAGTGTGATAGGTAGTAAGAAAGTTTTATGAGTATTTATGCTCCTAGAACGCCTGAAGGTGCTTCTTGGACGTGGAGTATCTTTTTGTGGCCAGGCTGTGTAAAAGTCTCACACATGTGGTATCGCCATACTCGGAAGGAGTAGCAGAATGTATTTTTGGGTGTAATTTTTGCTGTGTACATGCTATGTCTTAGAAATAGCTTATAAATTGACAACTTTGTGGGAAAAAAAAAGAAAAAAAAATTTTTTTCTTCATTTTCCCAAGAATTGTGGGAAAAAATTACAACTTCAAAAAACCCACCATGCCTCTTACTAAATACCTTGGACTGTCTACTTTACAAAAAGGGGTCATTTGGGCGGTATTTGTACTGTCCTGACATTTCAGGGCCTCAAGAAAGGAGATAGGCAGTCAGTACTTCTGGTGTGATCAATTTTCAGTAATTGGTACCATAGCTTCTAGACTCAATAACTTTCACACAGACTAAATAATATACACTAATTTGGGTTAATTTTACCAGAGACATGTAGCAGTATACATTTTGGCCCAAATGTATGAAGAAAAATTAATTTTTTGCAAAATTTTATAATTGAAACTAAAAAAAAGTGTTTTTTTTTCAAAATTTTTGCTCTTTTTTTGCATATATCACGAAAAAAAAAAAACCCCAGTTGTGATCAAATACCACCAAAAGAAAGCTCTATTTGTGTGAAAAAAATGATAAAAAATTTGTTTGGTTACAGTGTAGCATGACTGAGCAATTGTCATTCAAAGTGTGAGAGTGCTGAAAGCTGAAAATTGGTCTGGGCAGGAAGGGTGTCAAACTGCTCTGTATGGAAGTGGTTAAGAATATACAAAATGGATAAACAAAAAAGATATCATCATAAAAAAAAAAAACACTGTAATGCAAATCCACCATTTAAATCCTGCTTAAAAATGAATATGTCAAATCTACATATACTGCATATCTATGTTAAAATATAAATCACAATCACAGGAATTCTAATAATCTAAAGATACTCCTTACACAGAGTATGTCGGTTCAGTGGTGAAAAATACTGTACCGGACCTGCGACCCACACTGTGTGGGCTTTCGTCAGAATACAGCTCCCTCCAGTCTGAACATAGATATCAGATATTCTAGCTGCCCCCCATACAAAAACTAGACTGAACTTAGCTTGTATAGAACTGGAACCTACAACTTTATTGAACAGTCTCACACACAATATATACAGCACAGGGAAAGATCCCCCTCCTGATCAAATTACCTCACAAGGTCAGGTGCCTGCATCTGCATATGCAGATGAAATTGTGTACAGAAATATAATAACATATCTAAACAACCAACACAAACCATATTCTACTTTTCCACATGTACCCTTTTCATGACAGTGATTCAATCAACCTGAGCCAATTAACTACCAGACTGCCGCCCTTGAGCTCCTGAAGTACAATACACATATCATAAGTGTAAACACATAATCTGCAGTAGATAACAGGTGAGTAAATCAGCATATTCAACAATGTGTGGAAGACAGGTGGTTGAGCTGATATTAGCATCTGCTATGAGTCTGACTGTGTGAAGCAGTCTCTTATTGGCAATTGGCAGCTAGGCCTTAACACGGTGGTGCATTTAGTTATTTTGCTGCCCTAGGCCTGACTAAACTCGTGCACCCCCAATTTTAAATATGACCCACCACTTTTTGCCAAGGCCACACCCCTTTCTGTTTAAGAACCCCCCCCTATCATTCGCAAACCACACCCCGTACTCTTTAGGCTTCACCAACGCAGAGGCTGGTGTGAATGGATCCTAAGCTGTGTTGAGAGGCTTTTGCTTGCTTCAAGTAGGTTTTCCTTTTTATGCAAGTCTGTTGGAATGCACAATCTGCATGAAGCACAGGTAAATGCAGGTCAGAAGGAGGTCAAGTGCACCTGTCAATGAATTCTGAATGATCACTGAAACATCTCAAACTGATGTCAGAACAAATGCCAGTGCTAAGTGATAACAAAAGCACTTCCAGTGGAGGAAGCGCTCATATTCACCTGCTAAAATACCCCTTAATGACATCACATTGGGCCAGCAGATAGGGTTGGGCTATATCCAAATTTGTGGATTATTGACACACAATGCGGATCTGACAACACAGGTATCACTCTTGGCTGTCACTGCCACTTATCCCAGGAGGAACACTGGGGATGGGGTTCTGCCCAACTACAGTTCCATTTGAAGGTGATCATGTGACATTTACAAACCAGTTTAATAGTCAAAGCATTAGGGCTCAATCAGGCCAAAAATAACCCCAGCAGCTTTTTTGACGCCCCTTTGCAAAGTGCCGCCCTAGGCCTGGGCCTTGTTGGCCTAGGCCAAAATACAGCATTGCCTTAACATGAATCCTAGGTCTGGAGTCCCAGAGTCTTCATATGTTCCTTGAGATATATTGTTGACAAATATTACTATTCCATTTGAGTAATCCAAACCATATTCTCAGTGTCCATTAAGTCCATCATTTTCTTGGTCACCCTGTGTCCATAATAGACACAGGGTGACTTACACTTAAGATTTCCCAACCTCTCTAAGGTAAGCTGGGTTCCACGGCCCCCCCAACCAAAGTGATTCCTGTCACAAACACTATATGAACCAAAAATGGAGACAAAATCCCTAAGGATAATAAATATAAAACCAATATACTCAATATTGATAATGAAAAAACGAAACAAAAAATATATGTTTAGAGTTACCAAAATAAATACACGTGGGAAGAATAATTGCCTGTACTGTGGCATGAAAACTCCCACACTACACAAACAGCAATCCATCCCATGCCTCAGGGATATGGTTGTAAGTGCAAGGAATTGTATGAACACGGATCTCTATACCAATATAATAACGTGTATACATCTCTATCCTTACAGATTCTGTGACTGGGGACTAAAACCCAGAAACAGATAGCAGAGAGGCTCTAAGAATCAGAAAGGAGGAATTCAGGTCACTCCTTATATTGGGAAGCATCCCATTCAAAGGTTTAAGGGTAACTCCACTTTCGTGGGGAACAAAAATAGCAAATAAAGAAAAAACAATATAGCGTTTACAATTGAAACACAAATCATATATTAATTGAATGTTATTAAAAATGACCTTTCCTTTTCAATCTGCAGCTGTTGTCATTTTCTGAAAATGCAATGCAATATGGCTACCTGGAGCTGTTCTGTACACAGAATATGTACTGACCTCACATAATTTACTGCTTGTGTGATTGGCTCGCCAATCTTTCCAGAAGTCTGCATAAGATACAAGTCAGATTTCTGGCATCCCCTGCAACAAAAATTTCATTTTTGGTGAGATACTCCCAATAGGAACATGTCTAAAGGGATGCAGGCCTATCAGCTTCACTGATTAGTGCCCTGAAGCTGCCACAGCTGACAGATAATTATGAAACCACTCCCATTTTACCCACTCAGCACAGAGGAACAAACAATGATTTCTTCAGAATAACAAAAGGTAGGAATCTGCAACAAAGTTTGTTAAAATCCTTGCAATGTACAGAGATCACCCAGAGGGGAATGTTTCTTTCTCAACAAAAGTAGAGTTATGCCTTAAGCCTGAAGGAATGTATGTAAATTAACCACTTTACCACCGGAGGATTTTACTGCTTTACTTCCAGGCCACTTTTTGCAACTTGGCACTGCGCAAATTTAACTGACAATTGCGCGGTCATGCAACACCGTACACTAACAAAATTTACGTCCTTTTTTTCCCACAAACAGAGCTTCCTTTTGGTGGTATTTGATTACCTCTGCGCTTTTCATTTTTTGCGATATTAATAAAAAAATAGCGAAAATTTTGCGAAAAAATTGACATTTTCTAATTTGACAGTTAAAAAATATCCAATATATTCAATTTTTGTCATATATTTAGGCCAAAATGTATTTAGCTACATGTCTTTGAGCTTATTTTTAACTGCTTTAAGATCGGAAGATTTTACCCCATTCCTGACCAGGCTATATTTTGTGATTCGGCACTGCGTTACTTTAACGGACAATTGCGCAGTCGTGCAACGCTGTACCCAAATTAAATATTAAATATTTTTTACATTCTGGTATATAACATTCCCAAAAAAAAATTTAAAAATCAAAATTTCTTAACATTTTAGGCCAATTTGTTTTCTGCTACATAGTTTTGGTAAAAAAAAAAAGTCACAATAAGCGTATTTTGATTGGTTTGCACAAAAGTTATCGCGTTTACTAACTACGGGAAAGATTTGTAATTTTTATTGTTTATTTTTTTTACTAGTAATGGCGGCCATCTGCGATTTTTTTTGCGGGACTGCGACATTGCGGCGGACAGATCGGACCCCTAACTGACATTTACACTTTTGGGGGTACCAGTGACATTACTACAGTAATTAGTGCTATAAATATGCACTGTTACTGTAATAATGACACTGGCAGGGAAGGGGTTAACTTTATTGGTGATGAAGGGGTTAAATGTATGCCTCATGCTTACAGATATGTGTGGGGGGAGGGGACTGTGTGACACAGACCCAGATCGCTGGTTCTGTCACAAAGGAGATCCACCAGCTTTGTTTACACAAGTGGGCGGATTTCCTCACTCGATCCCTGACGATCGGGGAAGAGCGGCGGTGATCACCGCCTCTCCTCCCCTGGCCCAACTACCGCTGTGTCTGAATACAGCGGTGGTGAGTGAGAGGGGGTGGGGTCCAGCGACGTAGGTCTACGTCGCTGGACGATAACGAGCCACTTTGCCGCAGTACCAGCTCAGTGAGCGGTCGGCAAGTGGTTAAAGATCCAGAATACCTTCCTTCTGCACAGCAGACTGAACCAAACTCCACCCCTGGTAGGAACCTTAACCCTCTCTATGATCTGGATTGAAACCAAATTGTTATTGCCCCCATGTTGACTATTTAACCACTTTCAGACCGAAGGATTTGGCTGCTCAATTACCAGGCCCTATTTTGCGATTCGGCACTGCGTGATTTTAAGGGACAATTGTGCGATCGTGTGACACTGTGCCCAAGCGAAATTGACGTCCTTTTTTCCCCACAAATAGAGCTTTCTTTTGGTGGTATTTGATCACCTGTGCGATTTTTATTTTTTGCGCTATAAACAAATGAATAGCCACAATTTAAAAAAAAAACTTTCACATTATTTTATATGAAAAACAAAAAAAAATGTAAAAATCTACATTTTTTAACATTTTAGGCCAATTTGTTTTCTGCTACATCTTTATGGTAAAAAAAAAAATCGCAATAAGCGTATTTTGGTTTGCACAAAAGTTATTGCGTTTACTAACGATTTACAGCTGATAGAAAAAAAGTATGTGAACCCTTTGGAATGATATGGATTTCTGCACAAATTGGTCATAAAATGTGATCTGATCATCACCAAGTCACAACAATAGACAATCACAGTCTGCTTAAACTAATAACACACAAAGAATGAAATGTTGCCATCTTTTTATTGAACACACCATGTAAATGTTCACAGTGCAGGTGGAAAAAGTATGTGAACCCCTAGACTAATGACATCTCCAAGAGCTAATTGGAGTGAGATGTCAGCCAACTGGAGTCCAATCAATGAGATGAGATTGGAGATGTTGGTTATAGCTGCCCCCCTGCCCTATAAAAAACACACACGAGTTCTGGGTTAACTTTTCACAAGAAGCATTGCCTGATGCGAATGATGCCTCGTACAAAAGAGCTCTCAGAAGACCTACGATTAAGAATTGTTGACTTGCATAAAGCTGGAAAGGGTTATAAAAGTATCTCCAAAAGCCATGCTGTTCATCAGTCCACGGTAAGACAAATTGTCTATAAATGGAGAAAGTTCAGCACTGCTGCTACTCACCCTTGGAGTGGCCATCCTGTAAAGATGACTGCAAGAGCACAGTGCAGACTGCTCAATGAGGTAAAGAAGAATCCTAGAGTGTCAACTAAAGACTTACAAAAGTCACTGGCAAATGCTAATATCCCTGTTAGCGAATCTACAATACGTAAAACACTAAACAAGAATGGATTTCATGGGAGGATACCACAGGAAGCCACTGCTGTCCAAACAAAACATTATGGCTGTTTACAGTTTGCACAAGAGCACCTGGATGTTCCACAGCTTTGCACAAGAGCACCTGGATGTTCCACAGCAGTACTGGCAAAATATTCTGTGAACAGATGAAACCAAAGTTGAGTTGTTTGGAAGAAACACACAACACTATGTGTGGCGAAAAAGAGGCACAGCACACCATCAAAACCTCATCCCAACTGTATGGTGGTGGGGGCATCATGGTTTGGGGCTGCTTTGCTGCGTCAGGGCCTGGACGGATTGCTATCATCGAAGGAAAAATTAATTCCCAAGTTTATCAAGACATTTTGCAGGAGAACTTTAAGGCCATCTGTCTACCAGCTGAAGCTCAACAGAAGATGAGTGTTGCAACAGGACAATGACCCAAAGCATTAAATCAACAACAGAATGGCTTAAACAGAAGAAAATACGCCTTCTGAAGTGGCCCAGTCAAGAGTCCTGACCTCAACCCGATTGAGATGCTGTGGCATGACCTCAAGACAGTGATTCATACCAGACATCCCAAGATTTTTGCTGAACTGAAACAGTTCTGTAAAGAGGAATGGTCAAGAATTACTCCTGACCGTTGTGCACGTCTGATCTGCAACTACAGGAAATGTTTGGTTGAAGTTATTGCTGCCAAAGGAGGTTCAACCAGTTATTAAATCCAAGTGTTCACATACTTTTTCCACCTGCACTGTGAATGTTCACATGGTGTGTTCAATAAAAACATGGCAACATTTCATTCTTTGTGTGTTATTAGTTTAAGCAGTGTAACAGGACGTCAAGGAAATGTGACAGGAAGTCAGGTAAATCTGTGAGTGTTGTCACAGATCGGAGATACAATTCACCAATTACTATAGGGTGTCGGCTGCAGAAGCCAGCAGAAAGGTCTAAAGACGTTGAACAGACTTCAGCTGTTCGGAATGAGGAAGTTAAGGCTTCTATAATTTGTCTAAGTCTAAGGAAGCTGCCTCTGGAAGCTGTCGCCTGAAGCCGTGTGGGCTGGGAGAAGGAGGACAGTCAGATGTGTGCCTCCCGACAAGCTGTGTGAGCATGGGAGAAGACCCCCCGAAGTGATGTGCGCTAAGGAGGGTAACCAGTTGTGAAGACTTCTCAAAGGTGAGAAAACAAACTATTTCTATGTGGAAGAAATAAAGGAATGTTTGCCATGTGAAGAGGCAAGCAAAGAGAAATTCTCATTGTGAAGAGTAAAGGGACCTGTTAAATGAACATGTGCTGTGTGAAGAGATAAAACATGGACTGTTGAGTATCCGCTGTAGGATAAGAAAGTCTGCCCAACAGTAGGTTGGGGACAGACTCTTAGGTAGGTTCCAGTTTGAGAAGGTAGCCGTCCACAGAGGCAAGGATTTATTTTGGTGTTTTATTTTATTTTGCTGTTTTTGACGCTTGCAGTCTGGTGAAGAAAATTGCATTAATAAACCAAACTGTTGTTTGCAAGCACTTATCGGCTATCTCTCTGTGAAAACGCACCCCCCAAGGGGTCATCCACACCCGCCACCGAGCTAATCCCTTACATATGGTGGAGGTATGCAGTGGGCAGAAGCAGAGATCCCTGCAAAGAAGTGCATATGTTTGATGAACTTTGTCTGGTGCACAAGATTGCACAATCTATGTGTGCAGGAGAGAAGATCCTGAAAGAGAAAAAAAAGGGTTTTAAAGAGACAGCGGTCTCAAAATTTTTGATGAACTGTGTCTGGTGCAAGGGACTGCACAAACTGTGTGTACAGGAAAGGAGATCATGCAAGAGAGAGAAAAAACTACTAAGTTTTAAAGAGACAGTGGTCTTAAAAGTTTTGCGGGACTTTGAAATAATTTTTTTGTGGAGTGACTAAAGATGGGGCGATCAAAACGCCTGAAAGATGCAAGGATCGCTGAAAAAAGAGACCAGATTCTATGGATGGAGGGGATGCTACCGTCTGAACCAGCCCCATCCATGCCTGAACGGAATCGGCTAAAGAGAAAGGTTGTTGTCCCTAGCAACACTGGGGCAAATGCAGATTTTCAGCGGAGCTTTGCAGCTCAACAACAGGCTCACCCAGAGAGCATGGCAAGCTGGAAACAGAGACGCCAGCAGCAAATGGAGGAAACCGAGTATGTGTGCAAGGCTGAGCTGGATGCCGTGCAAGGGAAAATGGAAGAAAAGGAACAACCCCTGGGGGTACAGTTACAGTGGGAAGAAACCACTGCTCTTCTTTTTTCCGAGTTGAAAAACCCTAGAAAGCCTATAATGGAGAAAGCTACCATCCTCATGGAAAAGGAAATTGAAATCAGACTTTGCAGAAGCAAAATATGTGTGAAAGGTTGGAGTTGCGTAATCAGCTGGAAAAAAGTCTTCAGTGTTTGGAAGCTACAAAAATAGACCTGCAGGGGGCGCAGGAACAGAATGTTGCTCTGAAAACGACATTGTCTCTCAGCGACAAAGAGAAAAGTGAAAGAGAGGCTAAATTACTGAGTACTGTGTATGAGCTCACTACTTTGAGCAATGTGGTAGATGAATTGCATACGGACTGTGAAAGTTGGAAAGGGGAAGCCCAACGTGTCCAGCAGCAGTTAAAGGAGAAAGAAGCCTGTGTGGCAGAATTACATTCTTATTCCCAGATGCTAGCCAGTGAGGTGAAGGCTCTTATGCAGGGAAAAGGAGATTCGGAACACAAGAGAAAAAAACTAGAGGCACAGCTGCAGGAATCGCAAGTTAAGGTGTCAGAAGTTGACCGAGTGTGTGCTAAGCTGTCAGAGAAGGCAAACCGACTGCAGGTTGAGTTGGACAATGTTACAAATCAGCTTTCTCAAGCAGACAGCAAATCTAGAAAAATTGCCAAGGATTTTTCTATCTTGGAATCGCAGCTGCAAGACACGCAGGAACTCTTACAAGAAGAGAGGTGTCAAAGGCTGAGTTTTAGCACAAAGCTCAAACAAATGGAAGATGAGAAAAATGGCTTCCTGGAACAATTAAAAGAGGAGGAGGAAGCAAAGAAAAACCTATCAGAGCAAGTCGCAACATTGCAAGCTCAGATAGCGGTTATGAAAAAATGCATGGAAGAAAGCGTTTGTTCATTAGAGAGTGTTGAATTTGTGAAAAAGAAACTGCAGAAAGACCTTGAAGTTGCTAATCAACGCTATGAGAAAAAAACAGCTGCTTATGACAAGCTTGAGAAGACCAAGACAAGACTTCAGCAGGAATTGGATGAACTGAGTGTGAATCTGGATCACCAGAATCAGATTGTGTCCAACCTGGAGAAGAAGCAAAAGAAGTTTGATCAGATGCTTGGTGAGGAGAAGACTGTGTCTGCAAAATATGCAGAAGAACGTGACCGTGCAAAAGCAGAGGCTCGGGAGAAAGAGAGCAAAGCCCTGTTCTTGGCTCGCTCCTTGGAGGAAGCTCTAGAGTCTAAGGCTGAACTAGAAAGAGTTAACAAGCAGCTATGTACAGAGATGGAAGATGTGGTCAGCTCCAAGGATGATGTTGAGAAAAGCGTTCAGGAGCTAGAAAAGTCTAAGCGAGCCTTAGAACAGCAAGTAGAAGAAATGAAGACTCAGTTGGAAGAACTTGAAGAGGAATTACAGGCGACAAAGGATCTTTCCCAAAGACGGGATAGTGTGCCTGATGCAAGTTTTAAAAGGATCAGTGTTTTGGGGTCTGTCCTGAGTGAGCATCAGAAATGTGATGACATGTTGTTTGAATCACCCCTCTGGAATAAACAGTTCCTTCAAAAACTTCAAGCATTGGAAAATGTATCATTAGAGCTTCAGCAAACAAAAGGAGCTGGGTAAGAAATGTGATGATTTCTTAGTTCAAGCTGAAAACCTAGTGGAGAAAACTAAAGCGGAAAAAACTAAAGCAAGTGATATAAAGCTGGGAGAAAAAAGCAAACACCACCTAGTGGAGAAAACTAAGGCTGTTGGTGAAAACGTGAAGCAAATGAATAAGTGCCTTTAAGGGAATATTTCCAAAATGGAACTGGTGAAAGATAGGTGGCAGAAGTTTGAGCGTGATCTTGAAATGCATTCCATGTGGAATTCAGATAGAGAAAAGGAACTAGGTGACCTTCAGGGGTCAAATAGTTCAGCAGAAAGTGCATTGAAGAAACCTGTAAAAGAATGTGTTGCAGTTCCATGCTTTTTCACTGATGCAGAGAGGAGGTCTATAATGGATACCACCCAGATCGCTGGGTTCAACTGTGTTGTTGCCTCTGACCCATGTGTGGGTGGAAGGAAAGTTGATGATGTCTCTGGAAAAAGGAACAGGGGTCACTTTGAAGAAATGTGTGACCGCCTGTTGTTGCAAATGGAAGGCCCTCTGCACAGCATCTTAGGGCAAGCTAAGCTCAAGAAACAAAGAGTCAATGATTGTGTACAGCTGTATGGAGAGGCAACTCAAGTCACAGAGAGACGTCAAGAGTCCCTGTCCAAATTAGGAGAATTCTTGAGAATACATGCGGACTCTCTAGGGGTCCTTCAAACCTTAAAAGTAACAGTAGTAGGAACAGTCAGCGTGGATAAAGACAAAACGGGTCCACCAGAAAAAGTACAGATATTACTTGGAACAAAGCTAAGTGAAGCAGAGGTTCTCAAAGTTTTGTGGAAATCATTTGTTGATTGCAGAGAAAGGCGACTCAAGACTGGTGAAGACATTAAGACTAGCACAATTGAGTTGCCTATGGATCACGGTCCTCCATGGCGGATAGGACAGACGATTATGCAGGACAAATTTGAGAAGGAGCTAAATTATGCCAAAAATGCAGTTAAGGAATATGTATATGAGAAATCTGTCAATGAAGATGACAGAAACAGTTTCATCCTGAAGCTTGAAGATACAGAGAATTGGCTATATGAAGATGGAGAGGATCAGCCAAAACAAGTGTATGTGGACAAGCTGACGGACTTGGAGAGAGAGCCACCCCTGCAGGCGTTTCAACAGAGGTTGGCAGTTGTAAATTCATGTCGGCATGGAGGACAGTGGCTGATGGAGAGAGCAGAGCGGATTGCTCAGAAGGATGTATCTCTGGCAGCTGAAGCAGACAAAGAATTGAATGGACTGAACATTACTTGGGAAGATACTGGGAGGCTTATCAGTAAGAGTCAAGAGCAGTGCCAGACACATGCGTGCCTGGAAAACTGTGTCCCAACCCCAGGCTTGAGACAAGGGGGGGGGGGATATGTAACAGGACGTCAAGGAAATGTGACAGGAAGTCAGGTAAATCTGTGAGTGTTGTCACGGATCGGAGATACAATTCACCAATTACTATAGGGTGTCGGCTGCAGAAGCCAGCAGAAAGGTCTAAAGATGTTGAACAGACTTCAGCTGTTCAGAATGAGGAAGTTAAGGCTTCTATAATTTGTCCAAAGGAAGTCTAAGGAAGCTGCCTCCGGAAGCTGTCTCCTGAAGCCGTGTGGGCTGGGAGAAGGAGGACAGTCAGATGTGTGCCTCCCGACAAGCTGTGTGAGCATGGGAGAAGACCCCCTGAAGTGATGTGCGCTAAGGAGGGTAACCAGTTGTGAAGACTTCTCAAAGGTGAGAAAACAAACTATTTCTATGTGGAAGAAATAAAGGAATGTTTGCCATGTGAAGAGACAAGCAAAGAGACATTCTCATTGTGAAGAGTAAAGGGACCTGTTAAATGAACATGTGCTGTGTGAAGAGATAAAACATGGACTGTTGAGTATCCGCTGTAGGATAAGAAAGTCTGCCCAACAGTAGGTTGGGGACAGACTCTTAGGTAGGTTCCAGTGTGAGAAGGTAGCCGCCCACAGAGGCAAGGATTTATTTTGGTGTTTTATTTTATTTTGCTCATTTGACGCTTGCAGTCTGGTGAAGAAAATTGCATTAATAAACCAAACTGTTGTTTGCAAGCACTTATCGGCTATCTCTCTGTGAAAACGCACCCCCCAAGGGGTCATCCACACCCGCCACCGAGCTAATTCCTTACAGCAGGTATAAAATATGGGTATAGTTGCGCTAAAAAAGCTTAAAAAATAAGCGATTGAACACACAATAAAGTAATTATCAAAGCAGCTACACTCAAATCATACACTGAACATATGTAAATAACAAAAGAATAAAATGTGTAGCGCTAAAACATTATGAACAAAGTCCATAAATAAAGTCCATTTCCACCAGTGATATTCCACGGCACCAATTTGCAGTAAAGTGAAGGGAATCCACCACCAAAAGGAGTGTTCAAAACACGCTTACCAGATAGTTATATGTATTGGGCCTCGAACTATCATAGAACTGCAACACACTCGGTGACGAATTGGACCGGACCTCTTCACAAAGATGAATCCCAGAATTGATACCTTGACAGTATGCCTTAAGGGAGCCACTCAAAAGAAGGAAATATAACCCCTCATATTGCAGTATTTTTCATAAACTTTATTGGAAGTAAAGCAGAGATATATAGCACTCACATTTAAAAAGGGTATAGTGTGCAAATCACACGCCGACCTGCGTGGTTCCAAATCAGATATCAAGGTAGCAGCCAATGTCCTCTATTGCATGTAGGCGTCCAGCAAGGGCGGCCCGACGCGGCGTTTCGTCACATATGACTGACGTCTTCAGGGGCGTAGCCCCACTGCTGAAGTACACCTATTTATATCCATAGAGGCAATCCAATTGGCTGGCTGAAACCCGGAAGCGGAAATCACCATCATGTGTCCCGCGACCCGGAAGTCTACTAGAAACAGGAAGCGGAAGTCGCTGTCATAACCCGGAAGGTAAATAGAGCTCTGTATACAGGAAGTGAGTCACAATTCAATGTGCTCCACCCCCCAAAGAAAAATATGTCACCAAGAGTCAAAAGGGCCGAAACTGATGATGACATGTAATTAATAAAGAATATTGTGTACAATACGATCCGATCTGACCCCAAAATCAACTCTTAGAGGCAGATTATTTGTCACAATATAAAATAAAAATAGAACAACGCAATATATGACAATGGCGCCACCTTGTGTCCAATTTGGAACCTACAAGTACTACATATCAATTAAAACAACACTTAAAAAACACTAAAATCATACCCAATATATTAATAACAATACACATATATCAATTAAGGGCAGCTTCATACAACCCAAATATAAAAATAAATATAAAAGATAAGGGCCATTAGGAATTTGCTATAAAAGCGTTAATATCCCACTCAATGTTCAATCCATAGGGCGTGTAGGATTTTAATCTGTAGATCCAGGCTATCTCCAATTGGGACACCCCACGAGTGAGATTGCTCCCCCTCCAGTTAGGGGTAAATTTATCAATCCCCAAGAATAATGTGCCCATAGGATCCCTATTATGACACTCGTCATAATGACGAGACACACTATGCTTGGGGAAACCACTTAAAATATTAGTGATATGCTCATTAAGGCGTACCCTCAACATCCTCGTGGTACGTCCCACGTACTCCATCCCGCACGTGCACCTAATAAGGTATACCACATATCTCGTGGTGCAAGAGATGAATGGTTTTATTTTATGTGTGAGTTTGGTCACGCCAGTCACAAACATTTCACTTTTCTTTCGGCCCGCAATATTATATTTGCAGACTCTACAGGACCTGCATGGAAAATATCCACACATGTTTTGAAAAAAGGAGACCCGTTTGGGGGGGGTTCCGAATATTCGGCGCCACCTGAAATCTCAATGGGGGGACACCCCTAAAGATAACAGGTGGCTTGTCGGGCAGAACGGGGCCCAAAACACTATCAGTTTTAAGTACGTGCCAATGTTTCCGCAACATGTTTTTTACTGAAAAATGTTGGGTAGAATAGGTAGAGAAAAAAGCATGCTGGTAGGTATCATCCTTGGTTTTTAACCTAGGTACCAGTAAATCATCCCTATTCCGTGCACTAGCACGTGCCAGAGCCACATCCAATTCTGCCTCTCCATACCCCTTCTCCAGGAATTTAGATCTTAAAGAGGATGCTTCTTTGAGGAAGTCCTCATGTCTGGAGCAGTTTCGTCTCAACCTCAAGAACTGACTGACAGGAACGGATCTCAGCCAAGATGGATGGTGACAGCTGGAAATATCAATAAATCCGTTCCTGTCAGTAGTCTTGAAGTAGGTTGAGGTGATTATTTGCCCTTCTACCACCCTAATATTAAGATCCAAAAAATGGATTTCCTCCCTACTCCATTCAAAGGTGAGTATGATGCCTTTATTGTTGACATTTAGGTTGGCCATAAATGACTCCAGGGATGCTTGATCACCGTCCCAAAGGAGGAGGATGTCATCAATGTACCTGCGCCAGAGCACTAGCTCCCGCCCAGGTACATCACGGACGACATCCTCCTCCCATTTGGCCATAAATAGATTGGCCATACTTGGCGCATATTTAGCGCCCATAGCCACTCCTCGACTCTGACGATAATAAGTCTGATCGAACCAAAAATAGTTGTGACTCATCGCAAAGTCGAGGAGTGACATAAGGAAATCTCGCTGCAGGCCATACTTAATATCCTGTTTCAGATAATATTCTACCGCCTCTCTCCCGTCATCGTGTGAAATGATCGTATATAACGATGAAACATCGGCGGTAGCCAATATATACGAGTTCTTCCAGTTTAAACTGTTCAACTCATTGATGACCTGCATCGAGTCCCGTAGGAAAGAAGGAGTCTTTACGACAAGTCCAATGGGTGTCCGTTGGACGTGGGAGAGGTCGGGGTAGAGGTAGAGGTAAAGGTCGCCCGCCGCCACCTTCTCATAACAGTCTGATGTATCATAATAACAGATTTGAACCCTTGAATAGAGATGTTGATTTACCTGGGAGGTACATGACAAGGCCTCTTCCTGAGTTGGAGAGGTTTTTTAATAATGGGGGTGGCTGGGTGCAGCCCCCTCATACTACCAACTTCCAGGGACATCCGCATCAGGATTATACACAGCATGGGTATAATTATGGTCCCCCTAATAGTGAATTTTTTCCTCGAGGTGGTGCCCACAACCTAAATTCTAATCAGTTTTTTCACCAGGAAACCCCCAAAGGGAAGCGAGGAAAAAATGTAAAAGAGGGACTAGAGGGGGGAGGAGGATCAGACAGAAAAAAGAGGCGGTTTTAAAAGATGCAGGCCTCTTTAATCTAAGTACGGCACATATATCCAACGAAGAGAAATTTGTTTTAAACCATGGGCTGAAATATGCTCCTCCCAAACAGTTGAGCAAATTCGATACATTTATTGACTTGCATAAGTTCGTTAGAAAAATGAGTATTAAGAGACATCTGCTCAGTAATCCATTGAACCCCAGGACAGAATATGTCATGGGAGTTAAGTCTACCACTTTTTCCAATGCCTCCACCTTTAATCCCCCTGGTCCATTGGCTCCTTCGCTTATGGTGTTCAGAGACTTGATGGCCAGGGATATCGATTCCCTGAAGATCAAGAGTACTGGCACCAATATTATGTTTAAGAAGGGTTTGGATCGCCTTAAGGATAGGGAGGATATAACGGTACGGCCGGCCGATAAGGGTGGAGGCATTGTTATTTTAGATTCTACTGCTTATAACAAGGAAATGTGTAGACTACTTTCAGACAGGGGTACCTATGAGGTTTTACCAGGAAACCCTACTATCAAATATAAAAAAGAATTGAGTGCCTTGGCTGAGTATGGATTCCAGAATAATTTGCGCACTAAGAAGGAGAAACTCTTTTTGGTACCTTCGGCACCGAGAACACCTGTGGCATATTGTTTACCGAAGGTGCATAAGGATCCGATCAACCCACCCGGGAGACCTATTATCAGCGGGATTGATTCCGTTACAGCCCGGGTGGGGAGATATATCGATAATTTTGTCGTAAAGACTCCTTCTTTCCTACGGGACTCGATGCAGGTCATCAATGAGTTGAACAGTTTAAACTGGAAGAACTCGTATATATTGGCTAACACGGACGTTTCATCGTTATATACGATCATTTCACACGATGACGGGAGAGAGGCGGTAGAATAATATCTGAAACAGGATATTAAGTATGGCCTGCAGCGAGATTTCCTTATGTCACTCCTCGACTTTGCGATGAGTCACAACTATTTTTTGGTTCGATCAGACTTATTATCGTCAGAGTCGAGGAGTGGCTATGGGCGCTAAATATGCGCCAAGTATGGCCAATCTATTTATGGCCAAATGGGAGGAGGATGTCGTCTGTGATGTACCTGGGCGGGAGCTAGTGCTCTGGCGCAGGTACATTGATGACATCCTCCTCCTTTGGGACGGTGATCAAGCATCCCTGGAGTCATTTATGGCCAACCTAAATGTCAACAATAAAGGCATCATACTCACCTTTGAATGGAGTAGGGAGGAAATCCATTTTTTGGATCTTAATATTAGGGTGGTAGAAGGGCAAATAATCACCTCGACCTACTTCAAGACTACTGACAGGAACGGATTTATTGATATTTCCAGCTGTCAACATCCATCTTGGCTGAGATCCGTTCCTGTATTGCGGGCCTGTCACAAGTTAGCCTATAGTTTTGTCTGTATATTCTTACCTCCTTGCTGCAGTGCTTCTGTTGGCCTCCCTTCACATGTGGTGTTTTGGCTTCTCTGTTTCCTATGGGCGTCGCCTGCTCCACTGTGGGTTATATCCTGTTTCTGTCAATTACTTCCTGGGTCACCTCCCTGTTTGCTTCCCTATATATACACATGCTCAGTGCACTGTTCCTTGCTTGAGCAACATCCCTGTTCTCTGAGCTCCCATCCGTGTATCCCTTGGCTATTGTATCTGATCTCCTGTGTACCGACCCGGCTTTGTTTCTCCGTCTACGTTTGTCTGCTGCCTGTCCTGACCTCGGCTTGTCTCTTGGATCTCCTTATAGTCTCCTGTCACAAGTGACACTAATACAGTGATCAGTAGTTATCTGATATACTGTATATATTAGTGCACTGTGTGATAGGGAGTGAAGGGGTCAACTGGGGGAGATCAAGGGGTTAAAAGTTTATTAAGGGATAGATGGCGGGTGGCCTAAACCTATGTGGGCTTAGCGCAAGCGCAAATTAGGGTCTCAAGTGACACTAAATACAGTGATCAGGTGTTACCTATGTACTGTATTTAGTGCATAGAGTGATAGGGATTGAAGGGGTTAACTGGGGGTGATCAAGGGGTTAAAACTTTATTAGGGGATAGATGGCGGGTGCCCTGACCCTATTTCGGCCTAATGCAAGCGCAAATTAGGGTCACAAGTGACACTAATACAGTGATCAGTAAAATATATGTATACCACTGTATATAGTGTTCACTGTGAGGGGTTTGGGGGGTGATCAGGGATGATCAAGGGGTTAAATGTGCCTATGTGAGGTAGTGTCAGTGTAGCGTTTGGTGGAACTCACATTTTTGATGTCTCTTTCTTCTCCTGGAACCGAAAGGGCTTCAGAAGGGAAAGTTACATCACTTCCCCTGCCTGTGTTTACATTACACAGGCAGGGGACATGATGCCATTGGCTGGAACCGATCACCAGATCCAGACCAAAAATCATTGGTCTGTATCTGGTGACTGATCGGTTCTCTGCCGAATCAGACCAGGATCGGCGCGTGGGAGCGCGCCCTGCGAGCTGTGATTGCGCCCGACGCAGGTCTACATCGCCGGACGATATCCAGCCACTTTGCCGCAGTACCAGCTCAGTGAGCAGTCGGCAAGTGGTTAATGTTGCCAAATTGCATCCCAGCACACCTATCATTAAGATGATGGTACTTGGGGATCCAGATGCTCTCAAACACCATGCAAAGTGGTGTAAAATCACTAAAAAGGCGTATAAGGAAGATCCTTCTAAATGGTGGCCACCAGAGGGATCTCTTAATACCCCAACAATTGATGCATTGTTTAACTTGGTTTTTAAAATGTCTGATTGTGGGGGGATTGAATGCTTAGCAGCTTAGGAGGAAGCATCTAAAAAAAGAGGTAAAACCGCTCAGAAAAAGCTGCTTTACAATTAGATGAGGAAGAGGAATTGCCTAATACCTGGGCTTCTCCCTATGAGCTACTAAGGAAGGAACTAGCAGCGGTCTCTGCAGGTGCATCTGCTCCTGTCCTGGAGCGGATGGAAGATAGAGTTGAGGAGCTAGATATCCCTGCTATGCGTACTTAGGTATGATAAAACCACTAGTGACAGGACAGAAGAAACCCCCCAAAGAGAAATGAGGGACAGACGTCTTATTAGACATTCTCCTGAGCGTAGGTATAGTATAGGAGCATTGGTTGATTCAGATGGACAGAGCTGACAATATACATTGTCAAGCCCTGGCGCTTTAGCCAGATTTATAAAGATAAATAAACCAGTACCCCCTTCAGCTTTGGTTTCCTCACCAGCGGTGACCAGACAGAGGGCAAAAGCCCTTGAACTGGGACTCCAGAATACTCCAGAACTTGGGCAAAGGCGGAGGGAGTATTACAAGTCTGAATTACAAGAGAAACCAGTAGGACAAATGCCCTTAAGAAAGGTGGCTCTACCAGGTTAAGTAGGTGATGGAGGCCAGTATACAGCAAGGATAGGGGAAAGTTTATGTCCCTTGGAAACCCCAAGAAATTAGGGCAATTGTAGAAGATCTCCCAAACATTGCCAAGTGTCCTAAGAAATGGTACAAAAGGCTGATGTGGATGGAGAAAACTCAGCAAGCTAAATATACAGATATGTGGATTTTGATTGATTGTGCAGTACCTGAAAAATATGTGGATGTATGGAACACATATGCATGAAATAAGGGTGCGCATGAACAAGGGATATTGAAGGTAGAGGCAAATGGCTTTAGAAAAGACTAAAATAATGAATATGCAAGTCCCGGAAGTTAAGAAAAAGGTTCCTGAACCGAAGGTTGTGCCAGTTTCCACAGTACAGGTGATACCACAGGGAGTTCCAGTAGCAGAACCCCCTTATCCACCCTCGGGAGTGGTATACATTTCTAATTATGTGGTACCACAGAACAAAAGGGAAAGCTGGAGACCAAAAGAAGGGCAGCGCAGGAATCCTAGGATACAGTCCCTCCTGCCGACTACTGCATACTGAAATTCTGCTAAATTCTAAGTCAGCGCAGGCTGCGGAAATTACAGCTCTCTGTGTTGCATTGGAGCTAGCAGAAGGAGACACAGTAAATATCTACAGTGATTCTGCTTATGCTGTAGGTATACTGCACAGCTTTGCACAATTATGGCAAGAAAGAGGGTATCTGACAGCTACAGGAACGCCAATCCAGCGCAAAGAGTTAATTGTCAGATTGTTGGCAGCAGTACAGTCACCAGTTCAAGTTGCAGTGATTAAATGTAAAGCACATACCGGGTCTAATGACAGTGTATCAGTTGGAAATGCTTTGGCTGATAAATATGCAAAAGAAGCTATTAACTCGTATCAGCCATCCGCACTTCCAGTATTTTTTGTAACAGATCTCCAGGTAGATCTGAACATTCTTCTGGCTTTCTTTACAGGAAAATTCACCCCATAGACCCACTTGGTCTACAAAAGGAGCTGTTTGTGGACATGATGGTCTATGGAGGTTAAAGGACAGGTTAATCGCTCCTCCGACTCTGTTCCCTTCTTTGTTTGCTTTGCGCCATGGGCCTTGCCATGTCTCAACAGGAGGGATGTGTCGAAAGGTGAACAAACAGTGGTGGGCTCCAGGTTTCTCTACATATGCTGCTAAACAGGTTAATGCATGTGCTGTGTGCCAAATGCATAACATAGGTAAGCCAGTGCCTACTCCTATGAAACACATTCCGCATACTGAGGAGCCATTTCAAATTGTGCATATTGACTCAGATATGCCCCTTGTGGCTGATTTAGGTATCTTTTAGTTTGTGTGGACCAGTTCTCAGGCTGGGTAGAGGCGTACCCATCTGCGAGAGATTATGCCAGAACAATGGTCAAATGTCTCACTAGGGAACTGATTCACAGGTTTGGTATAGAAGCTGTAATCTCCTCGGACAGATGTACGCATTTTGATAACAAGATATTGGCAGAAGTTGTGGATAATATAGAACAAGATTCAGCGCTGAATAAATAAGTAACGTATGACCAGCAGCTAGCACTAAAGGGCAATCTGAACACCTTCAACAAAATTCTTATAATAAAGTGCAGCACGGTCTTTATACCCTATTAAGATGAATATAGGATCTGGATGCTAAAATCAGTAGTAAAATTACATTAAAAACCAATTTGAAATTATAAATATATAAATATTTATAAATATGTATATAAGAGACAGTCCATAGCTTGAAGTTATGCAGAATCAAATGCAGGAGAAAGTAAAATCCACTTGTGGTCTGGTGAATAACCGCAACTAATGTGACTTCTTTGCTCACAGTTTCCCACCACCAAGCATTATCTGCTTCTCACCTCAGTAACTCGACCCTGCAGGGTCAACACGCATATATATCTCCAAAGAACACAGCCTCTGTTCACAGCTTCCAGCAATTGACCATCAGCTTTATGAGAAACAACCACCACAGGCTATGCAGTCTAATCACAGGCTTCCAGATACGTCCCCCGACATAGAGATAAACAAAAGGGATCTAAATGCTCTCTGTATGTTCAACCAGGTTTATTAAAGCATAAGAATTGCACTTACATGGTATCCTGAATAAAAGCGTATGTAGATATGCAGAGCGTGCAGCGTGCTGAGCTGTGCCCAGTTACTTCCTGGTATTGCAGCCATAGGATCGTGCGACCAATCCCCCGTACGCGTTACGTCCGAATGGGCGTGGACTTCTTCAGCCGGGATAGAGATAGGTCCGTGATCGTGCTATTTATGCACCACTAGGCTCCGCCCGCCCTCCTGTATCCGGCGTTCACCATCGCCATGGAGACAAGCTGTCTCCGTAACAGGAAGTGGTTGGGCGGACGGGGCATGTAAGGCTTCCTGGTTTAAACAACACCCAGCGTTTGTTCATTACTATGGAGACATGCAAATGTCTCAGAACTAGGCAGAAATTAAACTAACCTGGCAAATAGGAAGCAAATCTTAGTGAAAGAAAGGGGATTTTATAAAACCACCTTTTCTTAGACTCAATATGAGTCAAAAAATATATGATATATTATAAATACTATACAAGCATGAATTAATCTATAATTCTAAATGTCAGTCACACAGACCCACGGCCATAGCAGTAACTGGGCACTAGATGGCAGCACGCTACATCCTCAGATTAAAACAGTATTAAATATGAATTGGATACAAGACATAAAAACATGTATGCATATAATATTACATATATATAAACAAGTGCCAATTTAATAAATATCACAATGAATTGCATAAAAACCATACACAAAATTTTAAAAATTAATAAAAATATATCCTAAAATTACATATTAAATGACCATAAAATATACATAAAATTATCTATCGGATATGAAGCAGTTAAGATCAAAGTCAACGTTTAATCCCAGAGGTGTTAAAACCTTAGCCTCGTAGATCCAAAAGGATTCACGACGGCTCAGTTGTCTGATAAAATTGCCACCTCTCCAGTGATAACTCACTTTTTCGATCCCCCAGAATTTTAAACTACTAGGATTTTTTTGATGGTAGTTTTTAAAGTGCCTTGATACATTGTGGGTTATTAATCCCTTCCAAATGTTGTTCACATGCTCCCCAACCCGTACATACAGAGCTCTCGATGTGCGTCCAATGTATTGAAGCCCACAGTCACACTCCAACATGTAAACCACACCTTGTGTGGTACATGTTATTAAATTCTTTATTTTATAGCTTTTTTGTGTGACTGTGGTGGTAAATTCCTTTCGCCTTTTTTGATTTTTCCTGCAACTCTTACAAGTGGCACATTTGCCGCAAGCATAAAAGCCTGCTAAAAAGGGGAATATTCCATTGTTTCTGGTGTGGGGAGGGTCAACTACTCCTGGGGCAACTTTATCTCTGAGGGATGGGGCTTTTCGGTAAACAAATTTGGGCTGCTCTGATAGGACTGGGCCCAAAACCCTATCTTCCCTTAAGATAGCCCAATGCTTCCGAATAATTTGTTCAACTTTTTTGTGTTGAATGTTAAAATCTAAAACCATCCTGAATTGAGTCTCTACTTCTCTAGATTTGGAATTGTCTAATAGGCTGTCTCTATTCGTATTTTTAATTTCCAATATTTTTTATTAAGGTTTTACGAAAAAGTAAACAAAACTTACAACAGTGCAAAGTGTGCCCATAAGGCTCAGTCATACATGACAGAAATAACAGAACAGCTTCAAAACCTGAATTAGAGAAGTACAAATATAAATATCGCAGGAATAAGAAATACCAAGTAAACAAAGTAAACCATGGAATGGTGTCTCAAGTCAAGGCAGGAATAGAGCCTCCAATCAGCCACATGGGTGGTTGGCGGGCCCGGGCCCCGCCCTCCCCCCCGGCGCCCCTTACGGGAACACACTGCGCCCCAGGAGGGAAGCGGCCCCCAATCCCACCATCACACTCTGAGCTGGGGGAGGCATTTGCCCTCCGGCAGTGCACTGGAAGGAGTAAAAGTTATAAAATGGGGATAAAAAATAAAATAAAGAAAGAGAAGGGGAGAGAAAAGAAAAGAAAAAGAGAAGAGAGAAAGAGGCCAGGTAGCCTGCAAGGGCAAAGGCAGTAGCAAAGAAAGAAGGAAGAGAAGAGATTAGTAGCGGCGGGTAAAAAGGGGTCTGCATCCAGGTCCGTCCGTCCCAATCAGGGGCTTTTTCACAACTCTAAGCTCCCGAGAGGGACAACGGCACACCCCCCTCGAGGGGGGCCGGCCAGATATCTGAGCCAAGGGTCCCAGGTCTTATCGCACAAACGCATTTTATCGTTAAGTAGCGCCACCATCCGTTCATTTATCATGATCCAGGTCAGTTTAGCTTTGAGCAGTTCAAGCGGTATTACAGGAGTGCGCCAGGAGTGAGCGATCACAATTTTAGCAGCTGTGAATATAAAAGCTATAATAAACAGGCAAAAAATTTGGGGGGAGCATACCCGTGTATTTCCAAAGCTGCTGCAGCTATGAACCAAAAGACATGTATATTAAAAAAGAATAGCGCGCAAATGCAAAAGAAACTACCAAATCTGAAGAGAGTCCATAAATAAAAATGGGGGTTTGGTCCCACCATATGGCCATATCGTGCTCAAGCCCACTACTGCGTCAAAGTACCCCATTATCAGTGGGTCCTACACTATCCATGAAAAAGAGATGAATCCAGCCCTTCTAACCCTTGGAGATAATACTCCTTGCTGGGAGAGATGTGCAAATGCACTACAGGGGACTCCTCCTATATCCACTTGATGGTGGACACTGAGTACAGGTGTTCGTCCACCACTCAAATGCCGAGGGACATAGGCCCGGGGGGAACAGGGGGTTGCCCAGTAGGGGCGCCAAAGGCGCGTGGGGGGATTTAAAATTGTGTCTTTTTAAAAGCCTATCCCATATACCCAGGGAAAGGGACAAGGTAGGGCAAAGTACGCCCGGTCTGTCCTTGGCCCGTAGCCACAGCACGTGGTGTATCGGGGTCTGTAGATGGGCCGATTCCAATCGCATCCAAATGGGGTGAGGATTTCGGGAGTGAAAGCGGACTAAATGAGCGAGTTGAGCCGCATAATAATATTTTCCCAGATCCGGGACCCCCAGTCCCCCTCTAAGCTTCAGGGTGAAGAGAGTGCATCTGTTCACCCTGGGCCTCTTGTCCCCCCACACGAAGCGCACCATTGCCCCCTGAAAATCCCTACGATCCGACATGTTCAGCATTACAGGTAAAGTGCGAAACAAATATAACAGTCGAGGCAATACATTAATTTTGACCAAATTCAACCTACCGAACCACGACGGAGGGTTAGCCGACCAGCGAGTGAGGTCCTCCCGTAGTTTTTTGTATAGGGGAGGGTAATTGTGTGTATAAAGTGTAGCAATGGATGGCGTGAGGTGTATCCCGAGATATCGTAGCGACCCTTCCTGCCAGGTGAAAGTAAAATTGGTCTTGAGAGCTGACTGCGTGGCCTCGTCTAATGTCAAATTGAGAGCCTGGGACTTGGAGGGGTTAACCCGCAGACCGGAGATAGACGTGAACGCCTCCAGGTCTTTGAGCAAATTAGGGATAGATATCAACGGAGTCGAAATGTACATCAAAATGTCGTCTGCGAAAAGGGCACATTTGTGTTCCAAACCTCCACACGGTATGCCCTGAATATCTATTCATATTTTTAACCCATTCCAATTCTTTTTTCACATTTTTTTTCACATAACCTTTCTCTAAAAACCTCTCTGCTAAAACATCATTGACTCGTGCTTGAGCCAGAAGACAGCAGAATGTATCTCTTGAGCCCTAGACCTGATGTGCAGCTCTGGTGTATTATCTTGGGCAGAGGAGCACTGGTGTAGATCACAGTGATGACATATGAATGAACACACATGAAAGAAAAGGGTAAGGTACACGATACCTTCTTCTTAAATGCTACAGTGGTAAATAAAATGTTACACCTTAGCTCAAGTCCAGAGTCAGACCAACGATTAAGGAGAGATGTGCATGAGTTCCCAGCTAAGTTGGGAGAACCTTTTTATAATTCTTTTGTGTCAATGCAACTACAAGCAGCCAAGAAGTTGGAGATCACTAAATGCTGGATATGCACACATGCACCGATCTCTCATAAGGCTATACCCTTGCTAGGCATACCCAGTACTTTGGCTGAAATAGAGGATAGTGCTCACTTTGGTGATGTTAGTAACACGATGGTGGACAAAGCCATTTCACTCTTGTTGTTCACAAGTGCCCCAATGAGAACACCTGCAGTCTGTATTAAAGCGGAGTAAAAAATACCCCCGAGACAGTCAGGGCTAGTACATGCCACAATGGATAGCCTCTGAACTGTCCTGGGTTGCACTTACCTTTTAGAAGAAATACTTACCTTTAAAATTTCTTCTCCAGCGCTGCCATCTCGGATGTGGGCAGCTGAAGCCAGCGCGTCCTCTTTTGCGTACTCTTCCGTGTCCTTTTCTCCCAGAATGCGCCTGCACCGGCCCCGCTCGTCACTTCCGGTGTGGGCGCGTCATCCCTGCACAGCTTCTGGGCATGCCCAGAAGCTGTTTAGCAGGGAATGACACGTTTGCACCGGAAGTGACGAGCGGGGCCGATGCAGGCGCATTGACTTCTAGGAGTGATGACGTTCAGCTCCCAGGAGTCATCGCAAGCCGGAAGTGACGGCGCGGGCTGCGGCCGCCGAGGGAGGAAGTGGAAGGAGGTGAGTATATTTTCTTCAATATCAAGGTAAGTAAACAAAAAAAAATTGGGAGCATCCATTTCTTTTTCAGGTGGCCCTTAAAAAGCGGATGAGGCCGGAACTCCGCTTTAACTTCACACGCATATATCCTCCTAAGCTACTTGCCAAGGGTTTCCAGAATACCAACCGAGCGATTGGAGACTCCAAATGCATGGACAGAGCTGATATCAGGTATTGGTTTGATGGTAAAGATACTGTATGGAGTACAGATCGGTATCGGGAATTACATGATTTTACACATGGACAGCAATCCCGAAAAAAAAATAACTTGAAATTATTGATGTGCTTATAGGGATATGGATTTAATATGGCATGTTCAGCCCCGCTGGGATTTTATTTTATCTGTGGCAAGAAAGCCTACACTTGGATTCCATTGAATTCAATGGGGATTTGTTATTTTGGAAGAGTTATACCTGCTACATGGTATATGAGTGACAATGAGTTTAAAGAAACACAGTTGCATAAAATTCTTTCACATTTCATTAAAAGAGATATTACTGAACAGTCAGTTCCTGGACAAACAGAAGGTTATTTTGGTAAGATTTAAGATTCTGGGACTGATGCTAAAGAACTAACCTTGATAGGCCCCCACTAAACACACCTCAAGACCCTGGACCAGAAGACAATGATAATGATACAGATATTGGACCACATGATAGAGAAATTAAACCAATATTTTCCATACCTTGGGTAAATAAATGTTGTATTAAAAAGGCTTTCAGTTTTATTTTAGATTTAGCTGACTTAATGAATAATATTAATGCTCTATATGACAGAAATATCATACTCATGGCTACTGAATTAAAAATGACTTCAAATGCTTGTGATGCTTGTACTAATACTGGTTCTTTTGAGCCCACAAGGTCTCGAGTGAAAACTGCTCGTCAAATGGTAGCCCGCATACCTGGAGATCAGCTTAAAGACACAGAAGAAGTTTGAAATTCAAGGGAAATGAATACCAAAGAATTCTAAATACAGGAAGGACTGTCAAAATATGAAAATATATAAAGAGCATATCGTTATATAGTCAAGAGTTCCCTTTTAATACTAAGAATATATTTTTGCTAATGTTTGAGAATTCTAGTTGGTATTTTTCCGTGGTGAAATATATTGCTATATATTGCTGTGTCTCAGTTGTTCTCCAGACGATATGAAATGTTCTGCCAAAGATATGATAAGATTCTCGGAAAAGAGATGTTTATGTAAAAAGCCTCTTTTTGCGTAAGATGTTATTCCCCTCACATATTCAATCCGTCTTATTGTCAGACTAACCTTTCACTCAATGCCATTATAGGGTCGAGGTGACCGTATGTGTAATTAGAATAGACCACAAGGAAAGTATTATGGTCAGCAAAGAATGTATTGTGAAATCTTGTGTAATCTGTAACTTGGGTTTGTGCCCACCATAGACTTATGTGTTAGGATTTCCTATAAAAACCTGTTACCAAATGTAATTGGTATCACATATCTGTTGGAAGATATGGGATCCGCTATATGGTGTTATACTCTGAAGTAACCATATAGAGACGAATGCACACCTGATTAGCGTAGATGTCCTTTATTTCAAGGTTCAACATAACAACAGGCCTTCCTTTATCTAGATGGAACTCACCTCTTCATAGAAGGTTAATAGATTGGTCTGGCAAGAACAATTTTTCATGAATCCATACTAATTACTACTAATAATACAGTTTTCATTACTAAAGTCTTGTATATAGTCCCTTATCATCCCCTCCAAATCTTGCAGACTACTGATGTTAGGATAAACAGCCTTTAGTTCCCGGGGATATATCTTGGCCCTTTTTTAAATATTGGTACCACGTTGGCTTTTTTCCAATCAGCTGGCACCATTCCCATCAGTAGACTATCCATAAAGATCAAGATCAAGATCTGGCTATCACCTGGCTGAGTTCTTTAAGGACCCTCGGGTGCAAGCCATCTAGTCCCGGTGATTTATTTATGTTACGTTTTTCAAGTTTAGTTCTGAGTCTGTCTTCTATTAACCATAAGGGTGCTTCCTGAGGTGTATTATTTATTGTAACATTACAAGCTGGGTTAGTGTAGACCCCCAATTCTTTTGTGAAGACTGAAGAGAAGAATTTATTTAGCATTTTCGCCTTCAGTCTGTCCTCTGTGGCCAGATTCTCTTCATCTTCTTTTATGGGGCCAATGTGTTCTGGTTTCGCTTTCTTACTATTTATAAAACGTAAAGAATTTCTTGGGGGTTTTTTTTATTCTCTTCCGCTATGTGCCTTTCGTGTTCTATTTTAGCCCCCTTGAATTTGCCTCTACATTTCTTATTGCACTCTTTGTAATGTTGGAATGCTGCCAATGACCCCTCAGCCTTGTATTTTTTTTTAAGGCCTTCTCTTTAGTTTTAATATGCCTTTTTATGTTGGCGTTTAGCCACCCAGGGTTTATTTGAGCTCTTTTAAACTTATTTACCTTTGGAATGCACTGGCCAATCCCTTTATTTGTTCTTGAAGCACTTTCATTTTTCCTCTCTGTTCTTTGTTCCTAGGGTTCTATCCCATTTTATATTGTCTAGCAAAGATCGCAGTTTAGTGAAGTTGGCTCTTTTGAAATTCAGTGTCCTTATATTACCCTTGTGTTTCCTATTTCTATGATTTATACTGAAACTAATTGACCTATGGTCACTGTTTCCTAAGTTGCCCCATATTTTTACATCCGTGATGAGGTCTGTATTGTTAGTAATCAGTAGGTCTAGTACCACATTGGTTTGTTGGTGCGATCACCATCTGACGCATGAAATTGTCCTGCAAAACATTTAGGAACTGCCGAGCCTTAGATGAATGCGTGGTTCCTTCTGCCCAGCCTATATCTGGATAATTAAAGTCCCCCATTATAATGACATTTCCCATCCTTGCTGCCATTCCAAGCTGTGATAGGAAGTCCACCTCCCACCTCCCCCTCCTCCCTCTGGTTTGGGGCCTATAGCATACGCCCAATATTACTTTCCCCACAGTGCCTTCCTTTTGAAGTTCTACCCATAGGGATTCTACCTCTTCCTTAGCTCCATTTGTGATATCGTTCCTCATATTTACTTTGTTTGTTATTTACATTGTTCTTGATATACAGACATACCCCTCCCCCTTTTTTACCTTCTCTATATCTGCGATATAGGGAATACCCCTGAATGGTCACCAGCCAATCATGGGAGCTGTCAAACCAGTTCTCTGAAATTCCCATAAATTAAAATCCTCCTCATACATTAGCAGTTCCAGTTCACCCATTTTGTTGGCCAGACTTCTAGTATTGGCATACAAACCTCGTTATTTTGTCCGGTTGCATACTATATCATCATTAGATGTTTTGAGACTGCACTTGCGATTTGCCTACCTACCTACCTTGGGTTTAGGATCTCTGGACACCCCGCTGGCTAATTCTATGTACATCTGTACCCCCCATCACCTAATTTAAAAGCCCCTCTAACTTGTTGGCCATCTTCTCTTCCAGTACGGCTGCACCCTCGCCATTTAGGTGCAATCCATCCCTACTAAAGAGCCGGTAGCCGACTGAGAAGTCGGCCCAGTTCTCCAGAAACCCGAAACCCTCCTTACTACACCAGCTCCTCAGCCACTTGCCTCTCTGGTGTGGCTCGAGATACAGGTAGTCTTTCTGAAAAAAAAAAAAAAGTCCCTGAAATCATTTTTTAGGACTCTCCATCTCCCTCTAACTTTGTCATTGGTACCCATGTGTACCATGACAGCTGGGTCTTCTCCAGCTCCACCTAATATTTTGTCCACCAGATCCGTGATGTGTCGAACCCGAGCCCTGGTAAACAACAAACAGTTTGGCCCATCCCTAGTGATAATTATTTAATTGAGTACACAGAAACAAAGCGACTATTGTCCTAAGAAAAACTTCGGCTTACCATTGCACTTCGTCCGAGTGATGTCTAGCTGGAAGCCTCCATTGCACTCACATGAAAACCTTTGTGGGCCTTTCACACAGCGACCATTCAGACAAGAGCACTCATTTGACTCCTCTTCTGAGCTATCTTCACCTAGAATGAGAATAATCAAAATAAAGCATGCAAACAAAACTAGCAAATACTATCAGTTTCAAACCAAAACACAAACATGTAATACTTGAGATGTTTATCAAGATCAAACAGCTAATTATTTTATAATGTCATGCTATACATTATGGCCTGTAAAGATTTAATTAAACTCCAGCGAAACAAAAATTAACCAATTAAGTGCATACAAGATGCACAGCCTACTTATTCATGGTTTTCATCTAAGCACTGCTTTTGTGCATCATCTCATTTCAATGCTGAAATCTTTCTAGCAGTCTTCTGTTCTTCAAACACTATTTTGCCCGGCATTAGAAGGTTCAGTGGGTATTACCAGTGCTGGCTATTTAACCGCTTGCCGACTGTATAACTTACATATGATATAACACATCATGTGCCTAGTATGTGATCTGCGCTCCCAGCCAGGGTCGGACTGGGAATAAAATTCAGCCCTGGAAATAATTTCATACCAGCCCCATAGCATTATTATACCAGCCCAACAGCATAACGTCATTATTTTCTTGTTCATAAAAGGAAAAAACATGCATTTTAAAGCACATTTGAAGAATGTATTATAGATAAGACAGATATGAAAGCATATAGAGCTTTATATGTATATACAGTGGGTACGGAAAGTATTCAGACCCCCTTAAATTTTTCACTCTTTGTTATATTGCAGCCATTTGCTAAAATCATTTAAGTTCATTCTTCTTCCTCATGAATGTACACATAGCACCCCATACTGACAGAAAAACACAGAATTGTTGATATTGTTGCAGATTTATTAAAAAAGAAAAACTGAAATATCACATGGTCCTAAGTATTCAGACCCTTTGCTCAGTATTTAGTAGAAGCCCCCTTTTGATCTAATAAAGCCAGGAGTCTTTTTGGGAAAGATGCAACAAGTCTTTCACACCTGGATTTGGGGATCCTCTGCCATTCCTCCTTGCAGATCCTCTCCAGTTCTGTCAGGTTGGATGGTAAACATTGGTGGACAGCCATTTTTAGGTCTCTCCAGAGATGCTCAATTGGGTTTAAGTCAGGGCTCTGGCTGGGCCATTCAAGAACAGTCACGGAGTTGTTGTGAAGCCACTCCTTCGTTATTTTAGCTGTGTGCTTAGGGTCATTGTCTTGTTGGAAGGTAAACCTTCGGCCCAGTCTGAGGTCCAGAGCACTCTGGAGAAGGTTTTTGTCCAGGATATCCCTGTACTTGGCCACATTCATCTTTCCCCCGATTGCAACCAGTCGTCCTTTCCCTGCAGCTGAAAAACACCCCCACAGCATGATGCTGCCACCACCATGCTTCACTGTTGGGACTGTATTGGACAGGTGATGAGCAGTGCCTCGTTTTCTCCACACATACCACTTAGAATTAAGGCCAAAAAGTTCTATTTTGGTCTCATCAGACCAGATAATCTTATTTCTCACCATCTTGGAGTCCTTCAGGTGTTTTTTTAGCAAACTCCATGCGGGCTTTCATGTGTCTTACACTGAGGAGAGGCTTCCGTCGGGCCACTCTGCCATAAAGCCCCGAGTGGTTGAGGGCTGCAGTGATGGTTGACTTTCTACAACTTTCTCCCATCTCCTGACTGCATCTCTGGAGCTCAGCCACAGTGATCTTTGGGTTCTTCTTTACCTCTCTCACCAAGGCTCTTCTCCCCCGATAGCTCAGTTTGGCCAGACGGCCAGCTCTAGGAAGGGTTCTAGTCATCCCAAACGTCTTCCATTTGAGGATTATGGAGGCCACTGTGCTCTTAGGAACCTTAAGTGCAGCAGAAATCTTTTTGTAACCTTGGCCAGATCTGTGCCTTGCCACAATTCTGTCTCTGAGCTCTTCAGGCAGTTCCTTTGACCTCATGATTCTCATTTGCTCTGACATGCATTGTGATCTGGAAGGTCTTATATAGACAGGTGTGTGGCTTTCCTAATCAAGTCCAATCAGTATAATCAAACACAGCTGGACTCAAATGAAGGTGTAGAACCATCTCAAGGATGATCAGAAGAAATGGAAAGCACCTGAGTTAAATATATGAGTGTCACAGCAAAGGGTCTGAATACTTAGAACCATGTGATATTTCAGTTTTTCTTTTTTAATAAATCTGCAACAATGTCAACAATTCTGTGTTTTTCTTTCAGTATGGGGTGCTATGTGTACATTCATGAGGAAGAAGAATGAACTTAAATGATTTTAGCAAATGGCTGCAATATAACAAAGAGTGAAAAATTTAAGGGGGTCTGAATACTTTCCGTACCCACTGTATATATATATATATATATATATATATATATATATATATATATATATATATATATATATATATATATAAGCAAATTCCAGGTAAAAGCTTTAAAAGTGCTAACATGGTACAGGAGGTGGTCATAGGCTTTGTGGACATGGTACAGGAGATGCAGAGGCTTCGGGCATGATACAGGAAATACAGGGGCTGTGGGAATGGCACAGGAGATGCAGGGGCTGCGGGCATGGTACAGGAGGACATGCCAGAGGCTGCAGACATGGTGCAGGAGATGAAGGGGCTGTGGGCATGGTACAGGAGATGCAGGGGCTGCAGGCATGGTACAGGAGATGCAGGGGCTGCGGGCATGGTACAGGAGATGCAGGGGCTGCGGGCATGGTACAGCAGATGCAGGGGCTGCAGACATGGTACAAGAGATGTAGAGGCTGCAGACAAGGTACAGGAGATGCAGGGGCTGCGGACATGGTATAGGAGAAGCAGGGGCTGCAGACATGGTACAGGAGATGCAGGGGCTGCAGACATAGTACAGGAGATACAGAGGCTGCGGGCATGGTACAGGAGAGGAAGAAGCTGCGGGCACGGTGCAAGAGATGCAGAGGCTGCGGACATGGTACAGGAGATGCAGGGGCTGCAGACATGGTACAGGAGATGCAGGGGCTGCGGACATAGTACAGGAGATGCAGAGGCTGCGGGCATGGTGCAGGAGGTGCAGGGCTTATTTTAGAGGGAATTCCTCTCACTTTCTTTTGTGTCCAATAGATAGGAAATTATTCAAATGGCTTGATTGGGACATGGATGGCAAAAAAAAAAAAATCCCTACTCTATTCAAAACAAAAAAAAAATAAATAAAAAAAAATAAATAAAAACGTTTTGGCTTCATGTATACTGAAGTTACATAAACTATTATGGGAGTAAGTGCACTTGCTCATAGTGGCTGATGTAGGATTGGAAAGAGTGTATCCATCCGTCATTGGAGCGCAGCGGGGGCCAGGGCTTCAGCGGCCAATGCTTAAAGCGGCTGGGCGGCCCCAATGCTTAAAGCGGCCGCATCATGCGGCCCCAGGGCCGGCGGCCCTACCGGGAAATTTCCCGGTATCCCGGTAGGCCAGTCCGGCCCTGCTCCCAGGCAGGGGGTGTGCACGCACGCACGTGCCTGCCAGCCTAGTGGTGCTGTGTTTCGATCCAGCACCGATCAGTCTTTAGGTCCAGGCCAATGATTTTTGGCCTGGTCCTGCTTATCGGTTCTGATGAATAACAGATCAGCACAATGATGTGATCTTCTCTCTTAGAGTCCTTTTCGGTGCCAGCGTGAGAGGAGATTACATCACAGTGAGTAAAAGCAGCACAAAGTTACACAAGCACTTTTGGGCACATTTAACCACCTGATTGCCCCCCCCCCAGTTAACCCTTTTACACCATGTCCCAGTGTCATTAGGTACAGTGAACAGATTTTTTTACTGATCACTGTATTAGTGTCACCGGTGACGTCAGACAGCATTAGCATCAATCCCAGATAGCGTCAGATTGCCCACAACATATTAGTTAGCACATTTAACCCTTTGATTGTCAGTAACACACACACACATACTATAAACCTGCATTACTAGTATAGTGTCTGAACGGATCAATATCTTTGATCAGATCAGAACTATAATAGCATCACTAATAGTAAAGTTTCCGCAAAAAGGCAGCATTAGCAGGATCAGCTCTGACATTTGCCAGCACCTGCGTTTAGAATATCTGCCCCCCCTCCCCAAACAAGTGCAGTGTCAGTATATCCCTGTTACTTCTGTTAAACAGTACACACAACCACTGCGTCAGCCAGGCCTAGCAGGTATATTTTATTTGTAGCGGTTCAAACAGTCCCTGACAGCCAGGTGCTTTTTTACCTGTGAGTCACACTAGGTACCTGTAAATTTAGTGGCCAAAATGTCCAACAAAAGGTACACTAGTGAAGAGGCCTACATGATTCTGAGCATGACAGATGAGATTGATGAGGAAGCCTCACTGTCAGAATCAGGCTCAGAATGCAAACCTGTAGAGAGCAGAGGCACCCTGAAAGATAACTCAGACGATGGAGTAGTGGTCAGGCGTACCCGACCTACTAAGGTCAGGCGTACCTGACCCCGTGCCCAGGTTGCTCAGAAAAATTACATAGTTAGTCAGGTTGAAAAAAGACACAAGTCCATCTGGCTCAACCAATAATAAAACAAAAAAAAAAAAAAAAACAGTAGAGAAAACCCACCCATACAATCTCATATACACAATCCTATACCCGCAGTTGAGCCACAGGAAGGTGAAAAAACCCTAGCAAAGCATGATCCAATTTGCTACAGCAGGATAAAAAAAAAATTCCTTCCTGATCCCTGTGAGGCATTCGGATATTCCCTGGATCAACTTTACCTATAAATATTAGTACCCATTTATATTATGTACACCCAGGAAATAATCCAGGCCTTTTTTAAAGTAATCTTAATCTAGTGAGCTAGCCAGAACCACCTCTGAAGGAAGTCTATTCCACATTTTCACAGCTCTTACGGTGAAGAAACCTTTCCGTATTTGGAGACTAAATCTGTTTTCCTCTAGACTTAAGAGTGCCCTCTTGTGCTCTGTGTTGACCTTAAAGTGAATAACTCAACACCAAGTTCAATATATGGACCCCTTATGTATTTAAACATGTTGATCATATCCCCCAAATCTCCTCTTCTCAAGAGAGAATCAATTCAGTTCTTCTAATATTTTCTCATAGCTGAGCTCCTGCATGCCTCTTATCAGTTTGGTTGCCCTTCTCTGCACCTTTTCAAGTTCCCCGATATCCTTTTTAAGAACTGGTGCCCAAAACTGAACTGCATATTCCAGATGAGGTATTACTAATGATTTGTACAGGGGCAAAATTATATCTCTCTCTGGAGTCCATGCCTCTGTTAATACAATAAATTACTTTGCCTGCTTTGGAAACCGCAGCTTGGAGATGGTAAAATTGCATGGTGATTCTCGTAAGCAGTGCCAGTACTACTGCCACTCTACCTATTTGTGAACTGGTGAGCACCAGCGGCCTAGTACATCCTTGTCTTTGACACACAAGCACTGCAGTTACACTTAGTGACGTGGTGGATCCCATAAGCACAGTTCAAGCTGGTGCGATGGCTAATACAAGTAGTGTCCCACAGCCACCAAGAACTCGATTACAGGCCCATAGAGCCCATAGTGCCCTTCCTGATGTGCTTGCAAGTCCTGATTGGTAGCCCACAGATTTTGCAGCACCCATACTTCCCCCATTCACTGGCAAACCCAGAATTCAGGTGGAAACAGCAAATTTACTTCCCTTGGTTTTTTGGAACTGTTTTTCATGGAAGATCTGTTCAGAACTATTGTGGAGCAATTTATATGCCGATCAATTTTCAAACCCAAATTCAAACATTGCCAGACAACTTGCATGGAAACATATCACGGTTTCCAAATGTAAGACTTTTTTGGGCCTTTTCCTTAACATGGGCATTACTAAAAAAACAATATTCCTATTGGTCCACAGACCCAATTCATTATATGCCCATGTTCTCTGCTGCTATGACCAGGGGTAGATACGAGAATGTATTGCGATTTATGCATTTCAGCTACAATGAACTCTATCATCCTCGGGGTGACCGACTCCATGCAATTCGGCCACTCGTAAATTACTATAACCAAAAATTTGCAGACTTGTATAAGCCCCAACAAACAGTCTGCGTAGATAAGTCCCTCATTAATTTTTCTGGTTGCTTTGCTTTCAAACAGTTTCTCTTCAGTAAGCATGCCAGATATGGATTCAAAATGTATAAGCTTTCTGAGAGGACAACAGGCTATATACAACATTTCCTGACTTAAAAGTAAAAAGATAGTCATGTGGAGACCCGCCACTGCCCAGACTACATAGGGAGCTGTGGCAAGATTGTTCGGCACTTGGTGTCACCCTTATTTTGAAAAGGGTACCACTTGTACTTGTACGTAGACAATTTTTACAAGTGTGCCTCTTTTTAGACATTTTTTTAAATTCAAAATTTGCTGCTGTGGCACTGTGCGACCTAATGGCATTGGCTCTCCCAATGGCTTGAAAACTTAGGAGGGGGGAGAAAGCCTGCTTGAGAACAAATTAATTGCTTGCAGTGAAGTGGAAGGACAAGCAGGATGTTTTTGCGCTGTCTTCCATTCACGCAGATATGACAGTCCAAATTGCAACGGCGACTGGTGTCGTTGAGAAGCCCCTCTGTGTCCACGACTACAACTTTAATATGGGAGGGTGGACTTTAACAACCTGTTGATGGCATCGTACTTAATTTCCCACAAAGCCCAACACTTTTGTACTATACAAAGGGTCAGGAAAAGTGGATTGTTTGTAACATTTCAGGAAGAGATAATCACAACCCTTTTGTATCCAGAAGGTGCTGTGGCCCAATTTCCTAATCCAGATGCAGTGAGCCAGCTGCATGAGAGGCATTTTCCGGATGTCCTCCCTGATAGTCCGACCCAAAGAGCACCCCAAAAAAGATGTCAAGTCTGTAGTAGACGTGGATTAAGGAGTGACACCTGTTATTTTTGTCCCTCCTGTCCTGGCCAACCTGGTCTCTGCCTCAAGGACTGTTTCTGTCACTACCACACATTAGTGGAGTATTAGTATAGGGTACAGCCACCACAGTCTAGGGCACACATTCACACAGGGTCTCGAAAGATGTTACATAGTTAGGAAACTGAATTCCACATTTTGAGAGACCCTAACCTGGAATGTTTACAGTTACAAAAAAAAGTAAAGAAAGTAAAAAAAAATTAAAAAGGTAAAAAAATAAATAAATAAAAAAGCCAAAAATAGTCATTGTTTTATTGAGTTAATGTTCTGTTGTTACTGTGTTTTGCTGTTAACCATTATTAACTTTACAGGAACACCATTTAGCTGCAGCACTAATCTGTTTATTCTAACAACAACAGGGTGTGCTTTCAGAATACATACTTGAGTGATTGCAGCACTGTAGGAGAAGATTTCTACCCCGCAGTTAAAAAAAAGAACATATATGCCCAAGCATGGGGGCTGGGGTGGTCAGTGGGCGGATGACACCTATGCTTTGGCTTATATTTTTTTTTTACTTTTCTTGGTAGAGATTTCTTCATCCACATTGATCCATGTGAATCATTGCATGTATGTCCAGCATTAGAAGTTGGTATATGCAGGGCAGTATATTCTAATGGTGGGCATACCACACACATTTTCTGGAAAAGATTTCTTCATCTTCATCGATCGATGTGAACGGAGGAGTCTGTTAGATTCCCTTTTTTTGTTGATGAAAAAAAGTACATTACCAATGGAGTGATGTGATAATTTTGTTGCCCATCTTTCAAATGTGTATTCCTGTTATGCAGTGTTTGTTTTGCCCTTTGTCAAAATGGTTGCTGTGCTTTCTTTGTCTCTCTGCAAGAAGGATGAGATCATCAAAAAGGGCAGAGCAAGGATTGCTGGGTAAGACTGGGGAAAAGAGAGACATGAGGAGACACAGACATTTTTCTTGCTGGAGAACAGAGACTGTAAGTGCTGTAACATCCCCTCACTGAGACACAGAGAGACACTGCTAATGAATTAATGTTCCTGAGGAAAATATCTTATGTTGTATGGATCACTAAATGTTATTTCTTCAATACATGGACATTTAAACACTCTGCTGTGTGGATTACTGTCTATATGGAAATGTTTTCTCAATTGGGATTTCACTTGCTAATCACAAGCCCTGATTGAGTGGAGGCACTGGCACTTACTATAAATCCTGTCCTGATCACACAGATTATATATACTCTGCTCCTAAATACTACACAGGTGGCGTCATCATACCCCAGTAGCCGCCAAGAGTGACCAAAATAGCGCTACACCAATTAACCTACACCAATTAAAAGTATGCCCAACAAGGGCCAACAACGTGCTGGTACGATGTTGGACTTTAAGTGGTTATACCAGGATGATGCCTGCAGGCGTAGGCTTCATCTTGGTATTTTACATAGTTAGTCGGGTTGAAAAAAGACACAAGTCCATCTGGTTCAAAAAAAAAAACAGTATTGAAAACCCAACCATACAATCCCATATACACAATCCTATACCCAATTGTGTATGTATGGGTGGTTCCTGCGCTATCTGAGGCGGTGTTAATTCCTTCTTATTGCTGCACCACGATACTGGTACCAGGAACCAGTTGACACAGTAATTAAATGGGGGGGTTTTGTGGTGCGCTTCAAAAGTGAATTAAACTCCAAGAACTTAAATTGAAACTTAAATATAATATAATTAATAAATTCGTTTGTGGTGTGCGTGTGAAAGATGGGGTGTTTCTTTTTTGTAACTACGTAGCCTTGTAGCTATAAATATATTGTGCTTCAATAATTATTGTGATTGAATAAATCGTGAAATAAACAAATTTTCCAATGTATAAAGTGCTAGGTGCTATAAGTCATCTATAAATACAGATAATGCCAACAAAGTCCTTAAAATCCTTAAAACCAATAGTGATGCAAATAAATGTCCGTTCTTCCAAATCACCACAAATAAAATAATCAAGTGTGTGACTTCAATCTCCAACTTAAATCACAAAGTGCTTCTGTGCAGTTAAAGGTGCTGTGACTTTCTCCTCCACCAGGTGTCACTTCTAGGTGCTCTAAACTCTCACCTCAATAATGTGCATAAATCGCCTGTGTATATATATCTTTTCCCCGATTTTGGTGCTCCACGGCTCACGTGTCCTATCTGAAGGGTCTTGTCCGTGGTCCCGGAATGCCTCTAGGGGTCCGTATTGGGGTACTTTTTTTCTATGGATTCCTTAACTGCTGTCACAACCTCGGGGCTCATCAAATACAAAGGGCCATCATGGTGCAGTATTTAAAAAAAATTATTTTGCATAAACACAATTGCACTTACATTTAATCCGCTTCTTACAGGCATGTAAACAGTATAATTAGCGTTGGGAGGACTTTGCTCCGATTCTCAACGTCACTTCCGGTTTCGGCGGCTCCTCCTACGCGTTACGTCACGTCACGTGACTTCCTCACGGAGTGGCCTATACTGGATGTGACGTTTTATTTATATTGGTCAGGCCGGAAGTGTCGCCGCGGCCATTTTGAAAGGTCTAATATGTTGAATTCCGGCGGATGTTGCCGGTCCGCCATATTGCTAAACATTACCAAGCTTGATTACACTGATTTTTTCCTTTGTTTACCCCGGAAGTGAGGTTGTGAACTTATGATTATACTACGATCTTTCAGCATATGGAATATTAGTGATGTCTCTTAAATATACACACCATATAAACCTATCATTCAACAATCTTTTTACCGCTGACTTTCTTACCACAGTATAAGAGGAACATACAGGAGAGATCAAATATTTTGGGGGAGAGCAGATACATTTATCCGGACTCTACTTCTCTATCATCTTCTTGTTTTGAGGCATAGAATACTCTATTAAAATGAATATTTAAAATCTTCTAAAATATTTTAAAATTATGGAAGGGCAATTACCACAACTTTGTATTAGCATACAATAGGAAATATAAAATCATCTTTTAAGATCCTGTTCTAGACTGCTTGTGTATTAAAAACGTATTCTGTGAATGTGGGTGCTTCTCTACTTTGATTAAAAATCACTAATAAAGCAGTTTAGGTCCACATTTAGACCATTAGGCGTAAAAGAATCCATTTTAAAAATCCATTGGGATTCTAATCTGCTCAGGGTGCGGACTTTGTGACTCCCCCTCCAGTGTCTTTTGTAGGGTGTTATTCCCCAAAATGTCATTTTTGAGGGGTCTTTATGATGATACTTGGCAAAGTGTCTCGACACGGTGTGTTTGTCGCTTCCTATTATTATATTTTGCACATGTTTTTTTTATGCGGATTCTTAGCAGGCGTTTGGTTCTACCTATGTACTGTAGCCCACAGCTACATTCTAAGGCGTAGACTGCTCCTTCTGTATTACAACAGATGAAGTCTCTAATTTTATGTTTCGTTCCATTACTAGTAGATGTAAATTCTAGTATTTTTTGTTTTGGGTATTTTGTTTTTGTACACGCGAAACATCTTTTGCAAGGGTAGAACCCCTTACCAGTGAAAGAAGACAAAGGTTTTTTGGGGGGGTTTATGATGGTTTTGACTATTTTATTTTTCAATGTTGGCGCCTTTTTGTATATAAATCTTGGTTTGTCTGGTATGTTCTTCTTCAGGTGTTTGTCTATTTTTAAAATGTGCCAATGCTTCTTTATTATTTTTTCCACCGCTTTATATTGCATATTGTAATTCAGTATTATTGGTGCATTATCTATATAGGCATTTTTCTTTTGTTTCTTCTCTAATAATTCCTTCCTCTGTGTATTTTTTACTTCTATTACCTTGTTTTTCATGAAGTCTTGTTCATACCCTTTATCCATGAATCTTTGAGCTAGAATTTTTGCTTGATCTTCAAAGTCTTTGTCTTTTGTGCAGTTACGCTTAAGCCTCAGTAGTTGTCCCTTCGGGATATTCCACAGCCAGTTTTTGTGGTGGCAGCTGGTGATAGGGAGGTAGCTATTGCGGTCTACTTCCTTGAAGTGGGTTTTAGTATATATTTTACCGTTTTCTTGTGAGATGCGGAGGTCCAGATATGTAATTTCCTCTTCGCTGATGTTCCAGGTAAGCTTGATGTTTTTGTCATTCTTATTCAATTCTTCAAGGAATTCTTCTAGTGTATTTTTTGATCCCTTCCAGAAAATTAATCCATCATCTATGAATCTGTTATATAAGATGAGTTCTGGAGGTTTATTTTTGTATATGGCTTCCTCCTCCCATTGGGCCATGAATATATTGGCTATACTTGGCGCGAACTTCGCGCCCATTGCGACTCCGATACTTTGATGGTAGTATGTGTTGTTGTACCAAAAATAATTTTTCTTCAAACAAAAATCTAAACATTTAATCAAAAATTTTCTCTGCTTGCAAATTAATCCAGTATATTTTCTTAGGGCCCATTTTGTGGCTTCACATGCTTCATGGTGCTGTATTACTGTATATAATGAAGCCACATCTATTGTGGCCATTTGTACTTTCTCTTGTTGCGGGGTTTCTTCTAGTATTTGCAAGATGTGTTTCATATCCTTTGTATAGGCTTTTGTTTGTGGAATTATTGGCTGTAGAAATGCATCAATATACTGTCCCAGTCTCATAGTGAGTGAGTCTATGCAGTTTACTATTGGTCTCGGTGGGGGATCCACTCCATCTTTGTGTATTTTTGGTATTGAGTATATTATAGGTGTTCTACACGCTTCTGGTACAAGAAATTTAGCTTCTTTTTTATTGAGTATGTCTTTTTTTTAGGCCTAGGTGAATTAATTGCTCCAATTCTTTTTTGTGTTTGTGAATGGGGTTGCTCAATAATTTCATATATGTTTCTCCGTCATTTAACATGTTCACCATAGTTTCTTGGTACTTTTCTTTATCTTGAATCACTATTCCCCCCCCCCCTTTGTCTGCCGGTCTTATTACTACATCTTGTCTGTCTGCTAGTTTTTTTAGACCTGTTTGTATAGCTTTTGACTCATCATATTTCTTTAGTTTGATGTTTTTCAAATCATCTAAAACCAATTCCTTAAAAACATTGATACACTTATTATCATTGATCTGAGGATTAAAAACAGATTTATTTTTTAAATTACTATGCTGGATGGTGTTTGACTCTCCCACTTTATTAGTAGCTTTTATTGGATTGCTCAGAACATATTTTTTAATATTTAGTTTCCTGATGTATTTTTGGATTCCTACATATGTTTCAAATTTATCCAGACATTTTTTTGGTGCGTATTTCAGCCCCTTATCAAGAACTCCCAACTCTTCTTGTGTAACGGTCTTTTTACTGAGGTTGAAAATTCCTTCTCCTATCTTTCTCTTTTCCTTTTGTTTCCCCTCTCCTCCTCGGCATCCTCTCTTCTTTCTGTGCTTCTTCTTTGTGGTTTTGGATCTTCTTTCTTTTTTGGGGAGTGGTTTCTCTTGCCCTTCTCTAAAAAAGATTTCTTGTGTTCATTTTCTTTTCTTCCTTTTTCAGATTGGTGATGTCTTTCTTCCCTTCTTTCTTCCTCTCTCCGATCTCTTAGAGGTGCATAGTAGTTATGTGTAGGTATGGGGCTTCTGTCTCTCCTGTATGTTTCATGTGGCTGATCTCTTCTTTCTCTTTGTCCATTGTAGTGCGTTTCGTGTGGCTGATCTCTTCTTTCTCTTTGTCCATTATAATAGTTAGGTCTATTATAATTCCACTCTTGAGGTCTTCTGCTTGAGTTTTGTGGTGTTCTATATCCATTTGGTGTCCTATATTCCGGTCTTCTTGCGGGTTGGTTGTAGTACCCCGCATTATGTGGAGATCTTTGTCTTATTGGTGTTCTTTGTCTTTGATATTTTGGTGGATAATGATATTGGTTATACTCTCTTTGTGGTTCCCAATTTCTTGGTGGGTAGGGATAATTATTTTGATATGTTTGTCTATTGTGTTCATAATCACGGTTATCTCTATTCCTTTCTTCATATCTAGAGTTTCTTGGGGTGTTGTAATATGCTCTCTCTTGTTGTTGTGGGTACTGGGGTTCCTCTTTGCGCGAATCTCTTCTTACTTCTCTGTTTGATGATCTAGAAGTGTTGTAATAAGCTTCTTCTTTATTTTTTCTCTCTGGTGTAGTTGGGGAAAAGTTATTCTCTTGCCCATTGATTTCAGATTTTTACAATTCGTTTAAGACCTCTTCCATTCTAACTATTTTCTCAGGTGTTGAGAATGTAGAGATGGGATCATTGGTGCCGACTTGGTTTTGCCATTTAAATACCTGATCAGCTTTATAGTCATTCATGTCCCTTACGTATTTCTTTGTCTTTCTTTGTTGCGTCTCTTTATCTCTAATTTTCAGGTCTTTATTTACTTGAGCTGTTAGTCTAAGGAATTCTTGTGTTTCTTTAAACGGTTCCAAGAGTGTTTTCTGTTCGGCTATTAATGATTCAATATGTCTTAATTTCTTTTGTTTTCTTTTTAACAAGAAATTTATTAGTTCCAGTCCTTTGTCGTTGAAGAAACTATACCATTCGTCTATGGCCTCTTTATCAATTAATCCGTCATTTATAGGTACTTCCCATCTTAGTCTTCTGAGAACAATTTTATCTTTAATATATTTATCGAAAGTATTTATGTCCCACCAAAGACTAATTTTTTTCTCTAGATTGTGTCTCAGTTTCCTTATGAGGCTTTCCAGATCATTTTCTTTGCGATGGTTATCTATATTAAAGATATCTTCAATATCTATATTTCTACCTTCCATAAAATCAAAGACCTCCATGATTGCTGCAGGAATCGGTATCTAGTTTTATATAGACAATTGTGTATGTATGGGTGGTTCCTGCGCTATCTGAGGCGGTGTTAATTCCTTCTTATTGCTGCACCACGATACTGGTACCAGGAACCAGTTGACACAGTAATTAAATGGGGGGGGGGGGGTTATGGTGCGCTTCAAAAGTGAATTAAACTCCAAGAACGTAAATTGAAACTTAAATATAATATAATTAATAAATTCGTTTGTGGTGTGCGTGTGAAAGATGGGGTGTTTCTTTTTTGTAACTACGTATCCTTGTAGCTATAAATATATTGTGCTTCAATAATTATTGTGATTGGAAAATTTGTTTATTTCACGATTTATTCAATCTATAAAGTGCTAGGTGCTATATGTCATCTATAAATACAGATAATGCCAACAAAGTCCTTAAAATCCTTAAAACCAATAGTGATGCAAATAAATGTCCGTTCTTCCAAATCACCACAAATAAAATAATCAAGTGTGTGACTTCAATCTCCAACTTAAATCACAAAGTGCTTCCGTGCAGTTAAAGGTGCTGTGACTTTCTCCTCCACCAGGTGTCACTTCTAGGTGCTCTAAACTCTCACCTCAATAATGTGCATAAATCGCCTGTGTATATATATCTTTTTCCCGGAAGCACTTTGTGATTTTTCCTACACATTCATTACATTCACTCTAAGGTAGCAGCACACCCAAGCCGAATCAGCACACTTTCCTACCTATCACAAATATATTTATAGCTACAAGGATACGTAGTTACAAAAAAGAAACACCCCATCTTTCACACTCACACCACAAACAAATTTATTAATTATATTATATTTAAGTTTCAATTTACGTTCTTGGAGTTTAATTCACTTTTGAAGCGCACCACAAAACCCCCCCATTTAACAATCCTATACCCGCAGTTGATCCAGAGGAAGGTGAAAAAAAACCCCCAGCAAAGCATGATCCAATTTGCTACAGCAAGGGAAAAAAATTCCTTCCTGATCCCCCGAGAGGCAATCGGATATTCCCTAGATCAACTTTACCTAAAAAAAAAAAAAATGTAATACCCATTTATATTATGTACACCTAGGAAAGAATCCAGGCCTTTTTTAAAGCAATCTAGTGAGCTAGCCAGAACCACCTCTGGAGGGAGTCTATTCCAAATTTTCACAGCTTTTACGGTGAAAAAATCTTTCCGCATTTGGAGATTAAATTTATTTTTCTCTAGACGTAAAGAGTGCCCCCGTATCGTCTGTGTTGACCTTAAAGTGAACAACTCAACACCAAGTTCACCATATGGACCCCTTATGTATTTATACATGTTGATCATATCCCACCTTAATCTCCTCTTCTCAAGAGAGAATAAATTCAGTTCCTCTAATCTTTTCTCATATCTGAGGTCCTCCATACCTCTTATCAGTTTGGTTGCCCTTCTCTGCACTTTTTTAAGAACTGGTGCCCAAAACTGAACTGTATATTCCAGATGAGGTCTTACTAATGATCTGTACAGGGGTAAAATGATATCTCTCTTTCTGGAGTCCATGCCTCTGTTAATACAAGAAAGGGCTTTGCTTGCTTTGGAAACAGCAGCTTGGCATTGCATGCTATTATTAAGCTTATGATCTACCTGAACACCCAGATCCTTCTCCGCTATGGATTTCCCCAGTTCTACTCCACCTAGTATGTATGATGCATGCATATTCTTAGCCCCCAAGTGCATAACTTTACATTTATCAACATTAAACCTCATTTGCCACAAAGTTGCCCAATGAAACAGTGCATTGAGGTCAACTTGTAAGTTGGAGACACCCTGTAAAGAAGTTATTCCCCTGCAAAGCTTGGTGTCATCTGCAAAGACTGAAATGCTACTTTTAATCCCAGACCCTATATCATTTATAAAGATATTAAAAAAATAAGGGTCCCAACACTGAACCTTGGGGTACACCACTGATAACTTTAGACCATTCAGAGTAAGAATCATTAACCACTACTCTCTGAATTCTATCTTTTAGCCAATTTTCTATCCAATTACAAACCGATCTTTCCAAGCCAGTAGACTTTACCGTACACATTAGCCGTGTGTGGGGAACTGTGTCAAACACTTTTGCAAAATCCAAGTATACTACGTCAACAGCCACCCCTTCCTCCAAGGTTTATCTTACCCCCTCATAAAAAGAAATCAGGTTTGTTTGACAACTTCTGTCTTTCATGAATCCATGCTGTCTGTTGCTTAAAATATTTTTTTCCATCAGGAACTCATCTATGTGGTCTTTTATTAAATTCTCCAATATCTTCCCGACTATAGAAGTTAAACTAACAGGTCTATAGTTACTTGGCAAAGACTTTGATTCCTTTTTAAATATACGCACCACATTGGCCCTACGCCAATCCAGTGGTAATATTCCAGTCCTTAACGAATCGCTAAAAATTAGAAACAAAGGCTATGAAATTGCAGCGCTCAATTCTTTTAGGATGCGTGGGTGGATGCCATCTGGTCCAGACGCTTTATCCACCCTTATTCTGTCTAATTATTTCTGGACCATATCACTTTTGAGCCATTGTGGATCATTTGGGGCTGTGTCAATACATCCTCATTATGGTCACGAGCTCCCCCATGCTCCTTTGTATATACAGAGCTGAAGAAAGTATTTAATAAATTTGCCTTCTCTTTGTCCCCAATCACCCACTCCTGATTATTTTGAAAAGGGCCTACATGTTCAGACCTAACCTTTTTAATGTTAATATATTTGAAGAATATTTTGGGGTTTGTCCTACTATTTTTTGCAATCTGTCGTTCATTTTGAATTTTTGCATCCCTGATTTCTTTTTTACATATTCTGTTATATTCTATGTAACAATTAAACAATGATAGTGTTCCCTCATTTTTATATTTTTTAAAAGCGCTTTTCTTTTTATCTATAGCTTTTTTAATTTTTGCTGTGAGCCACATAGGTTTTATTTTTAGCCTTTTAAACGTATTACCCATGGTAATATATACTTTGCAGTGAGTTTGTATAAAGTCTTTTTGAAAAATTCCCATTTCTGTTCTGTGCTCATCGATGCCAATATTCCCTCCAAGTCTAAATCCTGGAGAGCAGCCCTCATCCTTGGAAAATTTGCTCTCTTAAAGTTAAGTGTTTTTGTATTTCCTGTACGCATTTTTTGCTTACAGCTAACATTAAATGAAATCATGTTATGGTCACTGCTACCCAGATGTTCTTTTATATGAACATTGTTAATAAGCTCTGCATGGTTTGAGATTACCAGGTCCAACAGAGCATCATTTCTAGTGAGGGCTTCAATAAACTGCACCATAAAATTGTCTTGTAATAGGTTTATAAGTGTTTGCCCTTTAACTGTTTCAGCAGTGCCATTACTCCAGTCAATGTCTGGGTAGTTAAAATCCCCCATTATTAACACTGTCCCAGCCTTTGCAGCCCTTTCTATCTGTGCCAGGAGCTGAGTCTCCACCTCCTCATTAATACTGGGAGGTCTATAACAAACTCCAATGATAATCTTTGTTTTACGCACACCCATGTACATTTCAACAAATACTGCTTCAGATTCAGCACATTCTCCATCAACTAGGTCATCTTTCACACTCACTTTGAGATCACTTCTCACATAGAGACAAACACCACCACCCCTCCGTTTTACCCTGCCTTCCCGAAAGAGAGCATAGCCAGGAATATTAATAGCCCAGTGTAAGAAGAGGTTTGCTGTTCAGAGTTGTGTTTCTGTTCAATCCCGCCGGGACTTGGCGAATGCGCCGAACGCGCGTACATGCGCACACACGCACGCAAGCACGCAACGTGACAGATGCTGGCGCCAAATGGGCTATTTAAACCCAGCCCTTGCTCAGCTCCAGTGCTGCTTTGTCTTCAGCCTTGTTGACCTGAACCTGCTAACCTGTATCCTGTTTACCAGTACCAGACCCGGCTTGTCCTGACTATCCTCTGCTCTCCGCCTGCACAGACCTCGGCTTGTCCCTTGAACTCCGCTCCAGTCTGCTCCTTCTGGCTCCTGTATGACCATTTGGCTTTTGACCCGGCTTGTCTCACTACGCTCCTGCCACCAGCACTAGTTGCCTGCATACCTGTTCTGGACCTACCCGGCTATCCCTGTCTGTGGACATCAGCCTGCTTCCAGTTACATCAGGCACTCGTGCTACTCTATACTCGGCGCCTCCTGTCTGCCCTATCAGGGGTCCCGAGTCAGAGGCGTAAGAGAGGCCTTCCTCACCGTTCAGGCTCACCTCCAGGTACGTGATAGGGGCATTGGTGTATCACACCAGTTCCAAAAATTGGCCAGTGAGTTTGGCGCTGTGTATACCAGACTTCACTCAGCAAACAAGGCAATATTGTTGCATGACACAAACACTCTTGTAAAAGTTTTCTCAGATAACACCCCACTTCAATATGTGGTATTGGGGGGCCACAGGTTTATCAAAACATTCTACAAATAATTGGCCAGTAACTATTGTCACTGTGTGTAGCACTGTTTACACAGCAAGAGGCCAAATGTTTGCAGGACTAAAATACACTCTTAGAAAATGATACTGTTAAATAACACCCCACTTCAATATGTGGTATTGGGGGGGGGGGGCATTGGTGTATCATACCAGTTCAAAAAATTGGCCAGTGAGTTTGGCGCTGTGTGTACCAGACTTCACTCAGCAAACGAGGCAATATTGTTGCATGACACAAATAAACATGTAAAAGTATACAATGGGTCTTTCACACCAGTTATAATACATTATAAGTGCTTTTGTCACTGTGTGTAATTTTGCTGCAGAAACGCTCAGTCTCACCACCACACCTGTCACAATGCTGTACAGTGCACAATAATACTACTAATCCACTATAATATGCTTTCTACAAATTATATTATACTGTGGATTACCCCCCTCCCACACCCCCCCCCCTTTTTAGTGCACTGCACAGCAATACCAAAAAATTTGTAGACCTTTAAATGACTTTTGTGGACATTAACAGAGCGATTTGTGTCACTGCTGACGATCTCTAACTGCCCCTACAGCAACCACAGGATACCTGCCCCTATAGTAAAGAGACTGTAATAGACCCTAAAACGACATTGGAGCATTTTAAATGACTTTTGTGGACATTGACAAAGCGATTTCTGTGTGACTGCAGCCGATCTCTAACTGCCCCTACAGCAACCACAGGATACCTGGCCCTATAGTAAAGAGACTGTAATAGACCCTAAAACGACATTGGAGCATTTTAAAGGACTTTTGTGGACATTGACAAAGCGATTTCTGTGTGACTGCAGCCAATCTCTAACTGCCCCTACAGCAACCACATGATACCTGCTCCTATAGTAAAGAGACTGTAATAGACCCTAAAACAACATTGGAGCATTTTAAATTACTTTTGTGGACATTGACAAAGCTATTTGTGTGTGACTGCAGCCGATCTCTAACTGCCCCTACAGCAACCACAGGATACCTGGCCCTATAGTAAAGAGACTGTAATAGACTCTAAAACCAAAAAGAAACAAATCACCGCTCTGAAAGCAACCAGCTGAGCCGGATTGATCCCGAGCAACTGTGGCAGTCTTGCAGGAATGAGTGCTCACCAAGGTCCGTAACCTGAGAAGTCCATGTAAGTAGAAAAGAGAGTGGCACTTCCAGACCCAGGAACTTGGAAACTTGAGTTTTATTCTTCAAATCAAAGGTACAACATCAGACAGGAACACAAGACAAACTGGACAGCAGACGCGTTTCACACCTTGTGCTTATTTATTGCTGATTGCACACAGACAAATGCCTCCTCTTTATGAGCCAGGTCGTATCACCTTCTCCAATCAAAAATGTAATTGCCGGGACACAAACACCTGGCTCTAACAAAGGGAGACTCGATCATCTGAGAGCTAGCAACACCCACACACATGCAATATATATTCTCAATCGTTTTTCCGATATATGAAATTACAAATTCTTCCTACAAATTGCATGTGTATATACAAATCCACAACGTTCAATGAACAGACAAACATACAAAAATGGTATATAAAATCACGGATAGAAAAGATAAAAAATTCTTCTATAAATCACACAATAAATAACTGACAAATGAATGCATATATGTGGATACAATTGAAAAAGATAAAGGAGAGCTCTAGACATAAAAAACTGTAAAAATAGGAAAATGACAAAGTCACTCCCTAAAACATGAATGTCACAATAGAGCGCATCCTTTGTGTTGAGAAACTAGCTGAACACTGAAGAAACTCTCCCCCCCCCCCTTTTTTTAAGAGAGGCCTTCCTCACCGTTCAGGCTCACTTCCAGGTACGTGATAGGGGCATTGGTGTATCACACCAGTTCCAAAAATTGGCCAGTGAGTTTGGCGCTGTGTATACCAGACTTCACTCAGCAAACAAGGCAATATTGTTGCATGACACAAACACTCTTGTAAAAGTTTTCTCAGATAACACCCCACTTCAATATGTGGTATTGGGGGGCCACAGGTTTATCACAACATTCTACAAATAATTGGCCAGTAACTGTTGTCACTGTGTGTAGCACTGTTTACACAGCAAGAGGCCAAATGTTTGCAGGACTAAAATACACTCTTAGAAAATGATACTGTTAAATAACACCCCACTTCAATATGTGGTATTGGGGGGGGGGGGCATTGGTGTATCATACCAGTTCAAAAAATTGGCCAGTGAGTTTGGCGCTGTGTGTACCAGACTTCACTCAGCAAACGAGGCAATATTGTTGCATGACACAAATAAACATGTAAAAGTATACAATGGGTCTTTCACACCAGTTATAATACATTATAAGTGCTTTTGTCACTGTGTGTAATTTTGCTGCAGAAACGCTCAGTCTCACCACCACACCTGTCACAATGCTGTACAGTGCACAATAATACTACTAATCCACTATAATATGCTTTCTACAAATTATATTATACTGTGGATTACCCCCCTCCCACACCCCCCCCCCCCTTTTTAGTGCACTGCACAGCAATACCAAAAAATTTGTAGACCTTTAAATGACTTTTGTGGACATTAACAGAGCGATTTGTGTCACTGCTGACGATCTCTAACTGCCCCTACAGCAACCACCACAGGATACCTGCCCCTTTAGTAAAGAGACTGTAATAGACCCTAAAACGACATTGGAGCATTTTAAAGGACTTTTGTGGACACTGACAAAGCGATTTCTGTGTGACTGCAGCCAATCTCTAACTGCCCCTACAGCAACCACATGATACCTGCTCCTATAGTAAAGAGACTGTAATAGACCCTAAAACAACATTGGAGCATTTTAAATTACTTTTGTGGACATTGACAAAGCGATTTCTGTGTGACTGCAGTCAATCTCTAACTGCCCCTACAGCAACCACAGGATACCTGCCCCTATAGTAAAGAGACTGTAATAGACCCTAAAACGACATTGGAGCATTTTAAATTACTTTTGTGGACATTGACAAAGCTATTTGTGTGTGACTGCAGCCGATCTCTAACTGCCCCTACAGCAACCACAGGATACCTGGCCCTATAAGGCCCGTACACACGTACCGATCGTCGGCATACAAACGTCGGCGGACGAAAGATCTGCCGATTGTACGCGTGTTAGTATGGTGCCTCCGACAGATGTCTGCGCACAATCCGCGGACAAAAGTCTTTCTTGCAAACATGAAAATTTTTGTCTGCGGACACCAGAACGGACGATTGTTCGCCTGTCAGTACAGAATTCGGCCGACAGACCGCAGATTTGCAAGACTGGGCATGCTCAGAAAATTAAAAACACAGGGAAAGTTAACCATTACATGACATCACTTCTGCAGTCAGCTGAAGTCTGCAGACAAAATTCTTGTGCTGTCCTTGTGCTGTCTTTGCACTTTTCAACAGACACCGACATCCCGGGGAGAAAAGAGGAACATTTGTATGCCGACCATCGGTACGTGTGTACGGGGCTTTAGTAAAGAGACTGTAATAGACTCTAAAACCAAAAAGAAACAAATCACCGCTCTGAAAGCAACCAGCTGAGCCGGATTGATCCCGAGCAACTGTGGCAGTCTTGCAGGAATGAGTGCTCACCAAGGTCCGTAACCTGAGAAGTCCATGTAAGTAGAAAAGAGAGTGGCACTTCCAGACCCAGGAACTTGGAAACTTGAGTTTTATTCTTCAAATCAAAGGTACAACATCAGACAGGAACACAAGACAAACTGGACAGCAGACACGTTTCACACCTTGTGCTTATTTATTGCTGATTGCACACAGACAAATGCCTCCTCTTTATGAGCCAGGTCGTATCACCTTCTCCAATCAAAAATGTAATTGCCGGGACACAAACACCTGGCTCTAACAAAGGGAGACTCGATCATCTGAGTGCTAGCAACACCCACACACATGCAATATATATTCTCAATCGTTGTTCCGATATATGAAATTACAAATTCTTCCTACAAATTGCATGTGTATGTACAAATCCACAACGTTCAATGAACAGACAAACATACAAAAATGGTATATAAAATCACGGATAGAAAAGATAAAAAATTCTTCTATAAATCACACAATAAATAACTGACAAATGAATGCATATATGTGGATACAATTGAAAAAGATAAAGGAGAGCTCTAGACATAAAAAACTGTAAAAATAGGAAAATGACATAGTCACTCCCTAAAACATGAATGTCACAATAGAGCGCATCCTTTGTGTTGAGAAACTAGCTGAACACTGAAGAAACTCTCCCCCCCCCTTTTTTTTTTGACACCCGCACCACTGAAAACCAACATGCATCCGAGAAAAATTTATCTTCATGTGTATGTGTATGATAAGTGAAAAGTCAATCTTCAAAAAAATCACATGTAAGAGTTTACCATCATCTCATCTCGGACATGTGAGTATTTTTGGAAAAGATACAATCAAAAAAGTATTTGTAAACAGTGAAAGGAACTTCACAAAATGTTACAATTAAAAAGTGTATCTTCGCAGCTCCAATGAATATTTAATCCACAATACTTGATCTATAATTATAAGTCCTATCGAGAAGATGATAGTATATGTATAAACAATTATTATTAGACCCTTTAGTATCTGGTATAGGATAAAAAGATAGTCTGTACGTATATTTTATGTTGGTATGCAGACATACTATTTATATATGTGTAAAAATTAACCCCTTTGGTGTATGGTATAAAATAAACAGATTGTCTATGCATATGTTTTTTATGTTAATATGCAATCATGTTATTTATATAGTAATAAAGGTACCTAAATTAATAGGTTGGCTGGATTTTTACCAATAAGAGCGGTTGTAAGCTGACTCCAAGGAGTCCATGAAGCTCCACCAATGATTATGGAACCCATCAAGAAGATGGTAATACATATCTTAAAAATTAACCCCCTATCGTCTGAAGAAAAATAAGCAGATTGACCGTATGTGTATGTTCTCCTAATGGACAAATACCCTATGTGCAAAATGAAGAACCCCATAATGTTGAATAGGTCCATAAAAAATAGGGTTAATCATAAGCCCAATCGAAACTCCAACCAAAAAACACCACAAACAGACCCTAAGAAAGGGAAATTTTTACAGATAAAACGGGGAGGGATTAATATGGAGACAGACTATATTTATGAGGGACAGACACTTCACTCAAAATAGTGGGATACATCCCATTCAAAACTCATTCCCTTTGGAATGCGGGTGTCTAGATGGAATATCCAGTACACCTCTCTTTTACATAGGCTCTTGAACAAATCACCCCCTCTACATGAAAGTTTAACCATCTTTATTTTTTTACATAGTTACATAGTTGGTGAGGTTGAAAAAAGACATCAGTCCATCCAGTTCAACCTATGATGTGTGTGTGTTTGCTTTTAACCGTACATTGTATAACCCTGTATGTTGTGGTCTCTAAGGTGCCCATCTAACAGTTTTTTGAAACTATCAATGCTCCCTGCTGATACGACTGCTTGTGGAAGAGAATTCCACATCCTTACCGCTCTTACAGTGAAGAACCCCTTACGCATTTTAGGTTAAACCGCCTTTCCTCTAGTTTTAGTGAGTGGCCACGTGTCTTATTGTATCTCCTTTCTCTGAATAGTTTGTTCCTTATGCTAGGGTCGCCAGTACAGTATTTGTACATTGATATCATATCCCCCTCTCAGTCGTCTCTTCTCCAGAGAGAATAGGTTCAGTGCTTGCAGTCTTTCCTCATAGCTGATGTCCTCCATTCCCCTAATTATTTTTGTTGCTCTTCTTTGGACTCTCTCCAGTTCCAGCACATCCTTCCTGAAGACCGGTGCCGAGAACTGGACAGCATACTCCAGATGTGGCCGGACCAGAGTCTTGTAGAGTGGGAGAATAATCTCTTTATTTCTGGAGTGAATCCCCTTTTTTATACATCCCAGTATTCTGTTGGCTTTACTTGCAGCGGCTTGGCATTGCATGCCACTGCCAAGCCTGTTGTCTACCAGTACCCCCAAGTCTTTTTCCATCCTAGACTCACCCAGAGGCTCCCCCCCTAGTGAGTAGCTTGCTTTCTGGTTTTTGGGCCCAAAGTGCATTACTTTACATTTTTCAACATTAAACCTCATCTGCCATGTAGTTGCCCACCCCGTTATTTTGTTCAGGTCCGCTTGCAAGGTTTCCGCATCCTGCATAGAAGATATTGGCATGCTTAGTTTAGTTTCATCTGCAAATACTGAGATTGTACTAGATATCCCCCCCTCTAAATCATTTATGAAAAAATTAAACAGGATTGGTCCCAGGACAGAACCCTGGGGGACCCCACTTTCCACACCTGCTCAATCCGAGTACTCCCCATTAATCACCACCCTCTGAACTCTCCCCTGGAGCGAGTTCTCTATCCAGGTACTCACCTTATGGTCCATACCTACCTTCCTTAGTTTGTACAGTAAGCGTTTGTGGGTAACGGTGTCAAAGGCCTTTGCAAAGTCCAGATACACCACATCCACAGGCTTTCCTTTATCTAGGTGGCAGCTCACTTCATCGTAGAAGGTTAATAGATTGGTTTGGCAAGAACGATTTTTCATAAATCCATGCTTATTGCTACTAATAATACAGTTTTCATTACTAAAGTCTTGTATGTGGTCCCTTAACATCCCCTCCAAAATCTTGCAGACTACCGATGTTAGGCCTATGGTTCCCCGGGATACATCTCGGCCCCTTTTTAAATATTGGTACCACGTTGGCTTTTTTCCAATCAGCTGGCACCATACCCGTCTGTAAACTATCCTTAAAGATCAAGAATAATGGTCTGGCAATCACCTGGCTGAGCTCTTTAAGAACCCTCGGGTGCAAGCCATCCGGTCCCGGTGATTAATTTATGTTAAGTTTCTCCAGTTTAGTTCTAAGTCTATCTTCTGTTAGCCATGGCGGCATTTCCTGAGGTGTGTTCTTTAGTTCGGCCTTACAAGCTAGGTTCGTGTAGCCCCCCGATTCTTTTGTGAAGACTGAAGAGAAGAAATGATTTAACACTTCCGCCTTTTCTCTGTCCTCAGTGGCCATATTTCCTTTGTCATCTTTTATGGGGCCAATGTGTTCTGGCCTCGCTTTCTTACTGTTTATATACTTAAAGAACTTCTTGGGGTTCTTTTTACTCTCCTCCGCTATATGTCTCTCGTGTTCTATTTTAGCCGCCCTGATTTCGTCTTTACATTTCTTATTACACTCTTTGTAATGCTTAAATGCTGCCAATGACCCCTCAGTCTTGTATTTTTTGAAGGCCTTATCTTTAGCACTAATATACATTTTTATGTTGGCGTTTAGCCACCCAGGGTTTAATTTTGCTCTTTTAAATTTATTTCCCTTTGGAATGCACTGGTCAATCCCCTTGTTAAGTATGCTCTTGAAGCACTCCCATTTTTTTCTCTATTACCTGAACCTGTAAAGAACTAAAATCCCCATTATGTAAATTATTAATATGTCTCGCTAAATTTGTGGATTTTTTCGTCCTGATTGTGCTCAAGTGTTCCCGAAATCTTTCTCGTAGTTTGCGGGTTGTGCGTCCAATATATTGCATGCCGCACGTCCCGCAAGTGATGATATATATGACATTGCTGGTATTACAATTGAAAACACGTTTCAATTGAATACATTTGCCATTGGAAGTAGAAGTGACCGTTTGGCCTCCAAAAATGTGGGGGCAACTGGAGCAATCATTGCCACCACATCTGTGGTTGCCCTTACAGTATAGCCATGTGGTTTGGGGTTTGGCAGCTGGACAAAAAAGACTGGGAGAAAGGGAGACACCTAGAGAACGTGCACGTCTAGGGATGACATTAATGCCATTTTGTAATATTTTCATTTGTATTTCGTCCTCAAATAGAACTGGCAAATATTTTTTTATTATATCCCTTACTTGATTGAAATCTTTACTGAAAGTAGTAACAAGTACCGGTTTATCCATCTGTTCATTTTTGCTTTTATTTTTATGTTTCTGATGTTCAGAGAGAAGCTGTTGTCTGTCCTTACTTTCTGCAATTTTCTGGGCTCCTTTAAGCATCCAGACAGGATAGCCTCTCTGTCTAAAACGCAGGAACAGATCATTGGACTCACGTTCATAGTCCGCGTCCTCGCTACATATACGGCGCAATCGGATAAATTGGCCGATTGGTATGCCTCTAATTGTGTGGATTGGATGGTTGGATTGGGCCATAAGAAGAGTATTCCCAGCTAGGGGCTTTCTGTAAAGATTAGTGATTACTCGATTCTCTGAGGAGGTCAGAAGGACATCCAGGAAACATATTTGATGTTTACTCATGCAACCAGTAAAGGACAAATTCTTTTCGTTGGAATTTAAATAATTAAAAAAAGAGTCTAAACACCCCATTTTGTTGTCGCAAATAAACAGTAAATCATCTATGTATCTGAAGAACAAAAATATATGTTGTCTAAAAGGATTTCTATCTCCAAAGATGTTGGACCACTCCCACCAACCCATAAAAAGGTTGGCGAGTGAGGGCGAAAACTAGGTGCCCATCGCAGCCCCACACCTCTGGAGATAGAAAGAGCCATCAAATGAAAAATAATTATGCGACAACAAAAATTCCAAAACTTCCAAAATGTAAGCACGCTGAGTGGAGGACAGCGCTGAGAAATTTTCCAAATAAAAGGAGACCGCAGATATGGCAAGATGATGCGGGATGCATGAGTATAGGCTGACCACATCACAAGTAACCCACACATAATCCTGATCCCATACCACCTCCTGCATGATGGACAGTAAATGTTTAGTGTCCTTTAAGAAACTGGGTAAGGACATAACTAGAGGCTGCAATTGGCCATCCAGCCACTCTCACAGTTTCTCGTTTAAAGATCCTATGCCAGCCACAATAGGTCTGCCACGCAAGGGGTCAAGACCTTTGTGCGTTTTCGGAAGATGGTGGAAAATCGGTATGATGGGATGTGTGGGTATTAAAGCCTCTGCTTCCCCCGTACTAAAAACGCCTAGATATACACCCTTTTGAACTAAATTGTACAGAGCACCTTTAAACAACGATGTGGGGTCACTAGATAGAGTTTTGTAAGTATTGCCATCTGAGAGTTGCCGCAAAGCCTCATCCCGGTACATAGTGGCATCCATGACAACTACTGCTTCACCCTTGTCAGAATTTCTTATGACTATGGACTCATCTTTCTGTAAACTGTGGAGGGCAGACCTCTCTTCCCGTGTTAAGTTATCTGTATGTGTGCCACCCCTCCCAATATGATGATTACTACTTTGTAGTGTCAGATCTCTTTCTATGCATCTTTGAAACCTATCCATGCTATCAGTGCGTGCATTGACTGGATAAAAATCTGATTTATTTTTAATATTCACTTTACCTATATCTTCATTAATTATTCCACCAATACGTCCAGCATCATCACTTTCTAGAGCCAAATCTGTTAAGTCCCTGAGACAACATGTTTCCTGAAATGAGAAACTATCTGGTGATTCTTCATGTGTTGATTGTGAAATGTTAAACTCCTCAATATCATCTTGCTTGAAAAAATGTCTTTCCTGACAGACTCCATGGCAGCATACGTATCGGGTTTGGCCCCGCCTCCAAACCTACCCATAGGACCTCACTCCCATAAATCTTTGCTCCTGTTCAGCACACGTGTTCTTTTTTTGTCCTCCAAAGGGATTACCTGATATCCTACCTGAAGATGGATTCCGGGTGATGGATGGCTCTACCAGTCGGGTATGGAGCTCTCCAATAAGCCCCAGCTGCTGCGGGGTATGGAGTAGGGGCGAAGATGTATGCAGCCTTGGCCAAAAAGCCCAGCTGCTGCGGGTGGCCGGTACCCTAGAGTGAGATAAGTCCGGTGATGCATCCATCCCTGGTGATCTGCGGTTCGTGAGTACAAAGTCCTCCATGGCAGCTATTTTTTATATATAATATGCTTATATTTATGCCTTGTCTGTATTACCTGGTTTTTCCTGCTTTCCCTGGTGGCTAGTGGTCCGGGGCCGGTCAGCGAGTCACTTCCTGACCGGCCGCCGGTGCGGGATGCTACTGCGCATGTGCGGCGCCTCGGGAACGAGGCTTGGTTCTCGCGCATGCGCAGTGTGAGTACGGCGCATGCGCAGTAAGCTAGCGTCGGTGGCGATCGCTGATGACATCACCAGGCACCATATTTAAACCCCAGAGCTGTCAGCAGTGTTGTGTTTATACACACTGCTGATACTGGGTGTTCCCTTTACCAAAATCGATCGGTTTTTTGGACGTTTGCTGTGCGCTGCCGCTCTGCCTGCTAACCTTTGGTTTGGAGTACTGGCCCCAGTTTGGGAGCGCCCCCCTCTTTTTGCTGGTTTTTCTGACATTGCTGTCCGGCTCATTCTTGTAGGTCAGCATCAGAATGGAAGCTACTTTGCCCTCCGGTGGTCAGCCCGCCCCTAACAGGTATCGGGGGCTTCTTGCTGGGGATGCGGGTTATAGGGGGTGGGGGTAGGAACTCAAGTGTTCCTAGCTTCCTGTCTGTTTTTTCTTTGTTTTTCTTTTGTTTACAGCCCTCCTCGTTCAGAGACTAGGCACTCTTCTCAAAGAAGTGAAAGGCGTTCAAGCTCTCGCCACCGGCACTCTACAGGGAAGTTCCGTTCGGGCTCCCATCATCGTAAAGCGTCCACTTCAGCCAACCACGCACGGCATCTGTTGTTGGTATAGCGATATTAATCAACTATATCAGAATTAATAAATAAGCTTAATTTACAACTTTTAAAATATATGGACGTTCTATATCCGGGCGTAACGTCCATATATTTTAAAAGTTGTAAATTAAGCTTATTTATTAATTCTGATATAGTTGATTAATATCGCTATACAAACAACAGATATAAGATAAATAAACCTAAGGAAAATAAAGTTATGTTCCTAAACGAATCCGGATATGATGTAGGTGAGGCTACGATATAAAGAGCCTCTGTCAACAGGAAGTGATGTCCTTTGAAGACGCTGTGTGTTACGGCGAAACGCGTTGACGCACTTCCGGTTGCGGACGTAACGTCATTTCCGGTTGGGAACTTCCTGTATGTGGAACGCACGCTACGAGCGGCGCCACTTGCTTTGTTTGATACATGCTTTTTAACCTTTTTATCCTGTAAGTATTGAATCGTTTTTTGGGGAAATAAAATATACCTACGTACTTCACGATGTATGGCCCTTTTTTCTTTTAATGGTGATATCGGAGACGATTCCAACTTGGAGGTCACATCGGAGGAACCCCACATCAGATCCTGGGCAAATGTGCAATAATACCAAGGGCTTTTTTACAATCATAATCCGGTGAGTGGGGAACCAAGAGGGCACCTTCACCTTATAAGCACCTTTATTCACTTGGCACTTTGGCACCTATTGGATCATCAATAAGGACTTTTTTTCACTAAATTATTTATTCATGCACTTTAATCTTCTCACTTGAAAATTATATTTAATAATTTTTTAGTTTATTATGCACTTTATATAATTATTGCAGTAATTTTATGCACTTAATGTGATTGATACATTATATTATTAATTTTGAATGATATAGATTGGTTTTATCATAATTTCATATTTTCACTAATTTATTGCTAGCGCTGCTTAAATTTGTTTTATTCATTTATTCTAAGAATTTTTCTTAGTGTTTGCAGCAGCTGCACACTTTCACAGTTTATCACTATAATATCACTATTGTGCAGCGCGGGTTTAAATTTTTTTTTTCATTCAGATGTTTCTCCCAGGCTGCGGGAGAAAGGGATACTTCCGATCAACGCATTGAGGCTTTGGTCAAGAGAGTAGTAAAAGACTCTTTGGCAGAGATGGGTGTCAGTCGTTCTCAAGACACTGCAACGGCTTCCCCAAGCCCTTCCCCTGTAACACTTCAAGTACAGGAAGGTTTCGAGTCGGCCCATACAAGCCATCAGTCGGTGCTCTTGTCAGGTAGCGACTCTGAAGATGAGGATCCCTGTCTGGGTTTCGAATATGCTTTGGTGCCTTCCCTGGTTAAAGCGGTCAGAGAGACCTTAAATTGGGAGGAGTCATCTGTTCCCCCTCCCAAGCAAAAGAAGTACTTTAAACAGCTCAACAAGGAGCGTGTTAATTTTCCCTTCCTGGGAGAGCTGGGAGAAATTATTTCGGAGGAGTGGAGAAAGGTGGAACGAAAGAATTCCTTAGTATCCAAGATGGCAAAACTTTACCCCTTCAAAGAGGATGATGTGAAACAACTTGAGTCTCCTCCTCTAGTTGACGCAGCAGTCATGAGACTGGTCAAGCATGTGACCCTTCCCTTAGAGGATACGGTCTCATTTAAAGACCCATTAGACCGGAGGATGGACTCCGATTTGAAAAGGATCTACCTCACGGCAGGTATGGCCTGCAAACCGGTCCTAGCTTTAGCTGCTCTATCCAAGGCCATGGAATCTTGGGCTGATGTGGTAGACGAATCGGTCAGATCAGTGTCAGAAGAGGTGGCCAGTAGTGCTCCATTCCAGGAGCTTAGGCTGGGCTCGTCGTTCCTTGGGGAGGCTTCCATAGACCTGATCCGTCTATTGGCAAGAGTTATGCTGTCCTCGGTCACAGCGAAGAGAGCCCTTTGGCTCCGCCCTTGGGTTGCGGATCCGGCATCCAAGCAAGTTTGGTGCCGTATTCCCTTTGAGGGGTCCTCCCTTTTTGGGAATAAACTTGACGAGGCCATAACTCGGGCTACGGGCGGTAAGTCTGGGTTTCTTCCCCAGGATCGGCACCAGTTCAACATCAAGAAAGAACAGCCTACTAGGAAATTCGTTCCTGACCGGGCCAGGGAAGCTCGTTCTTATAGACCTGGTCGTGAGTTCAACCGAAACTGGAGATCCAGATGTTTGGTTGGTTACTCAACGAGGAGAAGAGCCACCTGATTCCAACTCAGTCCCTGATCTACTTGGGCGCTCTGTTCGACACAAAGAAGGCGACTATCTCTCTTCCAGAGGAAAAAATAGGGACACTTCGAGACAGGATTCGCTTTGCCCTCTCATCCTCTCATCTGCAGGCACGTCAATGCCTGAAGGTGATCGGGACTATGGTCGCAGTAGTCCCAATGGTGAAGTGGGCCCTGTGGAGGATGAGACCCTTTCAGAAGGGATTCCTGCAGCAATGGGATACGTGGCATCTGGATCAACGCATCTTCTTGACCCCTTCCATGAGAGCGAGTCTCCCTTGGTGGTTATGCAGAGACCAACTGCTGAACTGCCACTCTCTGAAGCCAGCTCCGTGGGTAGTGATCACCTCGGATGCCAGCAACGTAGGCTGGGGTGCCCACTGTTTGTCGGAGGTGGCACAGGGCAGGTGGGAGTTCTCCACTCAAGGAATAGTGTCCAACATACTGGAACTCCGAGCAGCATTCCAAGCTCTTCAGGCTTTTTCTCACCTGACAAAAGACCAACCTGTCATGCTACGTCTGGACAACACCTCAGCAGTGGCATACGTCAGGAAGCAAGGGGGAACGCGCAACTGGTCCCTATTGAGGGAAGTGGAGCCGATTATGTCCTGGGCACAGAGAAATCTCTCGAATCTTTCAGCGGTTTATGTTCCAGGAGTCCAGAATGTCAAAGCAGACTTCCTGTCCAGAGTGGACCTGGACAACAACAAGTGGTCCCTTCACAAGGAAACATTTGACTGGATTCTAACACTAGGGTTCTCTCCAGAGGTAGACCTCTTCGCCTCCCCCTGCAACTTCAAACTGCCGAAGTACTATACAAGATTCAGAGATCCACAAGCAGCAGGGATGGACGCACTCTCGGATCAGTGGAGATTCCGCAGGGCATACGCCTTCCCACCAATTCCGATTGTGTTACAGTTCCTTCGGAGACTCAGGGCGGAGCCAGTAGAGATAGTGGCGGTGATTCCCTTTTGGCCAAACAGGCCATGGTTTCCTCTTCTGACGCTACTCAGTGTCCAAGACCCAATCCCTTCAGACCGGATCTGTTGTCCCAGGGGTCTGTACTCCATCCATGCCCGGACCGTCTACATCTCAGGGTCTGGATGTTGAAAGGAGGAGGTTACAGGCTTTAGGCTGTCCAGAAATGGTGATTTCTACATTGCTCAGTGCTAGAAGAAACTCAACGAACAGAGTTTATCAGAGAATCTGGGAAAAATTTTCTGCACAGTTGGCTACAAGGCCTGATCCTCAATCTTCCATTAAGATCCAGAACGTATTGAGTTTTCTCCAATCAGGATTGGACTTGCCTCTATCAGTGAGTTCGCTCAGAGTCCAGGTCTCGGCTATTTCCGCTTTTACAGGGATCTCCTGGGCCACTCATGCCTTAATTAGTCAATTCTTCCAAGGAGCAGTGAGAATCAGACCTCAAAGAAAACCCAGGTTTCCCAAGTGGGATCTGCCTCTAGTTCTGGATTTCCTGGCGGGTCAGATTCAAGACATGTCTGATTCCTTGACCATAAGAGAGCTTACCCTGATAACAGTGTTTCTGGTAGCTGTAACCTCAGCAAAAAGAATGTCGGAAATTGGGTCCTTTGGGACACAAGAGCCTTTCTTAACATTTTTTCCTGACAGAGTGGTGCTCATTCCCATGCTGGATGCGAGACCAAAGAGGACTTCTGTCTTCCATGAAAACATAGAAACAGTGTTACCGACCTTTAGACAGGAAGAGGAAGAATCTTCTTTTCATCCGCTGGATGTTGGAAAGTGTATTAAGAAATATTTAGATGCCACTTCCTCTTTTAGAAAATCGGAACATCTTTTTGTTACCTTCTATGGTAAAAACAAAGGTTCAAGAGCCTCGACAAGATCCATTTCCTCTTGGATCATCCAGACCATCCAGTGGGCTTATAGGGCTAAGGGCTTGACCCCTCCAGCAGTAGTTACAGCTCATTCGACGCGGAGCATCTCTACCTCCTGGGCAGTATCCAGACATGTGGCTCCTGAAGTCATCTGCAGAGCAGCATCGTGGTCCTCTATTAACACATTTTTGTCCCATTACTGTGTTGAGCCAGCGGCTCTTTCATCTGTGAATTTTGGTTTGCAAGTCCTGTCTGTTTGACAAAATGCATTAAACTTTTCTGTTCAGCACCTGCCCACCCTGTGTGTACGGTGAGTTATTTCCCGATACGTATGCTGCCATGGAGTCTGTCAGGAAAACGGAAAATTTATATCAAATACTTACCCTAATTTTCCTTTCTTGATGGACTCCATGGCAGCAGGAGTTCCCTCCCGGATTTCTGTGGAGGATAGTTACAGAACACGTGTGCTGAACAGGAGCAAAGATTTATGGGAGTGAGGTCCTATGGGTAGGTTTGGAGGCGGGGCCAAACCCGATACGTATGCTGCCATGGAGTCCATCAGGAAAGGAAAATTACGGTAAGTATTTGATATAAATTTTCCGTTTTTTAAGGCAATATTCCTAATGAACTTGTTGACATCCAATAAAGTTCCAAAAAGATCAAAATGCTGAGAAGGGCAGAACCCTAAACCCTTGGACAGAAGGGATGTTTCTCCTGGAGATAAGGTGTGGTGTGACACATTAATCACATTTTTTACGATTTGCGTGTCTGGGGTCTCAGGGAATATGCTCCTCCCCCTCCACTTCCCAGATCTTCTCTTCTGACCCCCTCTCCGTCCCCATTTGGGCCTTGGTTTCCCATTTTTTGGGGGGGCTGGGGTGCTTGTGCTGGAACCGGGCTGTCGATCTAACTGTTCCACAGAATTATCGGACATAGTGACTGCCATAGTATCATTGAAGTGTTCATTGTCAGTGTCCGAAAAGCTAACTCGTTTTTTAGTGTTGGTACGTTGATGCTTATTCCATGATTTATAGCTTTTCCATGTGTAGACATTATCTGTCTCATAATCACACATGTCCCTAAGCATTTTTTCTTTTTTACCAGATACTATATTTTTCTCTAGATGTGTCATCTTCTCATCCAACTTCTTGTCTAAATCTGTAAATTGTAACAATGTTTTCAGAGGTAAAAGATCATTTTGTATATCATGTATTTCTTTTTGTAATTTCTCAATTTCTTGACTTTTGGACTCCACAATAATGCCCATTAATGTGCGCGAGCATAAGGATAAAGCATCCGTCCACTCGACCTTTAAATCCTCATTAAAAAGGTCAAAAGTGGGAAACTTCTTAATGCGGAGACCGCGGGGAATACGTCCCAAGCTCAGATATTCAGACAGTGTTGTTTTGTCCCAGTAGGCTCGCATCTCTTTTTCAAGGTTGCGTTCCAATTTATGGAAAAGAGATCTTAAAATGCCCACATCATCTTCATTGTTGGTATGGAGAGTGTCCTGTATGTTGGCTCTCAGTGGGTTGTCATTAGGGGTACAGAAGGTGCAGCTAGTATATTCCTGAGTGTCTTGCGTGTTCATGATGTTGAACAAAATTGCAACATATAATCCAATAGATATGTGGATGAAGTGTTTCTCTGCCACAGTATATTAATAATGTACCGAGCAACGGATTTAAAGGTCGAGTGGACGGATGCTTTATCCTTATGCTCGCGCACATTAATGGGCATTATTGTGGAGTCCAAAAGTCAAGAAATTGAGAAATTACAAAAAGAAATACATGATATACAAAAGGATCTTTTACCTCTGAAAACATTGTTACAAATTACAGATTTAGACAAGAAGTTGGATGAGAAGATGACACATCTAGAGAAAAATATAGTATCTGGTAAAAAAGAAAAAATGCTTAGGGACAAGTGTGATTATGAGACAGATAATGTCTACACATGGAAAAGCTATAAATCATGGAATAAGCATCAACGTACCAACACTAAAAAACGAGTTAGCTTTTCGGACACTGACAATGAACACTTCAATGATACTATGGCAGTCACTATGATGTCCAATGATCTGTTCCTGCGTTTTAGACAGAGAGGCTATCCTGTCTGGATGCTTAAAGGGGCCCAGAAAATTGCAGAAAGTAAGGACAGACAACAGCTTCTCTCTGAACATCAGAAACATAAAAATAAAAGCAAAAATGAACAGATGGATAAACCGGTACTTGTTACTACTTTCAGTAAAGATTTCAATCAAGTAAGGGATATAATAAATAAATATTTGCCAGTTCTATTTGAGGACGAAATACAAATGAAAATATTACAAAATGGCATTAATGTCATCCCTAGACGTGCACGTTCTCTAGGTGCCTCCCTTTCTCCCAGTCTTTTTTGTCCAGCTGCCAAACCCCAAACCACATGGCTATACTGTAAGGGCAACCACAGATGTGGTGGCAATGATTGCTCCAGTTGCCCCCACATTTTTGGAGGCCAAACGGTCACTTCTACTTCCAATGGCAAATGTATTCAATTGAAACGTGTTTTCAATTGTAATACCAGCAATGTCATATATATCATCACTTGCGGGACGTGCGGCATGCAATATATTGGACGCACAACCCGCAAACTACGAGAAAGATTTCGGGAACACTTGAGCGCAATCAGGACGAAAAAATCCACAAATTTAGCGAGACATATTAATAATTTACATAATGGGGATTTTAGTTCTTTACAGGTTCAGGTAATAGAGAAGGTTAAACTTTCATGTAGAGGAGGTGATTTGTTCAAGAGCCTATGTAAAAGAGAGGTGTACTGAATATTCCATCTAGACACCCGCATTCCGAAGGGAATGAACTTTGAATGGGATGTATCCCACTATTTTGAGTGAAGTGTCTGTCCCTCATAAATATAGTCTGTCTCCATATTAATCCCTCCCCGTTTTATCTGTAAAAATTTCCCTTTCTTAGGGTCTGTTTGTGGTGTTTTTTGGTTGGAGTTTCGATTGGGCTTATGATTAACCCTATTTTTTATGGACCTATTCAACATTATGGGGTTCTTCATTTTGCACATAGGGTATTTGTCCATTAGGAGAACATACAGTACACATACGGTCAATCTGCTTATTTTTCTTCAGACGATAGGGGGTTAATTTTTAAGATATGTATTACCATCTTTTTGATGGGTTCCATAATCATAGGTGGAACTGCATGGACTCCTTGGAGTCGGCTTACAACCGCTCTTATTGGTAAAAATCCAGCCAACCTATTAATTTAGGTACCTTTATTACTATATAAATAACATGATTGCATATTAACATAAAAAACATATGCATAGACAATCTGTTTATTTTATACTAAACACCAAAGGGGTTAATTTTTACACATATATAAATAGTATGTCTGCATACCAACATAAAATATACGTACAGACTATCTTTTTATCCTATACCAGATACTAAAGGGTCTAATAATAATTGTTTATACATATACTATCATCTTCTCGATAGGACTTATAATTATAGATCAAGTATTGTGGATTAAATATTCATTGGAGCTGCGAAGATACACTTTTTAATTGTAACATTTTGTGAAGTTCCTTTCACTGTTTACAAATACTTTTTTGATTGTATCTTTTCCAAAAATACTCACATGTCCGAGATGAGATGATGGTAAACTCTTACATGTGATTTTTTTGAAGATTGGCCTTTCACTTATCATACACATGAAGATAAATTTTTCTCGGATGCATGTTGGTTTTCAGTGGTGCGGGTGTCAAAAAAAAAAAGGGGGGGGGGGGGAGAGTTTCTTCAGTGTTCAGCTAGTTTCTCAACACAAAGGATGCGCTCTATTGTGACATTCATGTTTTAGGGAGTGACTTTGTCATTTTCCTATTTTTACAGTTTTTTATGTCTAGAGCTCTCCTTTATATTTTTCAATTGTATCCACATATATGCATTCATTTGTCAGTCATTTATTGTGTGATTTATAGAAGAATTTTTTCTCTTTTCTATCCGTGATTTTATATGCCATTTTTGTATGTTTGTCTGTTCATTGAACGTTGTGGATTTGTACATACACATGCAATTTGTAGGAAGAATTTGTAATTTCATATATCGGAACAACGATTGAGAATATATATTGCATGTGTGTGGGTGTTGCTAGCACTCAGATGATCGAGTCTCCCTTTGTTAGAGCCAGGTGTTTGTGTCCCGGCAATTACATTTTTGATTGGAGAAGGTGATACGACCTGGCTCATAAAGAGGAGGCATTTGTCTGTGTGCAATCAGCAATAAATAAGCACAAGGTGTGAAACGCGTCTGCTGTCCAGTTTGTCTTGTGTTCCTGTCTGATGTTGTACCTTTTATTTGAAGAATAAAACTCAAGTTTCCAAGTTCCTGGGTATGAAAGTGCCACTCTCTTTTCTACTTACATAGACCCTAAAACGACATTGGAGCATTTTAAATGACTTTTGTGGACATTGACAAAGCGATTTCTGTGTGACTGCAGCCGATCTCTAACTGCCCCTACAGCAACCACAGGATACCTGCCCCTATAGTAAAGAGACTGTAATAGACCCTAAAACGACATTGGAGCATTTTAAATGACTTTGGTGGACATTGACAAAGCGATTTGTGTGTGACTGCAGCTGATCTCTAACTGCCCCTACAGCAACCACAGGATACCTCTCCCTAAGCTCAAAACATACTAGACCTATACCAAAATACCAGCCCTGGAAAGGACTTTTGTGGACATTGACAGAGCGATTTGTGACTGCAGCCGATCTCTAACTGCCCCTAAAGCAACCACTGGATACCTGTCCCTAACTTCAAAAGAGACTGTAGAAGGCCTTTACCGAAATACCAGCCCTGAAAAGGACTTTTGTGGATCTTCACAGCACTATATGTGTCTAGCAAACTCTCCCTAATGAGCACAGCAGACCTCTCCCTACACTGGCAGAAAGCGGAATGTGAAATGGCCGCCAGATCGGGTCTATTTATAGGGTAGGGGGACTGTCCATGTGCTGGAATGTTTCAATTGGCTGTCCTGTTCCACCTGACGGCTGTGTCATGGGTCAAAGTTCTCCCCAATGTAAACAAATATGGCCACCGCGAACGACGCCATGTGTCCGAAAATTTGGCGGGTAGCGAACAAGCGAGCTGTTTTGCAAGGAGGAATGGGCAAAAATTTCAGTCATACCCCAAGCGACTCACAGCTGTAATCGAGGGCAAAAGGTGGCGCTACAAAGTATTAACTTAAGGGGGCTGAATAATTTTGCACGCCCAATTTTTCAGTTTTTTATTTGTTAAAAAAGTTTGAAATATCCAATAAATTTCATTCCACTTCATGATTGTGTCCCACTTGTTGTTGATTCTTCACAAAAAATTACAGTTTTATATCTTTATGTTTGAAGCCTGAAATGTGGCAAAAGGTTGCAAAGTTCAAGGGGGCCGAATACTTTCGCAAGGCACTGTAGATTAAAAAAAAATTCAAGCACCCCTTTCCCCACGCGTTGGCACGCAAAGGCGAACGCAGGCATCGGTCTGGTGTCCTATGTAAACAACAATTGCACCATGCATGTGAGGTACCACAGCGAACATCAGATCCAGGGTAGTAATTCATGCAGTAGACCTCCTCTGTAAATCTAAAGTGGTAACCTGTAAAGGCTTTTAAAAATGTATGTAGTTTGTTGCCGCTGCACGGGCGTGCACAATTTTAAAGTATGTCATGTTTGGTATCTATGTACTCGGCATAAGATCATCTTTTATATTTTACCAAACAATTGGGCAATATATAGAGTATTTGTGCATTAAATTTAAAAAAAAAAAAGTGTTTTTTTTTTCGCAAAAAATTGCGTTGGGAAAATCTTTGTGAAAATACCGTGTAATCACAAACGGTGATACCTATAGCGCTTGCTGTGTACTCCCTGAGTGAAAAAAGAAATGCTAATATATCACAAATAGTGCTAAATATAGTGCTTCTAAATAATGAAAATAGATCATATACACATACGAATATAAATAATAAATTAATAATAAACCAATTCTTATATATATGTCCACCACAATAAAAAATGATGATAAAGTGATCAATGCTGTAAATAATTATACTGAACAGTCCAATCAAAACTTTAACAATCGCTTAAAGTGCTGGTGCTTCTTTCTTGGCTTCTCTGGTGTTCCCTTCACCGTGAAAATAAATAAATTGCCCACTCACCAGATAATGTGGGTCCTATATGCCTTACGACATAAGGACCATTCGTGCTTGATAAGAAATCCTTTACAGGTCCGGATTCACTCCCCCTGGGTATAGAAGCCGTTCCTCTGCAGTGCCAATTCACTACGGTTAGACTTCCAACACAAGTGTATCTCCTCTCCTTCTCATCACTAGCACTCGCACCTTAATATAGCAGCTGCAATTAATTTATAATCACACAGCACAGATATTTATTTATTTATTCATACCAGGTCCCTAACACATACCTCCTTTGGTGCGTTAATATACTTAGTATATTCTTTCTCTATAATGAAAATACAGTGTGACAATAAAAATTGCAACACACACCATTTTGTTATGTACGGCCTCTGCTTTAAAAAAATATATAATGTTTGGGGGTTCAAAGTAAAGTAATTTTCTAGTAAAAAATAATACTTTTTTTCATGTAAACAAAAAGTGTCAGAAAAGGCTTGGTCTTCAAGTGTTTAGAAGAGTGGGCGATGTGTGGCATAAGCTTCTAATATTGGGAATAAAATGGCAGGACAGTTCAAATACCCCCCAAATGACCCCTATTTGGAAAGTAGACACCCCAAGCTATTTGCTGAAAGGCATGTTGAGTCCATGGAATATTTTATAATTTGCCACAAGTTTTGGGAAAATTACAATTTCTTCTTGTCACTAAATGATATATTGCTCACACATGCCATGGGTATATGTGGCATGACACCCCGAAATTCATTCTGCTGCTTCTCCTGAGTATAGGGATACCACATGTGTGAGACTTTTTGGGAGCCTAACTGTGTACAGGACCCCGAAAACCAATTTCCGCCTTCAGGTTTTCTAAGGGCATAAATTGCTTCCTCACTACCTATCACATTTTCGGAGGCCCTGAAATGTCAAGATAGCACAAAACCCCCACAAATAACCCCATTTTAGAAAGTAGACACTCCAAGGTATTTGCTAAGAGGCATGGTGAGTCCATGGAATATTTTATATTTTGCCACAAGTATCGGGAAAATGCCAAAAACTTTTTTTTTTTTTTTTTTACACAAAGTTGTCATTAAATGATATATTGCTCAAACATGCCATGGCTATATGTGAAATGACACCCTAAAATACATTCTGCTGCTTCTCTTGAATTTGGGGATATCACATATGTGAAACTTTTTGGCAGGCTAGCCGCGTACAGGACCTCGAAAACCAACCACTGCCTTCAGGCTTTCTAAGGGCGTAAATTGTTGATTTCATTCCTCACTACCTATCACAGTTTCGGAGGCCATGAAATGCCAAGATAGCACAAAACCCCCCTAAATGAGTCCTTTTTGCAAAGTAGACACCCCAATGTATTTGATAAGAGGCATGGTGAGTATTTTGCAGCTCTCATTTTTTTTGGAGAATTAAGAAAGAAGTGGAAAACATTTTTGTTTTTGTTTTCTTTTTTCAAATTTTAAAACTTTGTTACAAAAAGCGAGATCTGCAAAATATTCAAAATGCCTCTCAGCAAATAGCTTGAGGTGTCTACTTTCTGAAAAGGGGTAATTTGGGGGGGGGGGGGGTTGTGCTGTTTTGGCATTTCATGGCCTCTGAAACTGTGATAGGTAGTGAGGAGTGAAATCAACAATTTCCGCCCTTAGAAAGCCTGAAGGTGGTAATTGGTTTCAGGAGAAGCAGCCAAATGTATTTTGGGGTGTCATTTCACATATAGCCATGGCATGTTTGAACAATATATCATTTAGTGACATCTTTTTGTAAAAAAAATAAAAATGTAATTTTCCTGATACTTGTGGCAAATTTGAAAATATTCCATGGACTTAACATGCCTCTCAGCAAATAGCTTAGGGTGACAACTTTGAAAAGTGACAAAAAAAAGAAAAGAAAAAATGTACACAAAGACCTGTGACAAAAAAAATGTAATTAAATATTCAATGGGCTCAACATGCCTCTCAGAAAATTCCTTAGGGTGTTTACTTTTAAAAAAAGAGTATTTTGGGGAGGGTTTGTACTGCCCTGCCATTATAGCACTTCAAGAAATTAGATAGGCCGTCAGAGTAAAAGCTGCGTAAATTCCAGTATTTACACCATAGTTTGTAGACGCTATAACTTTTGCACAAACCAATAAATATACACGTATTGAGATTTTTTTTTTATCAAAGAGATGTAGCTAAATACATTTTGGTCTAAATGTATGACAAAAATTTAGTTTATTGGAAACTTTGTATAAGAAAAAGTAGAAAATGTAATTTTTTTCTCAAAATTTATGGTCTTTTTTCGTTTATATCGCAAATAAATAAAACTGCAGTTCTGATCAAATACCACCAAAAGAAAGCTCTATTTGTGGGAAAAAAGGACATAAATTTTGTTTGGGTATAGCATTGCATGATTGCGCAATTGTCAGTTAAAGTCACGCAGTGCCAAATTGCAAAAAATGGCCTGGTCATTAAGGGGGCAAATCCTTCCGGTCCTGAAGTGGTTAAGAGAACTCATGGCTGCAGGTTTCTTAAGCTGAATGGATGCAAAAAACAACATAGCTTAGGACCTGACTGCTACCACCAGAACCAGCGCCAGAACCGGGCTTACCTATAGAAAACAGACCACTGGGCAGGCTGAAACAAAAAAATTACATTGTATTAACCTATAGCAAAGTAACATTAATCACACTACAGTAATAGGCTTGCCTGCTAGGCACTGAAGTGGTCGGGGCACTACACACAGGATCATACTGTAAAGAAGAGCAATCATCAGTACCATAATACTAAGCCCCCAGCACTCAGAAAAAAGAGTTCCATCAGGCCTTACGTGTGACAACTTACAACAGCACGTCCGCTTGTATTGCTGCCTGCAGTGGCAGTGTGCGCTCATCGAGTTTAAATAGCCCCTGCAACAGGACACTGCCCAGAGCTCTGCATCGAGCACGTGATAACATCTGGCAAGCCCAAGTCAAACAACAAATCCTCTTCCCTCTACATCATCACAACATGACTGGGCCAACATGAAGCTGTGAGGTCACCATCTTGGAAAGGGGTGACAGGAAGCGCAACAGCTAGAAACCCCTCTGGAGGCCATCTTGGAGGAGGACATCCACCTGGGAAAGGAAAACATCCTGCCCCAGCTTACAGCCCTTACATTATCACCTGTGGCGGAACTACCACTACCGGAGTCGCAAAAGTCACACTTGGGAACTGGCCCTGGAGTTCCTCCACTGTAGGGGGGGCCTGCCGCCCGAAAGTTCTTCTACCAATATGAGACAGTAATAGACACAGTACACTGTGCACTCACAGGCACACAGTATCCACACATCAGACTGCCTTCCATCATCTGCGCTCGCCCATTGAGTTCAGTGGGGACATGCCATGTAGGGAGGCGGAGACTGAAAGAAAAAGTCAGCTGACTAGGGCTAGGCCAGTAGAGTAAAGAGTAGACCTCATGTTGCCACTACTGCCACTCATCCTATCCCATTCCCCCCTAACCACTGATCCCATCTACCCCTCCCCCCCCACTACCACTGCCACTCATCCCATCCCATCCCTCCACTACCACTGCCACTGATTCCCTCTCATCCCCCCACCACCGCTGCCACTCATCCCATCCCGCCACCACCACTGCTGCAACCCGTCCCATCCCCCCATTACTGCTGCTACTGATCCAATTCCACAACCACCGCTGCAACTGATTCCATCCCATCCCCCTACCACTGCTGCCACTGATTCCATCCCTTCCCCCCACAACTGCTGCCACTCATCCTATCCCCCCACTGCCGCTGCTACTGATCCCATCCCACCACCACCGCTGCCACTGATTCCATTCCATCCCCCCTCCACCCCTGCTACTGATCCCATCCCATGCCACCACCATTGCCACTCATCCCATCCCCTCACCACCACTGCTATTGATCCCACCCCATCCCCCCACTACTGCTGCTACTGATCCCATCCCATTCCACCACCCATGTTGCCACTGATCCCATCCCCCTACCACCATTGCCACTGGTCCCATCCTATCCCCCTAACACTGCTGTCACTGATCTTATCCCATCCACCCCAATACCAGTGCCACTAATCCCATCCCATTCCCCCACCACCACTGCCACTGATCCCATCTCATCCCCCAACACCACTGCCACTGTTTCCAAACCCCCACCACTACCACCACCGCTGTCACTGGTCCCATCCCCCCACCACCACTGATCCCATCCCCCACCACTGCTGACACTTATCCCATCCCACCACCACTACCACCACTGATCCTATCCGATCCTCCCACCACTAGAACCTTCAGGGCCCCGGTGCAAGAAACCATGAAGGGCTGCCCTGAGCCCTGGCTGGGGCCCTATCTACTAAATTTGCATAGGAGGGGCGGCAGCGGGGGCGACATGGGGAGAGAGAGAGAGAGAGGGAGAGAGAGAGAGAGAGAGAGAGAGAGAGAGAGGAATCAGTCTTTAGGCAGCTGTAGGAGGAAAATGGAGAAGATAGATTTCTCTATATGTCTCCCCATTTTCCTCCTGCAGCAGCTGAAAGCCTGCTTTTTCTCTTCTTCCTCCCTGCTTTTCCTCTTCTTCCTCTTCCCTGCAGAAGGAAAATGAGGGAATCGGTTCCTCTTTATTTCGGCCCTCCCGACGCCCCTCCTATGCAGAATCAGCAGGAAGGGCCCCCGCCAAGGGTCATGGCGGCCCTTCATGATTTCTTGCACCGGGCCCTGAAGGTTCTAGTTACACCTCTGATTTTTACGCTCTGGTCAGCCACCCTGGGACCCTCAGGAGCCACTCAGAGGACACCCCAGGGAACAATGAGGCAAGATGCAGCAATGAGGTAGAGATAATATGAGGGAACCCTGAGCCCAAAGTTACACTGCTAATTGCTCATGAAACAAATCTGCAGCTATAGAAATAAAAAGGTTACCTGCAATTGGAGCCCTGAGACCAACAATCCTACAAGCCCAGGATCCTGGAAATGGGGGAGCCCTAGGGACCTAGACTGTATGTCATGGTGGAATTAAGGAGTAAGGCTTAGGGGGTTTAAATAAGCTTCTGTGTGAAGTAAGAACAGCTTCCTGCGGTCCAGGAATATTGCGGGTCAAGTCCCTGGGAGTGAGGTGACAGGGATCTATGCTGGTGGGGTTGGGTGTAGGCTCTGTGGCACCAATCCATAAATGCTGCATCAATCATGAGAATTCTCCCGTGATTGTGGAAGTTCAAAGTGTAAAAGGGACACTGTCCTGAGTCTAAAGAGCTAAACAAACATATGTAGGAGCCTGGCTTTTAAGGTAGAGTGCCGCCTTAATGATGATTTCTGTAACCTCAGGCCACTGCAGGTCCTAGCAGGACATGCAGCAGTGTGAACATCCATCCAGCACAGCCAGGGCTTGGTGGGCAGGCTGGCGGGCATACGGTCGAATTGAGAGTGAGTGCAGCTGTCAAATCGAAGCTCTGATAAGCGGAGATGTACGGGGCCAATATGCTGGGCTCTGCCCCTTTGTAAACAAGTCGTGCATAGACAAAACAGTCGGCGTTTATACATTGCTGGCCAGGGAAGAATGCGGGAGGAGGCAGGACTAATTGTAACTACTGCATGTGCATCCACAGCAGTATATATTGAACCTGAATTATACACCGTTGTGGATGCACATGCAGTAGTTACAATTGGTCCTGCCACTTGCCACCTTCTACCCCAGCCAGCAATATATAAATGCTGGCTGTTTGTCTATGCACGGGTTGCCTGACAAAGGGACAGGGCCCCACCCATCCCTGACATCAGAGGTTGGATTTGACAGCTGCACTCTCTCACTGCTGCTGTATGCTCACCGGCTTACCCACTAATCCATGGCTGTGCTGGATGGATGTTCACACTGCAGTATATCCTGCTAGGCTGTCACCAATAGAGAAATGTGGGACAAAGTTCCTGTACAATGGGACCACGAGACAAAGACAGGTCAGGATTGCAGGCTGCACAAGTGTCGTTAGTACCGTCATTCTTCACTAGAAACACAGCGAATCCTCTTGGTAACTGGCATAACAAATCTTCCCCTCTATATCTGATGAATAAACAGTCCAAAAACCTGTACATGCATGACAATTTTATGTTATATATAATGAAAAATTTTAATTACCTCTTCGAGACTTCTTTACATGGTGTGCATTAAACTCCCAGAATGAATTGGCCCCACTATGAGAAACTGAACATGGCAAAGCTAAAAAAATATAAAAAATAAAATAAGTAAAATTGCAAAACAAAAAGAAAGTTTTTTTTTTTTACAGGTGAAATGTATTGGTTATGATGCAATAAAACAATAGAAAGCAAGAGATAGCCACTCATTACAAAAAACAGATACAGAAGAATAATGTGTCAGGTCAAAAACAAGTGACAATCGTGGGGCCTGGCCTGCACGAGTGAGGTATGGCTGCTTAGGCTGAGAGCTCTCTGCACCCGGCCGGACAATTCACCATCATTTGTGGAGTAGAAGCACTCTCATCGCCGCCATTCGACCCTTTCTGGTCCCATCAACATCCAGCAATGTCATCCCACAAGCGGATAGAAGATAGATGCCCCAAAAAGCTAACAGCGTTCTTTAATAGACCTGCTTCACTGTCAAGAGGATCCCAAAATGGCTCCTCTGTGCCACCACGAAGCTGTGATACTGTGGCCTACACAGATCTTCCGGATGATGATCCCAGGGAACTAGGAGGAGGATTACCATCATCTTCCCCCCACACATCTGCTCCATCATCCCCAGTGTCTAGCAGCCCTGCAAAAGCCAGGATGCGGATGGATTCTCCTGACCAGGCCGCAACCACTGTGAGTACAGACTTCTATTCTATGAACTCTATATCCTCCCTGCAATCCTCTATATCTGCATTCCCCACTACAGGGCAACCTGTCCTGGATACAACAATGAAGGACATGTTAATATCTTTGCAATCCTCCCTCATGGCTAACTTTACTTCCAACATACAGAAATTCTCATGTGATGTGAAGCAAATGGGATCTAGAATTTCCTATATGGAACACAGAATGGAGGAAAGATTTGATTGATGGCTATAATGACCAACAAGCGGAAAATTATTGGATCAAGAATAAATTGGCAGATTTAGAGGATCACTCACGCCGCAATAATATCAAAATAAGAGGTATCCCAGAAACTGTTCAACCCTCAGATCTACTCACCTTTGCTCCCTCATTGTTTTCATCTCTTGTGCCTGAGCTTTCCCCTATTGAGCTCACTATAGATAGAATACATAGGATCCCTAAGCCTAGACACCTGGAAGATTCTGTCCCAAGAGATGTGCTCCTGCACATTCACTTTTACCTTGCAAAGGAAAAAATCTTAATGGCGTCAAGAACCCTGGGTACCCTGCCAGCCCCATATACCAACATTCAATTGTTTGCTGATTTATCACAGCACACACTGCAACACAGAAGACACCTAAAGGCCCTCATCAAAGCTCTTACTAATCACAAAATAACGTATAAGTGGCGGCATCCTGCAACACTCCTGGTTACCCATAATGGCATACCCCACACAATTTCTACTATAGAAGGGGGCCTGAAACTCGTGAGGTATAATACCTGACCCCCCTAGGGGTAAACCTGATCAACCAAGGAAATCTCCCATTACCCACCAGGGGCAGCATCATGGGTCTTTCAAGCACAAGAATAAACCATAATGCCTTTTGCTCCATATTTAGAGCAACTCATAGTCTGGCCGGACTGCTAGTACTACTACGGATACTACTACCACCGTTATTGTTGACTAGTTTGTATCTCCATTGTGGCATCAGCTGAAAAGCCTTCTAACATGGCGGATGGTTGTTCTGATATCCTTTGTAGAACTACAGAAGCCAGCTAGCCAGTGGTGCTGTGCACTTTTGGCCCCCACACTCTTGCCCCCTCTAACTTCCTCTTTTAGTAATGAATACAGACATGTGAGACAAAACTGCAGGTCTGAAATAGCAGTTTACAGGAAAAGAGATGCAGAAAGAGAAGTATGTCTTGTTGAGCTGAAAGAAAAGTTTCATTTTTTTGTACATGCACTTATGACGTAACTGTGGATATATAAGTGATGTATACTCCTATTTTGGGGACTTAGCAAGCAGGAATTAGACGGGCTAAGCCAACTTTCGCTAGCGAATGCATAAAACCTTGTTTCCTGTAAAGCTTGAGTCCAAGAAGTTCATTTGGGTTTCGATTACCTAATTTCCGGCTACATTTCCTTGGTGTGTATTGGCCGGGAAACCCAGGTGGAATTTTTGAGACTGGTGGCTGTTCCACTGTGGCTCATTGGGGATGGGTTTCGGAGCCTGCCCTTTGGGTCAAACCTACGTCTCAGGTGCCACTGGACAAATTGTCTGGGAGATTACGCTGTATCTTGGTGGCCTGCTCTGAAACCGTTCCGATGACGTCTTGAATCCGGGCTATGGAACCAACCAAAGCTCCACTTCAGGACCAGGTGAGATCTTTGCCTTTTGGCTTGGGATAATAGTCAGTCAGGACGTCTCGACGATATTCGAGGGAAGGGGAGCCTGATCACCTCCTGAGGAAACCCCAAGAAAGAGGATGATAAAGCATCCTGGACAGACCTCAGCCAGTTAGCTATCCCGGGTGGCAAACAACAGTGTTAATGGTGTGTATGAGACGTTGCATGGCAACGAAGCGACAGTGGACCCTGTGTAGACGCAGTTCTCAATCGGGCGACCGCATTGAGTCGTTGATAAGGGGAAGAGATTGATGTGAATTACCTTTTTTGTGTCGAGAGTCTTGGACCCTTACCAGATTCTCAAAACCTTACCCTAACCTCTGTGTCCCTCTGTGTCTATCTTGACATCTCTCTAGGGATACAAAATGGTTGTAGGGCTGAAACAACTAATCGACTAAATCGATAATAATCGATAATGAAAATCGTTGTCAACGATTTTCATTATCAATTAGTTTCTCTGTCGATTAGTTGGTCTGCGTACAAGACTTTCCTCCCTGCCTGTCAGTGCCATCCTCTCTGTACAAGCCGATGTGTGCATACACTCACTGTGTCTCAGAGCACCGCTCGGCGCCCACGTGACCACCCCTCTCTCCTCCTTTCCTCTCCGCCTCCTTGCTGATGTCAGTGAGGGATTCTCAGCCCCGCAATCAATCAGATTGAGGGAGGAGAGAGAGGAGAGCGAGGAGAGAATCAGCAGCCGATCACGTGAGTGCCGAGCTGCGCTATAATATACAGTATTAAATAAAGAGTGCCAAAAGCCTAAGAAATATATGCTTATCCGGATAAAATAGTTAATATTCCTTATAAGGTAATAAAAATGAAAAAAACACGTTTCCAACTAGAATAAAGCAGCCAGCATCAATCATAAAATGATAACAACAAAAGATAATAAAAATGCAGCGCTATACGGCGGAGTCTGCAGGAAGGAGCCTCCTCTGTATAGCGGTTTTAAACTGCATTGTCTACATGTCTGATCTCTGCACGATTTGTCTACTTTTTTGGTGAGTGTAATAAAATCTTTTAATGGAAACCCTGGTTTGAAGTACTGCACCATTGGTCCTCTTATCTTTTTTCTTTGGCAACATACATCCTTTGGAGACTCACAGGGATCAAGGTCCTTTGCCTCAGGAAGGATTTTTAGACCGGCCAATTGTCCTCCAGTGGGATTTGCCCTTTGGAAGTTGTACATTGCTATTTTGATCACTGTGAGAGCAGTGGTCAATTGGATCTGGTAAGAGGCGTATTACTGCATGCGGTGGAGGTGTAGGCTATCTTGATTGACCTCTTCAGCTTCATACACCAAGGGTGCCAACAAACATGGACTGATCTTACATTGTGGACTTTTATCTTACTTTATTTAATTCTCGTTTCATTATTCCTTATTATAATAGAATATTATAATAGAAAAATACGTGAATAAAAACATCAGCCAGAGATATGAAAAGGATGTGAAAAATTATAATAGTGCAATTCCACTAATAAAATGGGACTTCACTCCATAGTAATAGGGAGCATAGAAAGACTCACTACATGTGCTATAAGGAAGTTTGTATTCACTTCTATTATAATATTGCACCTTAAGGAATATTACAATAGAAAAATAAGTGAATAAAAATGTCCTTATAGCACATATAGTGGGTCTTTCTATGATCCCTATTATTATGGAGTGAAGTCCCATTTTATTAGTGAAATTGCACTATTATAATTTTTCACATCCTTTTCATAACTCTAGCTGACATTTTTATTCACTTATTTTTCTATTATATCATTGCACCTTATTGTTGCAGAGTGCGATCACTGGGTGCAGCGGAGTCTATTCAGATCAGACATTGTGGAGTAACAGGAACTGGCTTATTTATTGGAACATAACCACAGATAGCAAAGATGTCACCTTCTCATTGTAAGAAAAAAACACAGACAGGAAAAGGTAACCAACAAGTACAGTACAATGTACAGGAAATTACAACACATAATAGAAAATGCATAGCATATCACTGAGCATTAGCGACATCTAGTGTCCTATTTGTGAACTGCAGTTAATAGGCTAAGTTTTAAAGTTGTTGTATCTCCAACACCCCTTCTCAACAGCTAAGGCTTAGTCTATTAAACCCATCTCCTTTGTAAACCTTGAGTGTCTTTCAGCGGTCAGAGGCTTTGTAAGGATATCTGCTGTCATATCCTCGGTTGGGCAATAAAGTAACTCAAGAAGACCTTGCTCTTGAAGATCCCTAAGAAAGTGGAACTTCACATCAATGTGCTTGGTTCTTGAATGAACTCCTTTCCATGTGCGCAAGTACAAGGCATCCTTGATTGTCCTCATATATTTCTGTTGGTCCCAACTGTGGTTGCCGCAAGTTTGTTAATAGCTGTCTCATCCATATAACTTCTTGGCTTGCCTGCGCTGCAGCAACGTATTCTGCTTCAGTAGACGACAGTGAAACAGAGTTGCTTATTACTAGTCCAACTGATGGCACCTCCTGACAGAAAAAATAAGTAGCCACTGGTAGATTTCCTGTCGCTGGTGTCTCCTGCCCAGTCAGCATCCACATATCCTATCAAGGTGCTTTCTTCACTTGCTGGTAACTTTTTCTTGTAGTGCGAAGTCCCTTTAAGATAGCGAATGATTCACTTTACAGCATTCCAGTCCTTTTGACTTGGCATCGAAACCTTTCTGCATAGGATTCCAACAGTTGCTGCAATGTCCGGCCTTGTAGCAGTGTTAACATACAGCAATTTCCCTATTGCCTTCCTGTATTGAGTATTAGTAGGTAATGGGTTATCTTGGCAATTCATCCCCTTTAGGTAGTTGGTTTCCATAGGAGACTTTACTGGTTTGGCATCTTCCATTCCAAATGTTTCAATTATTTCTTGTATTTTGTGTCTTTGGTTCAGAAGAAAGCTGCCATCTTCCTCTCTCTCGATCTAGATGCCAAGGTAACTCTTTATGTTGCCAAGGTCTTTGGTGTTGAAGTTCTGATTTAGTTTTTCTAGTATTTCTGCTTCATCCTCTTCTTGCTCAAAGCAAATCAGGATATCATCCATGTGACGAGACCAATCTCGCCACTGGGCATTGGAGAAGCCTGGTTGCTCGCCTCCTGCAATGTGACTATGGACCCTCTCATCAGCCCATGCTAAACGTAAACCCCATGGCGATTTGACTGTGTTTGTGGCATCTGAGCGCTGTTTGGATATGTTGAGCGCTCAGATCCAGGCTATCTGGGGATGGGTTGAATGTGGGGGTTCTGTTCAGTAGACTGGGAGTTATCCATTTTTGTGTCTTTTTGTGTTTCTTTAACCATGTGGCTAATGGAGCCTTGCCTCTATCCTGGAAGCTAAACCTTATTTCTGTAAACTGTAAGGCACAGGAAGTGCACTCCTAATATGGTCATTCCAGGAAGTTCAATGTGGAGACGGGCTGTCTAAACAATGTTGCTTTTGGTCTGAGGTGGCTTTCCATTCACCTATTGTCAGGTGTGCTAATGACCTCACCTGTTGTCTGCTAAGGGATGTATTGACATTCAGAGTAATGTGTATTGAGGGCTCATTGGGGAACCATTGTTCTGTGTCTGACTATTGTGTACATTGATTGCCCCCTGGGGGCTTCTGTCTCCTTGCACATGGCAGTCCTTCTGGTCAAACTATCTGACCAATCACTGCTGACTCATTTTCAATTCCTCATTTGCATGGCTAAGGAGGACCAGAAGGGGAACTGCAGGTACTTTACAATTGACCAATAGGAAAGCGGTTGTTGGGGGCAGGATGTTCCAAATTCTGTATAAAAGTGTGCTGTGTTCTTCCAATAAATGTTGTTCCTGTTTTACCCTCAACTGTGAGCTTTGTCTCGTTTTTGGAGGGGGATTTATTATACAGAAAGCAGTTCGATTGTTTGGGGCCCTCTTTGGATGATTATTCGTATGCTGGTGTGCTACAGGGGTAATTCGTACATGCTGCAAAGGTGGTACATACACTAAACGGTGGTTTCATTCCTTTTTATGCTAAGGTTCGTAACAATCCACATAAATAAGCATATAGACCCATCTGTTTGCCAATTTCTTTGTGTATAAGCAGGGGTCCGCTTTACTCCTCAAAAAGTTTTGATGTGTAAGCACTTCATTTATTTTTATATTCCACGCTCTGGCTGCTTGCTTTAGACTATATATACTCCTGCGAAGTTTGCATCTGGCCTTTGTTTATCTTTGAACCCTGGCGGCTGTTCCATGTAAATTTCTTCTGTTAGCTCGCCATGTAGAAACGCGGTTTTCACATCAAATGTTTCACTTGCATTTTCCTTGTGACAGCTACTGTCAGTAAAGTCCGTATTGTAGTGTGCTTGACTACTGGTGCAAATGTCTCGTCATAATCCTCTCCGTATTTTTGAGAATAGCCCTTAGCTACTAGCCTTGCTTTGTATCGCTCAATTGTGCCATCTGCATTGTATTTCACTTTATAAGTCCATTTACAGCCTATGGCTTTCCTTTTGGGTGGTAGTTCTGTAAGTATCCATGTTTTAGTGTCATGAATGGATTTTCTCTTCATCAGCAGCCTTTATCCATTTACTTGCTTCTTGTTCTGAAAGCTGAGATATTTCTTCCCAGGTTGCAGGTTCGTTGATACTGGCAGTACTTGCTTTGTATGAGAGACGTACAGGTGGTTTACCTATGTTTTCTCTTGTTGAACGTCTCGTTTTTGTGTCTGAACCTTCTTGTGTCTGCTCTTCAGTACTGGTAGAGTCTGCACTCACTTCAACTGTTTGTTCAGAAGTTACAGAGATGGGCTGGTCAATGTCAGTTTTCCCTTCTATTCTTGCTTCTACTGTTGTCATTACATTGTCTCTTATATCTTCAATAAAAGTTATGCTGTTGCTAATGGTAACCTTGTCTGTTTTGGGATTAAGGATTCTGTAACCTTTGACATTGTCACTGTATCCAACGAAGATACCTTCAAATGCTCTATTTTGGAGTTTGGTGCGTTTTTCTTCAGGTATGTAGATGAATGCTTTGCATCCAAAAATTCTTAGGTGTTTTACATTTGGCTTCTCATTGTGCCATAGTTCATATGGAGTTTTCTCTATTGTTCTGGAAAGAAGTCTGTTCTGCAAATATTTAGCTGTCATAGCTGCTCCACCCCAGTATTTTTGTGGTAGTCCAGTCTGTCAGCATACATCTGATCATTTCAGTCAGAGTTCTGTTCTTTATTTCAGCTACTCCATTTTGTTCTGGTATATACAGGACTGTCTTTTGATGTTCTATTCCATTCTGTTTTAAGTACTCTTATATCTTACATCCTGTGAATTCACCTCCATTGTCACTCCGAAGTATGAGAGGCTTCCTCTGAAACTTGTTACTGGTCTTTATTATATAGTCTTGTAATTTGTCAAAAACTTCACTCTTGTGTTGCATTAGGTAGGCGACTGTATATCTGGAATAGTTGTCTATGAAAGTCACTATGTACCTTTTGCCTCCCGGTGTAGGTGGGTTTAGGGGACCACACACGTCACTGTATACTAAGTCAAGTGGTCTTAAAGCTCTCTTCTGACTGACTTTGGGAAGTGTTGCTCTTGTAGCTTTGGATTTAATGCAACATTCACACTTAACAGTAACTGGACAAGGGGATATTGTTAGATCCCTTGTCAGATTCCTCCTCTGTAGTTCTTGTATGCATTCTGGGTGTCTGTGACCTAGACATATGTGCCATATATGTATACAGTCATTGTGCTTGTGTGTACATAGTCTCACCTTTTCCTTCACTGTGTCGAGGTGATATAGATGATCATCCAGCTTGGCACTTGCTATTGTCTGTTGACTGTTTAGAATAGAACACTTGTCACCTTGGAATTTTACAGTGAGTCCTGTGGCTGTTAGACGCTTCACAGATAAGAGTCCTCCTTCTAGATTAGGAACATAAAGCACATCTTTCACTGGTATGGCTAGATTGTGTCCCGCATCATCAGGGCATACAAGGGTTCCACGCTGATATCCTTCTGCATGTATTTTGCTTCCATCTGAAAGATAAATAGATTCTTTGTTGTTCAGATCAAGTTCTGTGAAAAAACTTCTATCACTCGTCATGTGACTGGTTGCACCCGAATCGATGCACCAGCCTTGACATTTATTGTTGCCTGTCGCTTTAAATGTGGCATTCCAGTTTCCTTCCCATCGATCATTGATTGTGGCTTTGACCTTTTGTTTAGAATAAGATGGACGCTGTCTTCTTTGCTCTGCTTTCCATATAGTACAGTCTTTCTTTATGTGTCCCTGTTTGTGACATCTGAAACACACTCTGGTCTCTTTCCTGTGTAACCTTGCGTCTGTAGCTTTAAGAGCGGTTCTGGTGTCGGTTTCTGTGGAGTCATGCACTAATTCCTTTCTTCTCTGATACTAATCTATGAGCCTGGTTTTTACAAATGCTAGCGTCAGATCTGTCTCAGGCCGTGTATCCAGTGCATTGATCAGTGCTGTATATGTATCAGGCAAACTGCATAACAACATGGCTGCAGCGTGGCTGTCTGTTATATTCTCCCCAATTGAGAATATATCAATCACTTCCAGCATTGCATTTATGTGCTCCTGCATGTCCTGTTCTCTGCTAAGTCTCATTCTGTAAAGTTTCCGCAGTAGAAACAGCTTGCTGTTTAAACTGGATCTTTCATACAGTCTTTTCAGTATGTCCCACATGCCTTTCGCTGTTTCCTCATGGCGTATATGTATGAGCTGATCATCCTCCACTAGTAAGCTTATGGTGGCCTGTGCCTGTCTGTTTTTCTTGTCCCAGTCCTGATTATTGTCCTGTGGCCTCTCTGGGGTGGTAACCTCCCACAAGTCGTCTCTAGATAATAGCATTTCCACTTTAAACTTCCATAGCATATAATTGTCATCGTTCAGCTTGGCAATTGAGAGTTTAAGCTCTGAGTTTCCAGACATTTTTCCCTCCTTTATTTATGAACAGTCTTACTTGTCTATAGGCGATGTCACTGGAAAATTCCTTATGTCGATCTCCGCATCAGTCACACTGTCTCCCGTTTGAGGCTTTGTTCTGCATGGGCCGCACCTGGTCATAAGACTTTATCCGGATCCTGGGCCCATAACCTGTTGCAGAGTGCGATCACTGGGTGCAGCGGAGTCTATTCAGATCAGACATTGTGGAGTAACAGGAACTGGCTTCTTTATTGGAACATAACCACAGATAGCAAAGATGTCACCTTCTCATTGTAAGAAAAAAACACAGACAGGAAAGAGTAACCAACAAGTACAGTACAATGTACAGGAAATGACAACACATCATAGAAAATGCATAGCATATCACTGAGCATTAGCGACATCTAGTGTCCTATTTGTGAACTGCAGTTAATAGGCTAAACGTTAAAGTTGTTGTATCTCCAACACTTATAAGGAATATTAACTATTTTATCGGGATAAGCATATATTTCTTAGGCTTTTGGCGCTGCATTGATTCTTTGTTTAATTTTAGTTTGTGGTTAGTGAAAGGCACTTTATGTAAGCTGCCATTAGGATTTACACAATTCACTGCAATATATTGTTTATTGCTGATTGTGCTGATTTATTTTTATCCTATTATACAGTATATAGCTTAATTAAAAAAAAAAAAAAGCAGTTAAGCTATAAAAGTACTGGGAGCATTTTGTGCCCTGCAAATGTTACTTTTAATGATTTTATTCCCAAACATGCTCAAGGATCATTCCAAAGCCGATGGAAATGGGGATTAGGGTGGCTGTACAGGTTGATAGCTAAAAAGTGTTTGCAAGAGTCAGCACAGAAAAAAAAAAAAATGTCAGCATTTGGAATAACAGAAGTAAAATAGTGCCCCATCATTGGTGTTCCGGGGAGGAATGTGTTATACCTGAAGGGTTTCACATGTACTGTCACTTTAAGGCTGGCTCCACCCAGGAGTGATGACAAGGGTCAAGGGGCAGATCGGCCATCTTGGAGACATGTAGGAGATGTGTGGATATACAGAGCTGTCCTGTAATGCATGTTGTAGGGTACAGAGAGTCCTGAATAAACAACCGTTGTTCCAGACCAGAGTCCTGTGTCTCTCACAACACGGAGAATATAACAGTGGCGACGAGGATGGGATTTACAAGGTTACTATTCGTGTGAGAAAAGAAAAGAAGGAAAAAAACTCTGGATTGTTAGCTGGATACAAACACCCACAGAGCTCAGCAGGGAAATGTCATTGATCGGGACATTAAGTGAATTTGATGGAGAACAGACATTGTGGAGTTCCTGGATTGAGAGACTAGAACAGTATTTTTATGCAGATGCCATCCCAGGCGACAGGCAAGTAGCAGTATTTCTGACAGTGGTTGGTGCTAGGACATATGACACTCTTAAGGATCTCCTTTTCCCTGAAAAACCAGCAACTAAGACTTTGGCAGAGCTCCTGACACTGTTAGGGAATCACTTCCAGCCTAAACCACTAGAGATTGCAGAAATATTCCGGTTCTATCAGCAGCAGCAGCCAGGTGAAGATATTAAGGCTTATGTGCTTGCCCTTCGCAGACTAGCCTCAACCTGTTCTTTTGGGGAGTATTTACCGACTGCACTGAGGGATAAGTTTGTCATGGGACTAAATAGTGAGTCTAGCCAAAAGAGACTGTTAACAGAGGAAGACCTTACCCTTACAAAAGCAATTGAGATAGCTTCAGTGATGGAAATGGCTGTGAAGGATACAGAGGCATTGAACCCCCAGAGCAGAAGGGAAGAGGTTAAAGAGGAAGTTTTCAGAACAGCAGTCAAGCCAACTGCAGCTAACTGTAAATATAGACCCTCACCAACCCGGGAGTCAGCTTGCTACCATTGTGGGAATACAGACCATGATCACAAAGTCTGCCGGTTTAAGGATCAGCTCTGTCATAATTGTGGTAAGGCAGGCCATCTGAAACGAGTCTGCCGTAGTAAGAAGGTGCGAAATAAACAACCTCTGAACACCAGGACAAAGGCATATATGGTGGGAAGATATACATTGTCATCGGAATCAGGGGATGAGGAAGTGCTCCACAGATTAGACATACATCATATGCATTCAGCACCCTCAGCAATCACTGTAGAGGTAACTGTGGAAGGAAAGAAACTCAAGATGGATGTAGACGCAGGAGCAGCAGTTTCAGTTATCACCCAGAAACAATGGAGAAAACTTCTGATCCGAACAACTGTCCGTCCAACACCAATCAAACTGCAGACATACTCAAAGCAGATACTCCACCCACCGGGGTACGTGAAAGTACAGGTATCCTACAAGGGTCAGACAAAGAGAATGCCATTGTATATCCTAGAACATGGGGGACCCCCTCTCTTTGGGAGAGACTGGATTGCTCACTTTGGCATGCCAGACATCGCCATAAACCCCTGCAACACCGTGACCATCCCATCAAGAGATAACGAGGGATGGGTGGAATCCCTGAAACAGCGATTCCCACAAGTCTTTCATCACCATTTGGGAAAAATAAAGCATGACTGTGTGAGACTCAGGCTGAAACCCAATGCCCAGCCTAGGTTCTTCAAAGCTCAGACGGTACCTTTCGCACTCCGAGCAGGTGTGGAAGCTGAACTAAGCTGGCTGGAGGAACAAGGTGTCATCTCAAAGGTAGAGCACAGTGAGTGGGCATCACCAGTTGTACCAGTAAAGAAAGCGAATGGGGACTTACGCATTTGTGGCGATTTCCGCATGGCACTAAATTCCCAACTGGATATAGACCAGTATCCCCTACCCAGAGTAGATGACATTTTTGCCTCTCTTGCAGGAGGTCAAAAGTTCACCAAGCTTGATCTCAGGCAAGCTTATTTACAGTTTGAGGTCCACCCTTCGTCCCACAAGTTTCTAACCATCAACACTCACAAGGGACTGTATGAATACAATTGGATGGTGTTTGGGGTAGCCAACGCCCAAGCCATTTGGCAACGCAAAATGGATGAGATTTTGGCGGACATTCCTTTCACACAGTGCCTGTTAGATGACATGCTCATCACGGGCCTGACGGACCAGGAACACAAGCATAACGTGGAGCTTGTGTTGGCGAGACTCCAAGAGCAGTGTCTAAAAGTGAACTTAGCGAAATGCCAATTCATGGTACCTAAATTGGAGTTTTGTGGCCACCTTGTGAATGCAGAGGGTATACACACCAAGGAAGCCAAAGTTGATGCTTTAGTAAAAGCTCCAGCCCCAACCAACGTCCAACAGCTGCGATCATACCTGGGCTTGCTGAACTATTACCACAAATTCCTGCCGGATCTAGCACACACTTTGTTTCCATTAAACAAGCTTTTGGAGAAACACTCCAGATGGAACTGGTCGGCTGCATGCCAACGTGCTTTTGAAGTTTCTAAGCGAAAGCTGTTGGCGTCACGCATGCTCGTGCACTATGACCTCCAAAGGCCTCTCACCTTGGCTTGTGATGCCTCACCCTATGGTCTAGGGGCTGTACTATCTCACGTTTTACCAGATGGGTCAGAGAAACCTGTGGCATTCGCCTCCAGGTCCTTGACAAAGAAGAAAGCAATTACTCTCACATTGACAAAGAGGCTCTGGCGCTCATATGGGCAATTAAGAAGTTTCATCTTTACCTGTATGGTAGGGAATTCACCATACTGACTGATCATAAACCACTCCTTCAGATCTTTAGCCCTGACAAAGGCATCTCCCAGACGACTGCGGCCCGTCTTCAACGCTATGCCCTATTCTTGGGAGCATATAGCTACAAAATCCAGTATCGCAGCCATTATGCCAATGCTAATGCGGACGCCATGTCCCATCTGACAAGGACATTAACATACTCTTCTCCACCTGTCAAGAGTTGTCGTTACACCAGCCTGTCCTTTCTGTCTTCCGGGAAGTAGCAGCCCATACAGCCAAGGATACCTTCCTTAAGACAATACTCTCCTGGGTACGGTACGGTTGGCCTGCAACTGTCACACATGATTATGAACCTTACTCCCGTAGGCGTCTGGAATTAACTGTGGCTGGCAACTGTGTTTTATGGGGAGACTGAGTGATCGTTCCACAGACCCTCCGGAGACACATTCTGGACTTGCTACATACTGGTCATCCCGGGGGCACATGTATGAACAAAAGGCCCGAGGCTATGTGTGGTGGCCGAACCTCAACTCCGATATCACGACATATGTAAATGCGTGTGCTGGATGTGCACAAACTGCAAGAGACCCTCCTCGAGGGTGCGTCCAGCCCTGGACTTGGCCCACGGTTCCCTGGTTTCGCCTACACTTGGACTTTGCAGGCCGGATCAGAGGACACACCTTTTTGATCATTATTGATGCCCATTCAAAGTGGCCTGAGGTCATTCCTGTTATCCAGCCGACGACTAGGGCAATGATTTCCATGCTGTTACATCTCGCTGCTACGTTTGGATACCCCAGAGAAATTGTCACAGACAACGGTACACAATTCACAAGCCAGGAGTTTCAGAGTTTCCTGACTGCCCACAACATCAAACACAAGTTGACCGCACCTTACCACCCGGCTACAAATGGTCAAGCAGAAAGGTTTGTACAGACCTTCAAACGCTATTTCAAAGCTACTGTGGCTACAAGTAAACAACAGTCCCTGTCACCCCAGCAGCTGGACTTCTTCCTTTCTGCTTACAGAACCACACCACATGCATCCACTGGGAAAACTCCAGCTGAACTTCTTTTGGGTCGGCAGCCATGGACTGTTTTGGATATGCTCAGCCCTCAAACGGTCCAGGAACATGTACGGCAGTCCCAAGACAAGAGGGTCGAACAGGACGAGATTCCCCGGTTTACAGCCCAGCAAAAGGTATGGGCCCGATCTTATGGCGCTTCCAACACTGGCTTCCTGCTATCGTCGCAGAGACTTTGGGACCCAAAATGTATAGGGTCTGCCTGGAAGATGGTTCCATTTGCAGACGGCATGTGGACCAATTGCGTCCTTGTTCTCAGCTGCCCGAATCCCTGACATCGGCTGCACCTCCAGTGTCTCAAGGATCTGCTCCTACCGGATCAGGAGGCATTGAGACTTGCTTGGGGGGGGATTCTGAACTTTTGAACTCAGCTCCAACAGAGCCCTCCAGCCCTGGTCCAGAGGTCTGTTCACCATCTGAGCTAGGGGATCCCCTCTTGGCCCCGCCGGTGTCCATTCCAGCCAGCCCTGCTTCCTCCGGCCCCAAGTCGCTGGGTGCCCGTCCTCAACAACGCTGTCGCCCTCCTGACTGGTTTCAAATGCAACAGCGGTTACAAGACTTTAGACGGGCCCGCCGAAAGTGATCCGCTGCCATGTTCTCCCCGTAGCGTCCCTGGAAGTTGTTCTCACATCTGGACGCGGAAGAAGCCATGTAAATCTCCTGAGTTGGAGGACTGTATTGGACAATTATGAGTTACTGTTTTATGCCTGTTCTCGTTTTGTTGTGTTTTTTGTTGTTTTTTTTTTAGGGATGGATGGAAGGTGTAATACCATAAGGGTTTCACATGTACTGTCACTTTAAGGCTGGCTCCACCCAGGAGTGATGACAAGGGTCAAGGGGCAGAGTGGCCATCTTGGAGACATGTAGGAGATGTGTGGATATACAGAGCTGTCCTGTAATGCATGTTGTAGTGTACAGAGAGTCCTGAATAAACAACCGTTGTTCCAGACCAGAGTCCTGTGTCTCTCACAACATGGAGAATATAACAGAATGGTGCCCCATCATTTATGTTCCCAGGAGGAATACTAGTACACTGACCATGACTGTATGGTTAGTAGTAATACACAGGACTTGCCACTATGGCTAACAGAGGATGAAATCAGGGAAAGGCTGGATAAACTTAACACAAACAAATCACCAGGCCCGGATGGCGTACATCCGAGAGTACTCAAGGAACTCAGTAAGGTTATATCTAGACCACTGTTCCTGATCTTTGCTGACAGTATTAGGACAGGAGATGTACCAGGGGATTGGAGGAAGGCTAACGTGATTCCGATATTCAAAAAGGGCCAGAGGCATATCCCGGGAAATTATAGGCCTGTCAGTTTGACATCAATAGTATGTAAACTTCTGGAGGGGATGATAAGAGACTATATCGTAAAGTATGCTAAAGACAACAACATCATCAGCAGTAATCAGCACGGGTTTACAAATGGGCGTTCTTGTCAAACCAATCTCTTAACTATCTACGAGGAGGTGAGCTGTGAGCTAGATAGGGGCAGACCAGTAGATGTGGTGTACTTGGATTTCGCTAAGGCGTTTGATACAGTTCCCCACAAGCGCTTAATTTATAAAATAAGGTCTGCAGGTATCGACAGCAGGGTTTGCTCTTGGATACGGAACTGGCTAAAAGGGCGTGTCCAAAGGGTGGTAATAAACAGCGCATACTCAGGCTGGTCTGAGGTAGTAAGCGGGGTGCCCCAGGGCTCAGTCCTGGGACCAACCTTGTTCAATTTATTCATAAACAGCATTGAGGAAGGGATCAGTAGTTCGTTATCAGTTTTTGCAGATGACACAAAATTGGCCAGGGCAATAACTGCACAGCATGAAGCAGATATCCTACAGAATGACCTGGACAAAATAATGGAGTGGGCAACGGCATGGCAAATGAGGTTTAATGTGGAGAAGTGTAAGGTTTTGCACTTGGGGACTAAAAACATAAAAACACAATACACGTTAGGAGGGGAACCCTTGGGGGAATCAAAAATGGAGAAGGATCTGGGAGTCTTGGTTGATGATAGATTAGGCAACAGCATGCAATGTCAAGCGGCAGCTGCCAAAGCCAGCAGAATAGTGCCCCATCAATGGTGTTCCCGGGGAATAGTGCACCATCATTGGTGACAATGGGAGGAATAGTGCCCCGTCATTGGTGTTCCCAGGAGGAATAGTGCCCCATCATTGGTGTTCCCGGGAGGAATAGTGCCCCGTCATTGGTGTTCCCGGGAGGAATGGTGCACCATCACTGGTATCAATGGGAGGAATCGTGCCCCATCATTGGTGTTCCCAGGAGGAATAGTGCCCCATTATTGGTGTTCCCGAAAGGAATAGTGCCCGTCATTGGTGTTCCCGGGAGGAATAGTGCCCCGTCATTGGTGTTCCCGGGAGGAATAGTGTCCCATCATTGGTGTTCCCAGGAGGAATAGTGCCCCTTTATTGGTGTTCCCGGGAGGAATAGTGCCCCATCATTGGTGTTCCCAGGGGAATAGTGCACCATCATTGGTGACAATGGGAGGAATAGTGCCCCGTCATTGGTGTTCCCAGGAGGAATAGTGCCCCATCATTGGTGTTCCCGGGAGGAATAGTGCCCCGTCATTGGTGTCCCCGGAGGAATAGTGCACCATCATTGGTATCAATGGGAGGAATAGTGCCTCGTCATTGGTGTTCCCAGGAGGAATAGTGCCCCATCATTGGTGTTCCCGGGAGGAATAGTGCCCCGTCATTGGTGTTCCCAGGAGGAATAGTGCCCCATCATTGGTGTTCCCGGGAGGAATAGTGCCCCGTCATTGGTGTTCCCAGAAGGAATAGTGCCCCATCATTGGTTTTCCCAGGAGGAGTAGTGCCCTATCATTGGTGTTCCCAGGAGGAATAGTGCCCCATCATTGGTGTTCCCGGGGGAAGAATGCACCATCATTGGTGACAATGGGAGGAATAGTGCCCCGTCATTGGTGTTCCCAGGAGGAATAGTGCCCCATCATTGGTGTTCCCGGGAGAAGTAGTGCCCCATCATTGGTGTTCCCGGGGGAAGAGTGCACCATCATTGGTGACAATGGGAGGAATAGTGCCCCATCATTGGTGTTCCCAGGAGGAATAGTGCCCCATCATTGGTGTTCCCGGGAGAAGTAGTGCCCCATCATTGGTGTTCCCGGGAGGAATATTGCCCCGTCATTGGTGTTCCCGGGAGGGATAGTGCTCCATCATTGGTGTTCCCAGGAGGAATAGTGCCCCGTCATTGGTGTTCCCGAGAGGAATAGTGCCCCGTCATTGGTGTTCCCAGAAGGAATAGTGCCCCGTCATTGGTGTTCCCGGGAGGAATGGTGCACCATCACTGGTATCAATGGGAGGAATCGTGCCCCATCATTGGTGTTCCCAGGAGGAATAGTGCCCCATTATTGGTGTTCCCGAAAGGAATAGTGCCCGTCATTGGTGTTCCCGGGAGGAATAGTGCCCCGTCATTGGTGTTCCCGGGAGGAATAGTGCCCCGTCATTGGTGTTCCCAGGAGGAATAGTGTCCCATCATTGGTGTTCCCGGGAGAAGTAGTGCCCCATCATTGGTGTTCCCGGGGGAAGAGTGCACCATCATTGGTGACAATGGGAGGAATAGTGCCCCATCATTGGTGTTCCCAGGAGGAATAGTGCCCCATCATTGGTGTTCCCGGGAGAAGTAGTGCCCCATCATTGGTGTTCCCGGGAGGAATATTGCCCCGTCATTGGTGTTCCTGGGAGGGATAGTGCTCCATCATTGGTGTTCCCAGGAGGAATAGTGCCCCGTCATTGGTGTTCCCGAGAGGAATAGTGCCCCGTCATTGGTGTTCCCAGAAGGAATAGTGCCCCGTCATTGGTGTTCCTGGAAGGAATAGTGCCCCATCAATGGTGTTCCTCGGGGAATAGTGCCCCATCATTGTTGTTCCCGGGGGAATAGTGCCCCATCATTGGTGTTCCTAGGGGAATAGTGCCCCATCATTGGTGTTCCCGGGGGAATAGTGCCCCATCATTGGTATCAATGGGAGGAATAGTGCCCCATTATTGTTTTATGATTTTATCCAAATAATCGATTAATCAAAACAATAATCGGCCAACTAATCGATTATGAAAATAATCGTTAGTTGCAGCCCTAAATGGGTGGGAACCATCCAGTCCTATCCCCCTTAGAGTGTATGATCAAAAATTTCAGGAAGGGATTCTGTAAAGGTTGTAAACTAACACTAAGTCCTAAAAAAAAAAAAATAGAAGCAATGTTACAACAGACACTAGACCTAGAGACTGTTGACCGACTGTTATCACTGACAAAAACATGACTAAATCGTATACATAGACTGTTAAAAAAAGGGTAATTTAGGATGACCTAAACTGGATACAAAAAGTAAAAAAAAAAAGCAAGTGAGGAACAGTGTAGATTACAACTATGTTGACAGGTACAGCCAGCAACTAAGAGTACTGTTAAGTTCAGGTTCGTACCGGACTTTAGGGTTTTTTGTACCCGGACCCAAACATCTTAATGTTCATTATCGACTTTGGTGCTCGGCAATTTAATAGCGCTTTAAAAAAAGATGCAGGGCAGCCAATCCACAAGCGTTTAACTGGTGTGCCCTTAGAAGCCATCACAGCCATGCCTACTAATGCATGTGTGATAAAAACTAGCTTGAAATACTGCAATAATTTTCAGGGTTTGAAAAAACACCCATTTCTGGCAGTATCCTCCATCTTGGGGCTCTGCCGCATTATTCACTGCGCATTTTAAGCTATATATAGCTATAATTTTCTGGGTTTTTAAAAACACCCTTTTTGGGCTAAAATCCACAATTTTATAGCCTTTTCTTGTTGCATCTGTACGTGTAGAATTCAAGCTGCTGTCATATAGTGTTAGTAAAAAAACACCCTTTTAGGGCAAAATACGCAATTTTACAGCCCTTGCCTGCTGCATGTGTGATAAAAACAAGCTTGAAATGCTGCAATAATTTTCAGGGTTTGAAAAAATACCCATTTCTGGCAATACCCTCCATCTTGGGGCTCTGCCGCTTTATTCAGTGCGCATTTTAAGCTATATATAGCTATAATTTTCTGGGTTTTTAAAAACACCCTTTTTGGGCTAAAATCCACAATTTTATAGCCCTTGCTTGCTGCATCTGTATGTGTAGAATTCAAGCTGATGTCATATTGTGTTAGTAAAAAAACACCCTTTTTGGGCAAGATACACAACATATTGTTGTTCTATTCTGCTATTCAAAAAACATTCATTTAGGGCAAAAAAAATAATTTTGCAGCATTTGCTGCATATGTTACTGTGAGATACACCCTTTAGATACCGTTGTTCTATTTTGCTACTCAAAGAACACCCATTTAGGGGTAAAAACTTAAATTGCGGCCTAGTCTGTATCTGTACGTGTGAGATACACCCTTTAGATACTGGTATTCTATTTTGCTACTCAAAAAAACACCCATTTAAGGGAAAAATCTTAAATTGCGACCTAGTCTGTATCTGTACGTGTGAGATACACCCTTTAGACACTGTTGTTCTTTTCTGCTATTCAAAAAACACCCATTTAGGGCAAGATCCTAAATTTGAGAAATATGAGGAGGGATGTCAAATAAGGGATGTGGCCCTGGTCGTGGTGCTGCTGGTGGAGCTCCTGTTGCAAGGAGAGGATGTGGTCGATCTGTGCCAGCTACATGCACAAGTGAAACACCTTCCTCAGGTGCGAGTAGGCGACAGAACCTGCAGCAGTATTTGGTCGGGCCTAATGCGGCTCTACGAATGTTGAGGCCAGAACAAGTACAGGCGATAGTAGATTGGGTTGCTGACAGTGCCTCCAGTGCCGTCACATTGTCTCCCAGCCAGTCTCCTGCTGAAAGATCAGAGTTGGCACCTGCAGCCAATGTCCATCAGTCTTTCACCTTACCCCATTGCAAATCAGCCAATCAGTCTGAGCCCCAAGTCATGCAGCACTCTCTTCTGATTTTGATAACTCTGTTTGAATGGTTTCCCAGGGCCATCCACCTAGCCCTGCCCCAGAAGTGGAAGAGATTGAGTGCACCGATGCCCACCCACTTATATTTGAAGATGTGTACATGGGAGGACCATTGCAGCATGTCTCGGATGATGACGAAACATAGGGGCCAACTGCTGCGGCTTTCAGAATTGTGCAGACCGACAAGGAGGGCAGGGGTGAAGACTGGGTGGAAGATGATGTGGAGGACGATGAGGTCCTCGACCCCACATGGAATCAACATCATGCAGGTGACCTGTGTAGTTCGGAGGAAAAGGCGGTGGTCGCACAGAGCCACCAGCACAGCAGAAGAGGGAGCGGGGTGCAAAAGCAGAGCGGCCGCCCCCTAGACAGTACGCCTGCTACTGCCCAACGCAGCAAGGGACCAAGCACACCAAAGCCAGCTCCAAGGAGTTCCCCAGCGTGGCAGTTCTTTAGACAATGTGCTGATGACAAGACATGAGTGGTTTGCACGCTGTGCAATCAGAGCCTGAAGCGAGGCATAAACGTTCTCAACCTGACCACAACCTGCATGACCAGGCATCTAAGTGCAAAGCACGAGCTGCAGTGGAGTAGACACCTCAAAAACCAAGAAAGGTCTCTGGCTCCTCCTGCTTCCTATTCTGCTGCAGTCTCGGCCTTTCCATCCACCTCTGTAGTGACAGTGGCACCTGCCACCCTGCAAACAGAGGGTCAGCCAGCAACACCACAACCTGGGTCACCAACCATCTCCACAATGTACCATGGAAGCGTTCAGCTCTCTATCTCCCAAACACTGGAGCAGAAAAGGAAGTACCCCCCTACCCACCCGCGATTCTTGGCCCTGAATGCCAGCATTTCAAAATTCCTGGCCTTTGAAATGCTGTCATTCCATCTGGTGGAGACGCAGAGTTTTAAAAGCCTTATGGCGGTGGCTGTTCCACAGTACGTGCCCCACCGCCACTAATTTTCCAGGCGAGCCATCCTTTCCCTGCACAACCAAGTGGGGGACAAAATCAGGTGTGCACTGCGCAATGCCATCTGTGGTAAGGTCCACCTAACTACGGATACGTGGACCAGTAAGCACGGTCAGGGACGTTATATCTCCCTAACAGCACACTGGGTAAATGCAGTGGCGGCTGGGCCTGAGGCGGATAGCAGTTTGGCGCATGTCCTTCCACCACCGAGGATTGCAGGGCACTTCAGTTTGCCCTCTGTTGCTAACTCCTCCTACTCCGCTTCCTCATCCTCTACCGCGTCCTCATCTGGTCAGCGTAACACCTTCACCACCAACTTCAGCACTTGCCTGTTTGGGGGAAAAACCCCACACTGTGCAGGAGTTGTGGAGGGGCATTGAACAACAGACCGATGAGTGGTTGCTGCCAGCGAGCCTCAAGTCTGGCCTGGTGGTGTGCGATAATGGGCGGAATCTCATAGCAGCTCTGGGCATAGCTGGTTTGACGCACATCCCTTGCCTGGCGCATGTGCTGAATTTGGTGGTGAAGAGGTTCTTTAAAAATTACTCTGATATGTCAGAGCTGCTGCACTTTCGGCGTTCTCATCCTGCTGTTGCTCGCCTGTCAGCGCTGCAGCGCAACTTTGGCCTTCCCGCTCACCGCCTCATATGTAACAAGCCCACAAGGTGGAACTCCACCTTGCACATGCTGGCCAGACTGTGCGAGCAGCAGCAGGCGATAGTGGAGTTTCAGCTGCAGCACGCATGTGTAAGTCGCTCTGCGGAACAGCGCCACTTCACCACCAATAACTGGGCCTCCATGCGAGACCTGTTTGCCTTGTTGCGCTGTTTCGAGTACTCCACCAACATGGCCAGTGCCGATGACGCTGTTCTCAGCGTTACTATCCCACTTCTATGTCTCCTTGCAAAAACGAATCGGGCGATGATGGAAGAGGATGTGGCACAGGAGGAGGAGGAGGAGGAAGAGGGATCATTTCCAAGGCTTTCAGGCTAGTCATTCACAAGTGGCTCAGAGGGTGGGTTCCTGCACCCACAAACGCCAGGTACACAATTGTCCAGCAAGGGCACAGTTCTGGAGGATGCCGAGGTGGTGGATGTGGAGGAGGATGTGGAGAAGGAGGAACCACGTTCACAGCAGGGTGGCACCCAGACCAGCTCATGGCCATCACTGGTGCATGGCTGGGGGGATACAGAGGACACAGACGATACACCTCCCACAGAGGACAGCTTTTCGTTGCCTCTGGACATCCTGGCACACATTAGCGATTACATGCTGCAGTGTCTCCGCAACGACTGCCGAGTTTCCCACATTCTAACTTGTGCTGATTACTGGGTGGCCACGCTGCTGGATCCCCGTTACAAGGACAACGTACCAACCTTAATTCCCTCACTGGAGCGTGATCGTAAGATGCGTGAGTACAAGCGCATGCTGGTAGACGCGCTGCTGGTGGCATCCCACCTGACAGCGGGGGCACAGTGGAAGCACAAGGCGAAGGCAGAGGAGAAGGAAGTGGTAGCCAACGCAGCTGGGGCACCGCCAGCACCTCAGAAGGCAGGGTCAGCATGGCCGAAATGTGGAAAAGCTTTGTCAACACGCCGCAACAACCAGCACCACCAACTGATATGGAAAGTCTTAGCAGGAGGCAGAATTTCACCAACATTTTATGATATTTTAAGTTATTTCCCTATCCACATTTGTTTGCAGAACACTTACCATGCTTTTAGCAACATTTTGCTGCCATTTTCAGCCCTCTAGCCCTTTCCATGCATTTTTTAGAGCCATTTTAGTGCTCAAAAGTTCAGGTCCCCATTGACTTCAGGGTTCGGGGTCAAGTTCGATTTAGGTTCGGGCGCCTAAGTCAAACTTTTTTGCGAAGTTCGGCCAAACCCGTCAAACATCCAGGTGTCCGCTCAACTCTAAGTACTATACATTTATATATGTCCATCTTGAGGCTGAAGAGCAGCCTTCCCCATACACAGAAGGACATGTCACGCAGATATAAATAGAAAATAAACCCAGATGCCCCACCCTGCAGACTGGGGGAATCCAATTTAAGTGATCACGCACAGGAAGGTGACCAGACCCCGTCAATACCTAACTTCAGTGCTATATGTACTCCAGGGGTGACACTGTTAGTATAAATAGGATACACTTAGATTTAAATGAGAGAATAGCAGAAAATCACTGGGCACACAGATCAAGAGTCCATTTCCACCCCAAAAGGATCCCGGTGCCAGCAACTGAACTCTAAACAACATCCCCGTTTTACCACAATGGACCTACTGAATTGGAGAAAGCCACATAAAAAAAAAAAACTACAACCCTGCGTGAGTCAGTGCGGAGGAGAGAAACAGTATAGGCAGTGCAAAAGCATGTGAAGAAGAAATAAAACTAACAAACAACTGGGACTTCAACCTTATCAGATAGCTATTTTAGAGGGGATGAAGTCAGAAAAAAGAAATAAAAAAAAGCCTACCAACCTCAGCAAAATTTCAGGGACCTTCTGGCAGCCCAGTGGGAACAATTTTATGAGAGATGCAGTGAGACTTTGTCGGCTGCATGTTGTATATACTGCATTAGACATGAGAGGCAGATAACAATCTGAAACTATCAGTCAGTCTGCAAAAGACATGAAAAAAGGAAGAATAAATTACCCTTAAAGCTACCATAAGGAGAAGGCTAAGTATCCAGAAGAAAAAGCTCAATGTGCCAAGAGACTGTAATATACCTGGGAGCAGCAGGATTCTGTCAGATTTGGATACCGGACTTTGCCACCAAGGCTAGGGCCATCTATGAATCCACAAAGGGGGGAGAGAGCCGTTTGTATGGGAAGAACAATAGCAGTGGGAGTCCTGACACAGTACCTGGGATCATGGCAACCCCCGTGGCGTACCTCTCAAAAACAACTGGACACTGTAGCACAGGGTTGGCCACCTTGCTTGCAGGCTATCGCAGCCACGGCCCTCTTGATGACAGAAGCTGACAAGTTATCACTAGGTCAGGAAACCTATTTTAAGGTCCCTAATGGATTACAAAGGAAATCATTGGTTCACTAACAGCCGAATGGTTAAATACCAGGTCACGCTGTGTGAAAATCCTCAACTCCATTTAGAGACTGTTAATACTCTATACCCAGCCAATCTGCTTCCTACCTCACCAGAACCTCTAGCACATGACTGCCTTCAGGTCATGGATGACCTGAAAGACAGCCCCTTGGAAAAGCCAGATGTTGAATACTTCACTGATGGCAGCAGTTTTAGAAAAGATGGGATCCGCTATGCCGGCTTTGCAGTGGTTACACAGGAGACAGTAAAAGAGGCAGGAGCCTTACCAAGGGGGAACCTCTGCACAGAAAACTGAATTAATTGCGCTAACTAGGGCATTACAACTTGCTGCTGGACTAAGACTGAATGTTTATGTGGACTCTAAATATGCCTTCCTGACGCTCCATGTTCATGGGGCCCTGTATAAGGAAAGAGGGCTCATTACATCTGGAGGGAAGAGCATCAATAAGGGACAGACATACTGGAGCTCTTGGAAGCAGTATGGGCCCTCTCTGAAGTTGCAGTGATCCACTGCACTGTGATCCATCAAAAGGGAGACTCCCAGATAGCTAGGGGCAACAGGACTGCGGACTAAGCGGCAAGGGATGCAGCATTCCAGCAGCCATCACAACAGATAATGGTCCTTTGTTCCCAGTACCACTCTCTGAATGGGATCCAATCTACACAAAGGCAGAACAAGAGTGGATAGAGACTGAACCTGGAAAGTACTGGGAAGACAAGTGGAACCAGTTACAGTATGGAAGAATTGTCATCCCAGCTGCAGTGGCAACTGAGTTAGTGACAGAATTCCACAGGGGAACACACATAGGCAAGACCGCCATGGAAAAGGCCCTAGAAATAAATTTTTATATTCCCCGGCTACCTACACTAACCCAGGCTGCAGCCAGCAGATACAAAGAATGCGCCCGAAACAATCCCAGACAAAGGCCTGTACAAATTCCTGGAGTACAAGCTGTAGGAGTCTCACCGATGGAAGAATTACTAGTTGACTTAACTGTGATGCCTCCCTCAGGAGGATACAAGTATTTGCTGGTGGCCATCTGCATCTATTCAAGCTGGGTAGAGGCCTGGCCCACACAAACTGAGACTAAGAAAGAAGTAGTCAAATGCCTGCTCCATGAAATCATTCCCAGATATGGAATCCCCTCATCCATAGGTTCAGACAACGGCCCAGCCTTTGTACACAAGTGCCTCCAGGAATTAGCAACAGCACTCACGATCACTTGAAAACTGCACACCACATATAGACCTCAGAGCTCTGGAAAAGTGGAAAGGATGAATCGCACCATAAAGTTGCAACTGGCCAAAGTCTGTCAGGAGACCCAAATGAAGTCGACATTGATGCTTCCCATTGCTCTGCTGAGGATTCGTAGTACTCCAACAAAGAAGACAAAACTGTCCCCTTTTGACGTACTATATGGTAGGCCACCACCCATCATAAAAGACATCAAGGGAGACTTACACCAGATGGGGGGGTGGTGAACCGTGAACTGTTGCAAAAAATTAGGGGAGAATATGCAGGACATAGGGAAATGGGTCCAACAGAAACTCCCCATAAGTCTGACAAACCCTGTCCACCCCTTTAGGCCAGGAGATGCAGTGTGGGTGAAAGAGTGGAACACAACCATCCAAGGCCAAAAATGGAGAGGTCCTTATACTGTCCTACTTTCAACCCCCACAGCCATTAAGGTGGCTGAGGTGACCCCCTGGATACACCACTCCAGGGTAAAGCTAGCTGCTGACCATACAGACTCCTGGCTGAGCACAGTAGACCCTCAAGACCCTTTAAGGCTAAGATTGACCAGAGAAATCAGAGGGAAGAACTCCAGCCCTGCTCCTGAAACACACCTGGAAGCTGTCAGGCCTGCGCACGGCGGAAGATAGTTGGACTACAGCCCTGCTCCCAACACACACCTGGAAGCTGTTGGGTCAATGCACGGTGGAAGAATTGGACATCTGAGATCTACAGCTCTGCTCCAGCCACACCCGGAAGCTGACTGGTCAAGGCACAGCCGAAGTTGGGAACATACACTGAAAATATGTTTTTTAGAAATGCCTTAATTAGCTTTCTGGTAACCATAGTGATAATACTGGCCAGGCCTATGGGGGGGGGGGGGGTGTGGCACATCATGTGAACCATGTATCAAAACTACTAAGGTAGGTGCCATAACCACCAAAATATTGTTGTGGCATTCGTATTGTGGCATATCCTATTCAATGTGTACTGCAGGGGACCAGGTAACCTGTTATGACCCCACTTTTGCACCCACCAACACATGGTTAGCCATTTGGAGCTTTGGCCCCACAGGCAAGCTGATAAACCGTATTCTGATAACTAATCCCAATACAGCAGCGAGCTTGATTTTTGATGTGTGTTCTGCCATTAACCTCAATAGCTTCCCCCGGGGAGGTTGCGGGAGATTAGGATGGGAAAAATAGTACCTGGTAAATGACAGATACATCTGTTCAGGGCGGTTGGGAGCAAGTTGTCATAACAAGGAACTGAATTGCATACCGGTATTTACCAGAATAGGCTTGCCTTAGACTATTTGCTAGCTGCAGAGGGAGGGGTGTGTGGAAAATGTAACCTGAGTAATTGCTGTCTGAGAATCGATGATCAGGGAAAGGTGATTGAGGAGATTACTGATAGAATGACAAGGCTAGCTCATGTTCCCCATACAGACCTCTGATGGGTTCAATGCTGGTGGTTGGTTTGGGGATTGGCTCCCAGATGCAAGTGGGCTAAAAGCCATCTTGGGAATAGCAATGGCAATAGTGGCTATCTATGCCATTCTACTACTCCACAACCATTCTACTACTCCACAACAAGCACCATGGTCATTAAGATACTATCCCTGAATGCAAGGGGACTTAAACCACCCGGCCAAAAGGTCCTCACTATGGCACACGGCAATTTCCTTAAAAGGAGACATATTATGTGCCCAAGAAACTCACTTTGCCAAACATTCGCCACCTCTATGCAAACATAAGCAATATCCCCTTATTTATCAAGCCTCTGACCTGAAAAAGCGTAAAGGTGTACTTATTGCTATAAGAGATACATTGTCATTTCAGCTTCATGAAGACATCATAGACCCCATTGGCCGGTACATAATCCTCAAATGCTTCATAGACAATGTCCAATATACCATTGTTACGCTATATGCACCAAACCACCACCAGATGGCATTCATCAAAAGGGTTGTCCAAAAGGCATAGAAATTACAGTTTGGACATATACAGTAGTGATATGTGGAGACTTTAACCTGATACCAGATAGTGACCTCGATACAACCGCCATCCCCAAACGTCATGTCTCTCCGTTGTCTAAATTTCTAGTGACAAGCGATCTGTATGACATGTGGAGGTGCTGTCACGCGACGGAGAGGGACTATACGTTCTTATCCCCACGTCACGGTACCTACTCACGAATCAATCTCTGTTTGACTGAAAAATCAGTCCTACAACGTGTTGAATGCTCAGAAATCCACACGCCCACCTGCTCAGATCATTCCCCAATCACTGTTACGATTGCTAACAATCCCCGAAATGACTCTCCCTACATATGAAGACTACACAACCCTCTGCTTGATAATCAACAATACGTGGGAACAATCCAAAGACAAGTTTTTCTCTATTAATGCAACAACAGAATCTGACCCGCTGGACGTGTGGAATGGTCATAGAGCGGTGTTGAGAGGAACGTTAGTGCAACAAGGTTCTAGGGACAGAAAGAGAAGGACGAAGGGAATTGATGATACTAGATCCCTAGCTACCCTGGAATCTTAAAATAAACAACGCCCATCTTAACACCTTCTCTCTAAAATCTTCTCATTATGCTGAGAACTTAGGAATATAATGTTAGAAAGACAAGCCACTAGTTATAGAAAATGGAAAGCAACCCTGTACTCAAAAAACCGAGCTAACAAAGCAATGGCCCTCCGCATACACGGCCAACGCATTAAAGCCAAAATCCCTCATATATACCACCCCCAGACAAAGCAGAAATTACTCAAACCCAGCACTATAGCGGATGCCTTCAGCTCATATTATGATACTCATTATAACATTAAAGATGACCTCTTAACTCATCAACCTTCCACCCTGAGATATAAGATCTTTTTTAGATCAAATTAAACTCCCTTCTATTTCGCATCAACAATTAAGGGAACTCAACCGCCCCTTTACGACCCAGGAAATTGACTAGGCTATTAAAAATCTACCAAATTTTAAATCACCAGGCCCCGGTGGCTTTACTGGTGAATACTACAAAAAAATTCACAAATCCCTATCACCCATGATGTGGCAAGTATTCAATTCAGCTGCCTCCTCCTCCTCTCTTTCCACTGACATGCTAAGCGCTCTAATTGTGGCCCTACCAAAACCAGGGAAGGAGCCAGACCACCCTCAGAACTTCAGGCCCATATGCCATTTGAACTTAGATGTAAACATTTTTGCTAAAATAATAGCTAATAGGCTCCTGGACATTCTCCCTAGACTTATTCACAAAGACCAGACAGGATTCACAAAAGGCCGACAAGCATCGGACACCACTAGACGCGTCGTTGATGCACTTAACTATGCGGAATCTACTGGAACGCCTTCTCTGCTCCTTTCCCTGGATGTAGAGAAGGCGTTCGATAGAGTACACTGGGGATTTCTATCGTCTGTGCTCCACAAATTCGGCCTACACAGACCTATTTATAATGCAATCCTGGCCCTGTACTTTGCCCCATCAGCGAGAGTACGTACAACGGAAGCAATTTCCTCCCCTTTAACATAACTAATGGGACAAGGCAAGGGTGCCCTCTTTCCCCCATCATATTCAATATGGTCATAGAGCCCCTAGCTGAACATATCCGCTCTAATAGAAATATCTCGGGAATCAACATAGCAGGTCACCATCATAAAATTAGTCTCTTTGCGGATGACATAATCCTTATGATCACAGATCCAATTAAATCTCTCCTGGAAATCCAAAGGACATTAAAATGGTTTGGGAAGGTGTCATTCTATAAAGTGAACGAGACCAAGTCTTACATCCTTAATGTAGGGGTAGATACCACGTCCAGCAACCTACTTCAACAACAACTACACTATAAATGGGCAGACAACAGCCTGCTTTACCCTGGTATCCAACTAACACCGTCCCCAAAAAAACGTTTCCAATACAATTATATACCTATGCGTGACAAAATGCAAACGGAACTTAACTTAAGAAACTAGCGTCCCTCGAATTATCGTGGTTAGGGAGATTGGCAGCGTTCCACAACTGCTGTATTTGTTCAGAACGCTCCCGATCCCTGCTCCAAAAAAATTCTTTGGTTCCCTACAATCCATCCTTTCTAAATATGTTTGGCAAGGAAAAAAGTCCAGATGTGCACATACAAAACTCATCAAACATAAAAAAGTAGGGGGGCCTGGTTACGTTGACATCTACGATTATTACCTTGCCTCAATTCTCACTCAACTAAGAGATTGGTTCAGGAATAGCCCTACCACACTGTGGAGCCAAATAGAATCCACATACTGAAGCAAAAATTACCTTTCTTCATGGTTACTTGCCTCGAGCCTAGGAGCAAAAATCCCAAAACACATACCCCCAACAATGCAAATTACAGCCAAGGCCTGGAAGATACTAATCTAGCAAAGTTCGAGCTATCCTGATAAGAAGACCCTAACATTACCCATTACAGCACTCCGTACCCTCATGGAGTTCTCTCACTTCTCTGACTGGCAATCCTATGGAATCATGTCCATTAATTATATCATCCAGGATGCATCACTTCTACCATTCCACACCTTACAAACTAAATTCCAATTACCTAATAGCGCCTATTTCACCTACCTACGAGTTAAACACTTCATCGCATCACTTACTAGATGGCCCATTACTATACAGGCCTCAGCCTGGTCACACCTTTACTTACCGTCTCCCCCACAAAAGGGAATAACTCTTTTTTACAACATCCTTCAACAAAAATGCTCATTCACCAAAACTACCTATATCCTAACCCAGGAAAGAGATCTAGGTACTTCCTTCACAGACAAACAATGGTTGCAAGCTTTCCAATATATATTCACATCAAAGAGCTGCGCCAGCTTATGGGAACTGACATTGAAAATATCCATGCGCTGATACCTCACACCCAAACGGGTACATAAATTTAACAAAGGCACTAATGATAGATGCTGGAGAGGGTGCAGCAATAAAGGGGACCTAATGCACATATTATGGAATTGTCCTAAATTCAAATCTTACTGGGGTTCAATCTTTCACCTCCTCTCAAAAGTCCTCAACATCTATGTCGAACCTATCCCAGGTTCAGCATTACAATTTCTAGGTACAGGGGACTACCCTAAGCACCTACGCTACACCTTGACACACATCTTACTAGCAGCTAGACTCACCTTAACTAGGAACTGGAGACAACTAGCTCCACCCTCAGTTCAAGAGGTCATTGATTTAACTAATACACACAGTGTTTCTTCTATATTGCGTAGCAACATCCCCACATCCGGGCACAGTCTCAGAACCCTATTGGGGTGCCCAGGGGCGGAGATGATTGTCAGCACCTTTAGAGGTGCCACAGCTGTCAGAACTATACATGATCAAACAGATATTGCTTTGTTAAAAAAAAAAAACGTTTTCTCCTTAAACTGTTCTGCGGTTAATTAAACATTGTATGTCTTTCCTATGGATAAAACTTTCTACAGTATGTTGCCCGTCTGCGACGGGTATTACTTGTTTACATAGATGTATTGCTTTAAAAACCCAATAAAGAATTATATGTTAAAAAAAAACATAAAAACAAGTTACAATCTGTACAAAGATACAGTCTATATACATGTAGCGGGTGCCGACCATCTGCCCCCCCCCCCGCACTAATCTGGACATGGGGCAGCGGCACTGACACAGACAGGCTCTGAAGGGACACAGAGCCTGTCACAGCTGTGGGGGATTTCTACCCCTTCCTCTCCTTCCCGTGCTGCATCCAGTAGGCGAGCAGTCTGCTCTGCTCCCTTCCCTGCTTCCTCATTGGCAGGGGAAAAAGAGCCAATAGGAGACCAGACAGCAGGAGTAAGGGATTCTGGGACATGTAGTCCCAAAGACAGGGGGCCCCATAGCAATCCCTGAGGGCAGACCACATACCCCAGTATGCTTGGGAGGGGGGGGGGGTGGTGAAGAAGTCACGCATGGGGAAGGAGACCATGAGGCTGCCAGGGAGCAGGATAGACCACGAGGCAAGGGGGAACTCAAGTGGGGGTGCTGTTGCACTGTCAGTGTGAACACTTCCCCGCCAGCAGCTCCAGGGGTCAGATGCAGACCCATAACCTCAGGCACCCCATCGGCTGTGTGGGTGCTCAGACAGACATCGCTGGGTGCTCCGGTTGCCAGATAGTTAGTCGGGGAGCCTGCAAGAGCCTGTTCCAGGACATCTCTCCATCAGGCCTTCTGTCACAGTATTGGTAAATGGGCACTTGCTCATCTTTTCAGAACAAAGGACACTGCATGCAGACACCATTGTCATCGTGTCACGTCAGCTAAACTAAAGAGAGACCTTGTGTTACACTTACTCTTTGCTGAGCAGAGACAGGATTCCTTCTGCTTGCCAGAACTCCACAAGTATACTTTGCATCTCCTTCAAATGCACCTTAAACATACTTTGTTCCAACCTGCTTGTCAGAACACCTAAAGTGCACCACCAAAGAGCTAGCTGAAGGTACTGGACATATCCACTGTGTGGACTTCCACATCTCTTCTTCATTTAGTGTCACACTTATATTAACTTAGGAAGAACTCAAACTTCTATACTAAAGTAATTATTGTTTTACATATGGTACTATGCTATTACAGTCAGGGCCTCTGATTTCAGGGAGACACGCTGGCCTTTAACAAGTCACCTCTGTTCCCCCCTTATGCCTGAGCACACAGGTCACACTTGAACTGTTTGAATTGGTTGAACTGTGCCTTTGAGATATTTTGTTTATATCGGAGTTTCTAATCTTTACTATTCGGTTATATTATTACTGCTGATTTATGACAAAAGCCTTAGTAAAAATACTTTCTGGTTTACTACCGTTTTTGTCTATTTACTATTGTGCCTGCAGTGACATTGCTTATTAGGTGTGCCAGAGGGTCTGAGACTGTTTTTGGGGTTGAGAGGCAGAACAAAGAACCTAATATACTCAAGCGGCTCCTTCTGGGTGGCGTTACATGTGGGGGCTCATCTAGGATACTTTTAATCGGCTATCAACTTCTCAAGACAGCATCCCTAAAAGCACCAGGATGGACCCTGCTACTGTGCTCCAGTGGTGTGGAGAATAAGGTGCCTGCCCAGAGTCAAGCATGGTATTTAAATTCCCTGTAGAGGCCTGGACTAGGAAACAGATCTGCCAATCGATGAAGACATTGGCCCCAGACAGGAAGGTGTGGATGATCGATGTTAGACCAGACCATGGGACCTTCTGCACATATGCGCTGCTAGAGTGGAAGCAAAGAATCCCTGACAGTTTCCAAGGAGCCAATGTGCAATTAGCTAACAATGTTGAGCTTCGTCTAATCCAGGCAAATGCCCCAGATATGTGTTTTACAAGTTACAGCCAAGCTGGATTAAGTTCCTTCCACAGTGCCCCTGGCCATGATTTGGCCAGGGTTCTTTACTGCTTTGAGAGACTTTATGACAAAATGCCAGGAGGACTCTCCAGCATGTTCTCAGGCTGGATATCGGAAACTAAGGATCTTCTCATGGAGACAGTCAGTGCCAACTGGGGAGGAAGGGTACGAAGTTTAGATGGAGCAGGCAATGCAGATCGTAGAAGAATGAGACCTGCCAGAAGCCCAAAAGAAGCAGCACATCAGTGAAAGTTTGCAGGGAGCTGCTGCGGAAGCCATTAGAAACTTGAAATTCAGCAACACGACCTGGCTATGTTACAGGAAGAGTTTGGGCGGACAGGGAAAGTGGCCGTCCTGATCTATCAATTTCAAGCATGCTCTCCAACGCCAATGTAAATGTCTGTCTGAATACATCAGACGTCTCAAAAAGATGCTGTATCAGACTGTGTTGAAGAAGGAGATGCTACCTTCTGCCATAGATCAAGCCAAGATCTAGCAAATCTTAACAGGGGGCCTTACGCTCTAATTGTTATTATTTTTATACAGTATTTATATAGCGCCAACAGTTTGCGCAGCTTTTTACAACATGAGGGCAGACAATACAGTTACAATACAATTCAAATGAGGAGAAATCAGAGGGCCCTGCTTGTTAGAGCTTACAATCTAGAAGGGAGGGTCAAGTGAAACAAAGGCAATAACTGTGGGGGGATGAGCTGATGGAAAAAATGAAAATACAGTTGTTAGGTGTGGGTAGGATAGGTTTCTCTGAAGAGGATGGTTTTCAGGGATCGTCTAAAAGCTAACAGAGTAGGGGATAATCAGATAGATTAGGGTAAGGAGTTCCATAGCATTGGAGAGGCTCTGTAAAAGGCCTGGAGGCAGGCATGGGAAGAGAAGACAAGGGAGCTAGAGAACAGGAGGTCTTAAGAGAAACAAAGAGAAAGATTAGGTTGGTATTGTGAGACTAGGCTAGTAATGTAGCTGGGGGCTAAGTTGTGGATTGCTTTGTAAGTTGTTCTTAGTATTTTAAATTTAATTTTTTGGGTGAGCAGAAGCCAGAGGAGGGATTGACAGAGAGGAGTAGCAGACACTGAGCGATTGGTAAGGTTGATTAGTCTGGCAGCAGCATTCATGACAGATTGAAGGGGGGATAGCCTATGTAGAGATAAGCCAATGAGAAGGGAGTTGCAGTAGTCCAGGCGAGAGATAACCAAAGAGTGAACTAGGAACTTTGTTGTGTCATTGGTTAGAAAGGGGTGTATTTTGGAGATTTTGCGGAGGTTGAGGAGGCAAGGTTTGAACAGTGATTGGACATGGGGCTTGAAGACAAGTTCAGAGTCCACGACTACACCTGAGACCTTGGTATGCAGGGATGGACTGATAGTTGTGCCATTGATTTTGAGATCAGGAGAAGGGGCACGTGGTGGAGAAAAAATGATAAGTTTGGTTTTGGATAGATTGAGTTTGAGGAAGTGGTGTGGCGTCCAGACTGATATAATTGCTAGTAAATTAGTGATATGTGAGGAACATGAGGGAGTAAGCTGAGGGGTAGAGAAATAGATTTGGGTGTCGTCAGCGTAGAAATAATATTGGAAGCCATGGGAGGCTATCAGCTGACCGAGAGAGGAGGTGTAGATTGAAAATAGTAGAGGCTCAAGAACAGAACCTTGGGGGACCCCAACAGAGAAAGGAGGGAGGGATAGAAGATGTGGGTTAGAGAGTGCAGAATAAAGAATAAAGACATACTCATGTGTGATGACAAACGAGTTGCAGTACATCCAGCCTCAGCACCTCTAGCTGACGTATGATCAGTGGGGGCAATGGAGTCCAACTCCAAGATAGCTCCAAGATCAAATGGCACAGACGATGGAGATGAATCTACGTGCAGTGAAAATCACTAAGTCACCTGACAGGAGTGTCACAGGGTCTAATGAATCTCCGCCCCCCCCCCCCCCCCCCCGCTGTCTCTGGCAAGAAGCTGATAAATCAAGGACTCTGCTTCAACTGCAGAAAAGTGGGAAATTATCGATGGGTGTATTGAAGCCCAGTGAAGTCAAAAGCTCAGCATCCAAAGCTGGTGGGAAACTCCAGAGGACCCTGGTGAAGGAACCAGCCGGGTGGCCATCTACAGTAGCTAGCTCCAAAAACAATGACACGAGGAGACCACGTCGGAAGTCCAAACCCTCTCAGAGGGCTCCCATTGTTGTCTCTGAGCAACCCAGCTTTCCACTTCCCTTGAGCTCCCCTGCCCCGTGTCAGAAAATAAGTTCACACTAAACCCCCAGAGCTCAACGGAGACGCAAGCTGGATCAAAATCCCCACAAGAAAGGAGCGGGGATACAGGCCACAGGCAGGCTAAGGCTACCACTTCTTGCAAGTTCCCTGCCAAGCTTGTGGGACCTTCTCCTGTCATGCCCATCCAAATAGTGGAAATCTACACCAAAGCCCTCCCGGATATTGGGGCACAAGTGGACGTCTATGAGATGTCTATAAGCATTTTACACACCTGCCGTTGCAGAAGTTGGAGGAGTTAGAGATATGGGACATTGGGAAACAAAATTTCCCCTATGACAGCTATCTGCCAGTTAAACTGACCTTTAAACCCTTTGTGGCCAAAAATAACTGACTGCCCTGACAACCATGGCCACCTAGGGCCCGAGAGGCCATTCAACTTAGTGAAGGACTAGTTTTACTGGCCCTGCATGCGGGCTAAGGTCGTGGCCTGCTGCCTTTCTTGTATAAGGTGTATACAAAGGAAAACACTGCCCCACTGAGCTGCCCCAATGGACCCTCTTTAGAGTCAAGGACCCATGAAGCTGGGAGCTGGTGTACATGGACTTTCTGTGCCTGGAGCCTGACTCAAGTGTACAGGGAAATATCCTGGTGGTGACTGACTATTTCACTAGGTATTCACTAGGTATTTCACTAGGCAATTCCCACTAAAGATCCGCAAGCATCCATCGTGGCCAAGATCCTTGTGGAAAAGTTATTTTTTCATTATGGTCTACCTTCGAGTATCCACTCTGATCAAGGAAGAGACGTTGAGTGTAACCTCATCAAGAGACTCTTAGGCATCCAAAAGTCAAGAACTACCCCCTACCACCCTCATGGGGACCCTCAGCCAGAGAGATTCAATTGTACTCTTTTATATATGCTTGGGACTCTAAATTCTGAACAAAAACAACACTGGAGTAAGCATATCGCGGCCATCATGCATGCCTACAACAGCACCCCAAATGATGCCACAATCATTTAGTATTTGGGCTGGAGGCTTGACTGGCAGTTGACTTGGCCTTTGGCATGTTCTTAGATCATACCTGGATTACGTCCCACAGATGGCCTTTGGATTGCCTATGGATCCGGCCAGAGTAAAGCACAGGCTCATTGAAGACTTGGCACCACAATCACCTGCTGCCTTTGTCAGAAGCAGTTAGTGTGCCGCAACAGTTAGACTCACAGCCAAACTCCACGGATTCACAAAGGTCCTGTCCAGTGATTAGGTCTCAGCCTGCACCTCTCAATGCAAAGCAGGAAGACGGTAAGGATGAAGAGATGGGAATAGATTGCCTGTGGCCATTTCAAATGTAGGGGCCTGCCACCCCTTCTTCCACTTCTCCCAAGAAGACAGACAGTGGAATTCTCAGGCCGGAGGCTCCTGAATTTGTACCTCAGAGCCAACCCCTGGAAGACCCTCAAACTTCCCTGCTGGCAGGAGTTTCTGAAGACTTTCAATCTTCCATAGTGGACCTGTTGTGGAAGAGAAAGAAGCAGATGAACAGGAGAAAGAAATGGCTGTGTATGAAGAAGAGGCTAGTGAGCCTGCAACACCTGAGCCCAGAGAGCAGAGATAGAGAGATAAGACTATATTCCTTCCACTTTATAAAACTCTGGTCCGACCGCATCTGGAGTATTCTGTCCAGTTCTGGTCGCCAGTCCTCAGGAGGGATGTGTTGGAGCTGGAGAGAGTCCAGAGAAAGGCAACTAAACTAATTAGGGGATTGGAGGACCTTAATTATGAAGAGCGTCTGCAATCGCTTGATTTATTCTCCCTGGAGAAGAGACGCCTGAGGGGGGACATGATAGCAATTTTTAAATATCTCAATGGGGATCTCAGCTTAGAAAAAAAGCTGTTCAGTCGAAGGGATTGCATGAGGACCAATGCAATTAGAGGAGAAGTGTTTTAACCTCAGGCAACGAGGGGGGTTCTTTACTGTTAGGGCTACAAGATTGTGGAACTCTCTACCACAAGAGGTGGTTTCTGCGGGTAGTATGGTGGCTTTCAAAAGACTCTTAGACATACATCTCAAGGATCAGAACATTCAGGGCTATGTGAGATGATTACAGCCACACACACCTACACAGGTTGAACTGGATGGACTATTGTCTTTATTCAACCTCACCTACTATGTAACTATGTATGTAACTATGAGAGAAGAGTTTTTCACCCACCCAAGAGACTGACTTTTGATGTTTTGGGTGAGAGCTATTAAGAAGTAATTTTCGCCTCTCAGAGAACTCTTGATACACCCAAACTTTCCACTGCTGATTTCATGGAGGGCAAATTCAGCTCACTCTAGGTGGGCCATTTAAATAACGGTGGCTTGTAGGCAGGAAAATCTTCCTTCCTTTGATAAGTGGTTGGAAGTCCCTTTGCAAGATTCTTATGCACATGTTGATTGTTTGTTTTCCTACATGCATTAACCTGTTTTTCTCCCTAATTTACTTTGAAAGCATGTAACAGGACATGGACTCTTTCCCTCCTTTGGGGGACTTCTTTGGTGGGGGGAGTGTGTAGCGGGTGCCAACCCCCCCCCCCCACTAATCCCGCTGCTACCGCCGGACACCGGGCAGCAGCGCTGACACAGACAAGCTCTGAGGAAACACCGAACTTGTTACAGCTGCAGAAGATTTCTCCCCCTCCCTCTCCTCCCCGTGCTGCATACAGTAGGTGAGTGGCACTCGTATAGACACCAGCCTGCTCTGCTCCCTCCCCTATTTCCTGATTGGCAGGGGAAAGACAGCCAATAGAAGACCCAAAAGCAGGAGTAAGAGATTCTGGGGCAAGTAGTCCCAAAGTCAGGTGGTCCCATAGCAATCCCTGGGGGCAGACTACATACCCCAGCATGTTTGAGGGGGTGGAAGAGTCAAGCCTGGGGAAGGACACTACCAGGCTATCTGGGAGCGGGAGAGACCATGAGGCAAGGAGGAAGACGGGACACAAGTGTAGGGTGCTGCTGCTGTGCCGTTAGCGTGACCGCTTCTCCACCAACAACTCCACAGTCTGACGCAGACCCATCGGCACAGGCACACCATTGGCTGTGTGAGTGCTTGGACAGACATTGCTGGGTGCTCCGGTCACCAGGCAGCCAGTCGGGCAACCTGCAAGAGCCTGTTCCAGGACATCTCTCCATCGGGCCTTCTGTCGCAGGATTGGTGAGTGGGCAATTGCCCATCTTTTCAGAACAAAGGACACTGCATGCAGACACTGTTATCTTGTCACTTCAACTAAGCTAGAGAGAGACCTTGTGTTACACTTACTCTTTGCTGAGCAGCGACAAGATTCCTCCTGCTTGCCAGAACTCCACAAGTATACTTTGAATCACCCTGCTGGCAAGGACACCTTGAACATACTTTGCTCCACCCTGCTTGTAAGAACACCTAAAGTGCACCACCAAAGATCTAGCTGAAGATACTGGACATATCCACTGTGTGGACTTCCATGTCTCTTCTTCATTTAACAGGAACGGGGTGTCACACTTATAAAACACAGGAGAAACCCAAACTTCTATCTTAAAGTTATTATTGTTTTGCATATGGTACAGTCAGGAGCAGGGAGACAGACTGACCTACAACAAGTCACCTATGTTCCCCCCTTATGCCTGAGCACATAGGTTACTACCAGCTTTGGTAGATCAACCCCTTTGTAAGGTAGCTCTCCCCATTCTAGTATGACATTCAGGGCTCACCTGTCAAATGATCTACGGAATTACTTCCACTGACAGACAAACCATGGCTGTCATAACAAAACTAGAATTGCAGGAGATCTTCCCACCAGGGCAAGTAATACAATTTGAAAAACCTTTTCCTCACACTTTAGTAAAAAAATAAAAAAAAGTTCACAATTGTTATTGTTGATATGGCAAACTGCTGCCATGCCCATGACCTTGGAAGACCAAAGAATGTTGGTTGCTTTCCAACTTTATTTCACTTTTGGAACCTCAGAATCTAGCCTAGGTTCTAACTAACCAGTGCTCTGAAAATAGATATGTGGTGTCAGGCCTATGCTACGAAATAGACATATATTTTTCATATGCTCATTTTCCAAGTGTATACTTCTGTTATGCAGTGTTTGTTTTGCCCTTTAACAATATGGCTGCTATGTTCTCTCTCTCTTTGCAAGAAGGATGAGGTCATCAAGAAGAACAGAGATATAGCAAGGATTCTTGGGTAGGTGTGGAAAGCAGAGAGCACATGTTGAGGGAGAACAGTGGATTCCTGTTGAGAAAGCACAGACTGTAAGTTGCTGCAGCCCCCCCTCACTGAGTCATACATAGAAACTGTTAATGATTTTATGTTCCCTTTTGGAAAATACTAATGGTATTTGGATGGTTCACTGAATGCTATTTCTTCAATAGAACAACAGTTGTATAAAACAAATGTAAATATGTTTGGACTTTATGGGCACATCATGAGACAGATGTAAACGAAGGTATATAAAAGAAACATTTATTGATTCAAATATTAAAACCAATAACCATTAAAATGGTGAGATTGACCAAAAAGAAGTTCCATGTCACCAAACATATATGCAAATGAACATAACTATTGATTGTAAGTCATGTATACAATAGAAATACAATACATATCCAAAAATGCATGGGTATGAGAGTACATCTGTTCAAAGGTCGACGTGTTTCGTGGTAAGCTTAATCAGGACCATATACAGACAATAATATTCTTCTTCAAGCAAACAAGAAAAATATTTGGCTTGGGGTGGACACAGGGGGTAATTGGAACCAAAACATTGGTCGCTATTTGCTCCTGGGGGCGGCACATCTTGGACTCACTCACTCGTCTGGTCAAGGGAATACTATTTGTATGTGGTTTTACTAAGCCTACTACTGGATATGGAGCCTTGGATTTTAGGCTTCCTACCCTCAATATTAAAAATCTTTTCCACCTGGATCTTGTAATCCTACCCTGAACACCTTAGGACAGTTTTTTATTCTGTGTATTGGTCTCATCAAGGAACTTGCACTGTCAGCAGTGGACATTTATTAATCCTAACGATCAGACCCCTAGCACACACCATCTGCATTCTATCTTACAAATAGCAACCGGCGTTTTGGTTCCACCTACCCCCTGTGTCCGCCCAAAGCCAAATACTTGTTTTCTTGGAGGAGAATATAATTGTGTGTATATGGTCCTGATGAAGCTTACCGCGAAACACGTCAACCTTTGAACAGACATACTCTCATACCCACGCATTTTTTTAATATGTATTGTATTTCTATTGTATACATGACTAACAATCAATAGTTATGTTCATTTGCATATATGCTTGGTGATCTTGACCTTCTTTTTGGTCAGTTATGGTTATTTGTTTTAGTATTTGAATCAATAAATGTTTCTTTTATATACCTTGGTTTGCAACTGTCTCATGATGTGCCCATAAAGTCCACACACATTTACAGTTGTTTTATACAATACAACTATTGTTCGTATACTTGGATTATGGCACGCTCTTGATAGCTCCTTTTTCTGTTATTTCTTCAATACAACCGTCTAACTGTTGGCCATATCAATAATCAAGAGGAGGCATCCGTCCCTGATAGATAGACATCAATTGCCAAATAGGCCAGAAGGGGAGGAGGTGAGACTTTGAGTGATGCCAGAAATCATGTAATCAATAGGAACAATGTTAAATAAAATGTTAAATAAAAAACGTATAAATTTAATAACATGAGTTTAAACATCCCCACAAAGCGGGGCTCAAATGACAAATGGTTAAAACAACCACATAAGCAATCAAACCCATGTAGCACATCCCAGCATGGGCCTGACAGTGTTAGTGCATAGCAGAGTACAGTCCCATTTGTTCTTGTCCAAAGCCCCAACGTGTTTAAACTTATCAAAATCTTCTTCAGGGAGATGCTGGACAATAGGATAATACTGATGTCACTGAAATGTTAACATATATTCAAATACATGTATATATGAGAATATAACATACACAAGTGGTCTCACAAAATGGATAGAAAGAATTACAAAAATGACAAAATTGTGCTGGGAACCCATCCAAGTATAGTATAGGAATCAAATAATGGGGGGCGATAGAACCCCTCTACACAAAAAGGGGCAAAAAGAATATCCCAGAGAGAAGATCCCAGATACAAGGGACTAGTTGGTAGCAGTACTGGTAAGAGCGCCCTCATCAGATTAAGTACAATCCAGTTTTCACTCTATATGAATGAAATGTCATATCGCTCATGAGGGGAATTATGGGAATACCAATCCCTTGGCCCACAAATTATACTACATTATGTTTAGAAAAAAAGGGATATACAAAAATACATCACATACCTGTGTTTGGAGACCAGTGCTCAGGCAAAACTGCTAGTCATATAAAGTATAACTTTGTGTCCCTGTGGGAGCAAAGAGACAGATGGAGCCCTAATCTAGCCCCTGTAGGAGGCACAGCTTCACCTAGATTACACAATAAACGATAGTCAACCAAGCACATGATGCTTTCATGAGGCCAGCAAAAGTAAAAATAGAATTTTTGTAAGAACTTACCGTAAAATTATTTTCTCGGAGTCCTCTGACAGTCACCGCCCGATGGTATTAGCCTTCACTAATGGGTAATGGCGCCCTCTGCAGGAGCTTGGCTAGGCAGATAATTCATTATCAGGTTAATACGAAAAAATTTTTTATACCTCAGCACGCCACTAGGGGGCCATCCCTCAGCCATTATCCAGCACCCAATCTGATATACCTCAGTTTGTAGCAAGCAGTACCGGAAGACAACAACCCCCAGATCCAACAATCAGAGGGGCGGGGGCGGCGACTGTCAGAGGACTCAGAGAAAATAATTTTACGGTAAGTTCTAACAAAAATTCTATTTTCTCTTACGTCCTCTGACAGTCGCTGCCCGATGGTATTAGCCTTCACTAATGGGACATCCCAAAGCAGTGCAGGTATGAGGGGTGGGAAGAAACGCAACCAACTTAGAAGGTAACGCCAACAATGGGGCCAGTAACCATCTGAGGCCACAGGAAAAAAACTGGAACAAACCCAGAAAAAATACCCCAATAAGGAGGGACAGTAAAAACAATGTCCCCTTACACAACTGCCACACTCAAAACTTTGCGGCCAAAGGAAGCATCCGAAGATGCCAAAACGTCAAGTTTGTAAAACTTTGAGAAAGTGTGCACGGACGACCAAGTCGCCGCCTTGCACACCTGAGCCACAGAAGCCTGATGGTGAAAAGCCCAAGAGGCACTAATGGCTCGTGTAGAATGAGCATCAGATTGTCGAATCGACCCTGTAGCGGACAGGTAAACCTTGACTGCCCAGACCACATCCAGGGAGTGCAAGGCAAACTCCTGGGGATGCTTAGGCCGCACACACAGCGAAGGCAAAACGATATCGTAATTGAGGTGGAACGCAGAAACCACCTTGGGAAGAAACAACTGATTCGGTCGCAGAACCACCTTATCTCTATGAATGACCAGATAAGGAGAACGGCAGGACAAAGCCGCCAATTCGGATACTCTGCAAGCCGACGTGATGTCAACCAGAAAGGCACCTTTCTGTGACAACACAGACAGAGGAACCTCCCTGATGTTCTCGAAGGGAGGTTGTTGTAACACAGACAAAACTAAATTCAGATCCCAGGGAGGCAAAGGAGCTCTCCTCGGGGGATCCAAATGCCGCACCCCCTGAATGAAGGTGCGGACCAAGGAATGCGACGCCAAAGGTCGCTGAAAAAAGATGGCCAAGGCTGACAATTGACCCTTGACCGTAGTCAGCGCGAGGCGCTGATCCACGCCCTTCTGCAGGAAGGCCAAGACCCTTGCCATCGGGAAGGAACGAGGATGAAGACCCTGTGGTTCGCATCAAGCGATATACGCTTTTCAGGTGCGGTGATAAATCTTTCTGGAAGTGGCTTTACGAGCCTTCAACAAGGTAGGGATGACCGCCGGTGGAAGACCTCTATCCCTCTGGACCGGGCTTTCAACAGTCATGCCGTTAAAGCCAGCGACTGTAAAGCAGGATGGAAGATCGGTCCTTGAGACAGAAGATTGTCTCTCTGCGGAAGACGCCAGGGAGGTTCGACTACCATCTGAACGATGTCCGCGTACCAGGACCTTCGGGGCCAGTGCGGGGCCACTATAATGACTGACATCCGTTCCGACGCCACCCTTCGGAGGAACCTGGACAGCAGTTGAAACAGAGGAAAGGCATAAATCAGCTGATAGCGGTGCCAAGGCACCACCAACGCATCCGCGGCGTACGCCAGAGGATTGCTAGTTCAGGCCACTAACCTTTCCACCTTTTTGTTGAGACAGGACGCGAATAGATCCACATCCGGTATCCCCCACCGGGCGCATAGCCGGCAAAATACCTCCGGATGCAGGGACCATTCCCCCTGGTCCAAAGTCTGGCGACTCAGATAGTCTGCCTGCCAGTTTTCCACACCCGGAATGTGAACAGCCGAGATCGCCGGTACATGCGATTCAGCCCAAGACAGGATCTCGGCTACTTCCTTGGCCGCACGGGCACTCCTGGTGCCCCCTTGGTGATTGATATAGGCCACGGCCGTGGCATTGTCCGTCTGTACCCGGAACGGACACCCCTGTAGCTGAGATGACCACCGGAACAGACAAAGCTTTATTGCTCGGAGCTCCAGGATGTCGATCGGCAACGAGGTCTCCCCCGCCGAACCAAGTCCCCTGGGCACAAAGCGTGCCAAGAACTCCTCCCCAGCCTGACAGGCTGGCATCCGTGGTGAGAATCGTCCACAACAGAGGCTGGATGTTCTGGCCCTGCGTCAAGGACGACGACTGGATCCACCACAAGAGATCCGACCTTACCAGACAACTCAAGGAAATTCTCCTTTCCAAGGACTGAGGCGTCCTGTCCCACCTGTCCAGGATCTCTGCTTGCAGAGTCCTGGTGTGAAATTGAGCAAATGGAACTGCTTTGAAGGCCGAAAACGTCAGGCCCAGAACCCGCATGCAGGTCCGCAAGGAGGAGAGATCATTGTGCCTGAGAGCCCTGATCTCTTCCCGTAAAGTCCAGAGTTTGTCCTCCAGAAGGAAGACCCGAGAGTGAGTGGAAGCCAGGACCATCCCCAGGTACTGGAGACGAGTTAAGGGAGTCCGTGCTGACTTCTGAAAATTGATGGTCCACTCGAAATCCCGTAGCATCTAATCTGTCACGGCCAGATCGCTCACCAAGGTCACACATGAGTTAGACCTTAACAAGAGGTCGTCCAGGTAACCGAGGACCGCAATGGCCCGTAAACGCAGTAAAGCTAGAACCGGAGCCAACACCTTGGTGAAAACTCTGGGAGCCAAAGCGAGACCGAAAGGTAACGTCACGAATTGGTAATGCTCCCCAGCCACCGCGAAGCAGAGATATTTCTGATGACCCTCGAAAATAGGGATGTGCAGATATGCATCCTTCAAGTCGATGGACGCCAGGAAGTCCCCGGGCCTCAACAATGTCACCACCGAATGTATGAATTCCATCCTGAACTTCTGTACCCACACAAAGTGGTTCAGAGATTTCAAGTCCAGTATCGGACGTACCTTGCCCTCTTTTCTGAGCCCTGTGAATAGGTTGGAGTAAAACCCGCAAAACCGTTTCCTTGACGGAACGGGTACAATGACTCCTTGGGCAAGCAGATCGTGCACCGCCCCCATGAGGTCTCTGAGATGATCGGGGGGCAGCTGGAGATTGGATGGGAAGAACCTGTCTGTGGGGCGAGATCGAAACTCGATCTTGTACCCTGAACGAATCAGTTCTTGAACCCACCTGTCCTGAATGCCGGACAACCAGGGTTCCTGAAAGCAACGCAGACGTCCCCCCGCCCTGACAACGGGTGAGGGCGTCCCTTCAGGAAGAGGTGGACTGGGCCGCCGAGCCAGACTGACCGGCCTTTGGCTTACCCATCCACGGTTTCTTGTGGCCACCAGGGGGTCGGAAGGACTTATCCTTCTCCTGCGACCAAAGGCGTGAAAGGAATTACGTTGAGTCTTGAAGTAGGGTCCCCTCCACGTACGGGGGGACTTACCCTTAGTGACCTGGGGCAACAGAGTACTCTTACTTCCCGTGAGCCCCTTAATTAACTCACCTAGTGTCTCCCCAAAAAGACGACCCCCCGCATAGGGGATTTCAGACACAGTCTTTTTTGGATGCATGGTCGGCCGACCAGCTCTTCAACGAGGTAATGCGGTCGATCGCAATCCCCACCGATGACAACCGGGCTACCAAAGGAGCCTCGTCCAAGGCCGCGTCACATAGATGCATCCCAGTTTGGATGAGTTGATCCACCATGGCAAGGGCAGTCGGAGAGGCCGACTCCGCCACCAGGGTGCTACGAAGCCCCTTGCACCATACCGTGAGTGCCTGAGAGGCCATCACCGAGGCAAAAGCAGGTTTCAACAGGGAACCTGCCACCATATAAATGTGACGGGAGAAAGCCTCTACCCGCCTATCCACCGGATCCCTGAAAACCGGGGAATCCTCCACTGGCATCAAGGTGGACTTATTCAGCCTAGAGACAGTGTGATCCACTGGCGGGGACACCGTCCAACGTTTGTCCACCGCCTCCACGAAAGGATAGCGGATGGAAAAAACGCTCAGGCACCACCAACATGTGCTTAATGCGCCGCCACTGGTCATTCACAATCACGTGAAATTGCTCAGGTCAGGAATAAGCCTGACCAGACTTCTGGGGTCTGCTGAACCCGAAAGCAGACCGCTTACGGGACTGGGATGGCTCATCATCAATAACGAGAGCTTCTTTTAAGGCACTAATGAGTGCATCCATTTTTGCACTTTCCCACGCTACAGAGGAGGAAGATTCCTCCTCTTCCCACTCAGAAGCGGGGGACCGGGACCCCTCAGGGTGACCATCGTCCATGGCAACCAATTCAGGCTCAGAATCAGAGGACTGGGAGGGCATAGGCCGTTTTTTGGAGGAGCGTTTCGACATCAGCAGATGCACCTGAGACGCCAAAGTCGCAAGGGCAGCAGATAAGGAGGCCATGGAGGAGGATTCAGGTGTACCCGCAGCCCCCACCAGGCCTGCGGGAATTTGTTGTCCTGGGAGTCCATTTTGTCTTAAAATGAAAAAAGGGATGCTGGCCCTTTAAATCGGCATTTCCCGAGGACCCCCCACCCACAATCTGCACCAACTGAAAGAGCCCCTTGAGGAAACACACTAGCCACAAAAATAATTCCATTTGGTCTAATAATGGCCGAGATATGAGCAAAAATCCTCAGCCTGTTAGCATATTTTTTACACAGGAGAAAGTGTAAAGAAAGAGGAAGTGACCTCACATCGCTAGAGGCAAGCCCTTGAGCCCAGAGAAAAGGTGCCTATGGAAATCAATGACAAAAGTCACAGGGAAAATGGCCGCTTGCCTTTACTAGGCATTTGCCCACATCCAAGATGGTGCCCGACCGGGAGCCTATGCAAAATTCTCACATGGCTGCTGTCTTACACAGAGCCTAGAATCTGCATGCCACAAAACGTGGCAAAATGAGTGTGCAAAAACACATTTCTGGCTATCAGCAGGGACCCCAGGGAGACACCCACAGTACCCCATACAGCGCCCCCAGCGGGAGCAGGGAGGGAGGGAAAAGAACACAACCCGGCCAGAAGGGGGATCCTACAGAGACCACCAGGCCTGATATCCCCTAAGAGTGGGCCCACAACCCCCAAACGTCTCCAGGGACAAGGGGGTTCAGTACTCACCAGTCCAGGAAGCGGGCGCCGCTTAGAAACGAGACACCTCCCACCCTAAGTGGGGGTGCCGTCAGCCATGGAGGAATGCTGGCAACTCGCGGGTGATTCGGGTTGAGACACCCTCAGCGAGGCGCAGCTCCACTGGCTCGTCCCCATTCGGAGGGGCACTGTCGTTGCAAGGCCTGGGCGTACCAGTTACCTGCGATGCTCGTTGGCAGGCTGGGACTCCATAAGGATCTATATACCCAGTCCGAGGCCCAGCTCTACAGTCACTTGTAGTCCTCCAGGAAAGGAATCCCTGACTAACTAGTGATAGTGAGAGAAAACCAAATCTATTGTGTAAAGAAAAACACTTAAATTTAGAAAAAAAAAACATAAGAAAGCCAAGACACTAGGTCTCAGCAGGAAAGACCTAGCTCTGCTCCTGACGCTAGGCAGCTTCAAACTGAGGTATATCAGATTGGGTGCTGGATAATGGCTGAGGGATGGCCCCCTAGTGGCGTGCTGAGGTATAAAAAGTTTTTTTATAGAGGGTTGGTGAAATTCTCGCGCTGTCTTCTCTAATTATTGTCTACAAAATAGGCACCTTTAATGCTGCAGGTACTAAAATTGGTAACCTACACAATAAAGATAAATAAAGTTGGGGGGAGTACCGCGCTTTAAAAGTGCTTAAATAACATAAATAAAATATATAAATATGTAAATACGTGAAAAAGTGCCAAAGTGCTTCTTAAATAATATTAAAATTGATGTGTCTTAATGTATACAATAATATAATCCGATATGCTTTATACAATAAATATAATAGGTGATGAAATATTCATTAAAAAAATATAAATCTTATTGAAACCAACTATATCAATCCATTATACAGTGAAAAATTTATATAAAATTAAAATCGGTGACTTATTTAAATATAAAAAGTGCTCTAAATAAGTGATAACCAATAAAGTGCTGAAGTGTCCTTTTAAAATTATTTTTATAAATATATAATGTGATGAACGCAATCTTCTTAATCCAAATTTCACATGCAGGTGCTTCGTGCGGTGCCCACTAGGTGTCCTAAGCGCTCACCTCACTGCTCCTTTAAAAGAGCCTTGGGTTGTATTTCCCAGTATGCTGTTCCTTCCTCCTTATTGTGCCATTATAAATCCTTGGTTATATCTCCCTTGTAAATGCAGCTATCTTTCAGGGGATATAAGCGGTTCTTTGTATCTCCAAAAAAATCAAATTGGGGCCAACATAGTGAAGTACGTCCCATAAATTTTATTTAAAAAAGATAGAGTAACACTCACATTGCTTTTCGTCTTGTTTCAAGCATAACATACGATCCTTTGCCGATACGTCACTTCCGGTTGAGCTATCCTACGCGTTACGCTGCGTCATCACGCAGCTTCTTCCAGGGATACCTGCCTACCGTTGTGACGTCCTTTTTAAAGCACTAGAGCCGGAAACGGATGTTCCGTCATTTACCGTATTCACAGCTATTATTCTTTAGACCGGATGTAAACAAACGGCCATTTTATTGGAGTCATATACGTTTCTCATACCTCTAAATGCAATAATGCAATGCAATTTGAGTATCCATCCCCAATTACTTCCTTCATATTAATTAAAACCATATATTTATTAAAACCATATATTTATTTCTGATATTAAAACCTAACTAAAACCTTTTGATACCCGTAAGTGACGTAGCAGCAATGAATATAGTACTAATTATATACATACAACAGTATATTTAATACAACCACAATATAGATACAAATAATTATAAATAATTATACCTTCACCTAACTATATTTCTATATATATACCCTTGTGTTTTATTAATTATTTTTCTAACGGCCCTCAATATTTTTATTTATATTCTTCTATCTCTATTCCTTTGGAACCTTTTTCAATCTATTTTTCTAATTAATCTAACCCATTTATAGTATTCACTTATTAATTCTTTAAATATTTTAAATACTACTATAATTTAATGTTAATTAATCCATAATGTATTCCTTAAATAATCTACTTTTTCTGGACTTCGGGGTGTGTTTATTTATTCAGATATATCCGTTCCTGTATAAAACCATTTAAAATGTCCTAAAATCTATAATATTTTTAAAAATCACTAATAAAACAATTCAGGTCAAATTCAATATTCAACCCATTTGGTGTCAGACAATCTAATGTATGAATCCAGTAAGATTCCCTTTGACTTAAAGTGCGGATTTTGTGGCTACCTCGCCAATGTTTTTTGTACGGTTCAATCGCCCAAAATCTTAAATGTGTGGGGTCTCTCTTGTGGTATTGGTCGAAATGTCTAGATACACTGTGTCTCTCAAACCCATTTTCAATATTTTTCACATGTTCTTTTATTCTTATTCTTAATAATCTCTTCGTGCGGCCCACATACTGTAGGCCGCAGCTACATTCCAATCCGTAGACCACTCCTTCTGTGTTGCATCCAATAAAATCTTTTATTTTATATACCTTATTATTTCTTGTAGATTTAAACTCGTTTACTTTTCCTTTTGGTTTTGTCCTGAGGCATGCATAGCATCTTTTGCATGGGTAGAACCCTTTTCCTGTGAAAAAAGTGCCTAGTGCTTTGGGAGGATCCATTACTGTTTTTACCAACATATTTCTTATAGTTGGTGCACGTTTATATATAAACGCTGGGTTTTCTGGTAGTATGTTTCTTAGATGTTTATCCTTCTTCAGTATGTGCCAGTGTTTTTTTACGATTTTTTCCACCTTCTTATGTTGCATACTGTATTCCATGACTATAGGTACTTTCTCCATAAATTTGTTCTGAATTTTGTTTTTATCTTCCAGTAGACTCTTCCTCTCTACCTTTTTAACTTCATCAATTTTTCCTTTTATAAACGTTGTTTCGTAGCCTTTTTCTATAAACCTCTTACCTATAATGTCTGCCTGTTGTTCAAACTCTTCTGCTTTGGTACAATTTCTCTTTATTCTCAAGAGTTGGCCTTTTGGGATGTTGAAAATCCAATTTTTGTGATGACAGCTATTGGTTGGCAAGTAACTGTTCTTATCTACTTCTTTAAAGTGGGTACTTGTAATAATTTTACCATTTTCTTGTCTAATCGCTAGATCTAGGTACTTTACTTCAACATTGCTGATCTCCCACGATAATCTGATATTTTTTTCATTTTCATTTAATTTATTTAAAAATTCAATTAAAATCTCCTTTTCTCCTTGCCATAAAATAATTCCGTCATCTATAAACCTTTTGTATAAAATCATTTCTTCTGGTATATCGTTAAAAATATTGTCCTCTTCCCATTGCGCCATAAAAATATTCGCAACACTAGGTGCAAATTTCGAACCCATTGCAACTCCGACTTTCTGATAATAATATATTTTCTTGTACCAAAAGTAGTTTTTCTTTAGACAGAAATCCAGGCATTTGATTAAGAATTTTCTTTGTTTACAGATTAGATTAGTATATTTCCTTAGTGCCCATTTCACGGCTTCGCATGCCTCATGATGATTGATTATGGTATAAAGTGCTGCTACGTCTATTGTGGCCATATAAATATTATTGTTAAAATGAGGTAGATTTTCCATTATTTGGAGGATATGTTTAGTGTCTTTTACATATGCTGTTGTTGCTGGAACTATTGGTTGTAAATAAGTGTCTATATACTGGCCTAGTCTTGCTGTTAGAGACTCTATCCCATTGACTATAGGTCTCGGAGGTGGGTCTTCCTTATTTTTATGTAATTTTGGTATTGTATATATTACAGGGGTTCTGCAAGACTCAGGTACTAGATATTTTGCCTCTTTTTTCGTTAATATATCTTTCTTCAGGCCTAGATGCACTAGTTGTTCTAATTCTTTTCTATATTTTCCAACCGGATTACTCAATAATTTTTCATACGTATTTTCATCTCCCAGCATTTCAGTCATTTTCTCCTCATATTTTTCTTTTGTGACAATCACAATTCCTCCTCCCTTGTCCGCCGGCCTTATTACTATGTCTTTTCTTTTCTTCAATCTGTTCAGGCCTGTTTTCATTGCTCTGGACTCTTCATATTTCTTGATCTTCATACCTTTTACTTCATCTAAAACCAAATCCTTAAAAACACCTATATATCTGTTATCTTTGATCTGTGGATTAAAAGTTGACTTGTTCCTTAAAGTGCTATGTTGAATATCTTCTTTGTTTGAGGTAGTTGTTGTCTGTTTCCCTACATTCCTAATTGAGGTAGTCGTTGTAGCTTTAACTGGATTACTTAATATGTATTTCTTTATATTTAATTGTCTCACATACTTCTGAATACCTATGTATGTGCTAAATTTATCTAGATTTTTTTTTCGGTGCATATTTTAATCCCTTGTCTAACACAATCATTTCTTCTTGTGTTATACTTTTTTCACTTAGATTAAACACCCCTTGTCCTATTTGTTTCTTTTCCTTTTGTTGTCTCTTTCTTCCTCTACTTCCTCTCTTTTTTCTGTGTTGTTTCTCTGATTTTTTGGTTCTTCTTTCTTTTTTGGTGTATGGGTATCCTGGCCCTTCTCTAAAAAAGGCCTACTTTGATCTTTTTCTTTTCTTTGTTCTCTAGTTCTTTCTTCCTCTCTATATTGTTGTTGAGGTTCTCTTCTGTTTTCTTCTTGGTAGTTTTCTAATGGAGCATAATAATTTCTGACCGGTATTGGACTTCTTTCTCTTCCTTGAAAATTCTGTTCTGGTGGTCCTCTTCTATATTCATTATAGTATGGCTGTTGAGGTGGTGGGCCCCATCTAGGTGCATTGTTGTAATAAGGTTGTTCTTGCGGAGGGCCCCTTCTTGGTCCATTATAATAGGGTCTCCTATTATTTCTCCAATAGGGCGGTCTCCTCCATCCATTATTTGGGGTATGATGTCCTCTTGGTGCTGTCTGTTCCATATGTCTCGGTGGGTAATATTGGTATCCTCCATTATATTGCGGATTTTGATAATTCTGTTGATATTGTGGTTCTCCATATCCTCTCTGATAATCTCTTGATTCATAATGATTCTGGTGTTCTGATCTTCTCTGTTCAAATCCACTATTCCTTCTTTCCTTATATCTTTCTTCTTGATGTTCAGAGGTATCATGATATGGTGTGGAATTACTGTAATCATTAGATGCTCTTGGGCTTCTTTGTTGTGATCTTGGTGTTTCCATTATACTTATACTTCCTGATCTGATCGGGGTCAAATCTAATCTCACTGTTTTTTCTGGGGTTGAATATGTTGAAATCGGGTCTAGATCATCCAACTTGTTCTGCCATTTAAATACTTTATCTTCTTTATAATCATTGATGTCTCTATTATATTTCTTAGTCTTCCTTTGTTGTACCTCTTTGTCTTTGGACATGAGGTCCTTATTCAATTGTGCTGTTAATCTTGTAAATTCCGCTGTTTCTTTATGTGGCTCTAATGCTTCTTTTAATTCTGTTATACAATTTTCTATTCTTTTGAACTTTCTTTGTTTCCTCTTAAGTAAAAATTGGATCAATTCTAGGCCCTTATCATTAAAAAAATGGTACCATTCTTCAACTGCTTCTTTGTCCAATAATCCATCATTTATTGGCACTTCCCATCTTAATCTCCTTGGTACTATTTTTTCTTTTATATATTTATTAAATGTATTGATATCCCACCAAAGGCTTATTTTCTTTTCCATGTTATGTCTAAGTTTTCTAATCAAGCCACCTACATCACCTTCTTTAAAACTGCTTTTAGACTCTGGATTAAATATCTCATCAAAATCGATTTCTCTTTCCTCAACAAAATTAAAGATCTCCATGACTGCTGCAAGAATTAATTGTTTGGTTGTAAACTATAAATATAGAGGGTTGGTGAAATTCTCGCGCTGTCTTCTCTAATTATTGTCTACAAAATAGGCACCTTTAATGCTGCAGGTACTAAAATTGGTAACCTACACAATAAAGATAAATAAAGTTGGGGGGAGTACCGCGCTTTAAAAGTGCTTAAATAACATAAATAAAATATATAAATATGTAAATACGTGAAAAAGTGCCAAAGTGCTTCTTAAATAATATTAAAATTGATGTGTCTTAATGTATACAATAATATAATCCGATATGCTTTATACAATAAATATAATAGGTGAGATGAGATATTTAATCCAGAGTCTAAAAGCAGTTTTAAAGAAGGTGATGTAGGTGGCTTGATTAGAAAACTTAGACATAACATGGAAAAGAAAATAAGCCTTTGGTGGGATATCAATACATTTAATAAATATATAAAAGAAAAAATAGTACCAAGGAGATTAAGATGGGAAGTGCCAATAAATGATGGATTATTGGACAAAGAAGCAGTTGAAGAATGGTACCATTTTTTTAATGATAAGGGCCTAGAATTGATCCAATTTTTACTTAAGAGGAAACAAAGAAAGTTCAAAAGAATAGAAAATTGTATAACAGAATTAAAAGAAGCATTAGAGCCACATAAAGAAACAGCGGAATTTACAAGATTAACAGCACAATTGAATAAGGACCTCATGTCCAAAGACAAAGAGGTACAACAAAGGAAGACTAAGAAATATAATAGAGACATCAATGATTATAAAGAAGATAAAGTATTTAAATGGCAGAACATGTTGGATGATCTAGACCCGATTTCAACATATTCAACCCCAGAAAAAACAGTGAGATTAGATTTGACCCCGATCAGATCAGGAAGTATAAGTATAATGGAAACACCAAGATCACAACAAAGAAGCCCAAGAGCATCTAATGATTACAGTAATTCCACACCATATCATGATACCTCTGAACATCAAGAAGAAAGATATAAGGAAAGAAGGAATAGTGGATTTGAACAGAGAAGATCAGAACACCAGAATCATTATGAATCAAGAGATTATCAGAGAGGATATGGAGAACCACAATATCAACAGAATTATCAAAATCCGCAATATAATGGAGGATACCAATATTACCCACCGAGACATATGGAACAGACAGCACCAAGAGGACATCATACCCCAAATAATGGATGGAGGAGACCGCCCTATTGGAGAAATAATAGGAGACCCTATTATAATGGACCAAGAAGGGGCCCTCCGCAAGAACAACCTTATTACAACAATGCACCTAGATGGGGCCCACCACCTCAACAGCCATACTATAATGAATATAGAAGAGGACCACCAGAACAGAATTTTCAAGGAAGAGAAAGAAGTCCAATACCGGTCAGAAATTATTATGCTCCATTAGAAAACTACCAAGAAGAAAACAGAAGAGAACCTCAACAACAATATAGAGAGGAAGAAAGAACTAGAGAACAAAGAAAAGAAAAAGATCAAAGTAGGCCTTTTTTAGAGAAGGGCCAGGATACCCATACACCAAAAAAGAAAGAAGAACCAAAAAATCAGAGAAACAACACAGAAAAAAGAGAGGAAGTAGAGGAAGAAAGAGACAACAAAAGGAAAAGAAACAAATAGGACAAGGGGTGTTTAATCTAAGTGAAAAAAGTATAACACAAGAAGAAATGATTGTGTTAGACAAGGGATTAAAATATGCACCGAAAAAAAATCTAGATAAATTTAGCACATACATAGGTATTCAGAAGTATGTGAGACAATTAAATATAAAGAAATACATATTAAGTAATCCAGTTAAAGCTACAACGACTACCTCAATTAGGAATGTAGGGAAACAGACAACAACTACCTCAAACAAAGAAGATATTCAACATAGCACTTTAAGGAACAAGTCAACTTTTAATCCACAGATCAAAGATAACAGATATATAGGTGTTTTTAAGGATTTGGTTTTAGATGAAGTAAAAGGTATGAAGATCAAGAAATATGAAGAGTCCAGAGCAATGAAAACAGGCCTGAACAGATTGAAGAAAAGAAAAGACATAGTAATAAGGCCGGCGGACAAGGGAGGAGGAATTGTGATTGTCACAAAAGAAAAATATGAGGAGAAAATGACTGAAATGCTGGGAGATGAAAATACGTATGAAAAATTATTGAGTAATCCGGTTGGAAAATATAGAAAAGAATTAGAACAACTAGTGCATCTAGGCCTGAAGAAAGATATATTAACGAAAAAAGAGGCAAAATATCTAGTACCTGAGTCTTGCAGAACCCCTGTAATATATACAATACCAAAATTACATAAAAATAAGGAAGACCCACCTCCGAGACCTATAGTCAATGGGATAGAGTCTCTAACAGCAAGACTAGGCCAGTATATAGACACTTATTTACAACCAATAGTTCCAGCAACAACAGCATATGTAAAAGACACTAAACATATCCTCCAAATAATGGAAAATCTACCTCATTTTAACAATAATATTTATATGGCCACAATAGACGTAGCAGCACTTTATACCATAATCAATCATCATGAGGCATGCGAAGCCGTGAAATGGGCACTAAGGAAATATACTAATCTAATCTGTAAACAAAGAAAATTCTTAATCAAATGCCTGGATTTCTGTCTAAAGAAAAACTACTTTTGGTACAAGAAAATATATTATTATCAGAAAGTCGGAGTTGCAATGGGTTCGAAATTTGCACCTAGTGTTGCGAATATTTTTATGGCGCAATGGGAAGAGGACAATATTTTTAACGATATACCAGAAGAAATGATTTTATACAAAAGGTTTATAGATGACGGAATTATTTTATGGCAAGGAGAAAAGGAGATTTTAATTGAATTTTTAAATAAATTAAATGAAAATGAAAAAAATATCAGATTATCGTGGGAGATCAGCAATGTTGAAGTAAAGTACCTAGATCTAGCGATTAGACAAGAAAATGGTAAAATTATTACAAGTACCCACTTTAAAGAAGTAGATAAGAACAGTTACTTGCCAACCAATAGCTGTCATCACAAAAATTGGATTTTCAACATCCCAAAAGGCCAACTCTTGAGAATAAAGAGAAATTGTACCAAAGCAGAAGAGTTTGAACAACAGGCAGACATTATAGGTAAGAGGTTTATAGAAAAAGGCTACGAAACAACGTTTATAAAAGGAAAAATTGATGAAGTTAAAAAGGTAGAGAGGAAGAGTCTACTGGAAGATAAAAACAAAATTCAGAACAAATTTATGGAGAAAGTACCTATAGTCATGGAATACAGTATGCAACATAAGAAGGTGGAAAAAATCGTAAAAAAACACTGGCACATACTGAAGAAGGATAAACATCTAAGAAACATACTACCAGAAAACCCAGCGTTTATATATAAACGTGCACCAACTATAAGAAATATGTTGGTAAAAACAGTAATGGATCCTCCCAAAGCACTAGGCACTTTTTTCACAGGAAAAGGGTTCTACCCATGCAAAAGATGCTATGCATGCCTCAGGACAAAACCAAAAGGAAAAGTAAACGAGTTTAAATCTACAAGAAATAATAAGGTATATAAAATAAAAGATTTTATTGGATGCAACACAGAAGGAGTGGTCTACGGATTGGAATGTAGCTGCGGCCTACAGTATGTGGGCCGCACGAAGAGATTATTAAGAATAAGAATAAAAGAACATGTGAAAAATATTGAAAATGGGTTTGAGAGACACAGTGTATCTAGACATTTCGACCAATACCACAAGAGAGACCCCACACATTTAAGATTTTGGGCGATTGAACCGTACAAAAAACATTGGCGAGGTAGCCACAAAATCCGCACTTTAAGTCAAAGGGAATCTTACTGGATTCATACATTAGATTGTCTGACACCAAATGGGTTGAATATTGAATTTGACCTGAATTGTTTTATTAGTGATTTTTAAAAATATTATAGATTTTAGGACATTTTAAATGGTTTTATACAGGAACGGATATATCTGAATAAATAAAAAAACACCCCGAAGTCCAGAAAAAGTAGATTATTTAAGGAATACATTATGGATTAATTAACATTAAATTATAGTAGTATTTAAAATATTTAAAGAATTAATAAGTGAATACTATAAATGGGTTAGATTAATTAGAAAAATAGATTGAAAAAGGTTCCAAAGGAATAGAGATAGAAGAATATAAATAAAAATATTGAGGGCCGTTAGAAAAATAATTAATAAAACATAAGGGTATATATATAGAAATATAGTTAGGTGAAGGTATAATTATTTATAATTATTTGTATCTATATTGTGGTTGTATTAAATATACTGTTGTATGTATATAATTAGTACTATATTCATTGCTGCTACGTCACTTACGGGTATCAAAAGGTTTTAGTTAGGTTTTAATATCAGAAATAAATATATGGTTTTAATAAATATATGGTTTTAATTAATATGAAGGAAGTAATTGGGGATGGATACTCAAATTGCATTGCATTATTGCATTTAGAGGTATGAGAAACGTATATGACTCCAATAAAATGGCCGTTTGTTTACATCCGGTCTAAAGAATAATAGCTGTGAATACGGTAAATGACGGAACATCCGTTTCCGGCTCTAGTGCTTTAAAAAGGACGTCACAACGGTAGGCAGGTATCCCTGGAAGAAGCTGCGTGATGACGCAGCGTAACGCGTAGGATAGCTCAACCGGAAGTGACGTATCGGCAAAGGATCGTATGTTATGCTTGAAACAAGACGAAAAGCAATGTGAGTGTTACTCTATCTTTTTTAAATAAAATTTATGGGACGTACTTCACTATGTTGGCCCCAATTTGATTTTTTTGGAGATACAAAGAACCGCTTATATCCCCTGAAAGATAGCTGCATTTACAAGGGAGATATAACCAAGGATTTATAATGGCACAATAAGGAGGAAGGAACAGCATACTGGGAAATACAACCCAAGGCTCTTTTAAAGGAGCAGTGAGGTGAGCGCTTAGGACACCTAGTGGGCACCGCACGAAGCACCTGCATGTGAAATTTGGATTAAGAAGATTGCGTTCATCACATTATATATTTATAAAAATAATTTTAAAAGGACACTTCAGCACTTTATTGGTTATCACTTATTTAGAGCACTTTTTATATTTAAATAAGTCACCGATTTTAATTTTATATAAATTTTTCACTGTATAATGGATTGATATAGTTGGTTTCAATAAGATTTATATTTTTTTAATGAATATTTCATCACCTATTATATTTATTGTATAAAGCATATCGGATTATATTATTGTATACATTAAGACACATCAATTTTAATATTATTTAAGAAGCACTTTGGCACTTTTTCACGTATTTACATATTTATATATTTTATTTATGTTATTTAAGCACTTTTAAAGCGCGGTACTCCCCCCAACTTTATAAAAAGTTTTTTTGTATTAACCTGATAATGAATTATCTGCCTATCCAAGCTCCTGAAGAGGGCGCAATTACCCATTAGTGAAGGCTAATACCATCGGGCGGCGACTGTCAGAGGATGTCAGAGAAAAAGGAAAGTTCTTTTAAATGTGGTCTTACCAATGACGCTGATTAGCACCCAATGGGTATAGCATACAACCACCATGCAACTGTAAACAGCAAAGAGAGAGCAGTGCCATACACACACTCCCTTAAATGTGGGAGAGGCTCTGTCATGTGACTCGCCAGAGCCAATCCCATCCTTATTACTGGCAACCAGTTCCAGCAGGCCTACTTAGTAAGAAAGTTAAAAAGAACTTGGACTTGGATGCTGTCAAAATTGGAGACAGATGTCTCCTATTGTCCCCCGCCATCTAAAGCCAGATGTCGAAGCCAGCCAGATGTGCGACATCGCCGGTTGGCAGTGATGTCCCAGCCAGAACCAGAAGTGCGGCCTCCGCCATTTCAGAAAGGGGCAGTTGAGGCGATGGACGGTGCCGACACAGAAGAGTGAATTGGGTGACAACTAGTGCCACCCAAGGCACCAGGTGGGTACAGGACACCCAAACGCATCCCAACAACCACCAAGTGTGCCCCCCTTTTGGCAAACAACCCAAGAGGGGGCTACACATGCCGAGTACCTGGGTTCGCTCAGCAAAAAGGCCCAAGGATGAACTAACACTAAAGAAAGAATCTAGGGGCATGACATCCAATGCACAGATTTATACCTAGCACATTACAGATATATAAATAGATATCAATGTCAAAAAATAGTTCCAAATTTCATCAAAATATATATAGAATTAATATATCAATGTGACAAAAATAAGGATTGGTAAACAGGAAGTGTCAAGAATTAGTTATGTGGGGTCACAATACTATCATCAACCGCAGCGACATCTGGTGGACAACATGTAAATACCATCAATCTATATCTTTAACGCGGTTTCGATGTCTCAAAACACTCAAATACTAAATTAAATTCCGGGGCCAAAAATTCCTTCATAAACACACAATTGTAAACTACCCACAACAGAAAATAATAAAAGATCACATATATTTGAACTCAACTTTAAACCCTCCTTACATGAGAGGCTCTGATCTTCCAGATGAGAATCCCTCAAGAAAAGGTCTATACCTGATAATTTCATTGAGACCTGGTGGTTTAGTCGCCTCCAGCTTTTGTATCCAGCGGAATTCCTTTTGAAGTAGTACTTTGTTCCAATCACCTCCCCTGGGGTCCGGAGGATGTACGTCCAGGCCCCAGAAAAGGAGAGGAGGAACATGATATTGGTGATCCCTGGTCATATGTCTCCCAATAGCTGAGTAGATGTCACCTGAGATGGCAGCCATTACATGCTCCTTGATACTACGCCAGAATTCTCTTTATGTTTTACCTACGTAGAAGGCCCCACAAGGACAATAAATGATGTATACCACCCCCTGGGACTGACAATTGACATAATGTCGGCTTTTGAGTATGTGGCCATTGGGAAGGGCGTGGGACTTGGAGGATCTAATGAATCCACACCATTGGCATGCTCCTCATGCCCAAGTGCCACAAGATGAATTATAAGGAGTGGATTTTGATTGAAAAGTGCTGGAAACCAGTTTGTCCCTCAAAGTGGGTGCTCTCCTAAAGGTGATCAGAGGAGTTGGAGGTATAATTTGCACAATTCTCGGATCAGCCTGTTACAGGTGCCAATATTTTGAAATTAGTTTTCTAGCAAGATCATGTTGAAAATTGAATGTTGGGATGATCCTCAATGAATGTTGCTGATCATCACTTTCATTAGGTGTAGTTTTGAATAATAATGAAGTCCGTGACTGAGCGGGTGACTTGTTGAAGGCCTTACGCAAGCAAGACTTAGAATACCACTCTCCAGAAGATGTTTTTTTAAGTTGTCCGCAGCCTTTTTATATTTGATGTCATTATGGGAATAAGGAATAGAACGAAGAAGTGGTTGAGGGTGAAAATTGTCTGCTCGAAGTATAGTGTTGCCCGCAGAGGGCTTGTGAAAGAGGTCACTAACCAGGAGACCTCCCGGTGCAACTTCTACTGTTATATCAAAAAATTAATTTTGGATTTATCAAAAGTCATAGTGAAGGTCAAATTGTGATTATTTGAGTTCATAGTGTTAAGGCAGTCATGTATTAGTTCAATTGAGCCATCGCATAACATGAAGACGTCATCTATATACCTTAACCACAACAAAATGTGTCTGGAAAATTTAGAAAATTCCTCAGATAACAAAAAATGTTGTTCCCACTCACCCAGGTACAGTTTGACATAGGATGGGGCACAGCAAGTCCCCACTGCCATGTCCTGTACCTGGAGGAAGTGGGAATCATCAAACACAAAGACATTGTTAAACAGAATAAACCTCAACATCTTGAGGACAAACTCAAGCAATTTTTTGGGATGCGCATTGCTCTGTTCAAAAAAGACTTTAATAGCCGCCAATCGCTTGTCATGGGGGATAGAGCAGTAAAGAGCTTCTACATCAATTGTAGCCAAAATTGTATGTTGGGAAATCGTGATGCCTTCAATAGATTGCAGAAAATAGATGTATCTTTGACGTACGAGGGCAAGCTGACGAGGAATGGTCTTAAAAAACTGTCTATTCATTTACTCGCATTTTCAGATATATTCCCATTGCCTGAGATTATTGGTCTACCTGCCGGGTCAACCAATGATCTAAGTACCTTGGGAAGAGCATAGAAAACCGACGTGTGAGGTTGTGTGGTGTTCAAAAAAGTGTGAGTTTGGATAGAGATGAGTCAATCACGAAGACCAACGTTTACAAGAGAGTAGAAATGTGCATTGGATTTCTCAATTCAAGATGATGATGGTTTTTGTACCATTTCAGATTATTAAGAATCTTAAAACACCAATTTATGTAGTCCTTGCTGTCCATTATAACAGTGTTACCTCCCTTGTCAGCTGGTTTAATCGTGATGGACTCATCCCTAGTTAACTCACTCAAAGCTAATTTTTCTGTATGGGTAAGATTGTGAGTATTAGAAAATCCAGAAGGGATGGCTTCAATCGCTTTCGTGATGCATTGTAGAAAGGCTGTCACATGATTATTTGAGTATACAGAGGGAAATTTTGGGGATTTTTTCTTGAGTTGGGACGGGGACATTGAGTCAGCGATAACCAGACCAGATATGTCCGAGAGCAAGGTCAGTCTGGCCAATGAGATTACTAGTGTCTCCCTCCTCATGTTGGAGGGTGAGATCTCTTAGTGCCCTACATTCCTTTATAGTGAGTTGATCCAAATCGACATCAGGAATTGACCTCATATGTGACAGTTGAAGAATAATTTTTGGTGCGAAAAGTCTTTAATTAGTGAAAATTTGTTTATGTCATGATGCGGACAAAAGCTAAGACACAGAGAGAGAGGACATAAAGTTGATCATATGAGAGCGTAAGAGAAGAAAGGTTCACCACCTTTAATTCATCTTGTTGGGGAAGGAACGTTTCATGAAAGTATCTATGGTCGTGGGTCCCTTGAAGGGACGATTGTGATCTAAAGGGAGTGTAATTGCTGGTGTAGAAACCCATATAAGTGTAGTGCTAGGTGTAGTGGAATGCTTAGGTGTGGCTCCAGGTTCAAGTGAGGAGGCTCCCTACACTCCTCACATGGAAACCTGAGAGGGGAAATCAGAAGACCCCTCACCAAAATCACCTGTCCCACCTTGTGTATTAGAGAGTGAGGAGTCAGATTTTCTGTTCTGTCGTTTGTTCGATGAGGGACCAAGATGGTTTGAAGTTGACCCTTTTACGAGAGGGTTGTTGATTAAGTCTCAGGGTGGATACCTGAGTAGATGAAGAAAAGACACCATAGTTATTGAATTGTTGTGTATTATGTTTTTGTGGCCATTTCTGATCTTGTGTATCCCATCTATAGGCCTTTGTATTAGCAAATGCTCGTCTATCTCTTTCAAACTTTTTATCTTTTTTAATCAATGTTTGTTTAGTTAAAGTTTCCAGGTTCTGTTTTAGTTTTAGTTTTGTTTCATGTTCCACATATCTCTGATGAGTTTTCAAGGGACCCAGAGCGGACACCATATTTTAAAATCTCCCCATCGAGGTTGTTCATTTGTTGTTTGTAATCTAAGGACATCATTTATTTGGTACATAAATTAAGGTTTTTCTCCCATTTTTCCCTAAACTCATCAGAGACATGGGGAGTATTTGGAAAAATTTGAATTCTTAATCACTTTGGGTTGTAACCCTCCCAAATGTATCTTTAAAATGTAGCTGAATGCCAATATAAAGCTGACTTTCTTTCCAGCAGACTTCCTAAACTGGAAAATAGAAAGGACAGATCAGATAGAAGTTTAAACACTTCATCGTGGCTCAGTTTTTGGTAACTCTGCATCAAAACATCCCATTCATTACCCTTGAACAGCGACATAGTGAAAAGGAAGAGAAAAAAGAAAAAAAAAGGAAAAAATTGTCACATAAACAGCAAAGGGCCACAGTCAGAAGAAAATTCTGCATGGGAGTGGTATCCCCCCAAAATACCAATATTCGCAACCATCTAACTGTTTGCCATATCAATAATGAAGAGGAGGCATCCGTCCCTGATAGAGAGACAAAAATTGCCAAATAGGCCAGAAGGGGAGGAGGTGGGACTTTGAGTGATGCCCGAAATCTTGTAATCAATAGGAACAATGTTAAATAAAAAGTTATAAATGTATTAACATGAGTTAAAACATCCCCACAAAGTGGGACTCAAATGACAAATGGTTCAAACAACCATATAAGCAATCAAACCCACGTGGCACAAAACATCACAAAATGGATGGAAAGAATTACAAAAATGACAAAATTGTGCTGGGAATCCCTCCAAGCATAGGAATCAAATAATGGGGGGTAATGGAACCCCCCCGGTGGTTGTCGGGATACCTTTGGGTGTCCTGCACCCACCTGGTGTCTTGGGTGGCACTAGTTATCACCCAATTCACTCTTCCGTGTCGGCGCCTACCTTCGCCGCAACCACCCGTTTCCAAAATGGCAGCGGCAGAACTTCCGGTTACAGCTATGACGTTACAGTCCCTCCGGCGATGATGCACATCTGGCTGGCTTCGACATCTGGCTTTAGATGGTGGGGGACAATAGGAGACATCTGTCTCCAATTTTGGCAGCATCCAAGGAGGCAATCCTTTTAACTTTCTTACTAAGTAGGCCAGCTGGAACTGGTTTCCAGCAATAAGGATGAAATTGGCTCTGGCGAGTCACATGCCAGAGCCTCTCCCACATTTAAGGGAGTGTGTGTATGGCACTGCTCTCTCTTTGCTGTTTGCAGTTGCATAGTGGTTGTCCATTAAAGACCACAAAGACCACATTTAAAAGAACTTTTCTTTTTTACATAGAACTTTTGCTGGCATTATGAAAGCCTTATGTGCTTGGTTGACTATCGTTTATTTTGTTATCTAGGTGGAGCTGTGCCTCCTACAGGGGCTATATTGGGGCTCCATCTGTATCCTGGCTCCCAAAGGGACACAAAGCTGTACTTTATACGACTAGGAGTCTTGCCTGAGCACTGGTCTCCACACACAGGTATATGATGTATTTTTGTATATCTCTTTTTTTCTAAACTTTATGTAGTATTTGATTCCTATGCTTGGATGGATTCCCAGCACAATTTTGTCATTTTTGTAATTCTTTCTATCCATTGTGTGAGACCACTTGTGTATGTTATATTGTCATATATACATGTATTTGAATATATGTTATAATTTCAGAGATATCAGTATGCATTATCCTATTGTCCAGCATCCCCCTGAAGAAGACTTGGATAAGTTGAAACGTGTTGGGGCTTTGGACAAGAACCAATGGGACTGTACTCTGCTATGCGCTAACACTGTCAGGCCCATGCTGTGATGTGCTACATGGGTTTGATTGCTTATGTGGTTGTTTTAACCATTTGTCATTTGAGTCCCATTTTGTGGGGATGTTTTAACTCATGTTAATGCATTTATAACTTTTTATTTAACATTGTTCTTATTGATTACCTCCTCCCCTTCTGGCCTTTTTGTCAATTTTTGTTTATTTCTTCAATACATGGACTTTCAAATACCATACAATGCTGTGTGGATTACTGTCTATGTGGATGATACATTTCTCATTTGGGATTTGACTTGCTATTGACAAGCCCTAATTGAGTGGAGGCACTAGCGCTTGTTAGAGATCCTGTCCTGATCACACAGATTTCTAAAGACTTTGCTCCTAAATACTATACAGGTGGCACCATCCCTCATACCCCAGTAGCCACATAGAGTGAAAAGAATAGCGCTACATTTGTAGGCACTGCTGAGATAAATATCTTGGATCAGGACATTAACCACTTCAATACAGGGCACTTTCACCCTCTTCCTGCCCAGGCCAATTTTCAGCTTTTAGCACTGTCACATTTTGAATGATAATTGCGCGGTCATGCAATACTGTTTCTTTTTTGCTAAACAAAAAAATAAAAAGGTAGAAAATTTAGAAAAATTAATTTTTTCTTTGTTTACGTTAAAAATGTTATAAATAAGTAAGCATTGATGAGGCTGCACTAAGGGCAGCAGCACTGATAGTCACTGATGAGGTGGTACTGATGGGCACTGATGATGAGGCACTAATATCTAACACTGATGGGCACTGATAGGCGGCACTGGTATGCAAGCACTGATTTGCACTGATAGGTGGCACCGCTATGAAACATTGATGGGCACTGATGGGTACTCATAGGCAGCACTAATGGGCACTGTTGGTGGCACTGATATGCACTGATAGGCAGCACTGATGGGCACCTATAGGTGGCACTGATGGGCAATGATAGGCGGCACTGATGAGCACTGATAGGCGGCACCGGTATGCAAGCACTGATGTGCACTGATAGGTGGTACCGATATGCAACATTGATGGGCACTCATAGGCAGCACTAATGGGCACTGTTTGTGGCACTGATAGCCACTGATAGGCAGCACTGATGGGCACTTATAGGTGGCAATGATGGGCACTGATAGGTGGCACTGACGGGTGGCACTGATGGGCAATGATGGGAACTGATGGGCGGCACTAATGGGCACTGATAGATGGCACTAATAGGCAGCACTGATGAGGATGCACTGACAGGCATTACTAATGGAGAAAGAGAAAGGGGGCACTGGTTCACATAAAACCACTGATCATTGCTACATCCCTAAGACACAATGAAAAATAGAAATTGGGTGAGGGAGTGGTCCCACATCTAGTCAAGCCAGAAGCTAGAAAAAGATGTCCGGACTCTGCCTCATCAAAAACATGGACTTTGGGGCAAGGATAATATGGTGGTAATAAAGTTAAATCAGGACCAACAATGTATATAAAAAAGTTGAATTTTATTACAAAAAAGAATTGAAAAAAGACATAATGTAAGGTATAAAACCAGAAATACAGACATGTACATAAACGTTAAACTTCAAACGAAAGAATCAATAATATTGGTAAAGTGTGATCCACTTTAGTGTGATCCAGGCACAGGTAATTAAACCCAGTAGGAAGACATCCCAAAAGCCAACAGCCTATTAAAGCAGAGACTTAATGATATGTTGTAGATATTTTAGCAGTGATCAGCCATCCACATTCTTGTCTGTTTATTTCTCAATGCAGATCAAAAAACTGTTCTTAAATGTTAAATCCTGGTATGATAAGGGTACATTAATAACAAGATAACATGATTATATCAGAAAAGTCTATTTGAAGACTTCCCAGGGTAAAGGCACTGTTCCAGAACTCCACCAATCCTCTATAGTTTCCACTCAAGGCGCACCAAAAGATGGTACAAAGTCAGCACAAACACACTGAAAGTCCCCTCCTGAAAGCAGCTCCTCTCTGACACATTTCACCCTTACAGACTTATTTATAGAGATGTATCAGAAAAGACTGGTTACATAGACACCAAGTATCCCTATCCCTGTCTTGGAAGGTGCAGAGGACTAATGGGGCACATTACTTCTTGCAAAGGCATATATCAATAGTATATAATAATCAGTCTGGTTTAAAAAAGTAATTTTATACTGAATGATGAAACATGGGTTATTAGATTGTAGCATGTGAGAATAGGGAAATATTGGTACAATTGGAAAAAACTGTATCTGAAGGAGTTCCGCTGAATATCACAAATCACTTTTTTACACCTCTCAGCCCCTGACCAATGACTCACTGTGTCCAGCACGCAGGGGGACCTTCCAAACGGCTGACACATTTTGAGGGGAGATACCCTCTTCCTTGGGTTCTGAGGAAGAGGGAATCTCCCCTCGAAACGTGTCAGCTATTTGGAAGATGTGGACTAAAAATGCTTTTAAGACTTTTTTGTTTGTGAGTATATTCCTTTTCTCTTTTATCAATAGACACGACTTGGATAATGCGCAAAGTTGGTGCACCCTCTTCTAGTTCTTTTTACAGTGTTTCCATTGGGTATCCCCTGACCCCGGGAGGGCAACAAAGTCTGTGCATATACCCGGAGCCATAAAGATTCACTCCCGCCACACCACTTTCGAGTGCAGGAGAATTTGTTTGTTCATTTTCACCTTGTGACCCTACCAGTAACACACCTCCTGTATTAGAGTGCCTAAACTCTGGATGCCTACACTCTGGATGGAGGAAAGATACCTTCAGACAGAAGCACTGGCAGTCTGGGGAGAGGGTAGTGTTAGATGGACTAGCAAATTTAAATACACGAACAAACTGAAGCTAAATTCCAGCTAACACTTTATAAGCAGTTACAGCAAACATTTGTGTTCCTTTTGGGATAATGAATTTACATAAATAAACAAATACAAGCTGATCATTGTAAGCATCTTTTTTAGTGTTAAATGTTTTCTCTCATCCCTCTAACTGCTATACCTGCAGGGCAGCTTGTTCTGTTGAAAAACAACAGACTTACTGGCCAGATCACCAGGTGAAAATAAAGGAAAAGAAGCCTAAAAAATAAAACAAATGCAACCACCACATGTAAGAACTAGTAAGCTGCAATATAATAAATGTTTGCTTTTGGGTTTAATATCGCTGTAAGGTGTTCCTGTCTCTTTGAGAAGCGCTACTATATTTTAACCTCTGTAATATGTCTGTCAGTCTGTTTCAGCATGTTGTGGCAGCTGTTGTGTGTGTAAACTGTTAATTTTCAGAGTTAACCTGAAAGTGTCATCGTCTTATACTGGTGACTGTGACCCGTTAGTGACCTGGTGTTTGTCACATATTGGTGATATAGGCTGGGATCTGACGACATTGCTCTTATCACATGAGATATGTGGTTTAAACGCACTGAAAAATAAATTAGGGTTTACATGCGCTTATAATAAAATTTTCATTAGCTTCTGCTTACCATGCCTAGGTGGACAGGAGAGACAAATAGGCCCCCATCCCTGCCCTTGTCCACAGCAGCATTCATTCAGTGATACTCGGTGAGCACTAATTGGATGCGTGCAGATCCCATTTGTGCCTCTCATCCTCCAGCAGGTATCCAGTGCTTCTGTGCGATCTGTAAAGTAAAATATTTCAGTTAAAAGATTATGATATACAGTATGTTGTATTTTGAAACAGTATGCTGTACCTTAGCTGGAAGGTCATTGATAGGTCAGTAAGGCACACAATATCAACCTCAAGATTTTTAATTACCCGTGTCCCCCGAATGAGACCTGCAGAATAGATGATAATGACTTGAGTTCTCCCCCAATTGTACGGAGGCTGCCAGAACACCAAAGCACAGTCCTAAGCACACTGGCACAAGAAAACAGTCTAGGGCAGTGGTTTTAAACCTGCAGCCCCTTTGCTTGCATTTTTATGGCCCACCGGGCACTATTTCATTCAATGACACCAATGAAGGGCATAGTTCCTTCCAGTGTTATTAACAATGGGGCCCAATGATGCCAATGATGAGGCACAATTTCTCCAATTACACCAATGATGGGGCACAATTACTCCCACTGAAACCAATGATGGGGGATTTTTTACTCCCACTGATACTGGGACATTTTGTACTCCTGATAGCCACAGTCCGGCCCCCCTGAAGCCCGAAGGATGGTAAATTGTCCCTTTGTTTAGAAAGTTTGGAGATCCCTGGTCTAGGGGGATGTCTTTTATGATTTATTGCTAGAACTTGAACAATTGGGAGAGGGTGCAGGGTTTTTCGATACTCCAGGCTGTATGTTTCAATAGGAAGAAACTCTCCACTGTGCTACACTTCTCAGTGATAATCATCCGAAAACAGTTCCCTTTGAGAGACTAGGGATCCCATGAAAGAAGCACTACTTGGCTCTGATATCCCAATAGTACACAGTCACCAGGATCTTGCAGCACTGTCAGCACTCACAAGGCCAGGGAGGAGCTGTGCCCATTCAGCTTCCTCAGGAGGCCTTCACATGATGCCTTGCAGACTGGACATGCCGGACGAAGTCTAAGGGTGCTGAAGATGACTTTAGATGCAGGCCCCCCATCACTGCCATAGCTGGGTCCTCAAAGAACAGCAACTTGATTCAGTAGAACCCTCTACAGGGGAGGGGATAGCCACCCCCACCCCCTGACAAATGGAATCCCTTTAATAGAAAGACCTTGCTGCTTTGGGGTTCACACTATTTATCAGCCTCTCCAGCCACCTACTGGGCCTCCTCGCCCAGGGATTGGCTGGTACTCAATACATTTTAAGCTACTTATTTGACTCTTCTCTCCCATTTGCTCTAGAAACCTCTAGAAAGCAGGGGCGGATAGTTAAACCTGTGAGAATTATAATAGCCCAAAGAAATCAATAGCCACCCCAAAGATTACAGAGGAGCAAAAATAACTAAATTCGCATACTGTCCTAGCAGCCTATCTAGGAGGGTGCTACATACCCTTGGTATCCATGGCTGAATTTTGCCTTTGGCATACTAGGCCTATGCCTATTTCCAGAAGAGCTTTCACCTAAGATTCCTCCTTCTATGCAACCATGCTGCATAGAAAATGTGTCATTGCACTGAAATAAAATAAATGGTTCATTAAGCTAGAATTCAAGGCCAACAAAGAACTTCTATCTGGCATTATCAGGCTTGATCATTGGGACAGCAAGTCCCTTCAACTGTGAAAAAAGACAGAAAAAAAATATTTATTGTTATTAGTATACTGCTCAAAAAATATAAAGGAACACTTTAAAAACACATCAGATCTCAATGGGGAAAAATATCATGCTGGATATCAATACTGATATGGACTGCCAGTGGCAGACCTGCCATTTCTGGTGTTCAATGGCAAATGCCAATCGAGCTCCAAGGTTTTGGGCAGTGAGCACAGAGCCCACTAGAGGACGTCGGGCCCTCAGACCACCATCATGAAGTCTGTTTCTGATTGGTCAAACACAAATTGTAACTATAGACCACAACATACAGGGGTATACAATGTACGGTTAATAGCAAACACACACACACACATCATAGGTTGAACTGGATGGACTGATGCCTTTTTTCAGCCTCACTAACTATGTAACTATGCAACTATTAACAACAGCGGCCTGCTGGAGGTAATTTTGTAGGGCTCTGGCAGTGCTCATCTTGTTCCTTGTGCACAAAAAAACAGATACCAGTCCTGCTGATGAGTTAAGGACCTTCTACGGCCCCATCCAGCTCTCCTAGAGTAACTGCCTGTCTCCTGGAATCTCCTCCATGCTCTTGAGACTGTGCTGGGAGACACAGCAAACCTTCTGGCAATGGCACATATTGATGTGCCATCCTGGAGGAGTTGGACTGCCTGTGCAACCTCTATAGGGTCCAGGTATCACCTCGTGCTACCAGTAATGACACTGACCCTAGCCAAACGCAAAACTAGTGAAAAACAGTCAGAAAGAATGAATTGGGAAAAATAATGTCAGCTTCCACCTGTAAAACCATTCCTGTTTTGGTGGTTGTCTCATTGTTGTCTATCTAGTGCACCTGTTGTTAATTTTATTACCACCAAAGCAACTAAAACTATTTAACAACCCCGAGGCGACTAAGAGGTAGGGGAAGGAAAGGGGAAGGGGGAAGGGGGAAGGAAGCAGAGGGGAATTAACTGCCAACACTGGAAATGGGGATTTAATTGTGCCTATATAATCAACAGAAACTACACATAATAAAAAATAGAACATGTTTATTAGAAAACAAGCAATATATCATATGTATATATATGTAACATCTCTCGTCATATACATGGAACAATATATCTAAAACGTATCACATGATCTGCTTGTATATCTACGCGTTTCACTGGTAACAGCTTCCTGAGGATCCAAGCAATACACATGTCAGACAAATATTCAGACTATCATATTTCATCGGTCATATCAAATGACAGATGTCTTGCACGATTGGATAGCCAATAAAAACACCTTAGCGCCAGCTATATAAAGGGTAAAAAAGAGTTTCCATTTAAAAAAATTGAGGTAGTCATTGAATGACTAATCGGGCTCAAAATGGGGAACAGAGATCTAATAAATAAATCCTATAACCCATAGAGTCCAGGTGTAAAAACCGTGAGATAAATGGGAAGTCTCCAATAAGTAGATCCAAATAGAACACACAAAGGGATATATCCTGGATATTCACCGAGAAGAAGCACACTTATCCTTTCATAAACATCGCCCCACAATGTAGGTACTTCTACTCTACTCTGTGAATATCCAGGATATAGCCCTAAACCAGTCCTGTCGTGGATGTAGGGGCAGAACATAAAACTGGGGAAGGAAAATACACCAATGAATGAGGGCTTATTAATCCACTATCAAAGTGTTGGTCCAAATACTGTTCAGTCAGGGCTTACTAGAAGCAACACATTTTTTTTTTTATTTTAGACAAGGTCACTAGATATTAGTCAGTTATGGCGCTTTTCCACTGCATGGAACCGAACGGTTCGGCTCGCTTTTGTGCTTTTCCACTGCTGGTACCGCATGGTACGGTGTAGGAACGGTTCGGTATGGTACAGTACGGCGGCGCTTTTCCACTGCATGGAACCGAACGGTACGGCTCTCAAAAACAGTACCACCTCGATTGTGGTTCCAAGAGGTACCATACCCGGTACCATATCCCACAATCCTTTGCATGCAGTCACTACTAGCCACTGATTGGTCAGAGAATCGTTGTTATCCCACCCACTTAACTTTAGTACTACTTTAGTGGAAAAGCAAACCATACCGTACCGTACCGAACCGTTCCAACACCGTACCATGCGGTACCAGCAGTGGAAGAGCAAACCGGGCCAAGCAGGGCCAAGCAGGGCCGAGTAGAGCTGAGCCGGTACTTGCAGTGGAAAAGTGCCATTACACACACAGATAGATCCTTGGCAAATTATGCAACATACGGACTCTGTATGTGTCGTATTGTTGTGTTTTTCTTGTACTTTTAGTCATTACCCTCTGCATGTTATCGCGATAAATCTCCATATATCCTGCATGGGAAACTTCTTTGCTATGATGGCAATATCTGATAGCCATCTTTAACTTATCTTTCCGGTATTTCTTGATGTGACTGCCTGGTGCGTACACCTGTGTGGCTCGTGGATGCTTGGGGCACCTTGTCAGTATGTTGCATAATATGCCAAAGATCTATCCGGCTGTATAATGGACTAATATCTATCTTTGTCTAAGGTAAAAAAAGAATGTTGCTGCTTCTTTTAAGCCCTGACTCAAAGGTATTTGGACCAGCACTTTGATAGTATATACATACGCTCTCAGTCATTGGTACGTTTTTCTTCCCCAGTTTATGTTCTGTCCCCGCATCCATGACGGGACTGGTTTTGCCATTACACAATGGGGTCCTGCCCAGGAAAAGCATATGTTGTATACCTTTTTGCTGTACAGTATGTATTAGCGCTTTTCACATTTCCTACTTATTTTAGCATCTTTGCATTGTGTAATATGTGGTTGTATCATGTACTGTATATTTATATAGATGCACTATAAAGCTCCTGAATAAGTGATTCCTATTGCAAAACATGTAGAGCAGGGATATGCAAACTGTGGGTCTCCAGCTGTTGCAGAACTAAAAGTTCCATGAGGCATAGCAAGACTCTGACAGCCACAAACATGAAATCCAGAGGCAGAGGCATGATGGGACTTGTAATTTTGCAAAAGCTGGAGGGCCACAGTTTGCATATCCCCGATGTAGAGCATATACAGTGTAGTCAAGATGAAATTGCAGTTTCAAGGAGTTTGGATACTAATATCAATTGTTGTTGTACAGTACCCATACAGCTCCTTATTATACCCAACTCCGGGGGAATAAACCATATACCACACCTTATGTGCATATTTTATATGAATTTTGGTAATTGTATTGCATTTATGATATTTTTAATAAACAAAGAGTATGGTTTAATTCTAAAAGTTGCGTTAGAGTTTCTGTGCCTACAGTAAAAAGTCTATATTCCATATCCAAACCATACACTGCATTGACTTTTGGAAAGTAGCACTGATTAATACCAGTTGTATATCCAGGACACCACCCAGTGAATACTGCCTAATTTACTTTCTTAGATCGAGGGTGGAAGCACCCTTTCCAAAATTTTCTGGTATTCGGGTGGTGTTTGTACGTATTTTCTTAGCTATTTTAGCTATTTACAAACTTGAATTGGCTTACCATTTCTAAATTTTAAATATGTACTTTGTAGGGGGCGTGGCCTGCGGTGAACGCGTGAAGACAGAGCTCTGCGGCTACAGGGGACAATCTGGCTCCATCCCGGCTTACAGCTGACCCCATCTCCACCTAAATAGGTGCATTTACCTTCCAGGATGCCAGGGAACATTACCATGAAGCAGAGGGAGGGTGGCAATCCACAAAAAACTGATGGTCTTCTTCTCTCCTCCTCTGCCTGCCTCTAGCCAAGATGGCACCAGTCAGCTTCTGCAGTGCTCCGTCCGCTCTCCTCCTCTCCCCGCTCAGGCTGCATCTCCAGGTCAGGGCGCAGGTCTCCAGACAGACTCCTGACCATCCTACAGCTCCATACTGCACTCTGGGAGCGCTGAGGCCTCTGGTTTTCGTTAGGGAGACGCTTATGGCAGCATGGAGGTGAGTCCTGCAGGGGATGACAGTGAGGACACCAGGGCTCTCTTTTACTCCATTGACAACTTTCCCACTTATAATCAGCCAGTGCTGGGCACAGTATTGAAGGACATGCTCGTGTCCCTTAGAAGCTCCCTTCAGACTGATTTTGTTCTTGTATGCACAAATATGGCAAAGACCTCCAGGCAGTTGAACACAGAGTGGATCATATTAAAACAAAAATGGGGTAATTTGCCTCCACTATTAATGAGCTGATTGATGTTAATGACAGCAGGGAGATTGAACTCGCTAGGCTGAAAGCCAAAATGATGAATATGGAGGAAAGGGCAAGATGCAACAATTTAAAAATAAGAGAGGTCCTGGAATCGGTCCCGCAGGAGGAACCCTGCACCTTTGCCACGGATCTGTTCTAAGCCCTCCTCCCTGAGGCTACGGCCATGGATGTGACCATAGATAGAATCCATCGCCTTTCCAAGCCATCGTACCTGCCTGACAATGTCCCGAGGGACGTGATCCTGTGGCTTCATTTCTACCATGTCGACTACAACACTACCACCTTCAGTTCTTTGCAGACCTATTGCAATATACACTCCAGAAACGTAGGAACCTCACTACCATCACCAAGTCTCTTCGTAATCATAAGATTGTGTATAGATGGGGGTCCCCTACCAAGCTTATGGTCACCCGCAATGGTTCCACCTATGTGGTGGACTCCCTGGACAATGGCCTAACTCTATTGAAGACTTGGGACATTATCGTTGATCCTCAAGACCTGGACACGGCTCAGCGCCCACCTATGCGCCAGGTGACACATAAAAATTCCTGCTCCCACAAATAATTGTGGATGATGGGGCCTAGGCCTTATTTCAAATGTGCCTTGTTGGCGGTACCCTCCGTTGAGGTTGAGTGTGCTTGTTTCCGCTTGCCACACACTCAAACCTAGTTTCCATTTGAGCAGCATGTTGCTGAACGTGGACTTCCCATCTGCTTGCGTACATGTTTTTCCATGTTATTTATCCTTTTTGTAGCAGGATTCCCAGCTGTTTTGCTGGATATGGTTCCGCCTGGGTTACCGCTAGCAACAACAGCACATTTAAGCATGTTCTCCAAGTGTGAGCACTGAGACAATGACCAGTCCAGTATCTTTGGGTTTTTGTATTTATTGAGAACTTGGATGGGAAAACAGAATGAGTGGTATACTCCTTTGGCTCAACTATGCACAAATTGCTAGGGACAACTGAAAAATGCCGAGTGGCGCTGGCTTGACGCTGGCTAGATGCCGGTCAACGCTGGTTGAGGCTCGTTAACGCTGGCTTGCTGCCTGTTAACTCCAAACTGACTTTGGACTGCTTTTTTGCATAAATAAGTCCTCTTTGAGCCCCCTTAAGCACTCCTTGCTGAGGTAGCTACCTGTACTACTGCTGCGCTGCTGAACACTTCAGGGCCCACACTGGCGCCCTCTTTCAAGCACTTATCTACAGGGCTTAGACTCTGGCACCCCCTTTCTAAGCCTTCCTCTACTGGTTAGCTGGCTCCCGGATCCCTCTGACCTTCTGGAGTGGTCCCCTCTCCTAGGCAGACCCCTGGGCAGTTTTGAGTACTCACAATACTGTTTCTCCTGGAAACTTCTGCCCAGCAGCTCCACTCGGTCCACAGCACACTGGATCCCTCTCTGGAGCTCAGCTCAACCTTTGTCCTCTAGGCCGACTGCCCAAGACACCCTCACTAGCGCTGACAGGAGGAGAGACAGCCGTCACCCTCCTCCTGGAACTCTGCTTCTCACCAAAGACGCTCTGTCACATAGGCGTGCGCAGCATAATTAAATTAGGGTGTGCACCCCAAAGCTCAAACACATGCTTTTGTGTGTGTCTACATACTGTATGTATGACCCCAGCACATTTATCTCCCTGCCAGCACTTTGAAAGGCAAGTGCTTAAAGACTTCTCTTATGGCAGAGCCAGTAAGAGAGAGATTTTTCCCATCCTCCTACCTGCACAAAAAGTGATAATGTTAATGTACATGGGGTGATTAGGGTGTGCCCAGGCACACCTGGCACACCCTGTGCGCACGCCTGTGCTCTGTCATGTGCTTCCCTCAGACTTATACCCCATCCCAGGGTGCATTGCGGCAGGTTCCGCCCACTGTGACTAATATAAGCCCTGGTGTGCTATTGGTCAGGTTTCCTCCACTGTCCAACAAGTGCCCTCATTGGATACAGTGGGGAGACTCCCCAAGCTCAACAGACACACCTGGAAGCTCATGACAGTCTAGCGGAATGATCAGGCCCCCCTGATAAGCACACAAGGCCACAATATGCTCTTTCCTAGGACCTACCTAGGAGGGTGCTACATTTTGTTTTTTTTCTCCTGCAACCACAGGCCTCATCTCCTCAACTTCTGGCTCTACTGCAGCATTTTCTATTACTGCCTTTCCTGTTGCCGTCTTCGGAGGAACCATCCTGCTCAGACTTGCCCTACGGGTCCTTCTACAACCTGTGAGTACATAATGCACATTCCCGCTACAGTCATTATTCCACTGACTTTACATGGGAGTGAAGATACTTTCAATTAATGCCAGGGGCCTAAACCCCCCGGCCAATTGCAGGTCGATGTGACAGGAAGCTACCTCATATGGATGCGATATCCTCTGCGTGCAAGAGATGCATTTCTCCAAACTGCAGCCCCCTTAGTGTACCCATCGCAGCTTCCCTTATGTGTTTACAGCAAATGCAAAATCTAAGGTTAGGGTTGTTCTGGTGGCAATTAGAGACACGGTTTCCTTCACATTGCATCAGGAACTGGCCGATGACCACGGCCGATATGTTATTGTCATCTGTGATATAAACTCAGTCAGGCATACCCTGGTGAATGTATATGCTCCCAATACCCTTCAGAAGTGGCTCCTCCATAAAAGTCCGTAACGGCAGCCTAGTGATCTGTGGCGACTTTAACATGCCCCCTGATCCGGCCATGGACTTTACTTCCCCCTCATCCAAGGAACCTGCCCATCTCAACTCCTTTATCCAGAAGCATGAACTGTCTGATGCGTGGAGGTACATGCATGCCACCGAGAAGGACTTTACTTTCTTCTCCTCCCCCGGTGGCTGTTATCCAAAGTGGTGTCTACCAAAATCAACATGATTACATGGTCGGACAACACGTCCATCACACTGGAACTGGTGGATGCACTCTCACCGGATGCAGCATTTGTATGGATGGCCAACTCGAAACTGCTGCAACACCCTGAGACTAGAGAAAAGCTAGATACCCAATTGCAGGATTTTTTTGCTGACAATGTCTCCTCGGTGAAGGACCCATTCATACTTTGGAATTCCCATAAGGCGTTTATGCGTGGTGTTCTAATACAATTGGGGGCAAGGGCGAAAAGGCAGCGTCGCCTGCGATTTGCTGACATTACAGGTGAAATTCATGCTCTAGACACTTTAAACAAGAAATCCTCCTCTCCTATCCTTACCTGTAAATTGGCCCACCTCCGCCTTGAGCTCCGCAAACTACTACTTAGTGACTTTGAGAAGGCATCTCGTAGGTTTAAAATGCAATACTACACTAGAGGCAATAAGGCCGGTAAACTCTTAGCCAATCGATTGCAGGGTATACTGTATCATTCCCGGGATATTGCGGATGCTTTCAGTGCTTACTATAGTACTTTGTATAGCTTGCACTCTGACCCTGGCACCTTTCAACCTACGACTGCCCTAATTGCGGACTTGTTGGTGAAGATTGACTTACCTCAGGTCTCCCCTACTCACTTGGAGCTGTTAAACATGCCCTTCACCACGGCTGAAATCACCAAAGCCATGCTATCCCTCCCCAGCAACAAATCTCTGGGCCCGGATGGCTTTACAAGCCTTTCATACCTTGCTGGCCCCACACCTGGAGAAAGTGTTTAATGCTGCGGCTGCCTCTTCTAGCTTCCCCGCTGAAATGCTCTCTACACTGATTGTGACGTCGCCCAAGCCAGGGAAGGATCCCATGACCCCACAAAATTAATGATCTCAAATTTTATGCCAAACTCATAGCCAGTAGATTGACTGATATTTTACCCCTTCTTATTTAAAACGGGCTTTACAAAAAATAGACAAGCGTCTGATGCTACTAGGCGTATGGTTAATGTTATCCATCTGGCTGGTACTCAGAGAATGCCTTCGCTTCTACTGGCGCTTGAGGCCAAGAAGGCGTTCGATAGTGTCAATTGGGAATACCTGTCCCATACTCTCTCCGCTTTCGGTTTTCGAGGTTCCATCCTTTCGGCAATTTTGGCCCTTTACACCACCCCCTTGACTTGGGTGTATACATCTGGAGCTCTTTCTGCCCCCTTCAATATCTTTAACGGTACGTGTCAGGGGTGTCCACTGTCCCCACTTATATTTAAACTGCTAATGGAGCCCCTTGCCGTGCTGATCCGATCTAACTCAGATGTATCTGGATTCCGGGTCGGTGGTATACACGATAAAATCAGTTTGTTTGTAATGGTCACTGGAAGTTCAACATGGCACCTCATGGCAAAGAACTCTCTGAGGATCTGAAAAAAAGAATTGTTGCTCTACATAAAGAGGGCCTAGGCTATAAGAAGATTGCCAAGACCCTTAAACTGAGCTGCAGCACAGTGGTCAAGACAATACAGCGGTTTAACAGGACAGTTTCCACTCAGAACAGGCCTCGCCATGGTTGACCAAAGAAGTTGAGTGCACATGCTCAGCGTCATTTCCAGAGGTTGTCTTTGGGAAATAGACGTACGAGTGCTGCTAGGATTGCGGCAGAGGTTGAAGGGGTGGGGGTCAGCCTGTCAGTGTTCCGACCATACGCCGCACACTGCATCACATTGGTCTGCATGGCTGTCATCCCAGAAGGAAGCCTCTTCTAAAGATGATGCACAAGAAAGCCCGCAAACAGTTTGCTGAAGACAAGCAGACTAAGGAAATGGATTATTGGAACCATGTCCTGTGGTCTGATGAGACCAAGATAAACTTATTTGGTTCAGAGGGTGTCAAGCGTGTGTTGCAGCAATCTGGTGAGGAGTACAAAGACAAGTGTGACTTGCCTACAATCAAGTATGGTGGTGGGAGTGTCATGGTCTGGGGCTGCATGAGTGCTGCCGGCACTGGGGAGCTACAGTTCATTGAGGGAACCTTGAATGCCAACATGTACTGTGACATACTGAAGCAGAACATGATCCCCTCCCTTCGGAGACTGGGCTGCAGGGCAGCATTCCAACATGATAAGGACCCCAAACACACCTCTAAGACGACCACTGCCCTGCTAAAGAAGCTGAGGGTAAATGTGATGGACTGGCTAAGCATGTCTCCAGACCTAAACCCTATTGAACATCTGTGGGGCATCCTCAAATGGAAGGTGGAGGAGCTCAAGGTCTCTAACATCCACAATCTTCGTAATGTCCTCTTGGAGGAGTGGAAGAGGACTCCAGTGGCAACCTGTGAAGCTCTGGTAACTCCATGCCCAGGAGGGTTAGGGCAGTGCTGGAAAACAATGGTGGCCACACAAAATATTGACACTTTGGGCTCAATTTGGACATTTACACTTAGAGGTGTACTCACTTTTGTTGCCAGTGGTTTAGACATTATTGGCTGTGTGTTGAGTTATTTTGAGGGGACAGCACATTTACACTGTTATACAAGCTGTACACTCACTACTTTACATTGTAGCAAAGTGTCATTTCTTCAGTGTTCTCACATGAAAAGATATAATAAAATATTTACAAAAACGTGAGGTGTGTACTTACTTTTGTGAGATACTGTAACTTGACAGATGGCAGCTTTTCTACCGCAAAACATTGAAAGATTGTGCTAACAGCCTTGCACGATAAACATAGTCACCTACGCCTTGAGACAACATTCAAGTTAATTAGGGACCATTCTAACTGTAGGCAGGTGCAGTCTGTACTCCTTTCTTTAGGTGGCGCTAGGCAGTGCAGAAGGGGAAGGAAGGGGTGAGAAACCTTATCCATATACAACTTCCTGATATTATCAAGGGAGCAGCCATCTGATTGAACTCTGGTGCCCTGACTGACCCCACAGCTATCTTGGGTCAGGGTAGTGTCTATTTCAGACACTGGCTCCTTGGTTTGACACACATTTTGTGACTGCTGAGTGCAGATGTGTGTAAGTAATTCACTCGCGCCTATGGGATAATATTCTAATTTGGTAAGCCGCAAGTTCAAACAAACTTTATTAATATAGTTATGTATAATTTTAAAGTAATTTTTTTAATTAATTTATAGTAGTTTTAGTAATATTATATCATTATCAAGGTATTTGGCTATTGTTGAAGTATATTGTAAACGGATATATCCCACGCTGATCATATCCCCAATAAGGAAAACATTCTTCCAACAATTGTATGATTATCCATATTTATATCACAATAGACACCCAGTACTCTGGGAACTATAATAATAGTGGCGAGCATTGTAAGATCACAGAACCTATTAATAACACTTAAGCACAGTAATATCATACACTAGCGCATATTAAGTATTTATATTCACATATTTATTAATATTATTAATATTTTCTTCACAGTATTTTTATATATATCACTTTATATCACAGGGGGTAACAGCACTTTTGCACTTTAAAGATTATTAATATATATATTCGTGGACATAGACACGTAAACTATTAGTAAATTATAGTAAACAGGATTATCCAAAATAACAAGTGCTATATAGCTTGGTTTCTATACTGGTTTTTACAGTGATATCTGGACCAAAAAGAAATCAAAATAAGTAATAACATAGAATACCATATCCCTATGACATACAACTGTTTTTTAGAAACATATAGTGACCGATTGGAATATGCTTTTATGGTCACAAGGTAAACCCCGTTTAATTACATTGACTTGGGATGACAGACATCGTGAGGTGTATCCGGTTTGACCAAGAACTGTAAAGTAGGGGGAGGATCGAATAGCGGATGTGGTCTCCGCATTCCCTATTTAATCTCACTCACGCAGCGCACGTACAGCTTCCGAAGACGTCACATCTCTGACAAAACGCGTCAAGTTGATACGCACGCTGCCTCGCTCTGAGCCCACTATTGAACCGCACGTCGAGTCCCCACTTCCGGGTACGGCGGTAATACGCGATTGCTCACATACAGACCTTTGAACAGCAGCCGCGAGGCTGGAAGGAGTCTGGAAGGGGCCAGGGCAGAGATATAGCTTTGTTTTTTTTGTTTGAGTGTACGATTTGAACGTTTTGAAGTGTTTTGGAGTGAAAAGTTTTCATTTGGATGTTCGTGTGAAGAGTTTTTAATAAAGGAGTTTTAACCTTCTGCACGATGAGGAGCCTTTTTTCTCTTATATTTTGAGTACCAAGCCGCCTCCAGAGGATCCATATCTATCTACCAACAGGAACCTGGAGCAGAGTACAAGCGCAGATTGATTCTTGCTGGCGTACGCCAACAGGAATCCACTAAATTTGGTAAGTGAGCTACCTTACCATTTGGCACTCGAGGGGAAGTGGAGGGTCACACCACTACTGCATCGGCATTATCTGCACTAAAGGACTCACTGCACTATTGCACTTTCTTCTCTTTTTTCAGCACAATTATGGACTGTATATATTATTGGTGCACTTGATTGTTTTAGCTTTATAACTGTATACACATGATGTAATTTATTGTTATTTATTTAGCACAATTAACGCACTTTATGGATGTTATTTACATACCCAGCCAACATTTACAGTGACGGGTATATATATACACACATATTTTCTTTTATATATAATTTAGGGTTGCGCAGCAAGTATAACATTTAATATATATAATAAGGGGGCATCACAACCCCCACTAATAAAGGTTACCTCCATTACTAATCTGCTGAGTGCAGAGACAGGTCCCTGTCTGTCAGAAAAAGTGTTAATAGCTAGGGAGAGGTTTAGGAGGAGTAGGAACAGTTTAGGGACTACGCCTATCGCCTGCTTGGAGTAATGTCACATTTGGGTGTGGAGCGGCCAGGCTGCATTTCCGCTCCTCATTCCAGAAACTGTCAGCATCATCACCCGAAGTGAAAGATATTTGCTGCAGATTCTGTAAATGGCTCCAGATGACTGTATCTACCCACCGGGCCAGGTTTTTCCTTGTTTGAAATTTCTGTGAATACACCTCTGTGTGATTCCTGTTCACTGACACACACCATGCTGCACCCTGCTAACATACTGGCCGTATATATGTGAACTGAAGCCACTCCTGCCTAAGCTGCACCCATCCACCACCTTTAGAGCCAGGGACCAACGGAGTTGGTGTGCATTGATTTTTTGTGCCTGAAGCCTGATTTGAGTGGGGAACATTCTGGTAGTAACTGACCACTTTACTTGATATTCTCAGGTATTCCCAACCAAAGATCAACTGGCATCAACTGTAGCCAAAGTTCTTGTTGAGACATTTTTTGTTCTCTATGGCCTGCCACCAGGGCCGTCTTTTCCATTGGGCATGCCCGGCGGTTGCCCGGGGGCCATCATGCACAGCGGAGGAGGATCCTCCTCATCGGCTCGTCCCTCTCCTCTCCTCTCCGCGCCTAGAAGACTGGCTCCACCCACCTCCTCCCTTCATGTGCTGCATGACTTGAGCAGCGAGCCGTTGTGAAAGATAAGGCAGCCAGGCTAAACCTCCTCACCACCAGTAGCCTAATCCTTCTCCTCTTCACTGCCAGTGCCCCACCTCTCTCCTCTTTACTGTCAGGAATGCAACGGTTGCTTGCAACCCACCCTCCTCCTTACATTCCTCTTCTTCTGCCTCCTGCTGCCCCATGGCATTCCACATGCTGATGGAGGGAATAGATGGCATTCTGTGCAGAGTAATGGCAATTGGCATATGGTCTTTCGGGCAAAATCATGGCATCTGAGTACCTAACATTTTGGTGCAGCACAGGCTAAAAAGATGGCATAAATGGGGTGTTTGGTGAAGCTGAGATTAGCACGCTGGGAATGGGGATGATTTGGGCAACAATCCAAAGAATATAGCAGAACGGAGGTCTGTGGTATAGCAACCCTGAAAAAATACAACTAACTTCTTATAGCCAATAGGTGTGTATATGGTAAGATTACTGGATGAGAAGGAGGAAAAGAGCACAGAAGAAGCAATAGCAAATATCTGCTCTGTACTAGTGATGAGGAATGGATTCGATTTGCGGGCTGTTTGTTGAACTCATCATAGATTTTGGGACTTAAAGTTAATAGGTTGCACAGCTTGAAAATCATTTCTGGCAGTCAGACAGATTTTTTTGGTCTCATCTTTTAAATTTCTTGGAATTCAAGTTTCTTCTAGATTATCAGAATATGTTACTTTGAATATAGAGCCATTATTTATAAAATGGAAGCAGAATCATGCCACTTAGTAAATTACTCATCTCTGTTGTGGGCATGGTAAATCCTATTTAAATGGTCTGGTTGCCACAAGCCCAGGCTGCTTGATTTTCTTTTTTTTTTTCACTCTCTCTCCATCGACACTGTCACAAGAGAGTACAACTACCTGGAGGTCGGATATACCAGGGAACACACTATATACTACAAGAGAGTACAACACCTGGTCCTGGAGTATATACCAACCTTACTATATACATATTACAGGGTCAGGGACCACTATATACTACAAGAGAGTACAACTACCTGGAGTATATACCTTACTATATACATATTACAGGGACCAATACGTATATACTACAAGAGAGTACAGCTACCTGGAGTATATACCTTACTATATACATATTACAGGGACCACTATATACTACAAGAGAGTACAACTACCTGGAGGATATATATCGCCTTATCGATAATTTGCATTTTTATTCTCGTGGGTGATTGTGTAGGCAGGGGGCCCCAGTGCACTGCATTGCCCAGGGGCCTATAAGGCTCTTAAGATGGCACTGCCTGCCACAGTGCATCTATTCTGTTCAGGGGAGAGACTTTGAAAGCAAACTCATTAGGAGACTGTTACCATCCTCAAAGTGATCCCCAGACTGAAAGGCTGAATCGCACCTTACAACAGCACTGATAATTTTGCCACTGGGTACTCCCCATATCTGTTAATGTTTGGAAGAGAACCTCGCTGAACATATGGCATCTAAATCACCTCATTCCTATAGCTGAGGCAGTACGAATGCTGCCACAGTTTGATGCTGATCCCAGGCAGACTGTTTCTTGTAGACCCTGACCACTAACCCAGTCTAAAGGTACTAGTCTATGTGCAGAAGAGGAAGACAGTTAGGAAAGATAAGCATGAACTGGATGTGGTCCCTCCCCCACGGAGAAATTAAAGGGATGGTCCCAAATAAGAAAATAGCAATAGTAGCTTCTATGTCTGTGATCATGTTTTTTGGGAAAACTCATGGGGAGAAATCATCTACACAACACCACAGACACATGCCGAACCAACCCCCCTTGCCAAAAATTTGGTGGGAGGTGACCTAAACCCACCCTCTGACACACAGGTGGGCCAGCCCCAATTAATGGCTCCCAGCTGGAGCCACCTCACCCCTGTCAATAACAAGTGGATGGCCCCCCTACTGAACTCATATGTTATTAAAAACTATGAGTTTATGTACATGTTAACTGAGTTTCATTCAAATTGCTATTAGTTACAATTGACTGTTGTGGACACTATGAATCTAGAATAACTTAACCTCATCTTTGAGGACGAAAGAATTTCAGTGGTGGGAGTATGTATCCATATACTAGACTACAGTAGTATGAGACAAAGGCCTTACTCCAAATGCATCTGTCTTGCTGCCTTTTGCTGAGTTGTTATACTGTTGTTGCATTCTCCTCCAGCCAGCAGGGGGGAACGCTAAGTATTTGAAGCTTAAAGAATTTGATACAGAATGTCTGAAATTCTGGGAGATGTAGCTCAAGATGGTGGCCATATTAAGTGGATGACTGTCTTTCTAAACTACAAATCAATATGTCCTGTGCTTGGCAGGAGGAGCCAGGAGGGCCAAATATTCTTTGCCTGGGAAAAGCACAGGCTCTTGGTGCCATGGGGATCCAAGAAGTAGGCTGGTATTGCTACTGTTTATGCTGATTTGGGGGCCTTTACACCATTTACAAACTCCTGATTGTTACCTACCCTGTGTGCTGAATAGTGCAAACATAGATGTTATTGGCTTGCCTTTGTCTAATAACCATCTTTATAAATAATAAACTACCGTATTTTCCGGCGTATAAGACGACTGGGCGTATAAGATGACCCCCCTATTACATGATCTACCGGTAATACTTATACTTAGGTTACCTTGGAGATATTATACTCGGCGTATAAGACGACCCCCCATTTTTGGGGGTTTTTTTTGAGGTTCAAAAGTAGTCTTATACGCCAGAAAATACAGTACAAGTTCTCTTTTACCCATAGTCTTGTTACTTCACTTTAGTAGCCTGGTGTGTCAGTAGGATTGAGGCCCTTGCAGGGTTGTGGTGGAGAACAGAGGACCTATCTTAACCAGTGGCTCCTTCAGAGGTAGCGCTACACAGGTCCACACTGGGGCCAACTTCTTGCACACAAGCCCACTGCATTCAGAAAATTGCCCCCAATGCCATGTTTTGGTATGAAAGCATAATATAAAAATGTTTGAATAACTACTTCTACTATTTATGTACATGTTAGCTCATTACCTGACTGTATGTCAGGGCGATTACAATGCCTTCCCAGGGTATCCAGTGTCCATGGAGGGGTACATTCACAATAGAAGGATCCAGGGGTGTTTACACAGCGACCATTGCGACACAATCCTCTATCCTGACATTCATCAACATCTAAAAATGAGATGAAAAGAAAATGATAAAAATAATTCAGAACCATGTTGTATGTGTAGCACCACCCCCGCAGGAGCTGCTGATTATATTATTGGGTCTACACCCTGCCTAACAACCCAATCAAATTGGCTCGATCCCTCCTCAGGCACAACTGACCCAGAATAGGACTGGACTATCAAATAGATACACAGGTTGGAATACAATACTTCACTATGCAACAATACCTTGTTACCTTCTTGAATAGTAGTCCTTCTGGGTGACACAATGGAACAACGCACAAGATTGTAATTAACCAAACTTAGTTTACTATATATCAAATTGAATAGGGGAGATACAATACAATACAATACAAGTCCATAAAAGGTTATTTAAAACAGCTTTAAAAAGGTAAAAGAATACCCCCACACTCCTCCTGCATTAAGGCTAGACACAGTACCAGGTAGGTGGGCCTATCTGAGTCCCTCCCCCAGAGTTCTCTTCTTTCTTGTTGATCTTCGCTAGCAAGGTTATTGAATAGAGCTCATTTGTAATCCAGATTAGGAATAAAGATCAAGAGAGAGAAAACAACGAGCTGTTAGTTGTCACCGCAGGGTGTCTGCGTAACTGAGCAATAACTTCTGCGAGAGAGATAAGCCTCTGGCGACTCCTTTACAGACCTTATTGTTTGTCTATGAGTCTCCTGAGAGAGTATGGTGATAAACCCCGGGGTTTTATCACCTCCTGCTGCGCTACCGCTATCTGTAGATAAAACTGTCTCTTCAGCAGATAAAGTCAGTTATTGGGCGTGTGCCCTCTCACCAACAGAAGTTTCTCCTTCGCGCGCTTCCACTGCGGTCTCAGTCCTTTGGCTATATGCCAGCCGCGCGGGGTCCTTCTGGCGGATGACTTCCGGTCTCGGCAAACAGCAGTATGACCTCCAGGAATGTGCCTCGTGCTTGAGATGGGACGGTTCCACGTCGTCCCTCCAGGCTAAAAGGCTCTGGCCCAATATCCAGTGTCAGTCCTTCACTCTCGCTCGCTGGTTCCTCAGAGTCCAGCGCAGAAAGGCCCCCCCTTCGCGCGCTTCTCTCTTCCTTTAAATAACCTCCCCCATAGTGCCGTGCGGTGCAGCCGTGCACCCTGGATCTTGCAAAGCAGCCTGGGAGATGTAGTTTCTTCATCTTGTGAAAAGGAAGTCACAGCCCGGGAAATTCCATGCAGCTACCACTAGAGGGAGCCTAGTTCCTGGATCTTGCAAAGCAGCCTGGGAGATGTAGTTTCTTCATCTTGTGAAAAGGAAGTCACAGCCCGGGAAATTCCATGCAGCTACCACTAGAGGGAGCCTAGTTCCTGGATCTTGCAAAGCAGCCTGGGAGATGTAGTTTCTTCATCTTGTGAAAAGGAAGTCACAGCCCGGGAAATTCCATGCAGCTACCACTAGAGGGAGCCTAGTTCCTTCCCACATATCAAACAGTGTCTTTAGGCATGTTTAACCCCGCTACACACTCCCCCCACTTGAGAAACTTTGGTCCCCAAAGAGGTCAACAGTATGTACCCTAGTGCATAGGTTGGCATTATACAACAAAAACATTAACATTTTGCTGAAATAAGTCAATCTGAATACATCCAATTTTGTATTCTAATAGCAGTGCAACAGTAAAACGATAAAGTGCAATTAATAAGCAAATAAGTGATTTCTACAGTGTTAATATAGTGCTGATTTCTAGTGCTTTTATATAGTGCTCCTTTAAAAAGCACATGTGCCTTTGCAATTTCTTAAACACTTACATCTTAAAGTTTGTGTTGAAAAAAAACATCAAAAGGTGAGAAAGAAAAAAAAACATATAGTGAGGTCAGAGCAACAAAATGTGCGCAAACATTAACTCACAAAGTAAACCAAATTGTGAACATCAAAAACTGTGCTTATTATAATGGCCAAACCCAATATCCTTATGTACAAACTTAAATGCAAACGTTTTCTACTTCAATACTTTGTTCTCATGATCTCTCACAGACCCCCCAAAACTTGGGTGGCTTGCACAGTTGTGCCTGGGGGTGAGCTAGGGTTGTCCCCCACCAAATCTACAGTGGAGGAACTAGGCTGGTCAGGAGATCTTTTGGAGGTAAAAACAGCTTCTTCCGAACATTCACCCAATTGATCATAGGTCAGTCTCTTAGGTGGGTGAATGACTCTCCTTTCCCTCTGTTCCCGTGGAGGCATGCTCTCAGAGGTGCTAGGATCAGGCACTTCTGAGGATTCTTCAATGTCCCCCTCCTCATGTTCCAACACAGAGGAACCTGATGGTTCAAGAGAGGTCAGTTCTTCTTCAGAGAAGGGTGCAACCTCCTCCTCAGAACCTTCATCCTCAGCTGCTTCTTCTGGAAGCATATGAAAGGGTATGAATTCAGGGGCTTCTGCCCGAAGGGCTCCTCTATCAGCCAAGTCAGATGAAGACAGGGAGGCAGGTGTGGGTTCTGGCAACTGAGATGACCACAACCAGTCGGGTACCTCCTCTTCATCTTCCAAATCTTCAGATGGAGAACTTCCCTCTCCCTCTTCTTGATAACAGTGGTCCAACTGGTAGAGAAGTTCAGCCGCGTTCTCCGTCCGACCAAACACATCTTGCAGAATGTCCAAATAATCCTGTGCAGTGCAGTTCTTCTTGCTAAGCTTTAGATTACGTACAGCCTCTAATGCAGGTCCCCTTAAACTCTCTGTGATTCTCTGCTTCTTGTGCTGTTCTGGTACCTCCCATTCCTCCAAAGCCTGAGTGGCGGTATCTAACCACTCTTCGAACCCATCTTCTGCTGAAGGCACAGGCTGTTTCCCAGAGAATGTCCGGAGCTTCCTATATCCAGTCATCAAATAGCTCGAGGAGTCCCTACTACATTTTGCCACAATCTCCCCAAGAACAGCACACAGTTCTGAGCTAAAAGTCGACAAAGGTGATGACTCAGGATGCCCTTCTTGGACACCTTTTTCTTGGCTGGATACCCCAGGGGTGGTGGATGAGGGACCCGCAATAGGAACTCCTGGATGTATCAGGAAAAGTTCTGTTTGGTCAGTAGTTTTTACACTGTTTCCGTTGAAATAATCAGGGACCCCCTTCCTCCACTCACACAGTGCATACGTGTGTGGGACAGTGGTGTCAGTTTTCATGTCAATCACCCAAAATTTCCTGTCTGTGGATAGTGCCCTCAAAACAGGGAGGAGCTTTTCTTCAGTCCAGGCTTCTCCCTTGATTTCAACCACCAGGCCATTTTCCACTATGACATTCTCTTCCTTGCACCACTCAGCAGCAGCGACAGGATCCATTTCTGCGTGGGAGGGAATTCTATGGCTGAGAGGGTTGTATTGCAGGACTGTAGAAATCCCGGACGAGCCCCCACGTGTAGCACCACCCCCGCAGGAGCTGCTGATTATATTATTGGGTCTACACCCTGCCTAACAACCCAATCAAATTGGCTCGATCCCTCCTCAGGCACAACTGACCCAGAATAGGACTGGACTATCAAATAGATACACAGGTTGGAATACAATACTTCACTATGCAACAATACCTTGTTACCTTCTTGAATAGTAGTCCTTCTGGGTGACACAATGGAACAACGCACAAGATTGTAATTAACCAAACTTAGTTTACTATATATCAAATTGAATAGGGGAGATACAATACAATACAATACAAGTCCATAAAAGGTTATTTAAAACAGCTTTAAAAAGGTAAAAGAATACCCCCACACTCCTCCTGCATTAAGGCTAGACACAGTACCAGGTAGGTGGGCCTATCTGAGTCCCTCCCCCAGAGTTCTCTTCTTTCTTGTTGATCTTCGCTAGCAAGGTTATTGAATAGAGCTCATTTGTAATCCAGATTAGGAATAAAGATCAAGAGAGAGAAAACAACGAGCTGTTAGTTGTCACCGCAGGGTGTCTGCGTAACTGAGCAATAACTTCTGCGAGAGAGATAAGCCTCTGGCGACTCCTTTACAGACCTTATTGTTTGTCTATGAGTCTCCTGAGAGAGTATGGTGATAAACCCCGGGGTTTTATCACCTCCTGCTGCGCTACCGCTATCTGTAGATAAAACTGTCTCTTCAGCAGATAAAGTCAGTTATTGGGCGTGTGCCCTCTCACCAACAGAAGTTTCTCCTTCGCGCGCTTCCACTGCGGTCTCAGTCCTTTGGCTATATGCCAGCCGCGCGGGGTCCTTCTGGCGGATGACTTCCGGTCTCGGCAAACAGCAGTATGACCTCCAGGAATGTGCCTCGTGCTTGAGATGGGACGGTTCCACGTCGTCCCTCCAGGCTAAAAGGCTCTGGCCCAATATCCAGTGTCAGTCCTTCACTCTCGCTCGCTGGTTCCTCAGAGTCCAGCGCAGAAAGGCCCCCCCCTTCGCGCGCTTCTCTCTTCCTTTAAATAACCTCCCCCATAGTGCCGTGCGGTGCAGCCGTGCACCCTGGATCTTGCAAAGCAGCCTGGGAGATGTAGTTTCTTCATCTTGTGAAAAGGAAGTCACAGCCCGGGAAATTCCATGCAGCTACCACTAGAGGGAGCCTAGTTCCTGGATCTTGCAAAGCAGCCTGGGAGATGTAGTTTCTTCATCTTGTGAAAAGGAAGTCACAGCCCGGGAAATTCCATGCAGCTACCACTAGAGGGAGCCTAGTTCCTGGATCTTGCAAAGCAGCCTGGGAGATGTAGTTTCTTCATCTTGTGAAAAGGAAGTCACAGCCCGGGAAATTCCATGCAGCTACCACTAGAGGGAGCCTAGTTCCTTCCCACATATCAAACAGTGTCTTTAGGCATGTTTAACCCCGCTACATATGTCTTCTTGGAAACACTTTGATCAGTACAATATAGTTATATAAATAATATGTCCAAGGGTAGCATTTAAAACAAGTCAACAGGTGGATTCAACAATCACGCTGATGTAAACAAAAATGAAAGAACACTGCACGACATACAGTGTGATAAACAAGTGTTGTTGGTAATATGATGAGATACCTAATCATTTATTTACTTAAATATTTAATGAGTATAATTCTAAAGGTTTAAAATCACAGGTTATATATATTGCTTTTATATACATAGTTTTCCAATGCAGTTTTTTTATCTTGGAAAATCTCTCCCAGACTGGGACGAGGAAATGGACACCTCCTCCAGCTTTCAGAGTTTTTTTTAGAGTCCCTATTAGTTTTCTAAAGCAGACTACTAAATAGTAGTGATGAGCCAAACACCCCCCTGTTCGGTTCACATCAGAACACTGCAAACAGGGGAAAAGTTTGTTTGAACAAACAAACTGTATTGAAGTCTATGGGATTTGAACATCAAAAATCAAAAGTCCTCATTTTAAAAGCTTAAATGCAAGTTATTGCTCAACTAAAGTGTATGGGGGTCCGCGTACTGACCTGGGGAACATGTAGCAATGCAAAAAAATGTTTTAAAAATGATAATTTTTAAAGGAGCAGTGATATACTGATTGTAATGATGCTTAAAGTGAAACTATAAAAATGAAAAATTCCTTTAAATATCGTGCCTGGGGGGTCCCCTTGATGTCCCTGTAAAGTAGCACATCTGTACAATGCATATAGCCTGCTGCAGCAATACTGACATTTCTAAAGAAAAAAATGTCATATACAAATTTACATACAAAATTTCAAATCGCATGTACTTGTCATGCAGGTGCAGAAAAATTGGGCCTTTGGTGTTGGTGGTGCCTGAACACCGCAACCCCTCGCAGTTTCTCTTGCTGGTCGCAGGAAGGGGCCATGCTAGTAAAAATTCCATATGAATTTGAAATCGCATGTACTTGTCATACAGGTTACAGAATAATTGGGCCTTGGTTGTTGGTGGTGCCTGAACACTGCAACCCCTCGCATTTACTCTTGCTGGGCACAGGAACGGGCCCTGCTGGTAAAAATTCCATACAAATTTGAAATCGCATGAACTTGTCATACAGGTGCAGAAGAATTGGGCCTAGGTTGTTGGTGGTGCCTGAACACCATAACCCCTCACAGTTACTCTTACTGAGCAAAGGAACGGGCCCTGCTGGTAAAAATTCCATACGAATTTGAAATTGGCAAAGATCAAGTCTGTTATCTGTTCCCATCAGTGATCTACTGGGGGCGCTGTGCTGTCACCTGACCTGGCCAAGATTGGGTGGTGGCTATGCAAACCTGCTGGAGTGATGGGGACCTGGAAGGTTAGTATCGGCAGTAGCAATCGACCGATATCAGTTTTCCGTTGCCGATACGGATATTTTGGTCATCGCATATCGGTATCGACCGGTATTGGCCGATATTTTTGCACATTTAAAATTTTGCTAAATAAACACAAATTTCGACACAAATCTGTTACTGAACATGTAAATCTTTATATATTAACATTTGTAACATTAAGGGCTCATTCTTCACACCTTAACTGCATGAAAACTGATAGGAAAACTTCATTTGCAGGGACTTTTCACATCATCTGATAAACTGCTGCAGATACTAAACTAAGCATGCCAATATCTTCTATGCAGGATGTGGAAACCTTACAAGCCGTCCTGAACAAAATAATGGGGTGGGCAACTACATGGCAGATGAGGTTTAATGTTGAAAAATGTAAAGTAATGCACTTGGGTGCCAGAAACCGGAAAGCAAGCTACTCACTAGGGGGGGGGGACCTCTGGGTGAGTCTAGGATGGAAAAGGACCTGGGGGTACTTGTAGACAACAGGCTTGGCAGTGGCATGCAATGCCAAGCCGCTGCAAGCAAAGCCAACAGAATACTGGAATGCATAAAAAAGGGGATTCACTCCAGAAATAAAGAGATTATTCTCCCTGTCTACAAGACTCTGGTCCGGCCACATCTGGAGTATGCTGTCCGGTTCTGGGCACCGGTCCTCAGGAAGGATGTGCTGGAACTGGAGAGAGTCCAGAGAAGGGCAACAAAAATAATTAGGGGAATGGAGGACATCAGCTATGAGGAAAGACTACAAGCACTGGACTTATTCTATCTCGAGAAGAGACGAGTGAGGGGGGATATGATATCAATGTACAAATACTGTACTGGCGACCCTAGCATAAGGAGCAATCTAATCAGAGAAAGGGAATACAATAAGACACGTGGCCACTCACTAAAACTAGAGGAAAGGCGGTTTAACCTTGAAATACGTAGGGGGTTCTTCACTGTAAGAGCAGTAAGGATGTGGAATTCTCTTCCACAAGCAGTGGTATCAGCAGGGAGCATCGATAGTTTAAAAAAACAATTAGATGGGCACCTTAAAGACCACAACATAGAGGGGTATACAATGTGCGGTTAACAGCAAACACACACACACACACATCAACGGTTGAACTGGATGGACGGATGTCTTTTTTCAACCTCACTAACTATGTTGTCCATACCTACCTTCCTTAGTTTGAACAGTAAGCGTTTGTGGGGAACGGTGTCAAAGGCCTTTGCAAAGTCCAGATACACCACATCCACAGGCTTACCTTTATCTAGGTGGCAGCTCACTTCATCATAGGTTAATACATTGGCTTGGCAAGAACGATTTTTCATGATCACTACTAATAATACCATTTTCATTACTAAAGTCTTGTATGTGGTCCCTTAACATCCCCTCCAAAATCTTGCAGACTACTGATGTTAGGCTGACTGGCCTATAGTTACCCGGGATATATTTCGGCCCTTTTTTAAATATTGGTACCACGTTGGCTTTTTTTCCAATCAGCTGGCACCATACCCATCTGTAAACTATCCTTAACCACTTAAGCACCGGAAGATTTTACCCCCTTCCTGACCAGGCCCTATTTTGCGATTCGGCACTGCGTGACTTTAACGGACAATTGCGCAGTCGTGTGACGCTGCACCTAAACAGATTTGACGTCCTTTTTTCCCCACAAACAGAGCTTTCTTTTGGTGGTATTTGATCACCTGTGCAATTTTTTGATCATTGCACAGGCGCTATAAACAAAAAAAAAGCGACAATTTTGCAAAAAATAACAATATTTTTCACATTTTTTTTATATGAAATTCCCCAAAAAAAAAAAATCAAAATTTTGTAACATTTTTGGCCAATTTGTTTTCTGCTACATATGTTTGGTAAAAAAAAAATTGCAATAAGCGTATTTTGATTGGTTTGCGCAAAAGTTATTGCGTTTACTAACTAAGGGAAAGATTTTTGTCATTTTTGTTGTTTTTTTTTAACGAGTAATGGCAGCGATCTGCGATTTTTTTTTGCAGGACTGCGACATTGCGGTGGACAGATCGGACCCTTGACTGACATTTTTGACACTTTTAGGGGTACCAATGACATTACTACAGTAATCAGTGCTATACATATGCACTGTTACTGTCAAAATGACACTGGCAGGAAAGGGGTTAACTTTATTAGTGATGCAGTGGCTAAGTGTGTCCCTAGGGGCGTGCTTCTTACTGTGCAGGGATGGGGCTTTTCATGTAACAGCAGAGATCTACGATCCTACATAGCAGGACCGTATGATCTCTGCTGTTACACAAGGGAGAATGACAGGCGGGTTTGTTTACATTAGCCGCCTGCCTTTATCCCTCTGTAACGGATGATCGCTAGTGACAGGTGGACATCGGGTCCGCCGGTCACTCGCGCTGAGGTGTCCGTGAACGAGCGGGGGCGGTAGCGCGCCTCCGGCGGTGCGCGCTCACCCCCTATTGGCTCACAGGCCGATAGGTCACTTTGCCTGCATGGGGCTGATTGCCGCAGTATATGTACAAGCGGTTAAAGATCAAGAATAATGGTCTGGCAATCACCTGGCTGGGCTCTTTAAGAACCCTCGGGTGCAAGCCATCCGGTCCCGGTGATTTATTTATGTTAAGACTCCCTAGTTTAGTTCTAAGTCTATCTTCTGTTAGCCATGGCGGTACTTCCTGAGGTGTATTATTTAGTTTGGCCTTACAAACTGGTTTAGTGTAGCCCCCTAATTCTTTTGTGAAGACTGAAGAGAAGAAATTATTTAACACTACCGCCTTTTCTCTGTCCTCTGTGGCCAAATCTCCTTTGTTGTCTTTTATGGGGCCAATGTGTTCTGGCCTCGCTTTCTTACTGTTTATATACTTAAAGAATTTCTTGGGGTTCCTTTTACTCTCCTCCGCTATATGTCTCTCGTGTTCTATTTTAGCCGCCTTGATTTCGTCTTAACATTTCTTATTATACTCTTTGTAATGCTTGAGTGTCCATGGTCACCTGTTAAAGGTCTTCTGTTTTGTTCATATAATGGTTCCACTTCATAAACATGAAAGAGGAGGACAGAGGAGCAGAGAGCGAGAGGTATCTTCTAGCATGGGAAGCAAGTCTTTTGTAGCGTGCCTAATTTTCTTTCCACCACTGAAGAGGATCACGTCTTCTGTCAATTACTGGTTCCTTCAAATAGAGATGAAGTTCATCATCCAGGCTCATTATTGCAGATTCAGAAGAAATTGAATCCTCCACATGAGGCCCCAATAAAACACTGAAAATATCCTGATCAATTCAACCACGATGTAGAAGATTCTCTTCTGTGCGTTGACGTACTTTTGGACGTTCTGTTTTTGCAGCATGCTGCTCTTTATAAAAAATATTTTTCTGGACTTGTCTTTTCGGCAGGAACCTCCTGCACCTCCTGTTGAATATTTTCTGTCAGCCATTTTTTTGCTTTTATATAAAACACACAGAGGAGCGCACCAACCTAGTGCATTATCCCGAGACAAATAATTTATTAGATAAAAGCACAGTAAGTAATGTACTCACAAAAACAGCAAGAAATTGTGCATCACAGATCACTGTACATTCCATCCAATGTATTAATACGTATGGATGTAACAGTCACTGAAGATCCTGTGGGCTGACGCGTTTCAAGGAATTCCTCTTCTTTGGAATGGCCTTTGCCAATACATTATCAGAAGAGAAAGCATGGTTCTTGTATCGAGGATTCAAAAGACTTGCAAGCACATTTTTAATCTGTTCATGCTTCTCAAAACATATATCAATCAAAGCTCTTTGGCTTGACAGACCATCATTTGAAAGTTGGAGGCTGTTGTGTGCCATGACACTGAGGTATGACATATCAGTAAGCCTTATTCCTTTCCGCATGTTTGCTCCACTGTCTCGAAGTAGCACAAGCATAACTCAATCTTTGTTGATTCCCCTGTCTTTCAGCATGCCTAGAAACATTTCTCTACTGTACTCCCTGTACTCCCCAGTGTGGGATTCTTGCATCACTTTTGTATTCAGCACCAATTGCCTTTTCGTCCATCCGCTGTCAATGAAGTGGCATGTAAGAATCATTAGTGACTCTGACTCTGTTTGTCCTGACTAGCAGTCAGTCGTGAATGAGAGTGAGTTGCCAGCATTCTCTGGTTGCAGCATAGCCTTTACTTTATCAACGACCTTTTGGTGAAGCTTTCCCAGCATTTCGGTTTGATAATACTTCTCACTGTTCAGTGTGTAGCTTGGCTCAAGTATGGACATCGACCGCTTAAATCCTGAGTCAGACACCATTGTAAATGGCTGGTTATCAGTGACAATCATCTCTGTGATTACTCTGTCCAACAGTTGGGATATTTCATCTGAATCTAGACAGTGACAACTGTTTTTCTTCATAAACATATCTGTTATTGTTGTCTGGGATAGTGGAGGAGGTATTTCAAAATCACATTGATATTCATTTTTTTTTTTTGTGCTGTATGATATAATTCAATATGATGAACTCTTAGATGGGCCCAAAGATTTGACATATTTTTGTTTTTTTCAGGTTACTGATCCCATGCTTATGTCGTTTGTACATGGTGGAATTTTTGGTGGGTGAAATAGGGAAAGATGGGGGGAGAGTTATGGCAGAGGATAAGAAGGTTCCTATATTACAAACAACCATTGGAAATGGTACCATTTGTACCAAAATTAAAAATATCCAAAATAAGTGGGCAAAATGTGACAATGAATTAAAGTGTTTTTTCACCAATGCCAGAAGTCTGCCAAACAAAATAGGTGAGTTGGAAGCTCTGGTGTACGAGGAGAACTATGACTTAATTGGTATTGCTGAATCTTGGCTTCATTCTTCACATGACTGGGCTATTAATATATCTGGCTATGCTCTCTTTCAGAAAGACAGGGTAAAACGGAAGGGTGGTGGTGTCTGTCTCTATGTGAGAAGTGATCTCAAAATGAGTGTAAAAGATGATCTAGTTGATGGAGAGTGTGCTGAGTCTGAAGCAGTATGGGTTGAAATGTACATGGGTGTGCGTAATACAAAGATTATCATTGGCGTTTGTTATAGACCTCCCAGTATTAATGAGGAGGTGGAGACTCAGCTCCTGGCACAGATAGAAAGGGCTGCAAGGGCTGGGACAGTGTTAATAATGAGGGATTTTAACTACCCAGACATTGACTGGAGTAAAGGCACTGCTGGGATAGTTAAAGGGCAAAAATGTATAAACCTATTACAAGACAATTTTATGGTGCAGTTTATTGAAGCCCCCACTAGAAATAATGCTCTGTTGGACCTGGCAATCTCTAACCATGCAGAGCTTATTATTAATGTTCATATAAAAGAACATCTGGGTAGTAGTGACCATAACATGCTTTCAATTAATGTTAGCTGTAAGCAAAAAACGCATACAGGAAAAACATAAACACTTAACTTTAAGAGAGCAAATTTTCCAAGGATGAGGGCTGCTCTCCAGGATTTAGATTGGGAGGGAATATTGGCACCGATGAACACAGAACAGAAATGGGAAATTTTCAAAAAGACTTACTGCAAAGTATATTCCCATGGGTAATATGTTTAAAAGGCTAAAAATAAAACCTATGTGGCTCACTGCCAAAGTTAAAAAGCTATAAATAAAAAGAAAAGAGCTTTTAAAAAATATAAAAATGAAGGAACACTATCCTTGTTTAATTGTTACAAAGAATATAACAGAATATGTAAAAAGGAAATCTAGGACGCAAAAATTCAAAATGAACGACAGAGTGCAAAAGATAGTAGGATAAACCCCAAAAAATTCTTCAAATATATTAGGTCAGGTCTGAGCATGTAGGCCCTTTACAAAATAATCAGGAGCGGGTGACTAGGGACAAAGAGAAGGCAAATTTATTAAATACTTTCTTCAGCTCTATGTATACAAAAGAGCATGGGGGAGCTCATGACTAGGGTTGAGCGAACCCGAACTGTAAAGTTCGGGTTCGTACCGGACTTTAGGGTTTTTGGTACCCGGACCCCAACCTGAACATCTTATTGAGTTCGGTGTTCAGCAATTTAATGGCGCGTTAAAAAAAGATGCAGGGCAGCCAATCCACAAGCGTTTAACTGGTGTGCCCTTAGAAGCCATCACAGCCATGCCTACTAATAGCATGGCTGTGATTGGCCAGTGCAGCATGTGACCCAGCCTCTATATAAGCTGGAGTCACATAGCTCCGCACGTCACTCTCCTCTATCTAGTGTAGGGAAAGGCTGCGGCTGCTGTTTTGAGGGAGAGAATAGGATAGGAGGACGGAATCTTTATTCTTTAATCAGAACTTCAACTCAGCGATCTACATAGATTTTGTTGTGTACTAGGGAAAGGCTGCGGTTGCAGCTTTGAGGGAGAGAATAGAAGGAGGACAGAATCTTTATTCTTTAATCAGAACTCACAGTTCACAATCTTTTTACCATGCCCTGATCCCAGTGACAGCGAAAAAATACTTTTATCCGTCTGTTAGTTAGGTGGGCGGCGTGGGTCATTTTATGAAAGCTCAGTGCACCAGCATATTCAGTGTACATTTTAAGCTATATATAGCTATAATTTTCTGGGTTTTTAAAAACACCCTTTTTGCGCTAAAATCCACAATTTTATAGCCCTTGCTTGCTGCATCTGTACGTGTAGAATTCAAGCGTTATATACTGCTGTCATAATGCGTTAGTAAAAAAGCACCCTTTTTGGGCAAAATATACAACATACTGTTGTTCTATTCTGCTATACAAAAAACACCCATTTAGGGCAAAAAAAATAAATAAATTTGCAGCGTTTGCTGCATATGTTACTGTGAGATACACCCTTTACTTATTGTTGTTCTATTTTGCTACTCAAAAAACACCCATTTAGGGGAAAAATCTTAAATTGCAGCCTAGTCTGTATCTGTACATGTGAGATGCACCCTTTAGATACTGTTGTTCTATTCTGCTATTCAAAAAACACCCATTTAGGGCAAGATCCTAAATTTGAGAAATATGAGGAGAACGTCAAAAAAGGGACGTGGCCCGGTCGTAGTGCTGCCAGTGGAGCTCCTGTGTCATGGAGAAGACGTGGTCGATCTGTGCCAGCTACACGCACAAGTGAAACACCTTCCTCAGGTGCGAGTAGGCAAAAGAACCTACAGCAGTATTTGGCGTGGCTCTACGAATGTTGAGGCCAGAACAAGTACAGGCGATAGTAGATTGGGTTGCTGACAGTGCCTCCAGTGCAGTCACATTGTCTCCCACCCAGTCTCCTGCTGAAAGATCAGAGTTGGCACCTGCAGCTGATGTCCATCAGTCTTTCACCTCACCCCATTGCAAATCAGCCAAGCAGTCTGAGCCCCAAGTCATGCAGCAGTCTCTTCTGCTTTTTGATGACTCTGTTAGCATGGTTTCCCAGGGCCATCCACCTAGCCCTGCCCCAGAAGTGGAAGAGATTGAGTGCACCGATGCCCAACCACTTATGTTTGAAGATGAGTACATGGGAGGACCTTTGCAGCACGTCTCGGATGATGACTAAACACAGGTGCCAACTGCTGCCTGCGGCTTTTGGAATTGTGCAGACCGACAAGGAGGGCAGGGGAGAAGACTGGGTGGAAGTTGATGTGGAGGACGATGAGGTCCTCGGCCACACATGCAATCAACATCATGCACGTGACCTGTGTAGTTCGGAGGAAGAGGCGGTGGTTGCACAGAGCCACCAGCACAGCAGAAGAGGGAGCAGGGTGCATAAGCGGAGTGGCTGTCCCCTATACAGTATGCCTGCTACTGCCCAATGCAGCAAGGGACCAAGCACACCAAAGCCAGCTCCAAGGAGTTGTCTAGCATGGCAGTTCTTCAGACAATGTGCTGATGACAAGACACGAGTGGTTTGCACGCTGTGCAATCAGAGACTGAAGAGAGGCATAAACATTCTCAACCTAAGCAAAACCTACATGACCAGGCTTCTAAGTGCAAAGCACGAGCTGCAGTGGAGTAGACACCTCAAAAACCAAGAAAGGTCTCTGGCTCCTCATGCTTCCTCTTCTGCTGCAGTCTCGGCCTCTTTCCGTCATTCCGTCTGGTGGAGACGCAGAGTTTTAAAAGCCTTATGGCGGTGGCTGTCCCACAGTACGTCGTGCCCAGCCACCACTACTTTTCCAGGCGAGCCATCCCTTCCCTGCACAACCAAGTGGGGGACAAAATCAGGTGTGCACTGCCCAACGCCATCTGTGGCAAGGTCCACCTAACTACGGATACGTGGACCAGTAAGCACGGTCAGGGACATTATATATATCTCCCTAACACTGGGTAAATGCAGTGGTGGCTGGGCCTGAGGCGGATAGCAGTTTGGCACATGTCCTTCCACCACCGAGGCTTGCTGGGCGCTTCAGTTTGCCTCCTGTTGCTAACCCCTCCTATTCTGCTTCCTCATCCTCTACCGCCTCCTCATCTGGTCAGCGTAACACCTTCACCACCAACGTCAGCACAGCCAGGGGTAAATGACAGCAGGCAGTTTTAAAACTTGCCTGTTTGGGGGAAAACCCCCACACCGCGCAGGAGTTGTGGAGGGGCATTGAACAACAGACTGATGAGTGGTTGGTGCCAGTGAGCCTCAAGCCCGGCCTGGTGGTGTGCGATAATGGGCAAAATCTCGTAGCAGCTCTGGGAACAGCCGGTTTGACACACATCCCTTGCCTGGCGCATGTGCTGAATTTGGTGGTGCAGAGGTTCCTTAAAAATTACCCTGATATGTCAGAGCTGCTGCTGAAAGTGCGAGCCTGTGCGCACTTTCGGCATTCTCACCCTGCTGCTGCTCGTCTGTCAGCGCTGCAGCGTAACTTCGGCCTTCCCGCTCACCGCCTCATATGTGACGTGCCCACAAGGTGGAACAAGGCGATAGTGGAGCTTCAGCTGCAGCACAAACGCGTGAGTCGCTCTGCAGAACAGCACCACTTCACCACCAATAACTGGGCCTCCATGCGAGACCTGTGTGCCTTGTTGTACTCCACCAACATGGCCAGTGCCGATGACGCTGTTTTCAGCGTTACTATCCCACTTCTATGCCTCCTTGAAAAAACTATTTGGGCGATGATGGAAGAGGATGTGGCACAGGAGGAGGAGGAGGAAGAGGGATAATTTCCAAGGCTTTGAGGGCAGTCATTCACAAGTGGCTCAGAGGGTGGGTTCCTGCACCCACAAACGCCAGGTACACAATTCTCCAGCAAGGGCACAGTTCTGGAGGATGCCGAGGTGGAGGATGAGGAGATGGAGGAGGAGGAACCATGTTCACAGCAGGGTGGCACCCAGACCAGCTCATGGCCATCACTGGTGCGTGGCTGGGGGGGTACAGAGGACACAGACGATACACCTCCCACAGAGGACAGCTTTTCGTTGCCTTTGGGCAGCCTGGCACACATGAGCGATTACATGCTGCAGTGTCCCCGCAACGACCGGCGAGTTTCCCACATTATAACTTGTGCTGATTACTGGGTGGCCACGCTGCTGGATTCCCGTTACAAGGACAACGTACTGTCCTTAATTCCCTCACTGGAGCTTGATCGTAAGATGCGTGAGTACAAGACGGGCTGCTGGTGGCATTCCCACCTGACAGCGGGGGCACAGTGGAAGCACAAGGCGAAGGCAGAGGAGGAGGAAGAGGTAGCCAACGCAGCCGGGGGAACCGCCAGCACCTCAGAGCATGGCCGAAATGTGGAAAAGCTTTGTCAACATGCCGCAACAACCAGCACCACCAGCTGATATAGAACGTCTTAGCAGGAGGCAGCATTTCACCAACATGGTGGAGCTCTATGTGTGCACAGGCCTAGACGTGCAGAATGACGGGTCTTCTCCCTTCAACTTCTGGGTCTCCAAAATGGGCATATGGCCTGAGCTTGCCCTTTACGCCTTGGAGGTGCTGGCCTGCCCTGCAGCCAGTGTATTATCTGAACGTGTATTTAGCATGGCAGGGAGCGTTATCACAGACAACCTGTCCAGAGCCAATGTGGACAAGCTCATTAAAATGAACCAGGCATAGATCCCACAGGACTTGTCCTTACCTTGTGCAGAATAGACATGTATACCGGCCTTACCCAGCCATTGTTGTATTTTTGATCTTTCTCACTCTTTTGAGGTGTACCCTAATTTAAAAAAAAATAAAATTAAAAACAAAAACCAGTGTTGGCTACCTCGTCCTCCTCCACCGCCGCCGCTTCCACCTACACCGCCATATCCACCTACACCGCCATATCCACCGCCACCTCAAGCTCCTACTCCATATGGACCTACATCAAGATTATTATTTTTTATTTTTATGTATTTTATGTTATTTTAAGTTATTTCCCTATCCACATTTGTTTGCAGAACACTTACCATGTTCTTAACAACATTTTGCTGCCATTTACAGCCCTCTAGCCCTTTCCATTACTTTTTTAGAGCCATTTTGAAGCCATTTGACTTCAATGGGGTTCGGGGTCAAGTTTGGGTTAAGTTCGGGTGCCGAACTCAAACTTTTTTGCGAAGTTCGGCCGAACCCGTCGAACCCGAACATACAGGTGTCCGCTCAATTCTACTCATGCCCATAATGAGGATGGTATTGACACAGCCCCAAATGATGCACAATGGCTCAAAAGTGATAATGATCCAGAAATATTTAGACAGAATAAGGGTGGATAAAGAGAAAGACAGAAGTGACCAGCGCTATGGAATATGTAGTGATAGTGAATAAATAATAGGTGTAAGCAGCCAACAACCAAACCCCGAGGAGTTAAAATTTCAATAAAGGTGCAGAGAAGTTGATACAGCGCTACCTATGAGTGATCAAGTGTCATAATAAATGATATGATAACTCAAAGTAATAAGCTCCAAACTAAGAAATGACACCAAATAAAATAAGTGCGTCACAGTATTAATCCAATTGAAACCACTGGATCTGACTGTGTATGGTGACCTCGTGTAAAGTGCAAATAAATAAACAAAAATTCCAAACCAAGTGATTGATTTATTCCAAAACTCTTTGTACAATGCAAAGTCTAGTGGACATTAGTGGTTACTGTAAATGAAATTAGTGTCCAAAAAAATAAAGGAATTCTGGTGATGCTATTGGTGAAAGTGATAAGCAATTCCCAATTGTGAATGAAAAAGTTGCAACCACCTGTGTGACCACTAGGTGTCGCAACGGATATACAACCTGTTATCGTGAATGTAGTAAAGCAGATTGTATGCAAATCCCAGGGGTTCCTCTCCTCGGCCAAGCAGGCGCAGGCTGGCTAGTTACACGGAGAGACAAAAGAGGGGAGCCCCATGATGCAGTATATATTTGTAAGTAATAAAGACGAGTGTAGAGACTCACAGTAAGGCTGTCTTTGATCAGTGTAGGTCCGCCGGGAAGCTTCCGCGTTCCACAGCTCGATGTTCCAAAACCGGAAGTGACGTATGACTACGCGTTTCGTCAGATGACGTCTGCTGGAGCGGCGTCACCATAGCGCACTCCCGGTTATTAAATAGCCTGCCCTTGTCATGGCAACCGAACGGCTTCCTGCCGCCATCTTGGTGCTCATTATTGTTGCCGATCGGGGGACATCTTGCTCCTCTCTGCAATGATAGCTACGTGCAGATAGAGAGGGGCGGCTATTTGTCATCATTTCAAAGCAGCCTCACCGAACCAATATAAAAAGCTTTATTGTTAGAATTTAAAAGAAATTGTGTACTGAAAAATGTTTAAAAATAAACTTAAAAATGCCAAACATCCTGAATGGTAAAAAACAGAGGGAATCAATAGAAACCAAGTCAGGTGTTGGATGTAATGAGGGGTGGCGGGGTAAAACCGATGTCAGCCATTTTTTTTAGAAGAGATAATATGTATTCTGCCTTCTTTTAAAGCCCCAAGGTTTATATAAAAAGAATTATCTGACACTAGTATAATAATAGTATAATGTTGGATAAAAAATAAAAATAAATAGTTATTCAAAAATCCGATCCCATATAATTGTACCAATGGCTCAAAAAACTCTCTGGAGATGTATTCTCTAATATCTTGATGGGAAATATTGAATGTTATACGGACAAAAAGTTATTTGAGGTTTATTATGGTGCTAGATAAGAAGGATAAAAAGGATAAAAATAAAAAATACTAATAAACCCTAAAATTTCAACGCTGGAGGAAAAAATCATATGGTGATGCTGGATGAGAAGGATCATAGGTATTTAGTTGAGAAAAGCGGATCCCATGAAGATATTCATTATTTTATTAAAGGCTTGTTGCACACGGGGGTGAAATGGAGTGGATGATGTTGGATGAGAAGGATCACGAGGAATTTTTTATATATATAGGAAAAAAACATGGAAGTGCTGTATTTGGAATGCGGAAGACCACCAATGTTTAAAAAGTTAAGATTGGATAAAAGGACTGGTGGAAATGTCATATTAAGAACATCATAAAAACATCATAAAAAACATCATAAAAAGACATCATAAAAAGGGACATCATAAGAAAAGGGAAGGACATCGTAAAAAAAGAGGCAACATCATAAAAAATGTCATAAAAAATGTCATAAAAAATGGGAGAGCATCATAGAAAGGGGAGAACATCATAAAAAAAGGGGGGGGGGGAAGACATTATAAAAAAAAGGGGGACATCATAAAAAAGGAGGGGTATTTTTGGAGCCCTGAGACTACAGACGAATCTGATAGACATGTAAAATATAAAAATATAAAAATATGTAAAAAATATCTCAGTTATACGTCTGTAATAAAACAGTTCAAGTCTATGTCGGCATTTAACCCATCAGGGCGCAATGATTTCATCAAAAAAATCCATTTCGTTTCGTTTTTAGAAATCATTCTTTTTTTATTACCTCCTCTCCAGTCCCCTCTTATTTTATCTATTCCATAGAAAGTCAAACCGGAGGGGTCTTGTGAGTGCACTTCCTTGAAATGTCTGGATAGAATATGCTTCTCAAACCCCTTTTTAATGTTTTTTATTTGTTCTCTGATTCTTATGTATAAAAGTCGAGTGGTTCTGCCTATATATTGTAGCCGGCAAGGGCATTCAATGACATAAGTCACATGCGTACTTGTACAAGTGATAGTATCTTTTATTTTATATTCCACACCGGTGGTATGAGATCTGAAATTCTTAATTTTCTTTGGTTGTCTCCTATTGGTTCTGCAGGGTAAACATTTTTGGCATCTGAAAAAACCATTACTGCTCGTAGGGAGAGAAATGGTTTTTGGTGGGTTTACCACATTATGTACTACCCTATCCTTTAGTGTGGGTGCTCTCCTGTAGACAGAAGATGGTCTACTCTGTAGAATTTTCTTCAGAGTTCTGTCCGCTGTGAGTATAGGCCAATGTTTTTTGATAATTGTAATATTGTAATAATTGTTTATGTTGTCTATTGAAACCAGTTGTGAAAGCAAACTCATGTTTGTTTTCTTTTTCCTTTCTTCCATTTTCTTTAATGAGATCCTCTCTTTTGGTATTTCTTACTAGTTTTTTTAGGTGTTCCAAATCCTTCTTCTTATAACCCTTTTCAATTAATCTTTGTATGAGTATATCTGCTTGGACGTCAAAGTCTTGAATATGGCTGCAGTTTCTCCTTATCCTTAAAAGTTGACCTTTAGGGATATTTCCCAACCACTTTGGGTGGTGGCAGCTCTTAATTGGGATATACTCATTCTTTTCAGTTTTCTTGAAGAAAGTCTTACTGGCTAATTTTCCTTCTTGCTTAAATAATTCCAGGTCCAAATAGGCCACTTTCTCTTGGTTCCAATTTCCTGTGAAAGTGATTCCGTATACATTGCTGCTGATTTCATCGCAGAAGGATTGTAATGTCTCCATACCTCCTCTCCAAAGTAAGATTATGTCATCTATATACCTGATGTCTTTTTTTGATGTTTTTATGATGTTCTTAATATGACATTTCCACCAGTCCTTTTATCCAATCTTAACTTTTTAAACATTGGTGGTCTTCCTTATCCTCCTTTTTTATATGATTATAGGTCTTCCGTTTTTACCTTTATCCGTAGGTTACGCATTGTCTTCCATTCCTCCTTTTTATGTTTTTATCCTTTATTTTAAAAGTTAAAAGTTTTTAACGTATATAAACTAAGTATTGAATTCTAAATCCTCCGTTAATACCCTCCCTTCGTATGGAATACAAATACAGCACTTCCATGTTTTTTTCCTATATATATAAAAAATTCCTTGTGATCCTTCTCATCCAACATCATCCACTCCATTTCACCCCCGTGTGCAAAAAGCCTTTAATAAAATAATGAATATCTTCATGGGATCCGCTTTTCTCAACTAAATACCTATGATCCTTCTCATCCAGCATCACCATATGATTTTTTTCTTCCAGCGTTGAAATTTTAGGGTTTATTAGTATTTTTAATTTTTATCCTTTTCATCCTTCTTATCTAGCACCATAATATACCTCAAATAACTTTTTGTCCGTATAACATTCAATATTTCCAATCAAGATATTAGAGAATACATCTCCAGAGAGTTTTTTGAGCCATTGGTACAATTATATGGGATCGGATTTTTGAATAACTATTTATTTTTATTTTTTATCCAACATTATACTATTATTATACTAGTGTCAGATAATTCTTTTTATATAAACCTTGGGGCTTTAAAAGAAGACAGAATACATATTATCTCTTCTAAAAAAAATGTCTGACATCGGTTTTACCCCGCCACCCCTCATTACATCCAACACCTGACTTGGTTTCTATTAAAAGATTCCCTCTGTTTTTTACCATTCAGGATGTTTGGCATTTTTAAGTTTATTTTTAAACATTTTTCAGTACACAATTCCTTTTTAAATTCTAACAATAAAGCTTTTTATATTGGTTCGGTGAGGCTGCTTTAAAATGATGACAAATAGCCGCCCCTCTCTATCTGCACGTAGCTATCATTGCAGAGAGGAGCAAGATGTCCCCCGATCGGCAACAATAATGAGCACCAAGATGGCGGCAGGAAGCCGTTCGGTTGCCATGACAAGGGCAGGCTATTTAATAACCGGGAGTGCGCTATGGTGACGCCGCTCTAGCAGAGGTCCTCTGACGAAACGCGTAGGGTGGAGTCCATTGCGTCATACATCACGTCCGGTTTTGGAACATCGAGCCGTGGAACGCAGAAGCTTCCCGGCGGACCTACACTGATCAAAGACAGCCTTACTGTGAGTTTCTACACTCGTCTTTATTACTTACAAATATATACTGCATCAAGGGTGGATAAAGCCCCTGGACCAGATGGCATCCACCCACGCATCCTAAAATAATTGTGCGCTGTAATTTCAAAGCCTTTGTTTCTAATTTTTAGGAACTCGTTAAGGACTGGAATAGTACCACTGGATTGGCGTGAAGCCAATGTGGTGCCTATATTTAAAAAGGGATCAAAGTCTTTGCCAAGTAACTATAGACCTGTTAGTTTAACTTCTATAGTTGGGAATATACTACATAAAAGACCACATAGATGAGTTCTTGCTGGAAAAAATATTTTAAGCAACGGACAGCATGGATTTATGAAAGACAGAAGTTGTCAAACAAACCTGATTTCTTTTTATGAGGAGGTAAATAAAACCTTGGACAGAAGGGTGGCTGTGGACATAGTATACTTGGATTTTGCAAAAGCGTTTGACACAGTTCCCCACACACGGCTAATGTGTAAGGTACAGGCTTGGAAAGATCAGTTTGTAAATGGATAGAAAATTGGCTAAAATATAGAATTCAGAGAGTAGTGGTTAATGATTCTTACTCTGAATGGTCTAAGGTTATCAGTGGTGTACCCCGACGTTCAGTGTTGGGACCCTTACTTTTTAATATCTTTATAAATGATATAGGGTCTGGGATTAAAAGTATAAGTTTCAATCTTTGCAGATGACACCAAGTTTTGCAGTGTAACAACTTCTTTACAGGATGTCTCCAACTTACAAGCTGACCTTAATGCACTGTTTCATTGGGCAACTATGTGGCAAATGAGGTTTAATGTTGATAAATGTAAAGTTATGCACTTGGGGGCTAAGAATATGCATGCAGCATACATACTAGGTGGAGCAGAACTGGGGGAATCCATAGCAGAAAAAGATCTGGGTGTTCTGGCAGATCATAAGCTTAATAATAGCATGCAATGCCAAGCTGCGGTTTCCAAAGCAAGCAAAGTCCTTTCTTGTATTAACAGAGGCATGGATTCCAGAGAGAGAGATATCATTTTGCCCCTGTACAAATCATTAGTAAAACCTCATCTGGAATATGCAGTTCAGTTTTGGGCACCAGTTCTTAAAAAAGGATATCGGGGAACTGGAGAAAGTGCAGAGAAGGACAACCAAACTGATAAGAGGGATGGAGGAGCTCAGCTATGAGGAAAGATAAGAGGAACTGAATTTATTCTCTCTTGAGAAGAGGAGATTAAGGGGGGATATAATCAACATGTACAGTATAAATACATAAGGGGTCCATACAGAGAACTTGGTGTTGAGTTGTTCACTTTAAGGTCAACACAGAGGACAAGGGGCACTCTTTACGTCTAGAGGAAAACAGAGTTCGTCTCCAAATACAGAAAGGTTTCTTCACCGCAAGAGCTGTGAAAATGTGGAATAGACTCCCTCCAGAGGTGGTTCTGGCTAGCTCACTAGATTGCTTTAAAAAAGTCCTGGATTCTTTCCTGGGTGTACTTAATATAAGGGGGTACTAAAAATGTTTTAGGTAAAGTTGATCCAGGGAATATCCGATTGCCTCTCGGGGGATCAGGAAGGACATTTTTTTCCCCTGCTGTAGCAAATTGGATCATGCTTGAGTTTTTTCGCCTTCCTCTGGATCAACTGCGGGTATAGGATTGTGTATATGGGATTGTATGGCTGTTTTTTCTTGGTTGAACCAGATGGACTTGTGTCTTTTTTCAACCTGACTAACTATGTATCTATGTGTTGCACAATGCTGCTTTTCCTGGAGAAGGTTGAGACGAGAAATAGTCCCAGACCACACTTTTACTTTTTTTCTCCTCATCCATCTCCATTTCAATTTGAAAGACACAAAAAAAGATAAAAAAAATGGCTTGCTGAGGTTGCTGGCATCCTGTTCTGGGTTAGTGGCTGATGCCTGGCAGTGTGGGTGGCTTGCTTGCTGGCACCCTGTTGTGGGGTGGCTGGCTGTTGACACCCTGTTGTGGGTTGGTGGCTGCTGGCACCCTGTTGTGGGTTGGTGGCTAACGCTTGGCAGTGTGGGCCTCCTGCTTGCTGGAACCCTGTTGTGGGGTGGCTGGCTGCTGGCACCCTGTTGTGGGTTGTTGGCTGACACCTGGCAGTGTGGGCCGCTTGCTTGCTGGCACCCTGTTGTGGGGTGGCTGGCTGCTGGCACTCTGTTGTGGGTTGGTAGCTGACGCCTGACAGTGTGGGTGACTTGCTTGCTGGCACCCTGTTGTGGGGTGGCTGGCTGCTGCCACCCTGTTGTGGGTTGTTGGCTGACACCTGGCAGTGTGGGCCACTTGCTTGCTGGCATCCTGTTGTGGAGTGGCTGGCTGCTGGCACTCTGTTGTGGGTTGGTAGCTGATGCCTGGCAGTATGAGTGGCTTGCTTTCTGGCACCCTGTTGTGGGATGGCTGGCTGCTGCCACCCTGTTGTGGGTTGGTGGTTGACACCTGGAAGTGTGGGTGACTTGCTTGCTGGTACCCTGTTGTGGGGTGGCTGGCTGCTGGCACTCTGTTGCGGGTTGGTAGCTGACGCCTGGCAGTATGGGTGGCTTGCTTTCTGGCACCCTGTTGTGGGATGGCTGGCTGCTGCCACCCTGTTGTGGGTTGGTGGTTGACACCTGGCAGTGAGTGGCTGGCTTGGTGTCACCCTGTTGTGGGTGGCTGGCTTGCAGGAACACTGTGGGGGGTGGATGGCTTGGTGTCACCCTGTTGTGGGTGGCTGGCTTGCAGGAACACTGTGGTGGGTGACTGGCTTGCTGGAACACTGTGGTGGGTGGCTGACTTGGGGTTACCCTGTTGTGTGGGTGGCTGGCTTGGTGTCACTCACTCACTCACCCTGGCCTGTTGTGGGTGGCTGGCTTGCTGGAACACTGTGTGGTTACTCACTAGTCACGGTGGCAGGTGGCTGGCCTGGTGTCATCTGGGTGGCTGGTTTGCTAGCTGGAACCCTGTTGTGGGGTGGGTGGCTGGATGCTGGTCTGGCATCCTGTTCTGTTGTGGGTCCGATGGCTGGTGACTGGCACCCTGTGGTGTGTGGCTGAGGCCAGGGCCTGTGGTTGGATAGCTGGCACCGTGAGCACCGTGACCGGACCGGACTGCAGCTGGTTTAAGTCTTAAGACAGAGAACGTGTGCAGCGCGCGGTGAAAAGATGTCACGTATGGGCCGCGCAGGCATGGGAGGCGGTGTTAGAAGGCACGACGTCACGAAAATATCGGCAATATCGGTAAATACAAAGGCCGATTCTGATATATCAGGGAAAGTGCATATCGGCCCCCGATATATCGGTGTTGCCGATAATCAGTCGATCTCTAATCGGCAGGAACTGAAACTGAAATTGTGCCTTTGGTGTTGGTGGTGCCTGAACACCGCAACCCCTCACAGTTACTCTTGCTGGGCACAGGGACAGGCCCTGTCGTTAGAAATTAGATACGAAATTGAAATCGCATGAACTTGTCATACAGGTGCAGAAAAATTGGTCCTTGGTTGTTGGTGGTGCCTGAACACCGCAACCCCATGCAGTTACTCTTGGTGGGTGCAGGAACGGAACCTGCTGGTAAAAATTCCATACAAATTTGAAAACGCATGTACTTGTCATACAGGTGCAAAAAATTGGGCCTTTGGTGGTGCCTAAACACCGTAACCCCTCACAGTTACTCTTGCTGGGTGCAGGGCACAGGGACAAGGCCTGATGTTAAAAATTACATATGAAATTTAAATTGTATGCACCTGTCATACAAGTGCAGAAAAATTAGGACTTGGGTGTCGGTGGTGACCTAAACCAAAAACATTATTGGAAGCTAGCAGAATCAAGGTTGAGGAATAGGATAGCCAGCATATGCAGTCTTCAAGGGATGGCAGACCCCTAGCAAATTCAATCAGTTACATCAGCATCAGAGGCTTGATAGTTGCTGTTGATCCAGGACGAATTCATTTTGATAAAAGTCAGCTGGTCAACAGAGTCTGTGGATAGACGCACTCTTTTTTCCATCACAAAACCTCCAGCAGCACTGAATGTCTGTTCAGAAAGCACGCTGGAAGCGGGACAGGCAAGTAGCTCCATTGCATATTGAGCAAGTTCTGGCCAGTGGTCCATCCTCAAGACCCAGTAACCCAGTGGATGCTCACTTGGAAAGGTCTCCAAGTCTGCTCTTGCCCCTAGAGGATCATGTACCATATGATGGAGACGCTGCGGATGGTTGCTTAAACCTAACAGTCCTGGGTGCTGCTGAGGACTAAATAACTGTTTAAAGGCATCAGTCAGCCTTCTCCACTGCTCCTCCTTTAGCTGAGCGATGCCTCAAAAATACGTCTAGAGAATGTTGACCTCCCAGTGTCTGGAAAGGTGTTACACAAATTTTTTTTCAAGGGGCATGGCCGGCAGCTGGCTCCACAGATCCTTAAGCTACCTTAAGCAACAGAGAATTGATCCTAATACCCACCTAATCATCTCACCCATCCCAGTGGCACTCCAGCGACATGAGGGGCAAAAGAAAAGAACGAGCGGGGCCCCGCAGACTGTCAGATTTCTTCTCTCCTGCACACTCCAGCGGCGGCCAAGATGGCGCCGATAGCGTGTGTGTCTCATGCGGCCAGGCAGCAGCAGCAGCACCTACAGGCATCTCTGAGGGGATCCATCGACTCCTGGAGCAAGAAGAGGAAGGCCCATCTTTAGCATTCAACAGCCCAGTAAAACAGAGGAGGAAGGTGGGAGAACATAAAGACTCTGTGAGTACCGTTCCTTCAACCCCAGTATCCAGTAGAGCAGTAAATGAATTTAGTGAACGGCTGGATGCATTCCCCACAGTGGGGCAGCCTATCCTAGATTCCCCACTATAGGATATGCTAATTACTTTGAGAGGGGCACTACAAATGGACATGGCAGGATATATGTCACAAACTAGTAGAGAATTGGAGATCATGGGTGACAGAGTAAACCACATTGAAACTAAACTGGGAGAATATGCACAGGCCCACAATGAAGTTGTAGATGCTCATGATGAACTGGCAGACGACATACATAACATGAAACTTAAAATGGCGGATTTGGAGGATAGATCCCGCTGCAATAATGTGAAATTTCGGGGATCCCAGAAAATGTTCCTTCCACTGAACTGTGCTCATACCTTCAAAAAATGATAGCAGAACTTCTTCCAACAGTCAAACAGCATGAGCTGGCATTAGACAGGGCACACAGGCTTCCCAAACTGACATACCTTCCAGAATGAATTCCCAGAGATGTAATTGCTAAAATTCCTTTCTTCCATGTTAAAGACCAACTAATGGCTTTTGTGAGACACCGCAACAACCTACCTTAACCCTGCTCGAACATATTGCTCTATTCTGACCTATCCCAGGCGACCATTCAGGCTAGGAAGAATCTGGTCATTGTCACTAAAATACTACGAAACAACAACATACCATACAAATGGAAGTTTACAACAAAAATCTTTATTGACAGGAATAACAAACACTTTCTTATTTCCATATTAGAAGAAGGCCTGGACCTCGCAAAATCCTGGGCACTCCTGCCGCCAGAAGGTGAGGACATCTCTGACTAACCCTCAACAAGCCAGAACCACAGGAGAAGGCAAGTGCACAATCGCTAATATACTGCATAGCATCATGCATAGCACTCATAATATCAGTAGTACATTGTCCCCATCCTCAAGTTACAAGTTTTACACTCTAGCTGAGACACGGGCAGAACATCACTGATCCTTTCCCACTTCCAGCCACCAGGATCCTGTTTGGTCAGTTCTGCTTCTTTTGTTTTTTGTTTCTCTTTCTCTCTTGGATTTACCCCCAAATGACCCATTGCACGGGAGTTGCCCATGCCCATACTCCCCGCTTCCCTCGAGTTTTCAATTATTGGTGAAGTTTCGCCCATCTTGTCGCCTATGGGAGGTCCCTACAACCTACCCCACACCTCCCAAGCCCTACCACCCCCCTACCGTTGACCCAGCACGAACCTCAGCTATCACCGTACTGGAACTCCCATGACTATTAAAATCCTCTCACTAAATGCTAAAGGGCTTAATAGCCCATACAAGAGGCGAGCACTGTGGAAAAAGCAACTACCCAAAGATGCGATATAGTATGTGTACAAGAGACGCACTTTCTAGTATCCAACCCACCCAAATGCTCTCATAAGAATTTCCCGTATATATTCCAAGCGAACTTCAACACAAAGAAAAGAGGAGTATTGGTGATCATTAAAGACTCCTTTAAACTCCTTGCCTCACAAATAGATGCCAATGGTAGATTAATCATTCTGGTAATGGAAGTGAACAACCAAATATACACGCTACTTGTGATATATGCCCCTAACAAAAACCAAATTAGATTTATGCGGAAAATACTTACTAAGGCCCAGAATATTCAACAAGGCTGCCTTCTGATTTGCGGAGACTTCCATATGCCTATGGGCCCTGCATTGGATACCACAGCCCAAAACCCTAGGAAAAGTAATGGCCTTAAGGACTTTTATCAAGAGGACCTCTATGACCCGTGGAGATGCTTGCACACATTGGAGAGAGACTTTTTTTCACATCCACACAATACCTACTCCAGAATCGATTACTTTATTGTAGATAGAACCCTGCTTCAACAGGTCTCAGATGCCAAGATTTACAATATATCCTGGTTTGACCATGCCCTGGTCTCTGTAGAGATTGGGGAGGGGAAGCCCCGGAACAACAGGCCATTGTGGAGAAACAACACTTTTATTCTGTCTCATCCAAAGTATGTGGAGGAATTGAAGACGCACCTTGAGGAATTCCTTTCGTTAAACGCCAGTACCTCAAGTAGCGCCTCCAATCTATGGTGTTCTTTTAAGGCTTTTACTAGTGGTATTTTGATTCAACTGTCTTCCAGACATAAAAAGAAACAGAACCAATATATTTCATCTTTTTTAAACAATAAAGCTCGGCTGGAAACCCAACACAAAACAAACCCCAAAAACTCCACCCTCACGGATTTCACAATTTTATTTTCAAGGCCTCCTCAAGATGTTTTATTCTCTGCTCCCTCTGCAGGAAGGAAGGAAGAGGAAGAGCTCTGCAACTTTACCCTTGTAATGTGGATCAAGAAGGGTTGCCAACCAGTAATTATCCCTCTCCTTGATAGCACAAATTATTAGGGTCCTTTCGCAGGCTTTGCAGAATCAGGGAGTCCATGCAATGTAAGTTTTAGGAGGCATGAGCTTCTGAGTCCTCTAGGTCACTAAGGATGACATTGTCAGGAGCAACCTCTCCCTAACCACGTACAACTCCTAGGGTTTCTGGGGAATGACAACCATCCCTTGAAGACTGCTGTATGCTATCCTCTACATCCATGCTGCCACAATCCTCCTCCTCCTCTTCCTCCTGTGTGTTTTGTGTCCCTGCAGGCATGATATCTGCATAAAGGGGGCCTTGTGAGGAAAGGAAGTCCTCCTCTTCCTTCCGCTGTTCTGCCTCAATTGCCCTGCCCGTGATTTCAAGCAGCATGTGCTTCAGCAGGTAGACTAGAGGAATAGTGTCATTGATGCATGCATTGTCCTGGCTCACCATCCTTGTGGCCTCCTCAAATGGTGACAGGATGGTGCATGCATCCCTTGTCAAAAGCCACTGGCGTGGCGAAAAAAAGCCAAGCTCCCCTGAGCCTGTCCTTGTGCCATACTCACACAGGTACTCATTGATGGCCCTCTGCTGCATGTGCAGCTGCTGCAGCATTGCCAATGTTGAGTTCCACCTGGTGGGTATGTCACAAATGAGACGGTTGGTGGGCAGGTTGAATTCCCATTGAATGTCAGATAAGTGAGCACTGGCATTGTATGAACACCGGAAATGGCCACAGACGTTTCTGGCCTGCCTAGGGAGATCATGTAAGCCCAGGTATCTGGCCAAGAAACTCTGCACCACCAGATTCAGGACATGTGCCAAGCATGGAACATGTGTCAAGTGTCCCTGTCAGAGGGCAGAGAGAAGGTTGGTGCCATTGTTGCATTCAACCATTCCTGGCTCAAGCTGTCATGGCGTCAATCATCTCTGAGCCTGCCCCTGCAGAGCTGACAGAATCTCTACCCCGGTGTGACTCCTTTCCCCTAGACAGACCAACTGAAGCATGGCATGGCATCTTTTAGCCTGACTGCTGGTGTAGCCCCTTGAACGCTGAGGGAGCACTGCTGCTTCAGAGAACAATTGAGCAGAAGAGGACATGGAGAAAGAAGAAGAGGAGTAGGAGGTGGTGGAGTAGCCAGATGTGGCAGAACCAGCACCAGCTTTTTGGAGGCGTGGTGGTAAAACAAGCTGCAACACTGAACCCTGTCCTGCATCCTTCCCAGCTGCCAGCAGAGTTACCCAGTGCACCGTGAAGGAAATGTAATGTCCTTGTTTGTCCATGCCTGCTGGACCAAGAGTCCGCAGTAATGTGAACCTTCCTGCTAACTGCTCTGTCCAACGAGGCAAAAACACTACCTTCCACATGACGGTAGAGAGCCGGAATGGCCTTACGCAAAAATAAATGTCTTTTTGGTACCTGCCACTGTGGTACAGCACATTCCACAAATTCGTGAAAGGGAGCAGAGTCTACCAGATGAAAAGGAAACAATTGTAGTGCTAGCAATTTGGCCAAGCTAGCATTAAGACGCTGAACATGTGGATGGCTGGGACAGTATTTCTTTCTACGGTTCAGCAACTGGGTTCGTGAAATTTGCCTGCTGCTCAAATCGAGCGGTGGTGTACTGCTAGCAGATTGGGTGCAAGTCTCTGTGGCACTCATTGCTACACCATCATCCCTCTCAATGCAGGTTTTTGAGAAGACATGAGGTATAGTAGTGTTAGAGATCCCAGATGAGGAGCAAGGTGAAGTATGCTTGTTTTTATCTTGTGGCTCTCTCAGGTGCTATTGCCAATGGACTGCATGGCAGGGCGTCATATGTCTTGTCAAGCATGTGGTGCCCAAGCGGCTGGTGTTCTGGCCAAGCTTGATCCGCTTCAGACAGATATTGCAAACAGCACGCTGCAGTCTACTGCAAATGTACTGAAAAAAGCCCACACTAATGAACTTTTGGAAATCCGCTGGGAGTTTGCAGCACCCTGCACCTGTGGAGCTCTGTCCTGTGATGCAATAGGTTGGCTAGTCCTATGGCGGCCCCTGAAGCACATCTTGCCTCGTTGGAGTTGTGCCTCCTCCTCCTCCCCCTCACTTTCCTCCTCTATCCTGTCAGGCACCCAAGTACAGTCAGTGACCTCATAATACCCTTCCTCCTTGTCACTGGAGCAAACTTAGCAGTATGCTGAAGCTGTGGCAACATGACTGCTAGTTTCTTGTCCGTCATTGTCACCCCCTCTCTTTAGGCTCACCTTATTACCTTCATCAACCTGGGAACCAACATCACAGCATTCAAATTGCTGCGCATCCTCCAGCAGCATGTCACTGACACTATGATCAAATAGTTAAGGTGACTCCTCTGTGCATGATGGTGGGGTGACAGAAGGAGTAGCTGTGGAGAAGGAACCTGTGGAACGGGCCACTTTAGCAGCTGCGGTGGAAGGCATACTAGTATGAGCGTGGGTGTCAGAGGATGAGAAGGATGATGTTGTACATGTGGTGGCTGAATAATACGGCCAGCACCGGAAAAAAAGGATGGGCGTGCCCCGTCTGCAGAGGATGCACCATGTCTGTGACCACCATTTTTCACTGTGAACACAGAGGCTGCTTGCCCTCTTTTCGTGGCCTGTGAGCGTCTGCCTCTCCTTGTCTGCCTTTCTGACATGATGTGGATTTTGGGGGGGAGGGGGGTTATTACTGGTTGATCAATATATAATCTATATATAATGCACTGCTGATATGTACTGAACTGACCGATAGATACTGAATGGCATGATATATTCTCAAGTGGCCTATATATATGTAGATATCAATATATGGTCTATACTGAAGCGACCGATAGATACTGAATGGTCTAATATATACTCAAGTGCCCTATATATATTAGATATCAATGTATGGTCTATACTGAACTGACCGATAGATACTCAATGGCTTAATATATACTCAATTGTCCTATATATATATATATATTAGTGATCGACCGATATCGGTTTTTCACAAATGTAAAGTTTTGCCAAAAAAACACAAATTTCTCTTAACAAACATGTTAATCTTTATTTATTAACATTTTTAACATGAAGTGCTCTTTCTTCACACCTTAACTGCATGAAAACTCATAGGAAAACTTCAATTGCAAGGAGATTTGCATTTCACATCATCTGATTATGCATTGCCATTAATACATAATAAAGTGCTGCAGTAGTGGACTCACTCACTGCATTATTTTTAATTCACTACTGCAGTGCAGTCAGTGCAAAACTGCTAGAAAAAAAGCTAGGAAAGAACATCAGCTTCATAATAAATACACAATCACATACACACTGCACAACTGCTAGAAAAAAAAAAAAGAGCAAGGCAACAGCTACACATGTCACAGTGGATTGGACTGGAGTCAGTGGAGGACTATCTGCAGTATGGCACACACTGCAACTACTGCAGTTAGTGCAATACTACTAGAAAAAAAGCAAGGCAACAGCTACACGTCACAGTGGATTGGACTGGAGTCAGTCCAGTGCAGTCAGTGCAAAACTGCTAGAAAAAATAGATAGACACAAGCTAGACAGTGGATTGGATGGACTTAGTGGACTGGTAGACAGACGCTTTCAAATCAATACTCCCAGTTGAGTAGAACAATATTATAGTGCAGAAAGCATAACATTTCAGCATGTTCACCAGTTAAATGGCTTCTTCTCTTTTCATAAATTTGCCACTTCACTAAAAACACACTCACTTGGTACTGAGGATGGAGGAGCAGAAAGGTATCTTCCAGCATGGGAAGCAAGTCTTTTGTAGCATGCCTCATTTTCTTTCCACCACTAAAGAGGATCTCTTCTTCTGTCAATTACTGGTTCCTTCAAATAGTGATAAAGTTCTTCATCCAGGCTCATTATTGCCGATTCTGAAGAATCCTCTGCATGAGGCCCCAATAAAATGCTGAACATTGCATCTATTTGACCACGAGGAATTTTCTCTTCTGTCCATTGTCTTTTGGGACATTTTTCTCCTGCATCCTGCTCTTCCACATCAGAAACCTTCTCTTCTTGTCCTTGACTTATCTTTTCCTTAGAGGAACCTCCTGCACCTTCTGTTAAATATCTTCTGTCAGCCATTGCTTTGCCTTCGCCAATACATCATCAGAAGAGAAAGGATGGTTCTTGTATCGAGGATCCAAAAGACATGCCATCACAACAGTTTTATTCTCCTCATGCTTCTCAAACCTTTTGGTGAGGCTGTCCCTCATGGCCTGCCTACATGCTTTGATGCCACATGTGTTGGGTCCTTCATTCTGTTAAAGAAGCATCTTCAGGACTCTCACACATGGGATCACAGACGAAACAGATAAGTCGTAATGACTCACCTCCAGTCTCACTTCCTCAATGGGTACGAGCGTCTCTATAATGTTGGCTACTATGTCCCACTGATCTGCAGTAGGGGAAGAATGTCCTCCAAGTCCATATTCACCAGAATATATAGTGAGAGCTTGCTTCTGCTCCAGCATCCTTTGTAACATGTGTAGCGTTGAGTTCCATCGTGTTGTAACAGCCTGTATCAGGTTGTTTTTGGGTAGGCTAAGGTCTTCCTGAATGCACCTCAGTCGCTGCTTGGCAAGAACAGAATGGTGGAAATGGCCTGCACACTTCTTCAGCATGGTAATAATGTCCAGCAAAGCTTTGTAGTTTGACAGACCATCATTTATCACCAGTTGGAGGGTCTGTGCCATGCAACTGAGGTCTGACACTTCAGCAAGTCCCATACCTTTAACTAGGCCTGCAAAATATAACCGGCGAATCGATGCATCGCGATGCGACCCTTCGTGATTCTGTATCGATTCGGGGTGCCGTCAACATCGATTAGGAAATGACGTCATCAGCCGCGGCCACGCCCTATCGCGCCTGGGAGAAAAAAGTCACAAGAACACAGCTGATTGGTGGATTAGTGCGGGAAGTCACAAGAACACAGCTGATTGGTGGATTAGTGCGGGAGCTTAATAAAAAGGCTCCGTCCCTCCTCTTCCCTTTCTTTGACCCGGGCCGAGGCGCAGCAAGAACATCCCCCGCGTGTATCGGCGTCCCACCTGCGGCCTTGCAGCCAAGAAGCCAGCCAGCCAGCCAAGCCAGTCCACACTCCAGTCCACACAGGAGCCCCGAGTGTTACAGCCATCTAGGACCTGGAGCCCCAAGCATCCCCATCGCAGCAAGCCAGCGCTGCCCGCCTCACCGTGGTCATCCCAGGCCCAGCCGCCACGCCACACGCCAGCCAGCCAGCCACTGGAGCCCAGAGAGCAGAGCACCTGTCCTCCTCTGCAATGCAGTGCACAACAACCCACACAGTCACACAGCAGGAATGTTAAGTTTGAATGAATAATTGTATTAATCATGGGGGTCTCTCTGTATCTCTGGGGGGGATGTCTGTGATGGGGGGACCTGGGACAGGGGACGGTCGGTTGGGGGTAGTGTTCTGCAGTAGCAGGGGGGGCTCGAACTGTCAGTGTCAGTGGGGGTGGGGTCTCTGTCAGCAGAGGCGGCTCTCTAATTAGGCAAATTAGGCGGACACCTAAGGCCTCGCGCTCCCAGGGGCCTCGCAGCCGCCTAATTTGCCTGATGTGTGTGTGGCAGTAAGAGGAAATGTACCCCGGTCCCGCGGTCCGTGTCCCCAGGGCCGTCTTTAACGCAGTGCAAAAGCCTGCGGTTTCCACAACTAGTTTTCCCTGGCGAGAGATGGGCTGACCTCTTGTGCACTGAGCCCTGCCCACTGTCCCAGGGTCAGTGGGTGGCTCCATGTACTCCCCTCCCCCGGCTCCTCCCCTTTACCAAGCTCCGTGGATAATGTACACAGCGGCCGAGCAACTCCCTGATCTACTCTCCCGGAGGGACCTGCCAGAGCTGGCACCGCCCCCCTGGCAATCATCGTGGAGTCAGTCTGGAGGTACTGCAAGACTGTCCTGCCCGACACTGACAGTGACCGCTTCCTGTGACAGCCGCCTTCCTTCACATCCCATCCCCTGTCATCTTCATCCCCCTGCACCCCTCTGCCAGCTTCCTTCCACCCCTGTACCCCCTGTCATCTTCATCCCCTCTGCACCCTTCTGCCAGCTTCCTTCCATCACATCCCATCCCCTGTCATCTTCATCCCCCTGCACCCCTCTGCCAGCTTCCTTCCACCCCTGTACCCCCTGTCATCTTCATCCCCTCTGCACCCTTCTGCCAGCTTCCTTCCATCACATCCCATCCCCTGTCATCTTCATCCCCCTGCACCCCTCTGCCAGCTTCCTTCCACCCCTGTATCCCCTGTCATCTTCATCCCCTCTGCACCCTTCTGCCAGCTTCCTTCCATCACATCCCATCCCCTGTCATCTTCATCCCCCTGCACCCCTCTGCCAGCTTCCTTCCACCCCTGTACCCCCTGTCATCTTCATCCCCCCTGCACCCTTCTGCCAGCTTCCTTCCATCACATCCCATCCCCTGTCATCTTCATCCCCCTGCACCCCTCTGCCAGCTTCCTTCCACCCCTGTACCCCCTGTCATCTTCATCCCCCCTGCACCCTTCTGCCAGCTTCCTTCCATCACATCCCATCCCCTGTCATCTTCATCCCCCTGCACCCCTCTGCCAGCTTCCTTCCACCCCTGTACCCCCTGTCATCTTCATCCCCTCTGCACCCTTCTGCCAGCTTCCTTCCATCACATCCCATCCCCTGTCATCTTCATCCCCCTGCACCCCTCTACCAGCTTCCTTCCACCCCTGTACCCCCTGTCATCTTCATCCCCCCTGCACCCCTCTGCCAGCTTCCTTCCACCCCTGTACCCCCTGTCATCTTCATCCCCCCTGCAGCCATCTGCCAGCTTCCTTCCACCCCTGTACCCCCTGTCATCTTCATCCCCTCTGCACTCTTCTGCCAGCTTCCTTCCATCACATCCCATCCCCTGTCATCTTCAACCCCTCTGCACCCCTTTGGCAGCTTCCTTGCACCCCATCCCCTGTCATCTTCATCCCCCCTTCACCCCTCTGCTCGCTTCCTTCCACCCCTGTACCCCCTGTCATCTTCATCCCCCTGCACCCCTCTGCCAGCTTCCTTCCACCCCTGTACCCCCTGTCATCTTCATCCCCCTGCACCCCTCTGCCAGCTTCCTTCCACCCCTGTACCCCCTGTCATCTTCATCCCCTCTGCACCCTTCTGCCAGCTTCCTTCCATCACATCCCATCCCCTGTCATCTTCATCCCCCTGCACCCCTCTGCCAGCTTCCTTCCACCCCTGTATCCCCTGTCATCTTCATCCCCTCTGCACCCTTCTGCCAGCTTCCTTCCATCACATCCCATCCCCTGTCATCTTCATCCCCCTGCACCCCTCTGCCAGCTTCCTTCCACCCCTGTACCCCCTGTCATCTTCATCCCCCCTGCACCCTTCTGCCAGCTTCCTTCCATCACATCCCATCCCCTGTCATCTTCATCCCCCTGCACCCCTCTGCCAGCTTCCTTCCACCCCTGTACCCCCTGTCATCTTCATCCCCTCTGCACCCTTCTGCCAGCTTCCTTCCATCACATCCCATCCCCTGTCATCTTCATCCCCCTGCACCCCTCTACCAGCTTCCTTCCACCCCTGTACCCCCTGTCATCTTCATCCCCCCTGCACCCCTCTGCCAGCTTCCTTCCACCCCTGTACCCCCTGTCATCTTCATCCCCCCTGCAGCCATCTGCCAGCTTCCTTCCACCCCTGTACCCCCTGTCATCTTCATCCCCTCTGCACTCTTCTGCCAGCTTCCTTCCATCACATCCCATCCCCTGTCATCTTCATCCCCTCTGCACCCCTTTGGCAGCTTCCTTGCACCCCATCCCCTGTCATCTTCATCCCCCCTTCACCCCTCTGCTCGCTTCCTTCCACCCCTGTACCCCCTGTCATCTTCATCCCCCTGCACCCCTCTGCCAGCTTCCTTCCACCCCTGTACCCCCTGTCATCTTCATCCCCCTGCACCCCTCTGCCAGCTTCCTTCCACCCCTGTACCCCCTGTCATCTTCATCCCCCCTGAAGCCATCTGCCAGCTTCCTTCCACCCCTGTACCCCCTGTCATCTTCATCCCCCATGCACCCCTCTGCCATTTTCCTACCACCCCACCCCACTGTCATCTTAGTCCCCCCCTTTACCCCTCTGCCAGCTTCCTAACATCCCACCCCCTGTCATCCTCATCTCCCCTGTACCCTTCTGCCAGCTTCCTTATATCCCAACCCGTCATCTTCATCCCCCTGCACCCCTCTGCCAGCTACTTACCACCCCACCCCCTGTCATCTTCATCCCCCTGCACCCCTCTGTCAGCTTCCTTCCACCCCTGTACCCCCTGTCATCTTCATCCCCCCTGTACCACTCTGCAAGCTTACTACCACCCCTGTACCCCCTGTCATCTTCATCCCCCCTGCAGCCATCTGCCAGCTTCCTTCCACCTCTGTACCCCCTGTCATCTTCATCCCCTCTGCACCCTTCTGCCAGCTTCCTTCCATCACATCCCATCCCCTGTCATCTTCATCCCCCTGCACCCCTCTACCAGCTTCTTTCCCCCCTGTACCCCCTGTCATCTTCATCCCCCCTGCACCCCTCTGCCAGCTTCCTTCCACCCCTGTACCCCCTGTCATCTTCATCCCCCCTGCAGCCATCTGCCAGCTTCCTTCCACCCCTGTACCCCCTGTCATCTTCATCCCCTCTGCACCCTTCTGCCAGCTTCCTTCCATCACATCCCATCCCCTGTCATCTTCATCCCCTCTGCACCCCTTTGGCAGCTTCCTTGCACCCCATCCCCTGTCATCTTCATCCCCCCTTCACCCCTCTGCTCGCTTCCTTCCACCCCTGTACCCCCTGTCATCTTCATCCCCCTGCACTCCTCTGCCAGCTTCCTTCCACCCCTGTACCCCCTGTCATCTTCATCCCCCTGCACCCCTCTGCCAGCTTCCTTCCACCCCTGTACCCCCTGTCATCTTCATCCCCCCTGAAGCCACCTGCCAGCTTCCTTCCACCCCTGTACCCCCTGTCATCTTCATCCCCCATGCACCCCTCTGCCATTTTCCTACCACCCCACCCCACTGTCATCTTAGTCCCCCCCTTTACCCCTCTGCCAGCTTCCTAACATCCCACCCCCTGTCATCTTCATCCCCCTGCACCCCTCTGCCAGCTACTTACCACCCCACCCCCTGTCATCTTCATCCCCCTGCACCCCTCTGTCAGCTTCCTTCCACCCCTGTACCCCCTGTCATCTTCATCCCCCCTGTACCACTCTGCAAGCTTACTACCACCCCACCCCACTGTCATCTTCATCCCCCTTGTACCCCTCTGCCAGCTTCCTACTATCCCACCCTCTGTCATATTCATCCCTCTGAACCCCTCTGCCAGCTTCCTTCCACCCCTGTACCCCTTTTCATCTTCATCTCTCTGCACCCCTCTGCCAGCTTCCTTCCACCCCTGTACCCCCTGTCATCTTCATCCCCCTGTACCACTCTACCAGCTTCCTACCATCCCACCCCTCGTCATCATCATCCCCCATGCACCCCTCTGCCAGCTTCCTACCACCCCACCCCACTGTCATCTTAGTCCCCCCCTTTACCCCTCTGCCAGCTTCCTAACATCCCACCCCTTGTCATCCTCATCCCCCCCTGTACCCCTCTGCCAGCTTCCTACCATCCCACCCCCTGTAATCTTCATCCCCCCTGTACCCTTCTGCCAGCTTCCTTCCATCCCAACCCGTCATCTTCATCCCGCTGCACCCCACTGCCAGCTACTTACCACCCCACCCCCTGTCATCTTCATCCCCCTGCACCCCTCTGTCAGCTTCCTTCCACCCCTGTACCTTTTGTCATCTTCATCCCCCCTGCACCCCTCTGTCAGCTTCCTTCCACCCCTGTACCTTTTGTCATCTTCACCCCCCCTTGTACCCCTCTGCCAGCTTCCTACTATCCCACCCTCTGTCATATTCATCCCTCTGCCATCTTCCTTCCACCCCTGTACCCCCTTTCATCTTCATCTCTCTGCACCCCTCTGCCAGCTTCCTTCCACCCCTGTACCCCCTGTCATCTTCATCCCCCTGTACCACTCTGCCAGCGTCCTACCATCCCACCCCCTGTCATCTTCATCCCCCTGCACCCCTCTGTCAGCTTCCTTCCACCCCTGTACCCCCTGTCATCTTTATCCCCCCTGTACCACACTGCCAGCTTCCTACCATCCCACCCCTCATCATCCCCCATGCACCCCTCTGCCAGCTTCCTACCACCCCACCCACTGTCATCTTAGTCCCCCCCTTTACCCCTCTGCCAGCTTCCTAACATCCCACCCCCTGTCATCCTCATCCCCCCTGTACCCATCTGCCAGCTTACTACACCCCACCCCCTGTCATCTTCATCCCCCTGCACCCCTCTGCCAGCTACTTACCACCCCACCCCCTGTCATCTTCATCCCCCCTGCACCCTTCTGCAAGCTTCCTACCACCCCACCCCCTGTCATCTTCATCCCCCCTGTACCACTCTGCAAGCTCCCTACCACCCCACTGTCATCTTCATCCCCCCTTGTACCCCTCTGCCAGCTTCCTTCCACCCCTGTACCCCCTTTCATCTTCATCCCTCTGCACCCCTCTGCCAGCTTCCTTCCACCCCTGTACCCCTGTCATCTTTATCCCCCCGTACCACTCTGCCAGCTTCCTACCATCCCACCCCTCGTCATCGTCATCTCCCATGCACCCCTCTGCCAGCTTCCTACCACCCCACCCCACTGTCATCTTCATCCCCCCCTGTACCCCTCTGCCCGCTTCCTACCATCCCACCCCCTGTCATCTTCATCTCTCTGCACCCCTCTGCCAGCTTCCTTCCACCCCTGTACCCCCTGTCATCTTCATCCCCCTGTACCACTCTGCCAGCGTCCTACCATCCCACCCCCTGTCATCTTCATCCCCCTGCACCCCTCTGTCAGCTTCCTTCCAACCCTGTACCCCCTGTCATCTTTATCCCCCCTGTACCACACTGCCAGCTTCCTACCATCCCACCCCTCATCATCCCCCATGCACCCCTCTGCCAGCTTCCTACCACCCCACCCCACTGTCATCTTAGTCCCCCCCTTTACCCCTCTGCCAGCTTCCTAACATCCCACCCCCTGTCATCCTCATCCCCCCTGTACCCATCTGCCAGCTTCCTACACCCCACCCCCTGTCATCTTCATCCCCCTGCACCCCTCTGCCAGCTACTTACCACCCCACCCCCTGTCATCTTCATCCCCCCCCTGCACCCTTCTGCAAGCTTCCTACCACCCCACCCCCTGTCATCTTCATCCCCCCTGTACCACTCTGCAAGCTCCCTACCACCCCACTGTCATCTTCATCCCCCCTTGTACCCCTCTGCCAGCTTCCTTCCACCCCTGTACCCCCTTTCATCTTCATCCCTCTGCACCCCTCTGCCAGCTTCCTTCCACCCCTGTACCCCTGTCATCTTCATCCCCCCGTACCACTCTACCAGCTTCCTACCATCCCACCCCTCGTCATCGTCATCTCCCATGCACCCCTCTGCCAGCTTCATACCACCCCACCCCACTGTCATCTTCATCCCCCCCTGTACCCCTCTGCCCGCTTCCTACCATCCCACCCCCTGTCATCTTCATCCCCCCTGCACACCTCTGCAAGCTTCCTACCGCCCCACCCCCTGTCATCTTCATCCCCCTATACCCTATGTTTAATGATATTTGATTAAAGAGTAATCAGTTAGAGGAAATTCTAAAGACCGTGAATAGTTCATAGTATTTAAGGCTCTTAATATATGCAATCTATACAGTTCATTTCTATCGCTTGAATTATTTTTCCCATTTTGGGCGTGAGTGGGGCCTCATGTCTAAGATTTGCCTAAGGCCTCTCAAAGCCTAGAGCCGCCTCTGTCTGTCAGTGTCAGCTGTGGGGGTCTGGGGAAGGGGTGGGGTCTCTGTCAGTGCTGTGGGGGATTGGGGAAGGTGTGGGAAGGAAGGTCTCTGTCAGTGTGTCAGCTCAGCTGTGGGGGGAGGGGGGTCTCTGTCAGTGTCAGCTGTGGGGGTCAGGGGGAGGGGGGGTCTCTGTCAGTGTTGTGGGGGATTGGGGAAGGTGTGGGAAGGTCTCTGCCAGTGTGTCAGCTCAGCTGTGGGGGGAGGGGGGTCTCTGTCAGTGTCACTGTCAGGCAGCTCAGCTGTGGGGGAAGGGGGGGGGTCTCTCTGACTGTCAGTGTCAGTCAGGCAGCTGTGGGGGAAGGGGGGGTCTCTGGCTCAGTGCATGCATAAAAGGGACTGACAGACAGACAGGCACACAGTAATATTTTATGAAAGATGTTGCTTGCTTGTTGCGGCTTAGTTTTTTTTTTAGTGCTTTTTTATTTTAAACACTGACAGAGTTTGGCAACTTACGTCATCCGTCTCCGTCACATACGTGGTAGTATGGTAATGGCAGAAGGAGAAAAAGATTGAGGGATAAAAAATACACCTAGCGTTTTAAGAGCAAACATCCGGGCACATTTCGGATTTTACGAACACACAGGGAAGCGTGAGTTGGACAAGACACACTCTGTTTGTAAAGCCTGTCACGCAAAAATTAAATACCTAGGGAATACTACGAACTTGAGAAACCATGTTAGCCGTTTTCACTCTGAGTTAGTAACACCTGTTGCCACCATCAGTGCCACCACTGCCAAGGAAAGACTACTAGACCCAGATCAGCCAAGAATTTATGCCATACTGTCAACTTATCCGCCCAAGTCTGAAAAAGGGAAGAAACTAACCAAAGCTGTGGCAGCTTTCATCGCCAAGGACCTACGGCCTTACTCTGTTGTGGATAACCCCAGGTATCACTACCTTTTGAAGACGCTAGAGCCACGTTATAAGATCCCGTCACAAAGTCACTTTACAGAAAACGTTATACCTGCACTCTACCACGACACCAAAGCTCAGGTACTTGCTTCAATGAATCAAGCCAGTCGAGTCGCAATAACGTGTGATTCATGGACTTCAGTCACAATGGAGTCCTATGTTACAATAACAGAACATTACGTTACTAAGGACTGGCAGGTCTTGTCACATGTGTTGCAAACGAGAGCCATTTATGAGTCTCACACAGGTGCTCATCTGGCAGAGCTACTGTCTCATGTCATGGAAGAATGGCAGCTGTCTGATAAATCTGTAGTGCTTGTGACCGACAACGCGTTGAACATGATAGTTGCAGCTCAAGTTGATAAATTTCCTCATGTTAAATGTTTCGCCCATACACTCAATCTTGCTTGTCAGCGGGCACTGAAAGGGGCCACGCTCTCCAGGCTTGTCGGCAGAGTGCGATGAATATCCACATTCTTTCATCATAGCACTAGAGCAAGCCACTGCCTAAAATAGAAACAGAAATGTCTGGGCCTGAAGAATCATAAGCTAATAACTGATGTGCCAACAAGATGAAACAGCGCATATGACATGGTTGAGAGGTTCTTAGAACAACAACCTGCAGTTTGTGCCACCTTGCTGTCTCCAGAAGTCAGAAAAGGAGAGTCTGATCTCTGCACTCTCAATGAAACAGATGTGTCAAATTCAGAGGACGCTGTGAGTGCATTAAAGCCAATGAAGGATGCAACCTTGCTGATGTCAGAAGAGCGCAACCCAACAGTGTCTCTCATTGCCCCTCTAAATGCACAACTGCTCCAGAGCATGACAGACACCATGGGAGACACACCCATGACCCATGAGATCAAGAATGCCATCAAAACAGATCTCCTGAAGAGGTACAGCACTGAGGCAGAGAAGAAGATCCTTCACACAGCCTCTGCACTGGATACTCGCTTTAAAGGACTGCCTTTTATTCTCACAGAGGAGGAGAGATCAGAGATATACAGAGGAGTGACTGAGGCGGCTGCATCTTTGGAGGTTATTAGAATTTCATCATGTTTCCTCCCAGAGAGCTAGAAGCTCAGCTACACTGTGTTGTGTAATAAGCCCTGATTCACTGATGCGGTGTGGGAAGTGGAACTGTATGGATTACCATGCGGTTTCCCACACCTCATCAGAATGAATCACACTCTTAGGCAGTTCAGCTCTTCTTATACTATTATCTTTTGTTCAAACACAGATTACATCTAATAGAAGGACAAATGTGGAATAGGGAAAAAGCAACTGTGGAAGAAGAAACACCAATTGAGGACAGCCATTCTCCTCCCAAAAAAAAGGCCACAACATCGCTGCTCATTACTTTTCTGGGGCAGTCTTTCACTGATGGTGCAATAGAACCTAAGACCCCCTATGCCAAGGCAGAAGACGAAATGGAAAAATATTGTAAAGCCCCACCTCTGCCTCTCACTGAGGACCCTTTGAAATGGTGGCGTGAGCATGAGGTCATATTTCCCCTCCTCTCTCAGCTGTCAAAGCAATACTTGTGTATCCCAGGTACAAGTGTATCTGCAGAGCGGGTTTTCTCTACTGCAGGAGATGTTATAACTGCAAAAAGAAGCAGTCTGAAACCTGAGCATGTGGATCAGCTAGTGTTCTTACAGAAAAACCTACATGTTCCCAAATGCTAAGCACTGCAATAATTACTAATTCATGTTTTTAATGAATTAGTAACTACTAATTCAGTCTGCTAGTCACACCAGTGTTGTTTTATAGCTTTATAGTTTGTTTTTGAAGATTGTCCTGTCCAATGTCCATTGTCAATCCATAATCCATTGCTTCACACTAAAAGTGTCTAGGGGTTCATTTAACCCTCATCCAAATAAATAATATTAAAGTGTATTTTCTTCTAGACAACTGACACCAAGCCACGGTGCCAGCATTGTAGGAAGGAAAATCATTGAGAGAAATAACTTGTACATTGAAGTTTAACCTTGAGTAAATCTTATCTTATTGGATCACAAATAAATACACCAATTTTGGATTCTTGTGTAATATTACTATATTTGTGAGTTTGTGACCCCATAAGGATTTCCTCAAGGTTAAGCTTTAGTTGACAATTTATTCTCTCAAGGATTTTCCTTCCTCTAATGGTGGCTTGTTGGCTAGCTTGGCTTCAGTTACAGATGTAATCGACGTGGTAGAGTGCAGTGCAGGTAAAGTTCTCTTTCTGTAACGTGACTGACTGAGTGTCGTGACAACTCAAGAGCTTATAACGCAGCTCTAGAATTAACTCAACACACACACACACAGTGTGTGTTGAGTTGATGCTAGAGTTGATGCTGTGTGTGTGTGTGTGTATGGTGACAACTCAAAAGCTTATACGCAGCTCTAGCATTAACTCAACACACACACACACACACACACACACACACACACAGTGTGTTTAGTTGACTGGCAATGGCAGGGGCAAACACAATCACAGTGAACCTGGAACATTTTATATTTTTTACAGCTTTTCTGGCACTGGAGAGATGGAGAATGGCTTGTTTTCAAAAATGGTCCATTCACATAAATGAATTGATAAGCTTAAAGCTTATCTATATTAATAAAATGCAAGTGTCCCTGCGTCCGTCCCTGTGTCCGTGGAAATGCGCTACTGGGCATGTGTCGCACGAACAGCCGTTTTGATGCAGAGAACACCGGCCGGCGCTGGGTGGGCGTGTATACGAGCGGATCCCCGCCCACCTTTCAACATCCGCCTCAGTATTGGCTGTGGAAGGAAACCATACCTAGGTGGCGGAGAAGACCGCGGCTCTGGTATGGAGATGACCGCGGCTTCTGTCTCATAATGCCTCCCGTGGAAAGATACATCTGACAGGGCGTCCCTGTATTGAGAAGACCGCGGCTCCTGTAACGTTGAAAATTCCATCTGACAGGGGCTCCGTCATGGGTCAGGAGAAGTGGCAGACGCCGGGGGATCTAGATAGAGGCCATGACCGGCCACACACACAATCCGCACACCTACCGACTGACCGAACTCACTGCCAGCTCAGAGTCCGGGCAAAGAGCAGCAAGACTACAACTACGGAGAGCGGCCGGAGACAAATCGTCTCCGCCTGAGGAAACCACCGCCATCTACTGGCCAACTGTGAGTATTACAACTGGGAATTCACCTCACAGGGCTGAGTACAGAAATCACCTCATCATATATTGTGATATCCTACATACTATACACCCCAATATAATCACCTCATCATATACTATACACCCCAGTATCATCAGGATATCTGATGAGGTAAAAATACTGGGGTGTATAGTATATAATGAGGTGATTATATTGGGGTGTATGTAGGATATCACAATATATGATGAGGTGATTTCTGTCCTCAGCCCTGTGAGGTGAATTCCCAGTTGTAATACTCACAGTTGGCCAGTAGATGGCAGTGGTTTCCTCAGGCGAAGATGATTTGTCTCCGGCCGCTCTCCGTAGTTGTAGTCTTGCTGCTCTTTGCCCGGACTCGGAGCTGTCAGTGAGTTCGGTCAGTCGGTCGGTGTGCGGATTGTGTGTGTGGCCGGTCATGGCCTTTAGGGGCTCTATCTAGATCTCCCGGCACCTGCCTCTTCTCCTGACCCATGACGGGGTGCTCCTGCCCAGCCCTGGCATGCGGGTGAGTGTAGACTCTCCGGGGAATATGGATCTGGTCCGGAGCCGCCTGCTCAGGGGAACTTCCCTGAAGAGCACCATTATCGGGGTGACCCCCAACACTGGAGACCCGGCCTCCGACACCGAGGAGCTCCCCATCCTACACAGGTCAGTGTGACTTACTTCTGGGGCCCCTGACATGGTGCCCGCCCCCAGTCCCAACGGCTGTCCGTGGGGCACATGCGCAATCCAACGGACACAGGGACGGACGCAGAGACACTTGCATTTTATTAATATAGAATATCCTACATACACCTCAGTCGGGCGGCCGGCCAAAACTCTTGAAGCGGCGGGTGTGCGCAGGCACGCGCTCGCACGTGAGAGCCGCTCGGTCAGCTCTGCGCGTGACTCTGTTGCTAGGGCAACAGGGACGCTATGCGCAGAGCTGGCTACGTCATGCGGCTCTCGCGTTGTTATAAAAAAAAGAGATAAGCGAGAGCCGCTCAGTCAGCCATATGTTCTAGTGCCGTTAATTTAATGGGCTTAATGTCTAGTATTTATATAACTTCCCTCTAGCAGCCATCAACTCACTTGAGTTGACTGGCAGTTGCAGGGGAAAACAAAAATCACGGTGAACATGGAAGTTATGCAGCAGTGCACTATTGCCAGGTTCACCTTGATGTTTGCTACTAGTCAGGAAGTGCTCTGTTTTGTAGAGGACAGGTTATGGCACACCTTGAATTTATTGCAACGCATGTCTGTCTGTTGTACTCTGTAGCAATAGCAAGTGTAGGGGTTCCCTCAACCAAACAAATACTAAAAGGTAAAAGTGTATCTAGACAACTGAAGGCAAGCCAGCCACGGTACAGGAAGGAACATCCTTGAAAGATTAAATCATACATTGAAGAGTAAAACCTTGATTAAATCTTTACTGGATCACAAATACACACAAACCTGACCTAACCATATGCCTTGAGTTGTACCAGTGCCAATGCCAAACCTTTCTCATGATTCTGATACAGTCAATCGTGTTGTGTGTTTTGTGATCCCATAAAGATTTACTCAAGGTTTAAACTTCAGTTGAGGATTTACTCTGTCAAGGGTTTTCCTTCTTCTAATGGTGGCTTGGCTTGGCTTCAGTTGGGTTTAATAGTGGTAGAGACAGAGACTGTCTGCAGGACAGGTAACGTTTTCTGTAAAGTGACATAAAAGTGACATAAGTGAATTGATAAGCTTAAAGCTTATATTTATAACTCCCCTCTAGCAGCCATCAACTCACTTGAGTTGACTGGCAGTTGCAGGGGGAAACAAACATCACGGTGAACATGGAAGTTATGCAGGAGTGCACTATTGCCAGGTTCACCTTGATGTTTGCTACTAGTCAGGAAGTGCTCTGTTTTGTAGAGGACAGGTTATGGCACACCTAGAATTTATTGCAATGCATATATTCACATAAAAGTATTTATATATATTGTTTTGTGGGAATTTATGATGACCATTTTCACAAGAATATTAGCTTGGCTGGCTGGCTGGCTTCTATCTTGGCTTTAAAGTACAACTATAGGCAAAACTTTTTTATTTTGGATAGAGCAAGGGAAGGTTCTTTAATTATTACACCTGTAAGGTTTATTTTTGCCATGTTGCCCCCATTGTAGAAATTTACCCTCACTTTTTGTCTCAAACTGAAAGTGAGAGGAAAATGGAAATCCCACAAAATGTGGGGGTTTTTCATTTTACTTTCAATGATAATCATAAAAACACAGGACAAAGAGAGGGGGTGAATCTCTCCAGCGTTGGACAACAGAGACAGCTGTATTAGAACACCTGTCAGTGTTTTATTGCTATGTCCAAACTATGGCCCTCCAGCTGGCAGATGTTCAGGAACTACAATTCCAATCATGCCTAGTCTGACTGTGTGATGTGAATGGCATAGATGCCTCATGGGAATTGTAGTTCCTGAACAGCTGGAGGCCAGGGCCATAGTTTGGACACCCCTGTTCTAATACATCGCCTCCTCTCCTGTATCCAAAATCAAAAAAGTTTTGCCTGTAGTTGTACTTTAACCACTTAAGCCCCGGAAGATTTTACCCCCTTCCTGACCAGGGCCTATTTTGCGATTCAGCACTGCGTGACTTTAACGGACAATTGCGCGGTCGTGCTGTACCTAAACAAATTTGACGTCCTTTTTTTCCCACAAACAGAGCTTTCTTTTGGTGATATTTGATCACCTGTGCGATTTTTTGATCATGCGCTATAAACAAAAAAAGAGCGTCAATTTTGCAAAAATAACAATATTTTTCAATTTTTTTTATATGAAATTCCCCCCCAAAAAATGTAAAAATCAAAATTTTTTAACATTTTAGGCCAATTTGTTTTATGCTACATATGTTTGGTAAAAAAAAATCGCAAAAATCGTATTTTGATTGGTTTGCGCAAAAGTTATTGCGTTTACTAACTAAGGGAAAGATTTTTGTAATTTTTGTTGTTTTTTTTTTTAACGAGTAATGGCGGCGATCTGCGATTTATTTTGCGGGACTGCGACATTGCAGCGGACAGATCGTACCCCTGAGTGACATTTTTGACACTTTTGGGGTTACCAGTGACATTACTACAGTAATCAGTGCTATACATATGCACTGTTACTGTAAAAATGACACTGGGGTTAACTTTTTCTGAGAGGGAGGGGTTAAGTGTGTCCCTAGGGGCGTGATTCTAACTGTGATTGGATGTGGCTACTGGTGTAAGAACAGAGATCAACGGTCCTACATAGCAGAACCGTATAAACTCCATTCTTACACAGGGAAGAATGACAGGCGGCTTTGTTTTCATTAGCTGCCTGCCTTTCTCCCGGTGTAACGGACAATCGCGGTGTAACGGACATCGGGTCCGCCGGGCACAAGCGCGGGGAGGTCCGTTACCGAGCGAAGCGGGAGCGCGCCTCCAGCGGCGCGCACTCGCTCCCTAGAGCCTCACAGGCTAGCGACGTAGTCCTACATCGCTTTGCCTGTGAGGGGCTGACCGCCGCAGTAAATAGTCGTGCGGCGGTCAGCAAGTGGTTAAAAGCAAATGAAAATAAAAATGATTCTTTAATTTGTGACTGCTTGATTGTTTGTTTTTTTTAATAAAGTTTTGAAAACCATTGGGCAGTGGGCTGGGCATGGGCATTGGGCAGTAATCGTGATGCATCGTGATGCATCGCGGAATCGAATCGTATCGAATCGTGACCCTAATAATCGTAATCGCATCGAATCGTGAGGTAAGTGAAGTTGTGCAGCCCTACCTTTAACCATGTTCGCTCCACTGTCTTGCAGCACAAGCATCACTTGGTCTTTGGTGATTCCCCATTCTTCCAGCATGCCTAGAAACTTTCTTCAATGTACTCCCCAGTGTGGGATCCTTGCATCACTTTTGTATTCAACACCAAATGCCTTCTTGTCCATCCGCTGTCAATGAAGTGGCATATAAGACTCATTAGTGATTCTGTTTGTCCTGACCAGCAGTCTGTCAGAATGAGAGTGAGTTGCCATCATTCTCATGTTGCAGCATAGTCTTTACTTTGTCAACGACCTTTTGGTGAATCTTTTGCAGCATTTCAGTTCGATAAAACTTGTCACTCTTCAGTGTGTACCTTGGCTCAACTATGGACATCAACCGCTTAAATCCAGAGTCAGACACTATTGTAAATGGCTGGTTATCAGTCACCATCATCTTTGTGATTACTCTGTCCAGCAGTTGGGACCTTCCATCAGATTTTAGCCATCTGTTTTTTTTCTGAAATATATCTGTTATTGTTGCCTGGGATAGGGATGATTCACCTTGTAATTCATTCTCTTTTTTCTGTGCTGCATTATACAATTCAAGATGATGAACTCTTAGATGGGCCCAAAGATTAGACATATTTTTGGTTTTTGCAGTTATTGATCCCATGCTCACATTGTTTTTGCAAGTGTTGCACAGTGCTGCTGATTTTCCAGGAGATGGAGAAGAGAAATACTCCCAGACCACACTTTTAATTTTTCTATCTCCATCCATCTTCATCGAAACAAGAAAGAGTCAGACACAAAATGGCTTGCTGGCACCCTGTGGTGGCTGGCTGGCACCCTGTTGTGGGTGTTTGTCTGGCTTGCTGGGTGGCTGGCACCCTGTGGTGGTTGGCTGCCTGGCTGGCACCCTGTGGTGGCTGGCTGGCTGGCACCCTGTGGTGGGTGGCTGGCTGGCATGCACCCTGTGGTGGATGGCTGGCTTGCACCCTGTGGTGGGTAGCTGGCTGGCTTGCGCCCTGTGGTGGGTGGCTGTCTGGCACCCTGTGGTGGGTGGCTGGCTTACTGGCACCCTGTGGTGGGTGGCTGTCTGGCTGGCACTCTGTGGTGGGTGGTTGTCTGGCTGGCACCCTGTGGTGGTTGAATGGCTGGCTGGTACCCTTTCGTGGCTGGCACCAGGCCGGTGGGTGGCACCCTGGCTGGCTGTCATCAACCTTTGGTGGCTGGCTGGCACCCTTTGGTGGCTAGCTGGCTGGCAGGTAGGCACCCTTTTGTGGCTGGCCTGGCACGTACAGGCCTAGGGCCTGTGGCTGGCTAGCTGGTACAGTCAGGACTCAGGCAGGGCCTTTGGCTGGCTGGCTGGTACACACTAAACAGTGGACTGTGTGGGACTGGGTTGCTGGCTGGCACCGGGTAGCTGTGGGTGGCCACGGCGGCTGTGTTACAGAACAGAACAGATACAGAACGTGTATAAGACTGTTGGTCACTGCACTCACTACTAGATGTAGAAGAACTCTGTCCCGCCTCCCGACCGACCGCCTGTGCCATATGCAGACTGCAGTGTGGCCGCGGGGGGTAAAAGATACTGTAAGCAGAGGGAGGCGGCCTAAGAGCTGTCCAGTGCGCGGAGGCGTGTGGCGCAACATACGCGATGACGTCATGGAATATCGGCAATATTGGTAAATTCAAAGGCCGATACAGATATATCGGGGAAAGTGCATATCGGCCCCCCATATTTCGGTGTTGTCCATAATCGGTCGATCTCTAATATATACTGTATATAGAGATCAATGTATGCTCTATACTGAACTGACTGATAGATATTCAATGGCCTAATATATAATCAATTGTCCTATATACAGTATATATATGATGTTTCCTGTATTTGTCACAGGTGGAGTGCATTTGATATCACTCCACCTGTGACTCACTCAGACTGTCAGAACGAAGCCGGAACTATACAGGAAGCATTGGCTTTGTTCTGACAGATCAGCTGAGTGACACAGACTTAGCTGCACTCGGGGTCGGACCAGATGACTTTGCGGGCCGCATACGGTCCGCGGGCCGTAGGTTCCCTACCCCTGAGATATACTATGTCACTTTGCCAAGGAGCGGAACATACGAGCATGTCTTGGTCTGTGTGAATATGTTTTCTGGGCAGCCAGAGGCTTGGCCTGTTCATAGTGCCAATGCCGTTACCACCGCAAAAAGATCCTGTCTGAGACAGTTTGTAGCTGGGGGCTGCCTGGAACGATCGAGTCAGATCATGGATCACACTTCACCGGTCAGATCCTTGCAAAGATATGTAAGGCACTTCACATCAACCAGGGATTTATCCTCAAAGTAGCAGTAAGGTTGAACGGCTGAATAAAACTTTTAAAAAGTCATGGCCCGAATGTCTTCCCATTGCTCTTTACCCAATCAGGAATGCCCCTAGACTGCCCTATTGGTTATCACCCTATAGAGTTTTGTTTGGGAGTCAACCAGAGATTGGATTGTACTTTCCTCAGCAGCTGTCATCTTTACAGTCTCAGCTGATGGGGTAGATACAGTTCCAGCAAAGGGAGCTCCAAAATGTCCATCATAGGGTTCGGCAGTCTCTCCTGGACCCTGACGCGATAACCGGTGTACATTCTATTCAACCCGGTGACTGGATCATTGTGAGGAAACATCAAAGAATGGGATTGGAGCCGAGGTATTCCAAGCCATACCAGGTTCAGCTAACAACGCCTTCTTTGAAGCTTAACTGGATCCCTACCAGCCACTGCAAAAAGCTGCTCAACTCCGTCCAAGAATGATAATGAGAAGTATAATTTTATTTATATTTTTAGCTTAGTGTATTTTAGCAAGTGTAATGATGAACAGCATCCAAAAATATTGTTTAAAATGCACCTTCAGCTAGCTAAGGCAGAAAACAGGACTAAATGCTGGGTGTGTTCCAAACCCCCACCTAGCTATTACACCCCAACAATGGCACACGTTTGTATTGGCATGAAGATGACCAGGAGACACTTGTCCATAGAATTTAATGACACATTCCTAGAGGGTAACATCAGTTATAGTTTTAATGTTAGCCCTGACTCTTGCTCTTTGCTGGCCAATCCAATCTGGGTATCGGACAATTAGGTAGTATCTACAACCTGCGGGACAGGTATAACAGTCAATCTCACCAATGAAACTCTGGGTCTTTTTAATGACACCAACAGACCGGTTTATATCTGTTGGAAGGACGGTTGTAATGTACAGACTAAGGAAGCAATTCCTCAGTCTATTATGTTACTGCTAAGTGCCTGTGACCATCAGGAAAATTCTTCATGTACGCTGTTGACAGGTCCCTATAACTTTTTGTGTGGTTCTGTAGCTTATAAGATAGTACCCCAAAATGCGAAAGGTTTGTGTGCTTTAGTGAAGCTCGTACCCGCAGTGTACATTGCCACCGATCATGAGGATCTGCTATTGCAAACGAGGGCAAGGGTGCAAGGCAGGACTTGCAGAGAACTGTTATCTTCTCACAATCAGGCATGGGCATAGTTCTTCCCAGCTTGGACTGGGTGGGGGATCGAGCAGATGAAATGGTTGAATAATTTCTCGTCCATTGTGGATGAGAAGTTCAATGAAACCGTTGAAGCTGCAGGGAAATTACTCAAGACCAGAGATAAATTAAGACTTTAGTACTGCAAGAAAAAATGGCACTGGATTATGTTTTAGCTCCCAAGGGGGGTTTCTGTGAATTCATAGGAGAAGATTGATGTACCTGGATAACAGACACCAGTGATAAGGTCCAGGCCCATATGGATAAGGTAACTTCATTGCAAGGTAGAGCCAGAGCTATAGCTAGAGAGGGTTGGAATCTTTTTAAGGCTTTGGGAGGTTTTGGGGATTTATTGTTCTCCATTGGATCTTGGTTCAAGGAAATAGGAGTGTATATACTTATGTTGTTTTTGTTTCTATTCCTCCTATATGCCATGGTGAAATTATCCTGTTGTCTGGTCGACTGAGTCACCCAAGCCTGAGCAGATGACCACATTCTTATTGCTGAGACAAGATGCCCCAAAACCCTACCCCTGCATCAGATGCCAAGGATCCCAGCCCGACCGATGATTAACGCATCCCATCACCTCATGTCCTCCCTCTGAGTCACCTCCCGAAGAACGAAACCTATGTGTCAACATTAATTTCCTTTTGACCCGTTGTCTTTCTTTTTAACTTTTTGAAATAGATTGTTTTTATGTATGAGAAGAACTGTTCTATTAATTTGAAAGAAGAAGATCAAGATTCATCAAGGGATACATGGGAGCATATGTCAAAGAGGAGGGGCTGTTGTGGAATTTAATATTTGTGTGGACATTTTCAAGGAAGTGTTTTATTTAAATTGTCAGTATGTCTCCCAGTGTCAGTTTACCAGTAATCGCTATGCACAGCGAATATGGCTTTAATTGGCATTGAGGAAAGACCTGTCGTTGTGGAAACCTTCCATAAAATGGAGACTGCATACCACTCACCTGATCTCCCGAGTGGCTACAACTGGAGAGAACGTCAATCCAGATCTATTGCAGTGCGATGCGAACTCCACCGCGCAAATGTATATCAGCCAGTCGGTGCCCCAGTATTCACTGGCAGAGATGTTTGTGATGTGGAATTATTATCGTTTTGATAAATATCTGCCCTTTTGCTAGAATAATGGCTGGTAGAGATGGCCTTGCGGTTCGCCTGGTGGTCAGTTCCCGGCGAATTTTGCTTGTTCGCTACCCACCAAATGTGCAAACACATGCCGTCGTTCGCAGTGGCCATATTAGTTTACATTGGGGAGAACTTTGACCCATGACACAGCTGTCAGGTGGAACAGGACAGCCAATTGAAACATTCCAGCACATGGACAGTCCCCCTACCCTATAAATAGACCTGACCTGGCGGCCATTTCACATTCCGCTTTTTGCCAGTGTAGGGAGAGGTCTGTTGTGCTCATCAGGGAGAGTTTGCTAGACACATATAGCGCTGTGAAGATCCACAAAAGTCTTTTTCAGGGCTGGTATTTCGGTATAGGTCTACTAGTATCTTTTGAGTTTAGGGGGAGGTATCCAGTAGTTGCTTTAGGGGCAGTTAGAGATCGGCTGCAGTCACACACATCGCTCTGTTAATGTCAACAAAAGTCCTTTTCAGGGCTGGTATTTCGGTATAGGTCCAGTCTCTCTTCAGTGTAGGGACAGGTTATCCAGTCTGTACTGTAGGGGCAGTTAGAGATCGTCCTCTGCAGTGACACAAATCGCTCTGTTAATGTCCACAAAAGTAATTTAAAGTGCTGCAATGTTGTTATAGGGTCTATTACAGTCTCTTAAGTATAGGGGCAGGTATCCAGTGGTTGCTGTAGGGCAGTTAGAGATCATAAGCAGTGACACAAATCGCTCTGTTAATGTCCACAAAAGTAATTTAAAGTGCTGCAATGTCGTTATAGGGTCTATTACAGTCTCTTTAGTATAGGGGCAGGTATCCAGTGGTTACATAGTTACATAGTTAGTGAGGTTGAAAAAAGACAACAGTCAATCAAGTTCAACCTATGATGTGTGTGTGTGTGTGTTTGTTTTTAACCGTACATTGTATACCCCTGTATGTTGTGGTCTCTAAGGTGTCCATCTAACAGTTTTTTAAAACTAACGATGCTCCCTGCTGATACGACTGCTTGTGGAAGAGAATTCCACATCCTTACCGCTCTCACAGTGAAGAACCCCTTACGCATTTTAAGGTTAAACCGCCCTTCCTCTAGTTTTAGTGAGTGGCCACGTGTCTTATTGTATTCCCTTACTCTGAATAGTTTTTTCCTTATGCTAGGGTCGCCAGTACAGTATTTGTACATTGATATCATATCCCCCCTCAATCTTCTCTTCTCCAGAGAGAATAGGTTCAGTGCTTGTAGCCTTTCCTCATAGCTGATGTCCTCCATTCCCCTAATTATTTTTGTTGCCCTTCTCTGGACTCTTTCCAGTTCCAGCACATCCTTCCTGAGGACCGGTGCCCAGAACTGGACAGCATACTCCAGATGTGGCCGGACCAGAGTCTTGTAGAGTGGAAGAATAATCTCTTTATTTCTGGAGTGAATCCCCTTTTTTATACATCCCGGTATTCTGTTGGCTTTACTTGCAGCGGCTTGGCATTGCATGCCACTGCCAAGCCTGTTGTCTACCAGTACCCCCAAGTCCTTTTCCATCCTAGACTCACCCAAAGGTTCCCCCCCTAGTGAGTAGCTTGCTTTCTGGTTTTTGGCCCCCAAGTGCATTACTTTACATTTATCAACATTAAACCTCATCTGCCATGTAGTTGCCCACCCCGTTATTTTGTTCAGGTCCGCTTGCAAGGTTTCTACATCCTGCATAGAAGATATCGGCATGCCTAGTTTGGTGTCATCTGCAAATACTGAGATTGTACTAGATATCCCCTCTTCTAGATCATTTATAAATAAATTAAACAGGATTGGTCCCACGACCGAACCCTGGGGGACCCCACTTTCCACACCCGCCCAATCCGAGTACTCCCCATTAATCATCACCCTCTGGACTCTCCCCTGGAGCCAGTTCTCTATCCAGGTACTCACCTTATGGTCCATACCTTCCTTAGTTTGTACAGTAAGCGTTTGTGGGGAACAGTGTCAAAGGCCTTTGCAAAGTCCAGATACACCACATCCACAGGCTTTCCTTTATCTAGGTGACAGCTCACTTCATCGTAGAAGGTTAATAGATTGGTTTGGCAAGAACGATTTTTCATAAATCCATGCTGATTATTACTAATTATACTGTTTTCATTACTAAAGTCTTGTATGTGGTCCCTTAACATCCCCTCCAAAATCTTGCAGACTACAGATGTTAGGCTGACTGGCCTATAGTTCCCCGGGATATACCCCTTTTTAAATATTGGTACCACGTTGGCTTTTTTCCAATCAGCTGGCACCATACCCGTCTGTAAACTATCCTTAAAGATCAAGAATAATGGTCTGGCAATCACTGGCTGAGCTCTTTAAGAACCCTCGGGTGCAAGCCATCCGGTCCCGGTGATTTATTTATGTTAAGTTTCTCTAGTTTCGTTTTAAGTCTGTCTTCTGTTAGCCATGGTGGCACTTCCTGCGGTGTGTTGTTTAGTTCTGCCTTACAAGCAAGGTTTGTGTAGCCCCCCGATTCTTTTGTGAAGACTGAAGAGAAGAAATGATTTAACACTTCCGCCTTTTCTCTGTCCTCAGTGGCCATATTTCCTTTGTCATCTTTTATGGGGCCAATATGATCTGGCCTCGCTTTCTTACTGTTTATATACTTAAAGAACTTCTTGGGGTTCTTTTTACTCTCCTCCGCTATATGCCTCTCGTGTTCTATTTTAGCCGCCCTGATTTCGTCTTTACATTTCTTATTACACTCTTTGTAATGCTTAAATGCTGCCAATGACCCCTCAGTCTTGTATTTTTTGAAGGCCTTTTCTTTAGCACTAATATGCATTTTTATGTTGGAGTTTAGCCACCCAGGGTTTAATTTTGCTCTTTTAAATTTATTTCCCTTTGGAATGCACTGGTCAATCCCCTTGTTAAGTATGCTCTTGAAGCACTCCCATTTTTCCTCCGTGTTCTTTGTTCCCAGGGTTCCATCCCAATTGATATTTTCTAGCAGCGAGCGCAGTTTTGGGAAATTGGCTCTTTTGAAATTCAGCGTCCTTATATTACCCCTCTGTTTCCTATTACTGTAATTAATACTGAAACTTATTGACCTATGGCCACTGTTTCCTAAGTTCTCCCATATTTCTATATCCGTGAGCAGGTCTGTATTGTTGGTAATCAGTAGGTCAAGTACCGCATTGTTTCTTGTCGGTGCATTCACCATCTGACCCATGAAATTGTCCTGCAAAATATTTAGGAACTGCCGAGCCTTGGCTGAGTGTGCGGTTCCTTCTGCCCAGTCTATATCTGGATAATTAAAGTCCCCCATTATAATGGCGTTTCCCGTCCTTGCTGCCAATCCTATCTGTAAAAGGAGGTCCGCCTCCCCCTCCTCCCTCCCTCTATAGCATACGCCCAATATTACCTTCCCCACTGTGCCTTCCCTTTGAAGCTCTACCCATAGGGATTCTGCCTCGTCCTTAGCTCCATTATTAATATCATCCCTCATATTAACCTGTACACTGTTCTTAATATACAGACATACCCCTCCCCCTTTTTTACCCTCTCTATCTCTGCGATAAAGGGAATTCCCCTGAATGGTCGCCATCCAATCATGGGAGCTGTCAAACCAAGTCTCAGTTATCCCCACAAAATCTAAGTCCTCCTCAAACATCAGTAGCTCCAGCTCTCCCATCTTGTTGGCCAGGCTTCTGGCATTGGTATACAAACCTCTTAATTTTGACCGGTTACATTTATCCTCATTTGATGTTTTTAGGCTGCTCTCTTGATTTTTCCCCATTCCCACCCTGGGTATAGGAGCTCCGAACACCCTACCGCTAATGCCCCCATTTCTGCCCTCTGAAACTTGCTTTCCACTGGCTAATTCTACATCTGTACCCTCCCCCCCATTCCCTAGTTTAAAAGCCCCTCTAACTTTTTGGCCATCCTCGCACCCAGTACGGCTGCACCCTCCCCATTTAGGTGCAATCCGTCCCTACCAAAGAGCCGGTGGCCGACTGAGAAGGCGGCCCAGTTTTCCAGGAACCCGAAACCCTCCTTACTACACCAGCTCCTCAGCCACTTGTTAACTTCCCTAATCTCCCGCTGCGTCTCTGGTGTGGCTCGAGGTACAGGTAGTATTTCGGAAAATACTACCTTGGAGGTCCTAGTCCTCAACTTAGCTCCTAAGTCCCTGAAATCGTTTAGGACTCTCCATCTTCCTCTGCCTATGTCATTGGTACCCACGTGTACCATGACAGCTGGGTCTTCCCCAGCCCCACCCAATAATCTGTCCACCCGATCCGCAATGTGCCGAACCCGAGCGCCCGGCAAACAACAGACTGTTCGGCACACACGGTCTTTGTCACAGATTACACTGTCTGCCCTTCTAATAATTGAGTCCCCTACCACCAGCACCTGTCTTTCCTTTCCCTTTCTCCCAGCCTCACTGGAGGAGTTCTTCCCCTGGCAGCTAGGGGCATCGCTCTGCTCCAGCAATGCTGGTCCCTGACTGGTTTCCCCAACATCAAGCAACGGGGCGAATTTTTTGGGGTGCTCCAGCCCAGGATCAGCCTCCTTGCCTTTTTGCCCTCTACCCTTCCTAACTGTCACATGTCTACTCTGCTCTGCTGCCTGCACCTCCGTCATTCCGCCCACCTCTGTGCAGACCCCTGCCTGCACCTGGCGGGTACGATCCCAGCTCTCCTTCAGTATGAACATACGTCTCAGTGTTGCCAGTTGCTTCCCTAGATTCAGGACCTGAGCTTCCAGGGAAAAAACGTGCTTACACTTTGTGCATTTGTATTCGCCCTCGATCTCATGATCGAGGAACGTATACATACCACAAGATGTACACCGAATCGCATCTCCACACCCGCCGGGCATTGTACCTACTAATCTAATCTAATGGGGATTCAGTGATTTAAGTCTATCCTATGTGGCTATTTCCTAGCTTCCTATCTCTACCTTCTCACCCTCTTGTACTCCGCTACCCTCACTTGACACTCAGTTGCACAACACTCACAATCTCACAGCCCGGTCAGTCACACAACACTACCAGTCGCACCACCTGGTCAGTCGCACAACACTCCTGTCGCACACACTCACAGTCTCACAGCCCGGTCAGTCGCACCCACTCTCAGTTTCCCAACACTCAAGACACGCAGTCCGGTCAGTCGCACAACACTCACAGACACACAGCCCGGTCAGTCGCACAACACTCACAGACACACAGCCCGGTCAGTCGCACAACACTCACAGACACACAGCCCGGTCAGTCGCACAACACTCACAGACACACAGCCCGGTCAGTCACTCAGGTAGTAACAGGTACTCCCAGACACACAGGCAGTAACAGGTACTCCCAGACACACAGGCAGTAACAGGTACTCCCAGACACTCAGGCAGTAACAGGTACTCCCAGACACTCAGGTAGTAACAGGTACTCCCAGACACTCAGGTAGCAACAGGTGCTCCCAGACACTCAGGTAGCAACAGGTACTCCCAGACACTCAGGTAGTAACAGGTGCTCCCAGACACTCAGGTAGCAACAGGTACTCCCAGACACTCAGGTAGTAACAGGTACTCCCAGACACTCAGGTAGTAACAGGTGCTCCCAGACACTCAGGTAGTAACAGGTGCTCCCACACACTCAGGTAGCAACAGGTACTCCCAGACACTCAGGTAGTAACAGGCACTCCCAGACACTCAGGCAGTAACAGGTACTCCCAACAAATACTCAGGTAGTAACAGGTACTCCCAACAAATACTCAGGCAGTAACAGGTACAGGTACTCCCAACAAATACTCAGGCAGTAACAGTAACAGGTACTCCCAGACTCTCAGGCAGTAACAGGTACTCCCAGACACTCAGGTAGTAACAGGCACTCCCAGACACTCAGGTAGTAACAGGTACTCCCAACAAATACTCAGGCAGTAACAGGTGCTCCCACACACTCAGGTAGCAACAGGTACTCCCAGACACTCAGGTAGTAACAGGCACTCCCAGACACTCAGGCAGTAACAGGTACTCCCAACAAATACTCAGGTAGTAACAGGTACTCCCAACAAATACTCAGGCAGTAACAGGTACAGGTACTCCCAACAAATACTCAGGCAGTAACAGTAACAGGTACTCCCAGACTCTCAGGCAGTAACAGGTACTCCCAGACACTCAGGTAGTAACAGGCACTCCCAGACACACAGGCAGTAACAGGTACTCCCAGACACACAGGCAGTAACAGGTACTCCCAGACACTCAGGCAGTAACAGGTACTCCCAGACACTCAGGTAGCAACAGGTGCTCCCAGACACTCAGGTAGCAACAGGTACTCCCAGACACTCAGGTAGCAACAGGTACTCCCAGACACTCAGGTAGTAACAGGTACTCCCAGACACTCAGGTAGTAACAGGTGCTCCCAGACACTCAGGTAGTAACAGGTGCTCCCACACACTCAGGTAGCAACAGGTACTCCCAGACACTCAGGTAGTAACAGGCACTCCCAGACACTCAGGCAGTAACAGGTACTCCCAACAAATACTCAGGTAGTAACAGGTACTCCCAACAAATACTTAGGCAGTAACAGGTACAGGTACTCCCAACAAATACTCAGGCAGTAACAGTAACAGGTACTCCCAGACTCTCAGGCAGTAACAGGTACTCCCAGACACTCAGGTAGTAACAGGCACTCCCAGACACTCAGGTAGTAACAGGTACTCCCAACAAATACTCAGGCAGTAACAGGTACTCCCAACAAATACTCAGGTAGTAACAGGTACTCCCAGACTCTCAGGCAGTAACAGGTACTCCCAGACACTCAGGTACTACACTACACTACACCCTCAGTCAGTGTTCAAACTCAGTCACCAGTCTTACTTACCTAGTGTGTGTCCCTTTAAGCCTGTCACTTGCAGTTCCTCCCTCTCCCTCAGTCGGTCAGTCTCCTCTCTGCACCCGCCTCCCTCGGTCACTTCCCTGTCAGCTAGTCTCTGCTCCTCTCTGTGTGGGGGGATTCCCGCACCGCTCGCAGCAAGGGGGATTCACTGCCGCCCGCAACAAGGCAGGGAGGGGGGTTACCGCACCACTCGCCGCCCGCCTTTACCTGGGGGGGGTTCTAGCACCCGACGCCGCCGCAGCAAGGGAGGGGTGGGGGGGTTTACCGCACCGCTCGCCGCCCGCTTTAGTTCAGAGGGGGGGGGGTTCTAGCACCGGACGCCGCCGCTTCTACTGGGGGGGGGGGGGGTATTCACACACCGATCTGCAAAACACCTGCTCCTCTCACACACCCACGCACGCCGCACTGATCCCGCGCTCTCTGCTCTCTGCTCTCTTCTCTGCTCCACAGCACCACCTTGAGACTTCTTATGCACATGTGCGCGAGTCACGGAACGGAACGGTTGCTGTAGGGGCAGTTAGAGAACGTCAGCAGTGACACAAATCGCTCTGTTAATGTCCACAAAAGTCATTTAAAGGTCTGCAAATTTTTTGGTATTGCTGTGCAGTGCACTAAAAAGGGGGGGGGGGGGTAATCCACAGTATAATATACTTTGTAGAAAGCATATTATAGTGGATTAGTAGTATTATTGTGCACTGTGCAGCATTGTGACAGGTGTGGTGGTGAGACTGAGCGTTTCTGCAGCAACACTACACATAGTGACAAAAGCACTAATAATGTATTATAACTGGTGTGATAGACCAATTGCCCCCCCAATACCACATATTGAAGTGGGGTGTTATCTGAGTATTCTTTTACATGTTTATTTGTGTATGGGCTTTTTTTCGCCACAGCAGTGGCTTTTGATTAAGGATGCATGCGCTGTCCTCTCGCCATTTGAGGAGGCCACAAGGATGGTCAGGCGGGACAGCGCATGCATCAGTGACACCCTACCGGTACTGTTTTTGTTGGAGCACACTCTGCGTGGCATTATGGACAGGGCACTGCAGGCAGAGCAGCAGGAGGAAGAGGAGGACCCCTTTATCCTGACCCCATTATGCCTAGCTCCCAGAGGCCCGAGCAGGATCCAGGGGTGGAAGAGGAGGAGGACGATTCTTCAGGAACTTTTGCAGGAGGAGGAGGAAGACATGCGGCAATCTGCATGCCTAGTTTGACTCCCTCGGGACACTTTGGAGTAGTACGTGGCTGGGAGGAGGAGGGAGGCTCCGCCAACACCAAAAATACCATGTTTGTGCACCTGTTCCACAGGTGCACACCTTCATAATTTTTACGCCTTCTTCAAAACCAGCTCTTTGGGCTTACGGTGGGGAGGCTCCGCCAACACCCAAAACACAATGTTTGCTCACCTGATCCCCAGGTACACATCTTCTTAATTTTTTCGCCTACTTCAACACCAGCTCTTTGGGCTTACAGGGGTATGGCTCCGCCAACACCCAAACAACAATTTTTGCGCACCTGTTTCACAGATGCATATCATTGCAAATTTTTCCTTACAAAGGCAATTATTGCCTTCATGACCAGCACTTTCATAGGGTTATGGTGTCAAGGCATCGTCGGCACCACCAAAGGCCCAGTTTTTAAACATCCTTTACTTCTATTCAAAGTCAAGAGACAACAGTATTCATCCAAAACATCTCTAATCTTGTTCACTGCGCACTACATTGTGGCCCCTACCCCTAACCCTAACCCTCAATGTAGCCGTGCATATATGTCTGTTTCTTGTGAGAATTCAAGTTAAAGTGCACCAAACACCATTTTACATGAAATAAAGTGCATCTACATACATCTTTTGACTTCTTGAAAACATTTGGTAATAATAGCCCCATTGTGAAAATACACCCGTTAATTATATCCACATTTAAAGAGACAGCACCTTTTTCCAAAAAAAACTCTAATCTTGTTCCCAGTGCACTGCATTATGTCCCCATCATACACATTGGCTGTGCAGTTGATTAGGAGCAAAAGAAAGGCGTAGTTAGGCAAAAAAGTCATTTTTGAAGGTTTGGCATGCTATTATTCTCGTTCTGGACATGATACAGAGCTGAAACTTCACAGGTACACTTTTTAGATCCCCCAGACACTAAATCCAAAGAAATCTCATTTTTTTTTCTCATAAATTTTTTCAATAATTGGCTCTCTATCAAAAACGACAATTTTTAAGAACTTTTTTTGCCTGATTCATAGTCCCTGGGGCATGACCCAGAACCCTAGGCCCTTTTTAGGGGCATTTATTAGGTTTTAGGGCTTCAAAATGGTATTTTTTGATTCCCGAAGTTCGGGTCCCATTGATTTCAATTGGTCCGGGAATCCGAACCGAACTTTCGGGGAAATTCGGGTGTTCTGGTCGAACCGAACTTTTCTAAGGTTCGATCATCCCTATTCAACACCAGAGATTGCACAAGTGTTTAAAAAATACTATGGGAAATTATATGATGTTAATGGAGATGAGGGACAGAGCCAACAAGTAAATAGAACAAAGTTGATTAAAGAATATTTGGAAAACGCAGGGCTGCCTATAATACAAGAAGATAAATTAATGCTGATGGAAGCACCCATAACAGGAGAGGAAATAGATAAAGCTTTAAAAACGACAGCATCGGGAAAAAGCCCTGGCCCTGACGTGTTTACAATTAATTGTTATAAAAGGTTTAAAAATCTGTTGATTCCTAGATTAAAAAGGTATATAAATGGGCTAGGTAGCCAGTATAAGATGAGTCGAGAAGCCTTGGGGGCCTCGGTTACAGTTATACTGAAAGAAAAAAGAGATCCAATAGTTTGCCCAAGTTATAGACCCATTTCTTTATTGAATGCAGACACAAAGCTTTTCTCGAAAATCCTAGCCACAAGGATGAAAAATTTAATGACAGAATGGGTTTATAAAGACCAAGTGGGATTTGTCCCTGGAAGACAGGGCGAAGACAACAGTGTAAGAACGATTCCATTAATACAACAAATGGCTAAAAGTGAAAGCCCAGGGTTGATACTGTCAATAGATGCAGAAAAAAGTATTTGACAGGGTCAACTGGGAATTCATGATTAAAACCCTTGAAGAATTAGGGCTAGGGCAAAGGATGATGGTCTGGATTAAAATCCTATATGAAGGCCCCTCTGCAAAAGTAAGAATAAATGGAACCCTCTCTGAACTGTTTGAAATGTTTAACGGAACAAGGCAGGGATGCCCACTCTCGCCACTGTTATTTGTGCTCTCTTTAGAACCCATCTTAGCGACAATAAGGAGAAGCCCAGACGTGACGGGATTAGTGGCTGGAGGGGTAGAGCATAAGGTTGCCGCATATGCGGACGACGTTTTGCTATACGTTTCTAGACCTAGATTAACTCTCCCTAATCTGATGGCAGTATTGAAAAGGTATGGAGACCTGTCTAATTTAAAAATATATCTATCAAAATCTGAGATATTAAAGATCAATCTCTCATTCAAAGAAGAAGAAGCATTAAAACAAAAATTCCCCTTTGTATGGAGAAAGTCGGCTCTAAACTATCTAGGAATAAAATTGACTCCATCCCCCGAAACTTTATACAATGAAAATTATATACCTCTATTAAACGAAATAAAAGCAGAAATTAATAAACTAGCACCTAAGGTCCTATCATGGATTGGAAGGATAAATATCATAAAGATGACTATCCTACCAAAAGTGATGTATAAATATCAAATGTTACCAATACCAATACCTCAGATATATTTTAAGACTCTAAAAACCCTAATGTCAAGATTTCTATGGAAAAAAATGCCTAGAATACAATATGAAGTACTAACTAGAAGTAAGCTACAAGGTGGTCTAGCAGTACCGGATTTCAAAAAATATTATTATGCGTCAATATTATCACGGGTGATGGAATGGGGGAAGATAAAAACTGAAAAAAAAAATGGTTAAATATAGAGAATGCTATGAGTAATACACAATTAGGAAAAATTATATGTATTCCACCACAATATAGAAAAGTAAATAATAAAATACACATTATAACACGACATGTGACACTTAGAATTTGGGATCTAATTTGTAAAAAAGAAAAAACAAAATTTAATTCACCATTGATACTTTTAAAAAACACTTTATTTTTTCCACCAGGAATAGACAATATTCAAGGGAATTGGTTGGGGAGGGAAGACACATGGTTAAAAGATATTTTGGAGAAAGATAAAATGCACACTTTTGCAGATTTTTAAAAAAGATTCGGGAAGATTGATGAGTGGCGATATTGCCAGCTAAAGCACTTTGTATCGACATTACCACATCCATTAAGATCAGAAAAAGAGCTATTACCATTTGAACAAATATGTGCATCAGAGGGACATGGGAATAAAATATAAAATATATATAAAATATTATCAAAGGCAAAGGAACAGACAATACCACCTTTTATTGGAAGATGGGAAAAAGAACTAGGGCCACGAGGGATAGATTTTCACTAATAAAAAAGCATGAAATTGATCCATACTTCTGCGATACCAATACAGTAGAGATGAACTATAAATGTATCTCTAGGTGGTATAAAGGAAGTCTTGGTAAATTAATTGTACCCTTTTCTCTGTATTATATAGAATTATGGATGGTGTATTATTTGAGTTTTTTTTTTTTTTATCGAATTTTGTAATAATTAAAATATTGATAAATAAATAATAAAAAAAATAAATAGAAGGAAGACAAATCTCCATCCCAGTCTCAGGTCTTTTGCAGACTCCATCAGGTTTTCTTCCAGAATGGTCCTGTATTTGGCTCCATCCATCTTCCCATCAAATTTTAACCACCTTCCTGAAAAAAAGCAGGGCCAAACCATGATGCTTCCACCACCATGTTTGACAGTGGGGAATGGTGATTTCAGGGTGATGAGCTGTGTTGCTTTTACGCCAAACATAACGTTTTGCATTGTTGCCAAAAAGTTTGATTTTGGTTTCATCTGACCAGAGCACCGTCTTCCACATGTTTGGTGTGTCTCCCAGGTGGCAAACTTTAAACGACAATTTTTATGGATATCTTTAAGAAATGGCTTTCTTCTTGCCACTCTTCCATAAAGGCCAGATTTGTGCAGTATACGACTGATTGTTGTCCTATGGACAGAGTCTCCCACCTCAGCTGTAGATCTCTGCAGTTCATCCAGAGTGATCATGGGCCTCTTGGCTGCATCTCTGATCAGTCTTCTCCTTGTATGAGCTGAAAGTTTAGAGGGACGGCCAGGTCTTCGTAGATTTGCAGTGGTCTGATACTCCTTCCATTTCAATATTATCGCTTGCACAGTGCTCCTTGGGATGTTTAAAGCTTGGGAAATTTTTTTGTATCCAAATCCGGCTTTAAACTTTTCCACAACAGTATCTCTGACCTGCCTGGTGTGTTCCTTGTTCTTCATGATGCTCTCTGCGCTTTAAACGGACCTCTGAGACTATCACAGTGCAGGTGCATTTATATGGAGACTTGATTACACACAGGTGGATTCTATTGATCATCATTAAAAATTTAGGTCAACATTGGATCATTCAGAGATCCTCACTGAACTTCTGGAGAGAGTTTGCTGCACTGAAAGTAAAGGGGCTGAATAATTTTGCACGCCCAATTTTTCAGTTTTTTATTTGTTGAAAAAGTTTGAAATATCCAATAAATTTTGTTCCACTTCATAATTGTGCCCCACTTGTTCTTGATTCTTCACAAAAAATTACAGTTTTATGTCTTTATGTTTGAAGACTGAAATGTGGCAAAAGGTCGCAAAGTTCAAGGGGGGCGAATACTTTCGCAAGGCACTGTATATACAGTTCTATTCAAAATTATTCAACCCCCACTGAAATTGATTGTTTTGGCCCGTTTGACATTGATTTTGATCATTCAGTCATCCTGCTTACAATTAAATCAAAGAGGCACGTGTAGGTCAGACAAATATAACATAACATTTATAATGAAATAACCATAAATGTCTTTTCTGTGCCCACATCATTATCAGTTTTATTCAACCCCAAGTGACATTCAATCTTAGTACTTAGTACAACATCCTTTTACAGTTATAACAGCTTTTAAGTGTGAAGCATAGCTTGACACAAGTGTCTTGCAGCGATCTACGGGTATCTTCGCCTATTCGTCATGGGCAAAAGCCTCCAGTTTAGTCACATTCTTAGGCTTGTGCACTGCAACTGCTTTCTTTAAGTCCCACCAGAGGTTCTCAATCAGATTTAAGTCTGGTGACTGTGATGGCCACTCCAAAATGTAGCAGCCTTTAATCTGCAACCATGCTCTAGTGGACTTGGAGGTATGCTTGGGATCATTTTCCTGTTGAAAGGTCCAACGTCTCCCAAGCCTCAGGTTTGTGACGGACTGCATCACATTGTCATCCAATATCTCCTGGTACTGAAGAGAATTCATGGTACCTTGCACATGCTGAAGCTTCCCTGTACCTGCAGAAGCAAAACAGCCCCAAAGCATGATTGACCCCCCGCCATGCTTCACAGTAGGCAAGGTGTTCTTTTCTTCATAGGCCTTGTTCTTCCTCCTCCAAACATAGCGTTGATCCATGGGCCCAAACAGTTCTAATTTTGTTTCATCAGTCCACAGAACACTATCCCAAAACTTCTGTGGTTTGTCCACATGACTTTTGGCATACTGCAGTCAACTCTTCTTATTCTTTGGAGACAGCAAGGGGGTGCGCCTGGGAGTTCTGGCATGGAGGCCTTCATTACGCAGTGTGCGCCGTATTGTCTGAGCAGAAACTTCAGTACCCACATCTGACAAATCTTTTCTCAGTTCCTCAGCAGTCACACGGGGGCTTTTCTCCACTCTACGCTTCAGGTAGCGCACAGCAGTCGAAGTCAGCATCTTCTTTCTGCCACGACCAGGTATCATTTCAACAGTGCCCTTTGCCTTGAATTTGCGAACGATGCTTCCTATGGTGTCTCTTGGTATGTTTAACATCTTTGCAATCTTCTTATAGCCATTGCCCTTCCTGTGAAGAGTAATCACCTCTTCTCTTGTCTTCCTGGACCATTCTCTTGACTTCACCATGTTTGTAACCACACCAGTAAATGTCTAGAAGGAGCTGAGTATCACAGTCATTTTAAAGCTGCCTAATTGGTGCTTATTAGGCTTTATTGCTGCTCCCTGACATCCACAGGTGTTTTCAATACCTGATTGAAAACACTTCAATGAACCTCTGTTCTTCAGAGTTTACCACCGGAGGATTTTGCTGTCTTCCGTCCAGGCCACTTTTTGCGATTCGGCGCTGTGCGACTTTAACTGACAATTGCGCGGTCGTGCGACGCCGTACCCAAACGAAATTTACGTCCTTTTTTTCCCACAAACAGAGCTTTCTTTTGGTGGTATTTGATCACCTGTGCGAGTTTTACTTTTTGCGCTATAAACAAAAAAAGAGCGTTTATTTTGAAAAAATAACAATATTTTTCACATTTTTTTATATGAAATTCCCCCCCCAAAAAAATGTAAATATCTATTTTTTTTTTAATTTTTGGCCAATTTGTTTTCTGCTACCTATGTTTAGTAAAAAAAAATCGCAATAAGCGTATTTTGATTGGTTTGCGCAAAAGTTATTGCGTTTACTAACTAAGGGAATGATTTCTGTCATTTTTGGTGGTTTTTTTTTAACGCGTAATGGTGGTGATCTGCAATTTTTTGCGGGACTGCGACATTGCGGCGGACAGATCGGACCCTTGACTGACATTTTTGACACTTTTGGGGGTACCAGTGACATTTCTACAGTAATCAGTGCTATATGTATGCACTGTTACTGTAAAAATGACACTGGCAGGGAAGGGGTTAATTTTATTGGAGAGGGAGGGGTTAATGTATGCCTGGTGCTTACTGACGTGTGGGGGGGGGGGGGTGACAGTGTGACAGAAGGACAGATCAGATGTCCAGCTATGCTGAACACTCCGATCTGTCAGTCCCTGTCACTATGGAGATCCGCCCGTTGTGTTTAAACACAGCGGACGGATCTCCAGACTCGATCCCCGACGATCGGGGCAGAGCAGCGGCAATCGCCGCTGCTCCTCCCCTGGCCCGACTCCCGCTGTGAATGAACACAGCGGGAGCGAGCCTCACAAGGGGCGGAGTCCAGCGACGTAGGTCTACGTCGCTGGACGGGATTGCGGCACTTTGCCGCAGTAGCCTCCATGTGAGCGGAGGTAAAGTGGTTAAGGGGTTGAATAATTGTGTCAATGAAGAATTCACAAAATAAACATTTACTACTGTATTACAAAACCAATTGATGTCATTTTAGTTGCATATGGTTCTTTAAGAAGTCCTTGTAAGATTTAATTCTGAATACAATTACAAATGTACACTAAATTCCCTAAAACCCTTTACAGCATTGGGGGCAGCATTGGGGGGGGGGGGGGTTGAATAATTTTGAATACAACTGTATATATATATATATATATATATATATATATATATATATATATATATATATATTTTGGCCCTGCCACTGTGAAAATGTGAGCCAAAGAGTAGAGAGCGGGCAGGGCTGTATGAATGGATACACAGAATGTGGTTCGAGAGCGAGCCTGCTCGGGTGCCCTATAGCAAGACAGGGAAATAAAAAAAGGGGGAACCAGCAGGCCACCCTAAAAGAAAGTTGTGTTGGAGAACCTACATCGGTATATTATACAAAAATAGCTTTATTGAAAATAACCAATCAGAAAACAATAAAGATCAGAAACCCCCAGAACCCTCAATAAAAACCAAGAGGACAACATTTTCACACTCTCAGTAAATACGGGCCCACATACACACACACACACACACCACCACCAGCACACAGTCTGAACAGCTCATATGGAGTAAAGGCAAACTAGCCCTGGAGCATTAAGTCGGGGATTCCAAATCAGGACAGAATCTCCCTGATTAGGTGTGATGGAATTTTCCTGGGATATAATAATGCTGCTTACAGGGGCCCAGTGTCACAAACCAGGAGTTAAGGCTGGGTGGCTCATGGTTAGGCCAGTCCCAAGTCTATAATTGTACGAGAGCACATGGCCTCCTATGGAGGTATAAGTCTCTAGGGGCCCACAAGCTTAGGCTATGGCTCACATTCCAGAAACGCAATGATGTGTAGACAGCCTATATAAAGAACATTGGTGAGGTTCAGGTAGGATTTTTATCAGAGAGTTGGTGGGCTTTGGTGAGATATCAGGGGTCTAAACACACCCCTGACATTTCTCCTTTGACATTTCCCCATATGATGCTAGCGCTGTTGTCATATTTTTTTCATTTTAAGGTTATGATTATTTATTGTATACAGAAAACCCCTATTATATTGTGGTTCAGTTTTCGCGGTCCCGGTATTTCACCTTTTTTCTGTAAGACCTATTCATTTTTATATTTTGTATATTTTCGCCATTTCTCGGCATTCCGCAGCATTGTTTATGAGTTTAAATTTTACGCATCATGATAGAATAGCCGTATGTACTGATTCAGCCAATCAGAGCGTCGGTATTGTTTTCTCGGTCGCTGATTTGCTGTTGTGTTCTGGAAGCATCTTGCCGCTTGCCTTGCTCTGTCTCAGTTCCGCATGTCTCCCTACAGTGTACGGTGTTCCACATAACTTTGAGTGTTTTGTGTTGTGTTTTTGTGTTTTCCATTGCTCTTGCTCTCTCTCAACATCTTTTAACATTTAATATTTCTTTATTGAGTTTTAACACATAGAGAAAAAAAAGAATATAAAACCTTACAGAGGCAGTATAAGTGTGGTTCTGCCTAGTGAAGCGTAACAGGTAGATGAAGAAATTTCAACAACAACAATAGGGTTATAAGGTAAAAACTATGCAATGACAAGAAATACCAAACATAGTGAATTTTTCAAGGTTCATGTTTTTCTTGGCTACAATTTTTTCCATTTCACATTGTACAAGGTCAATAATTGTATTGAGTAGAGAAGGGGTGTTGGCTGTTTTCCATAGCCCAGTAATATTTATTTTTGGCTGCCAACAAGAGATGCACTGAGACCGTTCTGACATTCGAGGGAATGTTGTCGAGGCCCACATGTAGTAGAGCAAGAGAGGGGTTAGGGGGATCTGAGTTTTAGAGATTTCGGAGAGCAATTTGAAAATGTAATTCCAAAAAGAAGCGAGGGACTTGCAATACCATAGTATGTGAGCTAAGGAGCCGGTACTCCCGCAGCCTCTCCAGCAGCATGAGGAGGTGTGAGGGTACATTCTGGATAGCTGGTAGGGTGTTGGGTACCATCTGTAAAGGGGTTTTTTGATAAGCCTCCCAAGGGTTAGAGCAATGAGATGCTGAAAATATGGTTTTAAAGGCTCTTTGCCACATGTCTGGGGAAATATCTATGCTTAGTTACGCAGACCATTTGTTCAGGGAAGGTATGTGCGAATAGGGTCTGTTATCATTAAGTAATGAGTAGAAGAATGAAATTCCCTTTTTGGGGTACTGTTTGTGTAAAATTGGTGCATCGGTTCTGGAAGAGTTCGTGTGGGGGACAGGTTGGATGAGGAAAGGAGATGTGTCAGCCTTAAGTAGGTGAATTGTTCTGATTGAGGTAAGTCAAATTCACTTTGGAGGCTCTTAAAAGATTTGAGTGTAGTTTGTTGGAATAGGTCGGAGGTATTAATAATGCCATGTAAGGCCCAAGAAGAGGACCTGAAGTCTGGCAGTAATTTTTGTAAGGCTCTGAGCGGGATAGGTAACTCTCTCATGGGATGTTTTGAGGTTTGGTTAGATATGACAGTTTTCCACGTTGCAGTCAAAGCTGAAATTGCTGGAGGGGGGTCATGCAATGTTGGAGGACAACCTGCAGCGGTGAGAAGGAGGTTGTCTAGAGGGTGTTTGAGATGTGGGAGTGATACTTCCATGAGTGACCATAGCTTGTCTCCTGCCGGATTCCACTAGTAATATTGTTGGTCTAAGATAGAGGTAGTAATTATGTATTATGTATTGGGGAGGCCCACTCTCCCCCTATTGTTAGGTCTGGTTAAGATGTAGTTTGCGCATCTAGGTGGTTTTCCTTCCCACACAAATTTTGGCAAGAGTCTCTGAATGTAAGTGAAGAAGGATTGGGGAAGGGGTTCTCCCAATATCTTTTATGTGTTTAAATGTGTTTCTATAGTTTTAAAAGTGTGTTTAAAGACCTTAAGATGCTTTTAAAATTACTGTAAAAGTTATAAAAACATGCATAGGGTGTATTTAAATAGGGTATTTCTATTTTGCGGATTTTCACTTATCGCGGGTGGGTCTGGAACGTAACCCCCGCGATGGAGGGGGGTTTACTGTAATCCATATAATGTATAATATACAGGGTAGTGTTTTAAGAAAATGCAACCTACAACGCAGCATACAGATTGCAGCAGGAATTATGTTGTATGCAGTGCACATTACATGCTGTGCTCTGTAGTACATACCTTATACATACGTATAAAACTGTATTTCCTCCACCAGAAGGCCAATAGGGACTTTCGCTCACACCCGTGCACATTGCACACCTGCACTCACCAATTAGCATTTGGCTCCCAGTGGCCTATTTAAACTGCTCTAGTACTGTGAGCAGTTGCTGAATGGTCTTCAGCTTGTTCCCGTGGTTCTGAGACCTGATCTGTTGTTACTACTCACCTGTGTATGACCCGGCCTGCCTTTGGACATTGCTTCTGCCCATGCTCCTGCTTTGTTGCTTACTACCCTGACCTTGGCTTGCTTAAACGGATCTGATCTACCTGCTTACCCTGTACCGCGCTGCCCAGCTGTTATCGACCTTGGCTTATCTTCTGGACTTGCTTGCTTGCTGATTCGGTACCTCACTGCCCAGTTTCTGCTGGCTACTGCTCCCACGCTCTGGTGCCAAGCTGCCACTGCACCCTGTTCCAAGGACTGTGACTACCAGCTGTACCCACCTACGGAGTGAACACCACCAGCTAGCCGCTACGGCACTCGTGCCACTCCTTGCCTTACACTCTCTGTTCCCACCTTCAGGAGTGTCAGGCGGGAGGAGCAAGAGAGGCCTCCACAACATTCCAGTCTTCACCAGGTACGTGATAGCTGCACTCTGTACTCTTGAATGTACATTACACACCCCTAACCACTGCAATTTGTACATTGTGCTGTACATGGCATACTTCTGACCACCGCACTCTGTACATTATAAAATACTCTTCTCCCTGTGCCTGCGTGGGTTTCCTCTGGGTACTCCGGTTTCCTCCTACACTCCAAAGAAATTCTGCTAAGTTAATTGGCTCCTGTCTAAATTGGCTGTGTGTGCATGAATGTGAGTTAGGGACCTTAGATTGTAAGCTCCTTGAGAGCGGGACTATGTGAATGTCTAATAAATACTGTATGTAAAGTTCTGCATAAATTGATAGAGCTGTATAATGTAGCACCCTCTGAGATAGGTTGCTAGAAATAACAGGAACATTTTGTTTTTTGGGCTCCTCTGTAGTCAGTGGAGCAGTGTGTGATTATTTTGGGCTGTTCTAGGTTTTGCTGGCTGCAGGCTCAAATCCACTAGACTGTTCTTCCCTGCATTCTAGTGGATTTCAGAATGTAGTGGGCTGGACAAGGGCAGACCCACAGCCTGAATATTTAGGTGGTCTCGGTCAATCTCTGGGGGTAGCAAACCCAAAAGGTGGCTGGGGTGTTCATAAATAGTAAGCAGCCTTGAGCAGCAGGTTCTTGTCCAGGAGGAAGTTCCCAGCCTAAAGGGCTTTTGTCCTTCTGGGCAGTACAGCTGAAGTTCCACAAGTGCTTGTTAAGGTCCTAGCCCAGCCTTGAGCAGCGGGTTCTTGTCCAGGAGGAAGTTCCCAGCCTAAAGGGCTTTTGTCCTTCTGGGCAGTACAGCTGAAGTTCCACAAGTGCTTGTTAAGGTACTAGCCCAGCCAGAGCTGTGGGGCCTGTTCCAGTGATCATCGAGGTCCCACCTCAGGCAGAGCTGGGGGCCTTTTCTACTGGATCTTACTGGAACTGATTGAGGGATTTCACAGGAGAAATGTCTGGCTAATATTGGAGAGAGGCATCCAAATATCTGGGGAAATATGTGAGCACAGACCTATATGTAGGATCGTAGTGACTGTGCGCTGTTTCTATCCCTTGTGTATCACTGCCAGAGCTTGCTTAAACTGGGAAATTTCCTATGGTGTCTCTGTACCACTCTGTGCCTTAGTTGCTGCTGAAGGTACTGTATTAGGAAATTTGAGAAAGTGAGAAGTGTCCTCTTGTTTTCACATAGTATTACTGGGACATCCCACCTCCCAGCAACCTTTTCAAGTCAAGATTACAAAAGCATAAAAAGATACCCCTCGACTAATAATTGAGCAAGAAGTGTGACTGTTACTGAGTGCCTGGGTGCTACTACACTAGTGTGCAGTGGCAGCTGGCGCTCAAACTTTTTGGGGGGCCACAAACAGAAAAATGTAATAGGCATTGCTTTGCGGCAAAAAACGCTGTAAAAAATTGCGTGACTTTGAGGTCACAAAAGTGTGAAAGGGGCCTCCAGTAATTAAGGTATAGTGTGCCCCCTTTCAATGCAGAGAGACCAGCATGCCCCTTCAATGCAGAGATCATTGTGCCCCCTTTCAATGCAGAGAGACCAGCGTGTCCCCTTTCAATGCACAGAGACCAGTGTGTCCCCTTTCAATGCACAGAGACCAGCGTGCCCCCTTTCAATGCACAGAGACCAGCGTGTCCCCTTTCAATGCAGAGAGACCAGCGTTCCCCCTTTCATTGCACAGAGACCAGTGTGCCCCCTTTCAATGCACAGAGACCAGCGTGTCCCCTTTCAATGCACAGGGATCAGCGTGCCCCCTTACAATGCAGAGATGCCAGCGTGTCCCCTTTCAATGCAGAGATGCCAGCATGCCCCCATCAATGCAGAGAGACCAGCGTGCCCCCTTTCAATGCAGAGATGCCAGCGTGCCCCCTTTCAATGCAGAGATGCCAGCGTGCCCCCTCTTTCAATGCAGAGTTGCTAGCGTGCCCCCTCTTTCAATGCAGAGTGACCAGCGTAAGCGTGTCGCCCCCCCCCCCCCCCATGCGGGACCAGTGCACTTACCGGTCTGGAACAAACAGTTGCTATCTTGCCCCTTTCTGTTTGGCTGAGGAAGGTTTAACACGCATGCCTGCATGCCTTTTTGCCAGTTGCAGGGGAAGGGGGGCTGTCAAAGCTTCACCTAGAAATCTCTCACTGCCAATTGTTCAACCTCTGTGATCTCTGCCATAGACTCCCGTGCCTGACATGAAGCTGATACCAATGAGAAGACAGCTCGCTCTTCATACAAGGAGCTTCTGATTTTCTCAGGGGTGGCTCAGCAACAGTCTCCACCATCCTGAGCCTGCAAACAATGAAAGCATTATCTTCAAAGTCACTAAAACAAGATTTTTCTAAACCAGTAAGGGGGGAGGGGTGTAAATCAGGCTGTTATGAGCAACTGCAGTGCTGACACAAATATACATTTTTAGAATCTTCTACACAATAAATTTGGACTGCTGCTGTACAGACAAAAATCATGGAGAAAAAAAAAAAAAGTCAAGGCGAAACTTACCCATTCAAGAGAAGAGTCAGCGACCGGGGATTGACTGCCAGTGTGAAAAGAGTGAAAAAAGCTGCGACTTCCACCAAAGAAAGAAAAGTTACTGTCCTTGGCTGTGTGTGTTGCTCGCGGCTTCTCTTCAGTTGTTCCCCGCCGTGGTGGCAGGCCGGCGGCGTCTCCCGGCAGCTCAGTCCTCCTGGCTCCCGCCTCCTCCCCAGTCCCCAGCCAATGGCATGGGGTTTGCCTTTCGGCCAATCAGGAAGCGCATATCGCCGCTGCTTCCTGATTGGCCAGGAGGAGGATCTGTGTGACAATAGCCAATTTTCATTCGCTATTGTCACACAATGGGTGGGCTCGGAGCGCACTGCTCTGCGCCCTGGGTCCACCCTTTCCTGAAGCCTATTAGAGCCTCTGGCTCTAATCAGGTGATGGAAAAAAAAAAGCCCTATTGAACTCCATGCGTCCAGCGCCCCACATGTAGATTAGGGGGCCAGACGCATGGATAGGGGGGGCCTGCGCCCCCAACACACCGGTCGCCGCTGCAGTGTGGGAAAGGAACCTGGGACAAAATCAGCGAGACCTTTCGGGGGTGAGCACTACTATAAGTACTACTAAGAACAATAATAATAATCATAATAATAAACCCATGACTCCTATACTCTTTATGCTATAAATTGTGCAATTGTATTATCTTTGTCTTGAAGATCTTACTATGTACAGTTATGCTTACATTTTTTGTCTGTATACACCACTCATGATGAAGTGGTTATGAAGCTAGAAAATGTGTTAAGGATGTCAAATATTGGTTAACAATTGTTTTTCTTATGGTACGACCCATGCCTGGTGTCATCTTTATGTAGCACCTTCCTGGTTTGCTAGTTGTTAGGTAAATTTAGTCAGCTCCTCTGTAGGCATAGCAGCATAGGGTTAATTGTGTGTAGGAGGTTGTGCAGTGCTTCACAGTCTGTGGGTCTGTTACTTCCCCCTGATTCCTGGAACTCACTGGAAGTTTCCAGTACATAGTGGGTGGGGGGGGGGGGCAGAGGCTGCAGTCTGAATATTTATAGAGCCATATGGAGGTGACCAATGTGCTGGGGGACTCTGCCCCTGGGGCAGAGAGGAAGAGAGTGAGAGGGAGAGAAAAGGGGAAGAAGGGAGTTCCAGGAATTCACCCAGCTTAGGTCTCAGCTAGGCTTATCTGCAGTCCCCTAGCCAACCCAGAAGCAGCCTGTTCAACGAAGACCAAGACAGCAGCCATTCTGGATTCTGGGAGTTTCCTAAGAGACTGAGTGAGTACAAACCAGCTATCACCCCTAAGGTAAGAAGAGGAAAGTAAAGTGCCCTACCTCATGTGTCTGGGACAGAGTGTAGCTCAAGTGCAGTGCAAGATAGCGAGGAGCACACTAATTCTCCAACCTTGGGACTAAAGCAGCCAGGTGCCATGCGATACAGCCAGGTGCTGAGTCCTTAATATAAACTTTTTGGAACTGTTCTACATTTTGCTTTGCAGTACTACTCACACAGCTGTGTAATACAGCTTGCATCTTGGAATTTGAGCGGCTAGAGATTTAGTAGGTCCCCAACTGTTTGTACATACTGTACTTTTACATTGTTTCTTCAGTTCGGGATATCCCATGCACCCCCAATCAAGTTCATTTTTTAATAGAATTTAAAAGATAAAAGAAACCCAGCAGATTTGGGTGTAAGTTTAATAATGGGTGTTATGTCTTGCATTATCACAGCACTATTAACATTCTCTAACAGCTGAGTTTAACTCCTGATCTGAGGTTGTTTAAAAAATGATGTAGTGTTATCGAGGGCTGTGATAAGTTCAAAAAAGCGGGAAAACATAGGGAAAGGGGGCCATATAAGGACTTTACTGGTACCAGATTGGAATATTATGCCATATTTTCCTTAAAAAATATATTTTATTAAATTCAAACATCTAAAAATTCATATAAAAACAACAATTAGTACAAATCATGTCAGATTATTTCTACTTGGGTATCCTTAGGACCTTTTATTGGCAAATATAGAGATATATCCTATTTTATATAAAAAGAGAAAATTTCAGCCACCTCTACACCACCACCTGGGGGGAGAGAGTGGTGAACATTATCTTTTAAGGGGGATGAGTGATGTGATAACATTCAGGCTGGAGTGACATGGGGTGCATACTGATGTTACATTTTCTTTGAATTCCGTTCAGTTGCTGGGCTGTCACAGAATGTGCTTACCATCTGTCGAGCCAATGGCATGTGCAGATCTCTCTGCCTGCTTGGATTACGGCTTTATGATTGGTCGTTGATTCGGCCCGCACTACAGGGGTCAAGTCCTGGGAAATAAAGTGTGGGAACCCAGCCAAGATTACCATCCCCAACCTCAAAAATAAAAAAAAGTGAGGGTTCGTGTATATTTACCTCTCTGTCTCTCTCATGTCTCTTCTCTCTCTCTCACTCGCATGTCTCTCCTCTCTGTCTCTCTCTCTCTCTCTCCTATCTGTATCTCTCTCTCTCTCTCATGTCTCTCTCTCTCATGTCTCTCCTCTTTGTCTCTCTTTCTCTCTCATGTCTCTCCTCTTTGTCTCTCTCATGTCTCTCCTCTCTGTCTCTCTCATGTCTCTCCTCTCTGTCTCTCTCTCATGTCTCTCCTCTCTGTCTCTCTCTCATGTCTCTCCTCTCTCTCTCTCATTTGTCTCTATCTCTCTCTCTCTCTCTCTCTCATATGTCTCTGTCTCATATGTCTCTGTCTCTCTTCCATATGTCTCTGTCTCTCCCTCCTATTTGTCTCTCGCTCCTCTCTGTCTCTCTCTCATATGGCTCTCTCATATGTCTCTCATTCCCTCCTCTCTCTCATGTGTCTCTCTCTCTCATGCGTCTCTCTCTCTCATGTGTCTCTTTCTCGTGTGTGTCTCTCTCTCTCTCATGTGTCTCTCCCTCTCTCATATGTGTGTCTCTCTCATGTGTGTGTGTGTCTCTCTCTATCTCTCATGTGTGCCTCTCTCTCTCTCTCTCATGTGTGTCTCTCTCTCTCTCTCTCTCTCTCTCTCTCTCTCATGTGTGTGTGTCTCTTTCTCTCTCTCTCATGTGTGTCTCTCTCATGTGTGTGTGTCTCTCTCTCTCATGTGTGTGTGTCTCTCTCTCTCTCATGTGTGTCTCTGTCTCTCTCACGTGCGTCTCTCTCTCATGTGTCTCTCTCTTCTCTCTCTCTCTCTTCCATGTGTCTCTCTCTCTCATGTGTGTCTCTCTGTCTCTGTCCCATGTGTGTTGCTCTCTCTCTCAAATTCAAATTAGCTTTATTGGCAGGACCAAATACATTTTAGCATTGCCAAAGCATTTGAGTTTGTGATGGGGGGGGGGGGGGGGGGTAATTGGTAATATAAAGGGGAATGGGTGGTGAGTCTATGTAAAGGATTTTTAAGTCCTTAGTTTTTCACTTCCTTCTCAGTCTGTGACATGCTGTCACATATTGTGCAGCTATTCTCACCATTGGCTCCTCTTCTCCCAGTAGGATTTGGAGTTTCCTCTTCTCTTCTATAGAATTGAACTCTGGGATGAAAGCAGAGAGTCTCTGGAAGTGAGTGTCCCTCACTGATGAGTACTGTAGCAGGAAGTGGTCCTCGTCCTCCAGGACTCCCTGGTCACACTGCTGGCACAATCTTCTCTCCCTGGGCTTGTAGGTCTGTCTGTGCCGTCCTAACTCGATTTCCATGCTGTGGGCACTCAGTCTGTACAGGCTGAAGGTCTGTCTGTCTTTGGGCTCTTGTAGCACCTCCAGGTATGGGGCCAGTTTGTAGTCTCTCTGCAGTGACTGGTAAACAGTTAGTTTCTTGGAGTTTGTTATTTCATTTCTCCATTCTTCAGCATATTTTTCTTCTGAATATTTCATTATGTTTTTTATTTGTGATTTTGTCAGGTCGAATTGTTGGGAGTTTAGGATAGGCAAGGCGCTGATGAGTTGTTGCAGACCGCCAGGCTTGGGCTGGTTCTTATTGGTCAGTAGGGCCTTATGATGGTAGGAGTCAGAACTGCTTTTTTGTAGATGATCCTAGAAGTTGGAAGTGTTTGGTTCTTTTCCCATTCACCTTTACACTGCAGCTGTTCTCAGTATATGAACTCTTGATGACATCGTATATTGTCCCTCCTATTCCACTTTCCAATAGTTTGAGGAACAGGCCTGGGTGCCACACAGCGTCAAAAATGCCTTCTTAAAGTCCACAAAACAGGCAAATATCTTTCCATGTTTTGTATTGTGAATATGGTTCCTAATGTGCAGGGTGTAGATGTGGTCTGTAGTGCGATGGTTCGGCATGAACCCCGCCTGACTTCTGCTGAGGACGTTGTGTTGTGTTAGGAAGTTTAGGATCCGTTTGTTGAGAATACTGTTGAATAGTTTCCCTAATGTGCTGCTGACACATATCCCTCTATAGTTGGCTGGATCATACTGGTCTCCATTCTTATGGATGGGTGTTATGAGGCCTTGATTCCATACTTTAAGGTAGTAACACTCAGGGCCAGATTGAACACTTTGCATATTGCAGCATGTACATCTGGGGAGCCATGTTTAATCATTTCAGGCAGGATTCCATCCATCCTGCTGGCTTTTTTAGTTTGCAGGTGTTGGATTTTCTCCCTAATTTCTTTTAGAGTAATTGGTACATCCAGGGGGTTCTGGAAGTCCTTGATTTTTTCCTCCGTATCTTTTAGTCTTTTGATGATGTCTTTTTGTTCTACAGTTAACTTCTCTTCTGGAATAACTTTGTAGAGGTTCTTAAAGTAGTTAAACCAGATGTCACCATTTTGGATGTGGAGGTTGTTTTTCCTGGGTGCTGAGCCAATATTCTTCCATATTTCCCAGAAAGAATTTTCCTGAAGTGCCTCTTCTAACTGTTGCAGGTTGTTAGAGTTTAACTTTTGCCTTTTATTTTTAAGGGTTTGTTTGTATTTTTTCTGTAAGATGCTATGGGCTATCCTTAGTTCAGTGTTGTTGGGGTCTCTGTGTTTGTTATTGGAGGCTGTCCGTAGTGTGTTCCTTAATTCTTTGCATTCTTTGTCGAACCATTTATTGGATTGTTTGGTGGGTGGTTTCTTGTAGTTGACTTTTCTCAGTTGGGCTGTTTCTGCAATGGTGTGTAGTATTTTATGGAAGTCCTTTACTGCCTTGTTCACACCTCGTGGTCTTACCTCATAGTAGTTGTTTTGGAAGTTTTTAAGCTGTTTTTTAACCACTTGCCGACCGCCGCACGACTATCTACGTCGGCGGTCAGCCCCTCACAGGCAAACTAACGTAGGGCTACGTTGCTTGCTTGTGAGGGTCTAGGGAGCGAGCGCGCGCCCCCGGAGGCGCGCTCCCGCTCCCGCGTGGTCACGGACCCCCCCGCGCGTGTGACCAGCGGACCCGATGTCCGCCGGCCACTCGGCGATCGGCGGGGGAGAGGGAGAATGTCAGGCAGCTTGTGTAAACAAACTGCCTGTCATTCTCCTCGCTGCAAAGACACTGATAAAACGGATCTAGTATGTAGATCCGTTGATCTGTGTCCTTACAGCTAGAGCCACAGCCAATCACAGTAGAAACCACGCCCCTAGGGACACACACAGCCCCTCCCTTCCAAATAAAGTTAACCCCTTCACTACCAGTGTATTTTTTACAGTAACAGTGCATATGTATAGCACTGATTACTGTAGAAATGTCACTGGTAACCCCAAAAGTGTCAAAAATGTCAGTCAAGGGTCCGATCTGTCCGCCGCAATGTCGCAGTACCGCAAAAAAATCGCAGATCGCCGCCATTACGCGTTAAAAAAAAAAACAACAAAAATGACAAAAATCTTTCCCTTTGTTAGTAAACGCGATAACTTTTGCGCAAACCAATCAAAATACGCTTTTTGCGATTTTTTTTACCAAACATAGGTAGCATAAAACAAATTGGCCGAAAATTTTTAAAAATTTTGATTTTTACATTTTTTTTTGGGGGAATTTCATATAAAAAAATGTGAAAAATATTGCTATTTTTGCAAAATTGACGCTCTTTTTTTGTTTATAGCGCGTGATCAAAAAATCGCACAGGTGATCAAATACCACCAAAAGAAAGCTCTGTTTGTGGGAAAAAAAGGACGTCAAATTCGTTTAGGTACAGCGTCGCACGACCGCGCAATTGTCCGTTAAATTCACGCAGTGCCGAATCGCAAAATACCCCCTGGTCGGAATGGGGGTAAAATCTTCCGGGGCTTAAGTGGTTAATGTCAGGTCTGTCAGTTACCTCTCTGGTAGACTGTTTGGACCATTTAAATGATGGTGGCAGGTTGCAGAGAGAAGCCTGGTGGCATTTTGGTGATGGTTTGTTTGTTTGTGGTCTCTCTCATGTCTCTCTCTCTCACTCTCTCTCATGTGTGTGTTTCTCTCTCATGTCTCTCCTCTCTGTCTCTCTCATGTCTCTCCTCTCTGTCTCTCTCATGTCTCTCCTCTCTGTCTCTTTCTCTCTCATGTCTCACCTCTCTGTCTCTCTCTCTCTCTCATTTGTCTCTGTCTCTCTCTCACATGTGTCTCTGTCTCTCTCTCATATGTCACTGTCTCTCTCTCTCATATGTCTGTCTCTCTTTCATATGTCTCTGTCTCTCCCTCCTCTCTGTCTCTCTCATATGGCTCTCTCATATGTCTCTCTCATATGTCTCTCTCTCTCTCTCCCTCCTCTCATGTCTATCTCTCTCGTGTGCCTCTCTCTTTCGTGCGTCTCTCTCTCTCTCTCTCGTGCGTCTCTCTCTCTCTCGTGTCTCTCTCTCATGTGTGTCTCTCTCATTAATGTGTGTGTGTCTCTCTCACGTGTGTCTCTCTCTCTCGTGCGTCTCTCCCTCTCATGTCTCTCTCTCTCATGTGTGTGTGTCTCTCTCTCTCTCTCTCTCTCATGCGTCTCTCTCTCTCTCTCTCTCATGTGTGTGTCTCTCTCTCTCTCATGTGTCTCGCTCTCTCTCTCATGTGTCTCTCTCTCTCTCTCTCTCTCTCTCATGTGTGTCTCTCATATGTCTGTCTCTCTCTCTCTCATGTGTCTGTCTCTCTCTCTCATGTGTCTGTCTCTCTCTCTCTCTCTCTCATGTGTCTGTTTCTCTCATGTGTCTGTCTCTCTCTCTCTCATGTGTCTGCTCTCTCCCTCCTCTCATGTGTCTTCTTACCTCCCTCCCATCTGCAGAGCCATTCCTCTATGGCTCCTGTGTCCTGTCACAGCCGGAGTACATTTAATATCACTCCGCCTGTGACAGAAGCCGGCGCTATACAGGAAGCATCGGCTCTGCTTCCTGTAGTGCCGGATCAGTTTACAGCAATGCTCGGGGCCCGCAATCTGGGCTTACAGACCCACCATCCCAGAGCAGGAGGTGGGATCGTGTCGGGGCTCGGGGGGAACGGGAACGGCGTTCATGTTGTAGAAAAAGTACAGGAGCGTCGTTCCCATGCGTTCCCGCAGGACTTGAGCCCTGCCGCACTATATATGAGTTGGTTGGAATGTATGCCGGAGTAGGCGGCGATATGTATATTATAGATGTTAGTATGCAGGCGCACCCTTAGGAAGATTGCACATGCATGGATTTCTCACGCACACGCTCTTCGGACACAGGGAATTTTACAGACATGATGGAAACTAGAGTAGGTGGGTGAAACAAGCCTGCTGAGTGCGGGTGGTGACCTGCCCACTTCCCCCACCCGAGTACACATTGTGGATGTGGGCGCAGCATTGTGACGGCTGGGCATTTTCCACAGGAAGTGTTGTCCATGTGCATGGCCATGGACATTGTAGATTCAAGTGTAGGTATGAGCAGTATTTCTATTCACTTGGTATATGCCTGAAATACTTTGTTAGCAACTTATACAAAAGATAGTTTGCGTTGTTCCCTCGCAGATACATTTGGCTATGTAGAGCGGCTATCGTTGGGACTATTGGTATGGGTAGATCACCTTTGGGTGACTAGGCACTGTTGAGTACATCATTATCAAACATAAGGTAACTATCTCTATGGGATCGTAGGCATTATTTTCCATTCGCCTAGACATAACAAAATACAAAAAAGACTATATTTAAATTTCAAATATTTATTTGGAAATAAATTGCCCGCGGCTTTATTATTGGTATAAACATCAATAGATATTAAACCATTAATAAATCAAATCACATACCAAAACAAGAAATAAAGAAACAGTTCAGCCACTAAGACTCGAACGGTCATAAAATATAAAATAATAACATATTATTAACAAAACCGTCCCCTCTTAAATTGGCATAAGAGGGACCACACCACATAAAAAGCCACGACAAAGGGAAGGGGGGGGGGGGGAGTTCTGCTGGCGGTCTTCTTCCAATGACTGTAAAAATTCCTGGGAAGCTGTTCCAGAACATTCCATGGTCACCTGATTTTGAGTGACCTATCCTGTTGGGGTAACTGACCTTCCAGAACTTTCGCTATCAGCTGACCTGGATTAGCCTATTAAAAATTCTTATTGTTATGTTAGCTAATAACTGAATTATCCCTGACTATTTTAACTGCCATGATCCCATAAGGAAAAGGGGGGCCTATACAGGCATGCCCTCCTTTTCCTCCAATTCCTTTCGGCCTATTGTGGCGTTTATTGATTCTATCTGAACTACATATTCAGCCGTGGTTATGTGTATATGTATTGCAGAATATAGGACCACGTATGAGGGTTTCCATCTTTATATCCTGTCCTTGTCTATTTGGCGGCTTTTTATGAGATCCTCATCCCAATCCTGGTGTCCAAATATATCCGTTGGGATGTCTAGTGAGTGAAATTAACTCCCACATATTCATTATATATAGGGATGTTGTGTTTTGCTTAAATGTTGGGCTGAACCTATATTTGATTGATCCTTTAGGATGACTATCAGCTTTGTACTTATAAAGTTTTCTTAAAGGCTGCCTACACTCAATATCCACACGAGACTTTTGGTCATCACGATGAATACTCTCAAATGACTGTGAAAGTTAAATTGGTGCCAGGAGACATGATGATTAGGAACATGCAAGTGTGCATAAAACACACACACATATATATATATATATATATATATATATATATATATATATATAATATATGTAGCACCCTACAGGTAGGTGCTAGGTAAATGTATAGTGAGCCTTGTTTGCCTAACAGCAGGGCCATGATTTCTTTTTGGTAGGGTGTCATGGCTTCCAGGTGTGTCTGCTGAAGGGGGGTTCTCCCCACTGGCTCTGTGAGAGACTTCTCATAGGGCAGTGGAGGAAACCCAATCAGGGATACAGTCAGGCTTGTAACTACCCCAGAAGGCAGATTCTGCCGCAAAGGATTCTGGGAGTGGGTATACGTTTGAGGGAGGGCATGGCTCATTGTCTTTGGTGGGAAGCAGAGTCCCAGGAGGGAGAGGACGGCTGTCTCTCCTCCTGTCAGAAGAAGCGGATGTCTCGGGAGCTGCCTGAGAATCCAGAGAGTGCTGAGTTGAGCTAAGGGGGATCCGGTGTGCCGAGAACCAAAGGAGAGCTAGAGGGGTCCAGTCCCAGGAAAGCCCACACAGGTTGTGAGTACTGAGGAATTTCCCCTGGGGGTCTGCCTAGAGTCAGTGGGGGCCACTCTGGAGAAGGTTCTAGGATCCAAGAGTCAGCTAGCGGGAAAGGGGGTACCTAGTCAGAGGACCCTGAAGTGATAGAGGGGGTATCAAGGTTGAGGACCCTGAAGTGGTAAAGGGGGCACCTGCAGTTTGGGCTCTGAAGAGTTAATGCACTGTGTGAGTGCATCAGTTGAAAATTGCAGCCATACAGGAATACACAGCAAGCTACCTCAAGCCAGGGCAAGGCTGGAAAGAATAGTCAGTGACTTTGCAGTGCAAACAGTGTCAGATGTTCAATGTTCCACAGTCCTGGATCTTCTGGACTTAAGTCGGAGTTCCAGCACAGCTTTCAGAGATACAGTGTGTTCAAAGCATCGGTAAGCATTGGCTAGCGTCGGCTGGCGTCAAGACAGCGCTAACGGGAATTTTTGTTATAAAAGTCCCAGAATTGTACATAATCGAGCCAAAGGAGTATCCCACTCATTCCCTTCTCTCATCCCCTAAAACTACAATAAAACAACCAAACAAAGATGCCGGAGTTGTCGATGTGTCAGTTCTCACACCCAGGGCCACAGCTCACATGGGCTGGTAACCAGTGACAATGGCAGACCCACATCTGGCCACAGGCCTGGAAACATTGATATATATATATATATATATATATATATATATATATATATATAGATATATATAAATATACAGTGCCTTGCGAAAGTATTCGGCCCCCTTGAACTTTTCAACCTTTTGCCACATTTCAGGCTTCAAACATAAAGATATAAAACTGTAATTTTTTGTGAAGAATCAACAACAAGTGGGACACAATCATGAAGTGGAACAAAATTTATTGGATATTTCAAACTTTTTTAACAAATAAAAAACTGAAAAATTGGGCGTGCAACATTATTCAGCCCCCTTAAGTTAATACTTTGTAGTGACACCTTTTGCTGCGATTACAGTTGTAAGTCGTTTGGGGTATGTCTCTATCTTATCACATCGAGAGAATCCTCCTTGCAAAACAGCTCAAGCTCAGTGAGGTTGGATGGAGAGCATTTGTGAACAGCAGTTTTCAGTTCTTTCCACAGATTCTCGATTGGATTCAGGTCTGGACTTTGACTTGGCCATTCTAACACCTGGATATGTTTATTTGTGAACCATTCCATTGTAGATTTTGCTTTATGTTTTGGATCATTGTCTTGTTGGAAGACAATTTTCTGTCCCAGTCTCAGGTCTTTTGCAGACTCCATCAGGTTTTCTTCCAGAATGGTCCTATATTTGGCTCCATCCATCTTCCCATCAATTTTAACCATCTTCCCTGTCCCTGCTGAAGAAAAGCAGGCCCAAACCATGATGCTGCCACCACCATGTTTGACAGTGGGGATGGTGTTCAGGGTGATGAGCTGTGTTGCTTTTACGCCAACCATAATGTTTTGCATTGTTGCCAAGAAGTTCGATTTTGGTTTAATCTGACCAGAGCACCTTCTTCCGCATGTTTGGTGTGTCTCCCAGGTGGCTTGTGGCAAACTTTAAACAACACTTTTTATGGATATCTTTAAGAAATGGCTTTCTTCTTGCCACTCTTCCATAAAGGCCAGATTTGTGCAGTATACGACTGATTCTTGTCCTATGGACAGAGTCTCCCACCTAAGCTGTAGATGTCTGCAGTTCATCCAGAGTGATCATGGGCCTCTTGGCTGCATCTCTGATCAGTCTTCTCCTTGTATGAGCTGAAAGTTAAGAGGGACGGCCAGGTCTTCGTAGATTTGCAGTGGTCTGATAATCCTTCCATTTCAATATTATCGCTTGCACAGTGCTCCTTGGGATGTTTAAAGCTTGGGAAATCTCTTTGTATCCAAATACGGCTTTAAACTTCTCCACAACAGTATCTTGGACCTGCCTGGTGTGTTCCTTGTTCTTCATGATGCTCTCTGCGCTTTAAACGGACCTCTGAGACTATCACAGTGCAGGTACATTTATACGGAGACTTGATTACACACAGGTGGATTCTATTTATCATCATAGTCATTTAGGTCAACATTGGATCATTCAGAGATCCTCACTGAACTTCTGGAGAGAGTTTGCTGCACTGAAAGTAAAGGGGCTGAATAATTTTGCACGCCCAATTTTTCAGTTTTTTATTTGTTAACAAAGTTTGAAATATCCAATAAATTTCATTCCACTTCATGATTGTGTCCCACTTGTTGTTGATTCTTCACAAAAAATTACAGTTTTATATCTTTATGTTTGAAGCCTGAAATGTGGCAAAAGGTCAAAAAGTTAAAGGGGGCCAAATACTTTCGCAAGGCACTATATATATATATATATATATATATACAGTGCCTCACAAAAGTGAGTACACCCCTCATATTTTTGTTAATATTTTATTATATCTTTTCATGTGACAACACTGAAGGAATGACACTTTGCTACACTGTGAAGTAGTGAGTGTACAGCTTGTATAACAGTATGCCATTAATGTCTAAACCGCCGGTAACAAAAGTGAGTACACCCCTAAGTGAAAATGTCCAAATTGGGCCCAATTAGCAATTTTCCCTCCCCGGTGTCATGTTAGTGTTACAAGGGAGCAGGTGAGCAGGTGTGTTAAATTTGGTGTCATCGCTCTCACTCTCTCATACTGGTCACTGGAAGTTCAACATGGCACCTCATGGCAAAGAACTCTCAGAGGATCTGAAAAAAAATTGTTGCTCTACATAAAGATCCTAGGCTATAGGATGGTTGGCAAGACCCTGAAACTGAGCTGCAGCACGGTGGCTAAGACCATACAGCGGTTTACCAGGACAGGTTTCATGCAGAACTGGCCTCGCCATGGTCGACCAAAGAAGTTAAGTGCACGTGCTCAGCGTCATATCCAGAGGTTGTCTTTGGGAAATAGACAGTTGAGTGCTGCCAGCATTGCTGCAGAGGTTGAAGGGGTTGGGGGTCAGCCTATCAGTGCTCAGACCATATGCCGCACACTGCATCAAATTGGTCTGCATGGCTGTCATCTCAGAAGGAAGCCTCTTCTAAAGATGATGCACAAGAAAGCTCGCAAACAGTTTGATGAAGACAAACAGACTAAGGGCATGGATTACTGGAACCATGTCCTGTGGTCTGGTAAGACCAAGATAAACTTATTTGGTTCAGATGGTATCAAGCGTGTGTGGCGGCAAGCAGGTTCAGAGTACAAAGACAAGTGTGTCTTGCCTACAGTCAAGCATGGTGGTGGGAGTGTCATGGTCTGGGGCTGCATGAGTGCTGCCAGAACTGGGGAGCTACAGTTAATTGTGGGATCCATGAATGCCAACATGAACGTGACATACTGAAGCACAGTATGATCCCCCCTCTTCGGAGACTGGGCTGCAGGGCAGTATTCCAACATGATAATGACCCCAAACACACCTCCAAGATGACCACTGCCTTGCTAAAGAAGCTGAGGGTAAAGGTGATGGACTGGCCAAGCACACTGCTGTATTTAGGCAGGGGGGTGGCAAAAAAGCATCCCCCCACATGAAAAAGCCCCCGATCTGCTGCTAAAACCTGAAAGAAAAAAGCGCACTGCGCATGAGCCAGCTTTTCCCGGGCAGGCAGCGCATGGGCGGTGACGTAATGGCGCTGAGTGGCGCCATTTTTAAATGTAAGGCGCCTCAAGGTATGTGAGACTCCTCTGCAGCAGATGCAGGTGCTGTGGGCATGGTACAGGAGATTCTCCTGCACCATGCTGCCCACAGTCCTGCATCTCCTGTATCATGCTGCCCACAGCCCTGCATCTCCTGTACCATGCTGCCCAGTGCACACAGCCCTGCATCTCCTGTAGCATGCTGCCCAGTGCATACAGCCCTGCATCTCCTGTACCATGCTGCCCACAGCCCTGCATCTCCTGTACCATGCTGCCCACAGCCCTGCATCTCCTGTACCATGCCCGCAGCACTGCATCTCCTTACCATGCTGCCCACAGCCCTGCATCTCCTGTACCATGCTTGTACCATTCCTGCCGCACCGCATCTTCTGTACCATGTCCACAGCCCCTGCACCATGCCCGCAACCCCTGCATCTCCTATACCATGTCTGCAGCCCCTGCACTATGCCTGCAACCCCTGCATCTCCTGTACCATGTCTGCAGCCCCTGCACTATGTCCGCAACCCCTGCATCTCCTGTACCATGTCTGCAGCCCCTGCACTATGCCCGCAACCCCTGCATCTCCTGTACCATGTCCGCAGCCCCTGCACTATGCCTGCATCTCCTATACCATGTCTGCAGCCCCTGCACTATGCCCGCAACCCCTGCATCTCCTGTACCATGTCCGCAGCCCCTGCACAATGCCTGCATCTTCTGTACCATGTCTGCAGCCCCTGCACTATGCCCGCAACCCCTACATCTCCTGTACCATGCCCGCAGCCTCTGCACCATGCCCACAGCCCTGGAAGATTTTCCTCCTTAATGACCAGGCCATTTTTTGCGATTCAGGACTGCATTACTTTAAAGGACAATTGCACGGTCGTACGAGACTGTACCCTAAAAAAAAATGTCCTTTTTTTCCCAAAAATAGAGCTTTCTTTTGGTGGTATTTGATCACCTGTGCGATTTTTATTTATTGCGTTATAAACAAACAAAGAGCAACAATTCGGAAAAAAAAATTGTTTTTCACATTCTGCTATATAACATTCGCCCATTAAAATTTAAAAATCAAATTTTGTCATCCTTTTAGGCCAATTTGTAAAAAAAAATCCCAGTAAGTGTATATTGATTGGTTTGCGCAAAAGTTATTGTGTTTACAAACTAGGGGAAAGATTTATGTAATTTTTTTTTTTACTAGAAATAGCGTCAATCTGCCATTTTTAGCGGGACTGCGACATTGCGGCGGACAGATTGGACCCCTAACTGACATTTTTGACACTTTTGGGGGGACCAGTGACATTACTACAGTAATCAGTGCTACAAATGTGCACTGTTGCTGTAATAATGATACTGGGAGGGAAGGGGTTAACCCGGGGGTGATCAAAGGGTTAAGTGTGAGCCTAGGGGGTGTTTTCTAACTGTATGGGGGAGGGGCTTGTGAAATGACCATAGAGACCTTCCTATATAGAAGGATCACAAGCGCTCTGTGATCATTTCAGAGGGAAAAACGGTCAGCTGTGTTTACAACAGCAGACCGCCGTCTCTCTCAGCGGGGAGAGATCGCGGGTGCCCGGCGGCAATTGCGCCCGCTGGCCCCGTGGATTGGCATCCCTGCTGCCTAGTGGGGGCCCCTAGGAGCGCTCCCACGAACCAACGTACCCATACAAAACAACAAAATATACAAGTAGGCACTTTGTACCCACTTTTATTGTACAGAGAGGAAGAGGTGGAGCCTAAAGAGGAAGGGGTGTGGTTTACAGATGACAGGGTGGGTCTGAAACAGGAATGGGTGTGGCCTTGACAGGAAGGGGTGGGTCGTAGGTAAATTAGGGGGTGCAGGAGGAGTGTGGGCGGCCTTCTTCATGTGCGGACCTTCAAGTTTCACGTCCGTATCCCGCTCACTACGTGGGCGGGGTGGAGGGGGCATATATTGGAGCTCCAGTTAGTCTGTCCTCAGTGTGTTCATACACTCCCTGCGCGCCGGTGCTTGATCTCTGAATGTTAAAAGTAAAGATTCTCCCTGTGAGCTCTTTTGACTGTTTTTGTATTATTGCGGGCTCTATGTTAGCCTAATCTAATAATATGTCTATATACTTATCTTCATAGGCTAACATTCATCCCCATTTGGATTTTGTGGTTTTCATACATCTGCTACATATATTTTTGTCCATATTTATATGGCAATTTTTCTTTTTTGCTGTCATCAGCATAGTGGATTTTTTCCCTAAGGTTCATCTTCACAAGCTTTGACAATAGAGACACCCGTGGCGCGTTAGGTATATGGGATACATTGGTTGTATGTGTAAGTATAATGGCTTTGGCAATAATATATTATTTTTTATTTTTTTTATATATATTGTTGAGAAATAGGGTTATATACCCATAAATACCCACTATTACCCATATCTTTGACAGGTGTTTTTAAGCAGTTCTAATCGGTCCTTTTGGGGCTGAATATCCCCTCTGTGGGAGACCCAGCAAGTGGGGCCATTTTGTTGCTTGACTTTGCTGAATCTTTGGAACTAAGCCCTTATCATATTACACAGCCTGCTCTACAATAAAATGGGACTCCATGCATCAGGTATGGGCTCTCCTATCCCTTTTTTTCTGCATTGAATTACTGGCCTTTATATTGATGACACATCACTATGTAATGTACAATATGTGTAATTATTTTATACTAGACATTAAGCCCGTTAAATTAATGGGTGCTAGAACATATGTGGTCAAACATTTGTAAAAACAGACTTAGCAGTAAGTCCACGCGAGCGCGCACCCGCCGCGCGCCCGCGCGCCCGCGCACACCCGCCGCTTCAACAGTTTTGCCCGGCCACCCGAAGTCTCTGCGCTCCAAGTCCCAACGACTGTCCATGGGGCACATGCGCAGTAGCGCAATCCCACAGACACAGGGACTGGACGCAGAGACACTTGGACTTTATATGTATAGATATATATACACACACACACACATCTCTGACAGGAGTTCTAATTCTCCCACACTTTATTCAAAAACATATATATATATATATATATATATATATATATAATAATGTAGCGACAGTGGATCAGACGGGATACAATCTGATTGTACAAACTCTGCTCCATCTCCTGACATGGATGTAGAACCCATTGTACAGTGTATGGGGGACGGAGGGGGTTGTAGTGTATGGGGGAGGGAGGGGATTGTAGTGTATGGGGGGACGGAGGGGATTGTAGTGTATGGGGGGGGAGGTTATAGTGTATGGGGGAGGGGTTCTACAGTGTATGGGGGAGGGGTTCTACAGTGTATGGGGGGAGGGAGGGGATTGAAGCGTGGGGGGCAGGAAGGGGATTGTAGTGGAGGGGAGGGAGGGGATTGTAGTGTGGGGGGAGGGGATTGTAGTGTGTTGGGGAAGGGAGGGGATTGTAGTGTATGGGGAGGGGATTGTAGTGTATGGGGAGGGGATTGTAGTGTATGGGGAAGGGAGGGGATTGTAGTGTATGGGGGAGGGAGGGGATTGTAGTGTGGGGGGGAGGGGATTGTAGTGTGAGGGGGAGGGAGGGGATTGTTGTGTATGGGGGGATGGAGGGGATTGTAGTGTATGGGGGGGAGATTATAGTGTATGGGGGAGGGGTTCTACAGTGTGTGGGGGAGGGGTTCTACAGTGTATGGGGGAGGGAGGGGATTGAAGCGTGGGGGGAGGGAGGGGATTGTAGTGTGTTTGGGGAGGGGATTGTAGTGTGTTGGGGAAGGGAGGGGATTGTAGTGTATGGGGAGGAGATTGTAGTGTATGGGGAAGGGAGGGGATTGTAGTGTATGGGGAAGGGAGGGGATTGTAGTGTGTGGGGGGCAGGTGACCAGGTTTAACATTGGAGTCTATGGCGGGGAAGAGGCCCGGTTCTCGGGGTCACTGCTCCGCGCCCTATCATCCCCGAAACCCCAAATTTTTCTCAGCTGTAGGGGAGCGTCTTGGCCACCTGCGATACAATTTTGTCTCCAGCACCTTTGGTTCGCCCGTGACAGCAATTTTCCCGCGGCGGTGTGTGCGTCCCAACGGCTGTCCGTGGGGCACATGCGCAGTAGCACAATCCCACGGACACAGGGAATCTGGACGCAGGGACACTTGCATTTTATTAATATAGATGTATGTTTCTTTCTTCAGTCATCATACATTATATGTCTTAATATTCCTGAAGAAGCTAATTTGGCGAAACCAGTTTTAAATTGAAGTACAATAAAATTTATATTGAGACATAAAGAACTTGTTTGATGTAATTGTGGTTTTATGTATATAAAGCAAACATTATTTTACATAAATGGGATATTTTTTGTAAAAAAACGTTACCGTTAAAGTACCGTTAAAGTCCCACATCCCATATCTTTTTCCTTGCATATTTACAGGGATGTTGGTACTCTAATTTATTTTTTTCATTTGGTTCCACCCACTATTTTCTATTAACTCGCTTGTGAATAATTAATTTGGAGTATCCTACATATCCCCTGCTCCTATCCAAGTTATCGAAAAAAAAATACATCCCCTAGACTGGTTAACCACTTCTGGACCGGAAGAATTTTCCCCCTTAATGACCAGGCCATATTTTTTCAATTCGGCACTACGTTACTTTAACGGACAATTGCGTGGTCATGCGGCACTGTACCTAATTGATGTCCTCTTTTTCCCACAAAAAGAGCTTTCTTTTGGTGGTATTTGATCACCTGTGCGATTTTTTTTTTTTTTTGCACTATAAACAAAAAAAGAGCGACAATTCTGAAAAAATATATATGACATTCCCCAAATAAAATGTAAAAATCAAAATTTTTTAACATTTTATGCCAATTTGTTTTCTGCTACATATTTTTGGTAAAAAAAATCGCAATAAGCGTATTTTGATTGGTTTGTGCAAAAGTTATTACGTCTACTAACTATGGAAAAGATTTAGGTCATTTTTATGTTTTTTTTTTTTTTAACTATTAATGGCGGCGATTGGCAATTTTTTGCGGGACAGCGACATTGTGGCGGACAGATCGGACCCCTAACTGACATTTTTGACACTTTTGGGGGGAGCAGTGACATTACCACAGTAATCAGTGCTAATAATATGCACTGTTACTGTAATAATGACACTGGCAAGGAAGGGGTTAACAGTGTGGGTGATCAAGGGGTTAAATGTGCACCTAGGGGTGTGTTTCTAACTGTGAGGGGGCTTGGCTTGTGGAATGACCATAGAGACCTGTGATCCTATATAGAAGGATCACAGGGGCTCTATGATCATTCCAGGGAGAAGAACGGTCAGCTGTGTTTACAACAGCTGACCGTTCTTCTCTCTCAGCGGGGAACGATCGCGGGTGTCAGGCGGCAATCGGAGCCGCCTGCCTGCTGCATCGGTTTCCCTGCTGATGAGTGGGGGCGGAAGCACGCCGCTAGTGGAAGCGCTTGCTCCCTTGCTGCCTCCAAGCGACTGAAGTAGCCCTACGTCGGGTTGCCTGGGAGAGCCACACTGCCACAGTAAATATGCGGTAAGCGGTCGGCAACCGGTTAATGGGGACAACGAGCAGATGAATGTGTGCACCTGGCTGTGTGAGGAAATACCCTGTAACTGGCTGTGGAATATTAAGTAGAAGACTTGGGCACAATTGTTCAAGGCGGCTCCTGCAGGGGTAGTGCTTCACTTAGTTAATATGGTTTATTAAACACCTCTTAGGGAATTACGACCCTGATTCACTGTGATAAGGCTTAACACAACTTAACACCTGCTTAACACAGTTTATTAAACGTACACCTTTTGATGCAGGTAAGAAAGCAGAAATCTGACACCTGCAAAATGGCTTTCAGTTGTGTTTTGTGTGATCTGTCAGAGAGATTTTCAGATCTCCACTCCCAATATGTTAAACATTTGGGGTAGTTTCTTTATTGTAGCCATATACGTATGCGATTAATGTCTCCATTCATTTAACTCAAACTCATTTGCAACAAGCCTTTTAAAACAGCCTAAAAAATAACTCAGTCACGTTATGAAATAATGAAAAACCAACATTGCAGGCTTGGAATTGTAGAATTCAATGCATAGTTGAGAGATGCACACCTAATCAGTAAATGCGTGGAATTTGCTTACCTAGCTCAGTATTGGGTACACATAGCTTGTGTTCTGTGTTGTATTGCATATGTAGTGGGCAACGGCAATAGAAGGAGCCTCGAGTGTTGATACACTGACCATTGACACAATTAGACTCATCTACGCATTCATCCACATCTGTGAGAGAAAGGTAAACTTACAGCATTAGTCTAAAGACAGTCCATTTGCATTCAAATAATCATTACAGTACATTTATAGGCTATATCATGCAAACACTGAGTACCAATATACATTTCCAACAAGGGAAACGCATAATAATTGCATTTAGTCTTCCTAAAAAAAATTAGATAACATATCATTTTGTAACACATCTTATGTGCTTAATCTACGTTCACATCTATGCGGGCTGCGCCTGATGCGTTTTTCAGGCACGTTTTGCAGTGCGTTTTTGATGCACTTTTGAATGCAGTTTACATGCATTTAGTGTGTTACATTTATTTATTTTTCCATTTAAACACACTGTAAACACACTGTATACAGCTGGTTGCTAAGAAGTGGGCTGTGAAGCCAGCCACTTTGTCCTTAACAAGTGGAAAATATGTGAATAAACTGCGCTAACTTAAAACTAATCTGTAAAGTAAAACACAATATAAAGCTGCTAACACTCCAACCGACAGTGATGGTGATCAAAATATTAAGAAAAATAGTGCAGAGCTAAAAATGTGTGAGTAAATGTGCACAAAGTAAACGTGATTAAACCAAAATGCAACAAAATGCAAAAAATCAAAGTCCAGAATGTCCATAAAGTGTAAACTGTGACTTGAAAAAGGTGTTGACTCCAGCATGTGAAATAACTGCAACAAACAATAAATCCCACACCAAAGGAATAAAGGAATCAAGATGTGCTCACCAGATGGTATGGACCCAAAGTACTGTACAGCAAATGGGTCATACACGCTGTATATGTAGATGTCCTCGGTACCGAATAGGCAGGAACCTCAGCAGCGTCTCTGCATCACAGGTGGTGATGAATATCTTCCAAACCGGTCTGCACGGGAATGTCTAGGAGTCCCCTCTCATGGGATTGTGGAGAGGGATAAACCAAAAGGACACCATAGCATAAAGGAATTCCTTTATCTTCCAATAAATTGCCCATACGGTATTATGCTATGGTGTCCTTTTGGTTTATCCCTCTCCACAATCCCATGAGTGGGGACTCCTAGGCATTCCCGTGCGGACCGGTTTGGAAGATATTCATCACCACCTGTGATCCAGAGACGCTGCTGAGGTTCCTGCCTATTCGGTACAGAGGACATCTACATATACAGCACGTATGACCCATTTGCTGTAAAGTACTTTGGGCCCATACCATCTGGTGAGCACATCTTGATTCCTTTATTCCTTTGGTGTGGGATTTATTGTTTGTTGCAGTTATTTCACATGCTGGAGTCAACACCTTTTTCAAGTCACAGTTTACACTTTATGGACATTCTGGACTTTGATTTTTTGCATTTTTTTGCATTTTGGTTTGATTGTTCATGTTTTACTTTGTGCACATTTACTCACACATTTTTAGCGCTGCACTATTTTTCTTAATACTATGTCTTTAACAACCGGTAAAGGCCCGTACACACGTACCGATCGTCGGCATACAAACGTCGGTGGACGAAGGATCTGCCGATTGTACGCGTGTTAGTATGGTGCCTCCGACAGATGTCTGCGCACAATCCGCGGACAAAAGTCTTTCGTGCAAACATGAAAATATTTGTATGCCGACACCAGAACGGACGATTGTTCGCCTGTCAGTACACAATTCGGCCGACAGACCGCAGATTTGCAAGACTGGGCATGCTCAGAAAATAGAAAACACAGGGAAAGTTAACCATTACATGACATCACTTCTGCAGTCGGCGGACAAAATTCTTGTGCTGTCCTTGTGCTGTCTTTGCACTTTTCAGCAGACACCGACATCCCGGGGAGAAAAGAGGAACATTTGTAAGCCGACCATCGGTACGTGTGTACGGGGCTTAAGTCATCAGCTGTCAGCAGGGTTGAATGTAAAAAGAACTGCTGGCAAAAAAATTGTGAAAAAAAACAGCATTGGGTCTCCCCCTCCCAGGTCCATACCAGGCCCTTCGGGTCTAGTGTGGATTTGGAGGGGAACCCCCCCACGTCAAAAGTTTAAAAGAAAATCATTTCAGACCCCTATTCGAGCATGCTGCCCGGCAGGTTTAGGAAAGGGAGGAGACGAGCGAGCGCCTCCTTAACCATATCAGGCTGCATGCCCTCAACATGGGGGGGGGGGGGGGGGTTGGGGCAGAGGGTCTGGAGTTGCCTGGAGAGCAATGAAGAAATGGATTATTAAGAAACAGGCTGCTGGAAAGGTAAATACAGTATATGCAGTATTTTTTTTTAGGTATGTTGTACATACAATTGACTCTGTACTGACAGGTTCACTTTAGGCAGTGCCCCCCGCCCCAAAGCACCCCCTGTGTTGAGGGTATGCACCCTGGTAGGGGTTCGTGAGGGGGGGCGCTTGCTTGTACCCTCTCTTTCCTGACCTGCTGGGCTGCATGCTATTTTTTTAAAAATTTGGCATTAGGGGGTCCCATCCAAAACTATAGCAGACCCGAAGGGGAACCCCATGTGGTTTTTTGTTTCATGTTTTTCTTTTTTTGCAGACAATTCTTTTTTCACATTCAGCTGACAGCTGATGACTTATCGGTTGTTAAGGACACAGCGGGCGGCTTCCCAGCTCGCTCGTCAGCAACCAGCTATATACAGGGTTACCCACTTCAGCCCCGGAAGTTTTTACCTGGAAGTTTTTACCAGGTCATTATTTTTGCGATTTGGCACTGTGTTTCTTTAAAGGACAATTGGGCGGTCGTAAGACGCTGTACCCAAATACAATTGATGTCCTTTTGTCCCACAAATAAAGCCCCGTTCACATAGGGGCGACGCTACTTTGCACCGCGACCTCCGAGGTCGCGGTGCGAGCAGCGCGCCGCGACCGCGGAGCGGCCGCCACGGACTTCATAACATTGAAGTCTATGGCGGTCGCCTCCTGGTCGCCCCAAAGAAGCTCCGGACCCTTTTTCTAGGTCGGAGCGACTTGTGTCGCTCCTATTAGAACGGGTCCGCAGCTTCCCTATGGGAGGCGACCTGCGACGACCTGTGAGGCCCTAGTGTGAACCGGGACTAAAGCTTTCTTTTTGTGGTATTTGATCACCTCTGCGGGTTTATTTTTTTTTTGCACTATAAACAAAAGAGTGACAATTTCAGAAAAAAAAACAATATTTTTTACTTGCTGCTATATAACATTCCCAATTAAAAAAAAAAAAAATTAAAATTGAATGTTTTCATCATTTTAGGCAAATTTGTATTCTGCTACATATTTTTGGTAAAAAAAATCCCAATAAGCGTATTTTGATTGGTTTGCGTGTCTACAAACTAGAGGGAAGATTTATGTCATTTTTATTTATTTTTTACTAGTAATATCGGCGATCAGTGATTTTTAGCGGAACTGTGACATTGCGGCGGACAGATTGGACCCCTTACTGACATTTTTGACACTTTGGGGGGGACCAGTGACCTTACTACAGTAATCAGTGCTAAATAATATGCACTGTTACTGTAATAATGACACTGGCAGGGAAGGGGTTAACACTAGGGGTGATCAAGGGGTTAAGTGTGCTCCAAAGGTATGCTTTCTAACTGTGAGGGGGGGAAGACTCGATCACACGCAGAGAGAAATCTGTGTCTCAGCGTCGTGGGAGGTGGGCAGCAATTGTGTCCACACCTCCCGCGGTCCGGGTCCCACTGTGTCTAATCACAGCGGGAGCGCAACTCCGGGGGCGCGCACGCGCCCCCTGGAGCCTCAAGGGCATATCACATACATATGTGTGAATATGTGCAGGAGGGCCGCCCTGACACAATATGTCTGCAGCGGGCAGTCCTTAATTGGTTAAAGGAAAAAAAAACACAAAATGCTAAATATATCAGAAATCGCATCACAAATGCAAACACTTGCATTTCTGGTGCGGCGGCATTGAAGTCTATTACAAAATTTGGGGAAAAAAGTCCCTGACTCTTTCCAAAAATGCACTGGCTGCAAAACGCAAAATGTGAACGTGTACCATAGGAACCCATGTTAAATAGACTGTAGTGCGTTTCTCCAAACTGCAAAACGCACTAAAAAAATGCATATGTGTGAACGTAGGGTAAGGCTAAAAGAAATGCTGCCACCTTGTTGCTCATAGACCTCTTCTTATGCTCAGTCAATGGTTCCTCCCACCAGCTTGTACATCCAGAAATGATATATGAGCTGGCAGAGGGACCAGGTATTCATACACTAGGAAGTGTAAGATTATTGCAGTTGCCTGGAGAGCAATGAAGAGGTGGATTATTAGGAAACAGGCTGCTGGAAAGGTAAATACGGTATATTGCGTTTTTTTTAAAGCAGAGTTCCGGCCTCAAAAATGACTTTGGGCCATCCGCTTACTGACATTAACCTGAAAAATATTTGGATAGTCCCATTTTTTTTTTGTTTACTTACCTTGTTTTTGAAGAAAGTATACTTACCTTCCTTCTACTTCCTACCTCTGCAGCCGTGGCCCGCGCCGTCACTTCCTGCTTGCAATGACTCCTGGGAGCTGAACGTCATCGCTCCCAGGAGTCAATGCGCCTGCACCGGCCCCGCTCGTCAGTTCCGGTGCAGGCACGTCATTCCCTGCTGAACAGCTTCTGGGCATGCCCAGAAGCAGTGCAGGGATGACGCACCTGCCCCAGAAATGACGAGCGGGGCCAGTGCAGGGCATTCTGGGACAAAGAAGACGCGAAAGAGGACACCGAAGAGGATGCCCTTGCTTCAGCTGCCCACACCTGAGATGGCAGCGCTGGGCAAGAAATTTTCAAGGTAAGTATTTCTTCTAAAAGGTAAGTGCGACCTGGGACAGTTCAGAGGCTATCCATTGTGGAATGCACTAGCCCTGACTGTCCCGGGGGTATTTTTTTCTAAAAAACTTTTCAGAGGCCGGAACTTCACTTTAAGGTATGTTGTACATACAATTGACCCTGTGCTGACAGGTTTATTTTAGGCAGAACTCCAATATAAATACATTGTGGACATCATTTGGGATTGCTGAATTTACTTAGGATGGTCCAATTACAATGTGGCTTTTGTTCTGGCAGACCATCTTATGTACAGTAAAGTGTCTGACACCCTGACCATTTTACAGTATATCTTTGCATACTGCTCAACTGTTGGCACAGGTTACATAAACCAAACAGACATAGGCTTGCTTAAATTACCTATAAGTGTTCACTGCTAATGCCTTTGATTCACAAGATGTAACATAGATTTAAGTACCTGTACTTACTATATATTGCCACTATATTTTATGTATAAATACTATATTGCAACATGATATGTTAATGCTGCATCCTCTTCCCAAATTTATATTCCCAAATGTATTTATTTTTAACATATCTTTAATAATAAGTCATTCATAAAGGTGTTACAATTCAAACTGAGATTTGCAGCTCAGCCACATTATGTGCATGACCAGTTCATGTTTTTACCCACTTGAGCCACAGTTCAATGCTGAAATTTATCTTATACATATTCAAATCAGCATTTTTTTTTTTTTTTTTTTTTGATAGAAGAATCCCCAAACATTATATATTTTTTAAGCAGAGGCCCTACAAAACACTACAAAATGCTGAGTATTGCAGTTTTTTATGTCACACGATATTTGCGCAGCGGTTTTTCAAACACAGGTTTTTTAGGAAAGAGTACACTTTAATGAATTTTAGTGACAACAAACACAATTTCCTGGCCCTACCTCAAGTGAGAACACAATGGGTTACCGCCTCCTCTGGAACCCACAGGACCACCTCTTCCTAGCTAAATAGAAGACAGCCCCTCCTCCACGGAAGTGTTCTTTTTATGGTCATGTTCCAGGTCCCCTGCTGATTGCAGTTGGTAAGTACTTTAGTTGCTGCAAATATATGCCCCCTACCGCCCCTCTAGGTTCAGCCTCTCATGGAGTTGGAAAGTAAACCCTCCTGAAACTGGGTGCCCTGTTTGCTGGGATGTGGGCAATGTTGCTTAAACAGCATGAATATCCTACAGGTGTGGTACTAATAAGCTCTGCAATGTCACCATTGGCCTCTCCCTTGGTGTTTTTTCTGTTTTGTATAGGCAGAGTGCCGCACTGCTCTCTTGGCACCAGTGGATGATGTCACAGAGGACAGGGAGATAGGGCGGTGTGGAGTAGTGACCGCCAATCAGCAAGCACCAGCTTAAACAGTCTTAGAGTCGACAGAGGAACTGGTTTCACTCCTTCTCTTTCTGCAGTCCTGCCAGTTTTCTCTTGTGAGATAAAAGACTTGTTGCTGTTTGCTCCCCTCCTGTGTGGTATGTTCCTGGGGTTAGAAAGTTTGACTGGTTTTGTCTCACCTGCTACTGCTTTTGAAATAAGTGGATGAAAACAGATGGGTCTTAAAGGGACAGTGTACCTGTTTTTCTTGGCAAGAGAATTATGATTTTTTTCCATATTTTTTGCAGATATGAGCTCACCACACCAATCAGTGGCACAGAAGACTAGCAAAAGGTACGAGGAGGCAACATGGGACATGTTTTTAAAAGAGTGCTAAAGGAGTGCTCAAGGACTGCACAAGGAATGCAAAGTATGGTGTTTTGCATTATTTTAGGAGAAGAAGCTCTAAAAGCAAACTCTCCAGAAAACATAAGACCCGCCACTGGTCCTCTCCTGGACCAGAACAATCTGCATTCCTTGGATTCGTACACATGGCCCCTTTCATTCTCCTCAAGTAGCTCACGTGGCAATGGCTCACATGTGTTTGAATCAGCGCAATAAAAAATGCCTTGTCCAGCCCTGGGTGCATGTTTGACCCACATGCAGTCTGCAGTGATGGGAAATTAATTTTCACGGATTGCCTTTAAATGACAATAGATAAGGAAGCGGGTGCACAAATTTCAAACCCTAGAAGCTGTAGTGGAAAGTATGCGGCAAATATTCATGCAACAGGCAAGACACAGACCCAACCATTGCAAAAAGAACACTGATTTTCCAAATGTGAAAAAGGAAGGGCCGTCTTTCCCATTAAGACAGAGAGTTAAAAGCTCATTGATGAAAAATGGGAGAGATCTGATAAGAAGACCAATTTATAGTAAAAGGACTCCAAGCTTTATCCATTGAAGCTAGCTGATGCATATTTAAGCAACACACTTCCAGACTTCCGGTGTTAGAGGGTCTCTACGCATGCCCCGAACGCTTCCGCCTGATGTTATGAGGAAGAAGCTGTGATGCCGACAGGACACCAGGAAGTGCCAGAAGCCACTGACACAACCAGGACCCAGGGCTGTCTACACCTCTCCTGCCTCCCCTGCAGCGGATCGGAAGACTTGCTGTAAAGTCTGCTTTCCTATCACTCATGTGAGTGCATTACCTTTTATGCCAATAAAGGATTGTTTTAATACTACACTCAGGTGGCGCTGCTCTGTTCTCTCTTTTTTATTTGTCTACCATGCACAGAGTCCCCTCCTAACTCTGATAGAGCCGGCGGCCACCCAGCCATCCATCTCTACATAGACTCTACTCCATGGACTTTGTATCTATATACACCTGAAACATGTATCATTATTGTGTTTTTTTATTATAATTTTTTGATTCTCTATATCTGTTTTTATATGTATTGTTTACATTCGTTTTTATAATTCTCCCCTCACACTGTGGGTTTAATAGCGCTGGTCCAGCATCTGTTATATATTTCAATACCTTAAGGGATCCTATGAATTGAAAAGTGGACTTAAGGCTGGTTCACACCAGATGCAGTTTTTATTCTGAGTCAAAAATGTATAAACAGTGTTTACCATGGATTCCAATGGCCTAGGTCACACCAGTGCAGTGTGTTCCAGTACAGTCAACTAAAGTAGAACATGCAGACTTGTAGAGAATCTATACTGTGTCAGGTTTTTGCCCGTTGACTAGAAAAAGTGTTAACTGTGATGTTTAAAGCATTAAGAAATGTTCTTCAGTTTAACCTGCAGAAGTTGGCATGGTTCTGGAGGACTTGAACCTGGCCGCTGATGTTTGGCAGGGGCTTCAATAGACCTAGTTCTATATGTATTCAGTCATAGCCATGAGAGCTTTGTGATTGTGCCACTGGAGGGTGGATAAAGCTCCACACAAGTCCTTTGTAACATTCTCCAAAATGGGAGATTGTTGTTTGCCAAAACGCTGGACAAAATTAGTGACTTTAGACTGTGGGCATAGTCTGGACATTTCTTCTAAGAGGAAGTAGCCATCTTTTCCCTCAAGTCGGTTGATCTTCAGAGGGGTTCAGGAGGCCAAATCCAAAAGGCCTGGCTGAAATTTACCAGATCACAGTGAAGGGGGCTCAAACTTCCTTTTTACATGGAATCAAATCCAGCAAGCTCTGGATTTTTATTTATATTTTACTAGTAATGGTGGTGATCAGCAACCTATAGCGGGACTGCAACATTGTGGTGGACAAATCGGACACAAAGTGAAACTTTTGACACTTTTTTGGGGACCAGTGGCACTAATACAGAGATCAGTGCTAAAAAATATGCACAGTCTCTGTACTAATGACACTGGCAGGGAAGGGGTTAACAACAGGGGCGATCAAAGGGTTAAATGTGTCCCTAGGGAGTGCTTTCTAACTGTGCGGGGAATGCTTTAACTGTGGGAAGACAGAGATCCATGTTCCCGCTTAGCAGAAACACAGAATCTCAATCTTCCCTTGTCACAGAATGGTATTCTGCCTTAATATCAAATTTTTTTTAATCGCACTAGTGTAAAACTAACAGCTGCAGCTACCAGTGTTACAACACCAAAAGATATTCGTAATAAACAAGCTGCGCTAAATGATAAATAAATTACTAATCATATAAGTGACTAATCATAAACCACAAAATAAATTATGCGATAAACGTTTGCAGTCAAAAATCAAAATAATAAATGATGCAATATGAATGTGGACAGTCAAATATCACAATACTCAAATTAAACTATAAATATTAGAGACTTTATGTTTATTCACCATTCTTTGCACTTATATGTTACATAGTTACATAGTTACATAGTAGTTGAGGTTGAATAAAGACAATAGTCCATCCAGTTCAACCTGTGTAGGTGTGTGTGACCCTAATCATCTCTCATACCCCTTTAATGTTCTGATCCTTGAGATGTAGGTCCAAGACTCTTTTGAAAGTAGCCATACTTCCCGCAGAAACAGCCTCTTGTGGTAGAGAATTCCACAATCTTGTAGCCCTTACAGTAGAGAACCCCCACGTTGCCTGAGGTTAAAACGATTCTCCTCTAATTGCATTGTATTTCCTCGCATCCTCATGCAATCCTTGCAAATGAATAGCTTTTTTTCTATGCTGAGATCACCACTGAGGTATTTGTAAATGGCTATCATGTCCCCTCTCAGGCGTCTCTTCTCCAGGGAGAATAAATTAAGCGATTGTAGACGCTCTTCATAATTAAGGTCCTCCAATCCCCTAATTAGTTTAGTTGCCCTTCTCTGGACTCTCTCCAGCTCCAACACATCCCTCCTGAGGACTGGCGACCAGAACTGGACAGAATACTCCAGATGCGGTTGGAGTAGAGTTTTATAAAGTGGTAGAATTATAGTTTTATCTCTGGAAAACATCCCCTTCTTTATGCATGCTAATATTCTGCCGGCTTTGGCAGCTGCCGCTTGACATTGCATGCTATTGCCTAGTCTATCCTCTACTATGACTCCCAGATCTTTCTCCATTTTTGATTCCCCCAAAGGTTCCCCCCCTAAAGTGTATTGTGCTTTTATGTTTTTAGTCCCCAAGTGCAAAACCTTACACTTCTCCACCTTAAACCTTATTTGCCATGTCGTTGCCCACTCTGTTATTTTGTTCAGGTAATTCTGTAAGATATCTGCCTTATGCTGTGTAGTTATTGCCCTGCCCAATTTTGTGTCATCTGCAAAAACTGATATAGAACTAATGATCCCGTCCTCAATGCTGTTTATGAATAATTTAAACAAGGTTGGTCCCAGGACTGAGCCTTGGGGTCCCCACTTACCACCCCAGACCAGTCTGAGTATGTGCTATTTATTACCACCCTTTGGACACGCCCTTTTAGCCAGTTCCATATCCAAGAGCAAACCTTGTGGTCGATGCCTGCAGACCTTATTTTATAAATTAGGTGCTTGTGGGGAACTGTATCAAACACCTTAGTGAAATACAGGTACACCACATCCACTGGTCTCCCCCTATCTAGCTCACAGCTCACCTCCTCATAGAATGTTAACAGATTGGTTTGACAAGAATGCCCATTCGTAAACCCATGCTGATTACTGCTGCTGATGTTGTTGTCTTTAGCAAACTCTACGATATAGTCCCTTATCATCCCCTCCAGAAGTTTACATACTATCGATGTCAGGCTGACCGGCCTATAATTCCCCGGGACATGCCTCTGCCCTTTTTTGAATATCGGTATCACGTTAGCTTTCCTCCAATCACCTGGTACATTTCCTGTCATAATACTGTCAGCAAAGATCAGGAACAGTGGTCTAGATATAGTTTTACTAAGTTCTTTGAGTACTCTCGGATGTATGCCATCCGGGCCTGGTGATTTATTTGTGTTAATTTTACCCATCCTTTCCCTAATTTCACCGTCTGATAGCCATAGCGGCAAGTCCTGTGAATTACTGCTAACCATACAGTCATGGTCAGTGTACCCCTCCTTTTCCTGTGTAAAGACTGAGGAGAAAAAAGCATTAGGCACGGTTGCCTTTTCAGTGTCCTCTGTAACCATCCTCCCCTCTTCGTTAATTATGTGTGCAGCATGCTCTGTCATAGTTTTTTTGCTGTTGATATATTTAAAGAATTTCTTTGGGTTCTTTTTACTATCCTCTGCTATATGTCTCTCAAAGTTGATTTTAGCCATTTTGATTTCGTATTTACTTTTCTTATTTGCCTCCTTGTACTGCTGGAAAGCCGATACTGTGCCCTCTGATTTATATTTCTTGAAGGCCATTTTTTTTCCCCTAATAAGTTTTTTAACATTACGGTTTAGCCAGCCAGGTTTGGCTTTGTCTCTTCTAAATTTATTTCCCATCAGAATGCACTGTGAGATGCATTTGTTTAATATGTTCCTAAAGCATTCCAATTTTTCCTCCGTGGTCAGTGATCCCAGGGTTTGGTCCCAGTTTACCCTTTCCATCATTGAGCACAATTTGGGAAAGTTTGCCCTCCTGAAGTTGAGGGTTCTTACGTTCCCCTCTTGCCTTGTTATATTGTTATTTATGCTAAATGCGATCATCCTGTGATCGCTAGAGCCCAGGTTGTCCTGGACTCCTACCTCCATGATTAGGTCTGGGTCATTAGTGATTAATAGATCCAGCACTGCATTTTCTCTAGTCAGAGAATCAACCAACTGCGACATGTAGTTGTCCTGTAAGGTTTCCATGAAGAGACGGGCCTTCTGTGAGTGTGTAGTCCCCTCTTCCCAGTCAATGTCGGGATAATTGAAGTCCCCTAATATGATGACTGATCCCAGCTGATATGTATTTAGTGCACTTTTGTTATTTTAGTTCACTCATTTACAGTTTAATTTGAGTATTGTGATATTTGACTGTCCACTTTCATATTGCATAATTTATTATTTTGATTTTTGACTGCATACGTTTTTCGCATAATTTATTTTGTGGTTTATGATTAGTCACTTATATGATTAGTCATTTATTTATCACTTAGCGCAGCTTGTTTATTACTGGTATTCTGCCACAGTTCTACCTCTCTTGAGAACGCTAAGCACACAATTGTCCCTTCTGTTTAGTTCTTCCCTTTTCTCTACACATTTCCTCCCCCTTCCCAAATCGAGTATGAAACAATCGACAAATTCCACAATGGTAGGGTATACTAGACATTGTTTATATACAATCTTATGGCCCCCCTAAACATAATGTCCTTGAATGTTCAGGGACTAAATAACCCAAACAAACGTACTAAAGCTTTTCGCAACTTTGCATCATTAAAAGCACACATTTTGTGTCTTCAAGAGACACACTTCACCTTACAATCCACTCCCAAATATTTTAGTCCTAAATATCCTCAAATTTTCACTGCCTCTGCCTCTACAAAACAACGAGGTGTGCTAGTGGCCTTTCATCTGTCTCCTCCATTTACTCTTGTACATTAAATCAAGGACCCTGAGGGCAGGTATCTGATTCTCACGGGATACCTTATTGACTCCGCTATCACTATAGTGTCATATTATGCTCCCAACAAAAATCCTATTCCATTTCTTTCGCATCTTTTTCAGGTTGTGGTTTCTTATAGAATGGGTGCAGTTATTTTCCCATTTCTGGATAAATCCCCTATATCTTCTTCGAGCAGCCCTAATAAACTCTCATTCTCACAACTGCTTGCAAAACATAATATGGTAGATTCTTGGAGAGAGGTGAATCCAAACAAGCGTAGATACACATATTATTCACACCCTCATAAAACTTTCTCCCGCATAGACCATATATTTCTCACTATAGGTCTCATACCTGAAACAATTGCATCTATGGTCATACCAATCACATGGTCTGACCATAATGCAGTATGCACAGTTATTGCTTCAACTATTCCTAAAGCACATGACACTACGTGGTGCCTTAATGACTCTTTATTAAAAAATACATCTCACTGTCTGGATATTAAAAATGCTCTCTCTGAATATCTATTACATAATTCAACGCCAGACGTGTCTCCCCTTACTTTATGGGAGGCACACAAACCAGTTAATCATGGTATTTGTTTGAGACAGGCTGCACTCTTTAGAAGTGAACGTAAAACACTTAGCCAGAAATTAGAAACAAACTTTAATACATGCTACACAGTATATCAAAATAATCCTACTTCTTCTAATAAAACCAATCTTGATAAAGCTAGGCCTGAATTTGATCTGTTTCTTACAGAATCTGAAGATAAGACACTTCAGAGATTGCGTCACAATTTTTACATTAAAGCAAATAAACCAGATTCACCCATGGCCCGCATGCTCGCGTCACTTCATAAACCATTTAAGCCCATACGTCTTAAAATCTCGAGAGACACATTTTCTAGCAACCCTATAAAAATTCTTAAGAAATTTAAAACACACCTAACTACTCTATATTCATCTGAAAACAATTTGAATTAACAAATTAATTTTTTGCTCAACTATCACTACCGACTCTTTCTCAGTCTCAGATGAAGTTTATGGAAAAATCAATAACACCAGATGAAGTGTCCCAAGTTATAAAATCACTAAAATTAAATAAAAGACCAGGCCCTGATGGTTTTTCGGCATTATACTACCGAGTTTTTTCAGATTTCCTTTCGCCTATCCTAGCTAATGCTTTCAATACACTTCTTAATGGCCAATCCTTTAAACAGGAAACTTTAACAGCAATCATCTGTATGCTCCCGAAGCCTCAAACTGATGACACGATTTGGTCGAACTATCGACCCATTTCCTTATTAAATTTAGATATTAAAATTTTAGCCAAAATTATAGCATCCAGACTAAATAACTTCATAGGACAACTCATTCATAGGGATCAAGTAGGTTTCATACCACACGGTGCTGGACAAGATATCTGGTTATTGCCCCGCCAGGATGCTTCTGCTTGGGGACTTTAACGCCATTCTCTCCCCTGAATTGGACCGGCCCACGGCCCCTAAGGTGTTTTCCAGGGACCTTTCCCGTTGGGCAGAGGCGGCCGGTCTCCGGGAGGTCTGGCGGTGGAAGTAGCCCTCGCAGAGGGTCTACTCCTGCTTCTCCATCACCCATAAAACTTCTTCCAGGATTGATTATGCATTTGCTAACCCTGGCATGCTGTCCGATGTGGAGGAGGTGGCGTATTTGCCCAGCGGGTTGTCTGATCACAGCCCCCTGCTGGTCAAACTGCGCTCTGGTTGTGCTCAGGATGGCTCTATGTGGCACTTGGGTGCCCAATGGGTTGAGCAGCCGGACATTCTGACCCAGACCCCCCTTGTTTTGCGGGGGTATTGGGATGTGAACGCTGGCACCTCCTCCCCAGACATAGTGTGGGATGCCTTTAAAGCATTCACTAGGGGGCACTATATCTCCGCCATTAAGGCGGTGCGAGTTCGGCAGGCTGCTGAGGTTTCCGCCTTGGAGGCGGCGGTGGGTGAAGCTTCCGCCTATTATGAGCGGGATCTTTCCTCCACCAATTTAGAGTCGCTGCTAGCCTCCAGGCGGAACCTCCACCTTCACCACTCTGAGATGGCGCGTCTGTCCTTGTACCAATCGCGACAGCGACTTTTTGAATAGGGTGATCGCAATGGCAAGCTGCTGGCGACTATGTCTCACCATGCCACACCTTCGACTCTGGTTTCCGAGCTCACATCTCCCACAGGTGAGACCATTACCTCTCCAGATGCTATCCTTGCGGAGTTTCGATCCTTTTACTCGCGGCTTTACACCACTACCCTCCCGCCGGACTTCTGCCCGGGGGATATGTTCCCCCTTTTGGACCCTATCGCCCTGGGCTGGTTTTCTGATGGGGAGCGTGCTGGTCTGGTCCAGCCGATCTCTGAGGAGGAGGTCCGGGCGGTGATCTGCTCCATACCCAGGGGTAAGGCTCTGGGTCCGGGCGGGCTGCCTATTGAATTTTACAGGGTCCATGTTGATATTCTAGCTCCCCTGTTAGCTGCCCTCTTTAATGATTGCTTGGGGTCCCTTCCTCCCTCTATGGCGCAGGCACATATTATCCTCATTCATAAAGCTCCCAAAGACCCCAAATTGTGTGCCTCCTATAGGCCGATTGCGCTGCTTAATACTGATCTTAAGATACTTACCAAATTGCTAGTGGCCAGGTTGCAGCCCCTGCTTCCTTCTGTTGTAGATCAGGACCAGACTGGCTTCATGACCAATAGGTCCACGGACATCAATCTTCGTAGGTTGTACACCAATCTGCAGGCCCAACATTCCAACTCCGGCTCCAGGGTGGTTGCCTCGCTCGACATAGAGAAGGCATTTGATTCAGTGGAGTGGCTCTTCCTGTGGGAAATTCTTAGATGCATGGGCTTTCCTTTGCGCTTCATAGCATTGCTTCAGACCATTTATAAGTCGCCAGTGGCTGCCATCAGCCTTGGTGGTAGATTGTCCTCGGTGTTCTCGCTGTCGCTGGGTACGCGGCAGGGCTGTCCTCTATCTCCGGCCTTATTTGCTATCGCCATGGAACCGGTGGTGGAGGCGCTCCGCGTCTCGCCTCATATTGTAGGCCTGCGGGTGGCGTGGCTGGAGGAGAGGGTGGCCCTGTACGCGGATGACCTCCTGCTGTTTCTGGGTGATGCTGGTCCCTCCCTACAGGGAGCTCTGCGGGTGTTGGATGCCTTCGCGGGGGTGACGGGCCTGAGGGTGAACTGGTCCAAATCACAGCTTTTGGCCATCGACCCTGGTGCGAGGTCCGGGGCCCCCCCCTGATGTGCCCTTGCAGTGGGTGGAGAGCTTTACCTACCTTGGGGTGCGGGTGTCTCGGGACCCGACAGCCTTCATTGCCCTTAACCTGGACCTGGTTGTCCTTGACCTCAGGGCCAGACTGCGAACATGGGAGCGCCTTCCTCTTTCCCTTTTGGGCAGGGTAAACCTTGTCAAAATGAAGGTTCTCCCTAAACTTGCCTATCTGTTTCGTAACTCACCCTGCTGGATTCCGAGGTCCTTTTTCTGCCAACTCAATAAGATGTTCTCGGGCTTTCTTTGGGGTGCTAGCCCCCCTCGGTACAAATTTGCTATGCTTATGCGCCCTCTGTCTCAGGGGGGTCTGGCATTTCCTGACTGCCACAAATATTTACTGGCATCACAATTGGTTACTGCGGTGTGGTGGTTGACTCCAGAGGCGTCCAATTCTGCTGTTGTGGTGGAGGCCGCGGTGTTAGGATCGGTGGAGGCCCTGACCCATCTGCTGTTTCGAGGACCTCGTGCTCCTTATGCCCTTACCACCTCTATGAAGACGACGCTCCGGGCCTGGCGGCAGGGGTTGTCGTTGGAGGCATATCCCGGCTCCGCGGTCTCCCCCAATGCTCCTCTGTGGCTCAACCCCTCTCTGCCCCACCTTTACACTCTACCTGACCCGGTCATTTGGACTAAACGCGGCATAAAGAGGATTTCGGATCTCACTGTTGACCTCTCCCTTCCCTCCTTTGTGCAGCTGGCTTCTGATCGTAACCTCCCGTCCTCTTATTTTTTCCATTATTTACAATTGTCCCATGCTTTTGGTGCTCAATTCCCTGGCCGGGGTTCCCAGCTGGTGCAGTCTGATCTGGAGAGGGTGTTGCGCCACGATTGCTCTGAGCGAGCTATGTCAGTGCTCCATGCCCATCTCCTCCATGTCTCGTCTCCAGAGCTCTCTGGCCTCCACGCTCGTTGGGCCTGAGATATTCCGGACCTGGACTCGGTGGACTGGCTGCACATCTGGGAATCTCCCTTCCACATTCTGGTTTCCCTCAGGGATCGTCTGGTTCAATACAAGATTGTTCATAGGGCCTACCTTACCCCGCATCGTATGCATAAGATTCACGCCTCTCACTCCCCGGAGTGTTGGCGCTGTGGGCAAGCGCCAGTGGACTTTATACACATCTTCTGGCAGTGTCCCGAGCTCTTGTCGTACTGGTCCGGGGTGTTTTCGGTGTCCTCCGCAGTCCTGCGGGTCCCGGTGGCCCCGTCTCCCAGACTGGGTCTATTGGGTCTTTTAGATGACATCGTTCTGAGGGTGGCAGACCGCACTTTGATGGGCCTGTTGCTCTATTATGCTAGGAAGAATATAGCCCTTCATTGGCGGAAGCGGGCTCCCCCCGCGATTCTTCAGTGGAGGGGCCTGGTGGATGCAGCTATCCCGCTATATCGAGATACCTACTGTCATAGAGGTTGTCCCAAGAAATACAATAGGGTGTGGACGCGTTGGCTTGAGGACTCTTCCTCCGCTCTGCTTGCCTAACTGCTAATGGGCCCCTGTCTCACGGTCTCTCTGGTTCTCCACCCTCGAACTCAACTGCTCTGCAATGTCTGTTTCCCACTGTTGATGCGCTCTAAATAGCATTGTGCTTAAAGCGAGCTATGTTTTGGATTACCATGCAAAGTTTTTTTTTTTTTCTGTTGGATTTGCCCCTGTGTGAGCAGCACGGCGCTGAATGTTATTTCTGCAGACCCTCCTTGTCATGATCTACTCGCACCTTGTTTTGTTTGTGTTTTGTTGAGTTGTTGTAAACTTAATAAAAAGATTTAAAAAAAAATAAAAAATATGCAGGCTATAAATCAGACTTGTTTAACATAGAGAGAGGCACGCGTCAGGGATGCCCTCTCTCCCCTCTCTTATTTGCCCTTCTCATAGAACCTCTAGCACACAGTATTAGAAGTAATCCCTCAATTTCTGGTATAGAACTAGGTGGTCACCTTCATTAGTTGTGTTTATTTGCAGATGACATTCTTCTTTTTTTATCATCTCCCCATATATCAGCCCCTAAGCTCATTGCTACCCTTAATAAATTCGCTGCTATTTCAGGACTAAATATAAATTTTCAAAAATCCACGGCCCTTAATATCTCATTGAGTGAATCTGAGTTAAATTTAGCGCAGAATGCGTTACCATTTTCATGGTCTTTGAAGCACATTCCATATTTGGGTATAAAATTTACTCCCAACCATTCTGACCTTTATGCAGCCAACTTTACTCCATTATTGAAAAAAGTTACTGAACTACTGACGATCCCTCTACAATATATAAAGTGCTAGATATATGGGTAAATGAATAAAATAATAAATAATCTAAATTATAAAAATAATGTGCTGGACTTGCTCATACTGTATGTCCTACAAATGTCACCAATGATATTGTTGCTACCTCTGTGGCATGGTAATATATATGTCATGTCTCCATCATTATATTGTCATGTTATTCTTATGAGAGTTTTCACAATGTGTAATTTACTGTGTAACCTACTGTTCATGTTGTACCAGCGCCATCTAGTGGCCATTTACATATATCACATATTACATATTGGAACAATATTTTTGTCCCAGTTCAGCTACCATAGCTTTCACCTATGAACTTTGGTGACATCATCTTCCCTCCATATCTTGTTTTCTACAGGAAACTCAGCTAGAGGAAACACAGCTAGTTGCATCCTCCCTCATCTTAGTTTATGGCGGCATCGCTGGTGTGTATACTCTTATGGATGCTTAACATTATCATCCTGTATCTATGTCTTGTGTAACTTACATCTTGTGCACATTTCTTGTATTTGCATTGCTATGTACAGTAATGTCTTATATGCATTGCCACATGTCAGTATACATTAGTAAGTGTATTCTCTTTTCTGTTCCACAGTTTTACCACTCTAATTTCACGTATTTCCTTGCAATAAAAGTTGAAGTTGGACCTTGCTCCTTTGTCAATGCATTGAAGGAAATCAGGGTTATACTGCCTGTCAATCTATGTACCCTCACACATAGGGAGGACAGAACAGTAAAACAGCGACCTCCTAACAAGCTAGAGACACAGTGAAGCTGCAGATTCTGCACAAGCTGATGCAAGACGCTGTGACCTCTCACAAGCTGCAGTGAAACAGCAACCGAGTACAGGTTGGACCACGTAAAACTGAACCCCACACAGTGCAAGTGTGCAAACCTGCTACCATGTCAACAAGCAAGTCTGATCCATTGGAGACAAGGTCCCACACCTCAGCCAGTTCCAGAAACTCAAAGAGGTCAGTGAGCAGCTCCACTATTGCCATAGCCCGCGCAAAGGCTGAAGCCGCCAAAATGCGAGCAACATTTGCTGAACAAGAGAGACAATTGAAAATAGAGAAAGCACGCATTGGAAGCAGCCCTAGCTGAACAACGGGCAACATTGGAAAAGCTAGAAGTGGAGAAGGAAGCTGCAGCCGCTATCGCAGAAGCAGAAGCTTTAGAGGAAGCAGCAAACTCCACAAGTGATAGACTCAGCAACATGCTTGGGCCTGAACCTGGCCATCCTGATAACATGAAACGCACTACAGACTACATACTGCAGCACTCTAAGTCAGGTGACAGTCTGCATTTAGGACCAGGAGCAGAGTCAACCCCTGCTAAAGAGCAGCAGAATCCTGTCACACGGCAAGCAACTTCTGCTGACCATTCTCCTCATGTTAAGCAAGAGAGCAGTTTTGCATACCATCATCCCTCAGTGCAACCTGAAGTAGATGGTGACTATAACAACAAGTTGACACCAAAAAGCTATACCAGCCCGCCGGGACCTTTACACCACAACTTATCTCCGGGTCCATCAAGCAGAAATGAAGGTATGTCAGACTTCCTTAAATTCTTTGCCCGACGTGAGCTAATAACCAAGGGGCTCTCCAAGTTTAATGACAGACCTGAAGGCTATAGATCATGGCGATCATCATTCAAGAATACGATCAGAGATCTAGATCTGTCTGCAAGTGAAGAAGTTGATCTTCTAGTCAAGTGGCTAGGAAATGAGTCAGCAGAACATGCAAAGCGGATTAGAGACATTAACATTAACTATCCATTTAGAGGGTTGAACGCCATATGGGAGAGACTTGAAGAGTGTTATGGCTCACCAGAAGTAATAGAGAACGCACTATTCCAAAGAATTCAAGATTTTCCCAAAATTCATAACAAAGGTTATCAAAAGCTTAGAGAACTAAACGATCTGCTGATGGAACTCCAAGTTGCCAAGAACGAAGGAGACTTGCCAGGTCTAGCATACTTAGATACGGTGCGTGGTGTCAACCCCATTGTACAAAAACTACCTATTAGTCTACAAGAGAAGTGGATCGCTCAAGGCTCCAAGTACAAACAGCAGTACAATGTCCAATTTCCTCCATTTTCATTCTTTGTGGACTTTGTGCACCAACAAGCAAAGACCAGAAATGATCCTAGCTTTGACTTCTCAATGTTTGACACCGCATACCCCAAACTAGGTTAACCTGTCTCACCTCGCAACCTGAAAGGTACACCTGTTGCAGTACACAAAACCAGTGTATCTCTTAAAGACTCCTCAATCAAAACTTACAGTACTACAGAGACTGAGAAGGTCCCAACAAAAGACCTGCACAGAGAGTGCCCTCTACATAAGAAACCACACTCATTGCTTAAATGCAGAGGATTTAGAGGAAAACCTCTCAGGGAACGCAAAACCTTCCTCAAGGAAAACCATATTTGCTACAGGTGTTGCGCATCTACCTCTCATCCCGCAAAAGACTGTACAGAGAACATTAAATGCTCAGAATGTGACAGTGGAGAGCATATTACAGCTTTACACCCTGGGCCACCTCCATGGACTCTCACACCTTCAGACCAGGCTGCAGAGCACGGCGGGGAGGAGAGAGATACAAAACCTCCTGAAGTGACACCCCAGTGCACCCAAGTCTGTGGAGAAGGTCTTAGTAACAAATCATGCTCTAAGATTTGTCTGGTTACGGTGTACCCCATTGGTCACAAAGAGAAAGCCATAAGGTTGTATGCCATCCTTGATGATCAAAGCAATAGATCTCTTGCTAGCTCAGCTTTCTTTGATATCTTCAGTATTAAAGGACATAACTCTTCATACTCACTTAAAACTTGCACAGGTGTGAGTGAAGAAAAAGGCAGAAGAGCTATTGGTTACCAAATCGAATCCGTAAATGGGGAAGCATCCTTGCCTCTGCCTACCCTGATCGAATGTAACCAGATTCCAAACAATAGAGAAGAGATTCCTACACCTGAGGCTGCATCGCATCATTGGCATCTGAAACCCATAGCTCATCTCATTCCTGCACTTGATCCAGAGGCTCAAATAATACTCCTGCTGGGAAGAGACATCATAAGAGTCCACAAGGTGAGAGAACAGATAAACGGTCCTCACAATTCTCCATATGCTCAGAAGCTGGACCTAGGGTGGGTCATTATAGGTGATGTCTGCTTAGGAAATGTCCACAAGCCAACCACTGTAAATTCCTTTTACACGCATACATTGGAAAATGGACGTCCATCCCTCTTTCAGCCTTGCCCTAACAAATTCCTTGTAAGAGAGAAGCCTGCAGGTATGCTATATTCTGACTTTACTGAAATCCAGAACCCTTCTTGTGGTGAAGACCTAGACCACTTAGGATGCACAGTGTTCCAGAGGACAAAAGAAGATCACAAGATAGCTCCCTCCTTTGAAGATGAGACCTTTTTAAAAATAATGGAACAAGGAATTTTCAAGGATGAAACAAACACCTGGGTTGCACCACTTCCATTCAAAACTCGGAGACGCTGTCTCCCTAACAACAGGGATCAGGCCTTAAAACGCTTCTGTTCACTTAGACGCAATTACCAGAAAAGACCAGAGATGATGGAACATTTCTTCTTATTTATGGGCAAGATATTTGAAAACAACCATGCAGAGGTAGCTCCACCTCTGAAAGAAAAAGAAGAATGCTGGTATCTGCCAATCTTCGGTGTTTATCACCCTAAGAAGCCAGGTCAAATCCGAGTGGTGTTTGACTCCAGCTCACAATATCAGGGAGTCTCCCTCAACAATGTTCTTTTGACAGGACCAGACCTCAATAACTCTCTTCTAGGTGTCCTCATCAGATTCCGTAAAGAGTCCATTGCTATAGTTGCTGACATACAACAAATGTTCTATTGTTTCCAAGTTACAGAGGAGCACAGAAACTTCCTGAGATTCTTCTGGTTCAGAGACAATGACCCCACCAAGGACATCATAGAATACCGCATGAAGGTACACGTTTTTGGCAACAGCCCATCTCCTGCAGTCGCAATATATGGACTCAGACTCTCTGCCCAAGAAGGTGAAAAAGACTATGGACAGGATGTTAAGAAGTTTGTTGAAAGGGACTTTTATGTTGATGATGGTCTAAAGTCACTTCCCTCACCAGAAGCTGCAATCAGCCTACTCAAGAGGACTCAGACTATGCTTTCATGTTCAAACCTCAGATTGCATAAGATAGCTTCAAACAGTAAAGTTGTTATGGAAGCTTTTCCTACTCAAGATCACGCCAGCGACTTGAAAGACCTAGACTTGGCTACAGACACAATACCCATGCAGCGCAGCCTGGGACTCAGCTGGGATCTCAAGTCTGACACCTTTACCTTTCAGGTCAACCAAGAGGAAAAGCCCTTCTCACGACGTGGTGTCTTATCTACAATCAACAGTCTATATGACCCACTTGGGTTTGCAGCACCCGTGATCATCCAAGGTAAGACTCTGCTCAGAGAGTTAACCACAGATACATGTGATTGGGATTCTCCACTTTCCTCAGAGAAAGAGGCACTATGGATAACATGGAGAGACTCTTTAAAGTCATTATCTAACCTACACATACCTAGGTCATATACCCACCTCTCTCCAGCAGAGGTTCAGTCTAGGCAACTGTTCATCTTTTGTGATGCTTCAGTAAAAGCAATTGCTGCTGTCGCTTACCTCAAAACAATAGTCAATAAAGGTCAAGTTCAAATTGGCTTTGTAATGGGCAAGGCGAAGCTGGCACCATGTCCTGAGCTCACCATACCAAGGTTGGAACTTTGTGCTGCTGTTCTGGCAGTAGAACTAGCAGAGCTTATTGTGTCAGAAATAGACATACAACTTGACAATACAGTGTTTCATACAGACAGCAAAGTAGTGTTGGGCTACATTTACAATGAGACTAGGAGATTCTACGTCTATGTACACAACAGAGTGCAAAGAATTAGGAGGTCAACACAGCCTACCCAGTGGCGCTATGTACCAACTGACCAAAACCCGGCAGATCATGCCACAAGAGCTGTTCCTGCAGCCCACCTCAAAGACTCTACCTGGCTCACAGGGCCAACATTCCTCTACAGACCAGTAGTGGACACTCTTGAGGAAGATACATTTGAGTTGTCAGAGCCGAATTCTGATGCAGAGATTCGTCCTCACGTTTCTGTACTCACCACAACAGTTTCTAACAGACATCTTGGATCTGAACGATTCAACAAGTTTTCCACATGGAAATCGTTAAACAGAGCATTAGCTGGTTTGATCCACATAGCCAGATCTTTTAGAGCCACATCTACAAGATCAGAACATTGTAAAGGTTGGTATTACTGTCATAAAGCCTATACATTGGATGAACTCACACAGTCTAGAGACGTTATCATCCGGTGTATCCAACAAGAAGTTTATGCTCAAGATCTTGAACACTTCCAAAAATAAAAATGCGTTCCTAAAGACAGTTCCCTTAAGAGACTTGACCCATTTATAGATGATAATGGACTGTTGAGAGTTGGGGGACGTATTTCTAAGGCAAAACTTGAGAGTAAGGAATGTAACCCAATAATACTTCCAAACAGTCATATTGCATCGTTACTTGTGCAACACTACCATGAAAAGACCAAGCACCAGGGACGTTTGTTCACTGAAGGAGCTTTACGGACAGCTGGATTCTGGATAGTGGGAGCAAAAAGACTTGTGAGTAGTCTAATTTTCAAATGTATCACTTGCAAAAGACTACGTGGTATATTTCAGTCACAGAAAATGGCTAATCTTCCTGCCGACCGACTCAGTACAGACCCTCCCTTTACAAATGTTGGTCTTGATGTGTTTGGCCCTTGGTCTGTCACTACACGACACACCAGAGGAGGTCGTGCAAACAGCAAACGCTGGGCAGTCATATTCACCTGCATGAGTATTAGGGCTGTGCATATAGAAGTCATTGAGTCTTTGGACACATCCAGCTTCATAAATGCTCTCAGACGTTTCATTTCTATTCGAGGCTCGGTCAAACAAATCCGCTCTGACAGAGGCACTAATTTTGTGGGAGCCTGTAAGGAACTTCAGATCCCCTCAAACATCGACAGTGACCATGTAGAGAGATATCTTGCTGACCAAGACTGTAAATGGACATTCAATTCCCCACATTCCTCTCACATGGGAGGCTCTTGGGAGCGTATGATTGGTATAGCCCGCAGGATCCTTGATTCTATCTTTCTACAGCTGGGGACTTTGAAGCTTACCCATGAGTCTCTTACAACCTTTTTGGCCGAAGTAGTGACGATCATGAATGCCAGACCTTTGACTTCAATATCCAGTGATCCAGAAGATCCTCTTTTACTCACTCCTTCTATTATCCTCACCCAAAAGGTTGGTACGGTTACAGCTCCCCCTGGTGAGTTTAGCACTAAAGATTTGTACATACTGAATAAATATAAAGTGCCAAGTGATAGTTGCAGAACCATATATTGGTTGGGTAATACTCTAAAAAATATACACACAGTGCCAAGTGATAGACCAGCACAATCGCACTGATTAGGATGCTGTGCTTATATGAAAATCCTGCAAAGTCCTTATATACAGTGATGACTTGTGGTGAAGTAAATCACAAATGTTCTCAAATTGTGCCAAGTGCTTTACTCCGTGCTCCCCTCTCTCGTCCCCACTCGCCGGAAAATAAGGTATGAGCCCATTCAGAAGTGTGGTAACTGCGCAAAATTCCTCATTCAAGGGTTAATTCCTCCTGTACTCCGGGACCTCTTTTAATCGTTAACTCCTATCCAGATAGTGCCAAAAAAGAGAATGCTCCATAGTGTAGTATAAAACGTTCAGACCCGCTTTTCCTGCTCGTGGTGGGCGCCGCATTAGGCTTGCGTTCCAACCCCTGTAAACAGAAGTGACGTCAGACGTACGGATGTCAGCTTGATGTGTTTCGCCCCTGCTACTGGGCGTCCTCTGAAGCCCTTTCTAAGATGGCTAATTTCTTGCCCATGGTTGGCACACCCTCAGCCCTGGATACAGCCAACACATTTATCAGGGATATAGTCAGGCTACACGGACTACCAGATAACATCATATCTGACACAGGGGTGCAGTTTACCTCCAGGTTCTGGAGGGATCTCTGTAAATCTTGTCCATTGAAGTTTTTCTTTCCTCAGCATACAATCCTCAGAGCAATGGACAAACAGAAAGGACTAATCAAACATTGGAGCAGTATTTATGATGTTTTTGCACTTGTTCTCAAGATAACTGGGTCTAGCTCCTCCCCTGTGCAGAATTTGCTTATAATAACTCTCTACATGCTTCTACCAATCAATCTCCTTTCTGGGCAAATTATGGGTTCCATCCCTCCTTCTTACCCAATACCCTTCCAAAGGCATCAGTTCCTGCTGTCCAAGATCAGATTTGTTTTATTAAAACCAACTATCAATCTTTGCAGGAGGCCATGCGAAAAGCTCAAGTGGACTATAAAAAGTTTCATGACTGTAAAAAGAAGGAGAGTAAGTTTGGCTTTCAGCCATGAACTTTAAACTCTCGTGTCCCTCCAGGAAGCTTGGGCCAAGGTTTATTGGTCCTTTTGAAGTTAAGAGGGTAATTAATCCAATGGCTTTTGAGCTGACACTTCCCAATTCTTTTAAGATGCACCCAGTTTTCCATGTTTCCTTACTCACGCCAGTTGTTCCTAGCCCATTCTATGGGAGAGATGAGCTACCTCCACCTCCAGTCTCAATCGAAGGGGAGACGGAATTCGAAGTTGAGTCCATTATGGACTGCCGTAGGAAAGGGAGACAAACTCAATATCTCATCAAGTGGTAGGGTTACCCCCCTGAAGACAATTCTTGGTAGCCGGCCAGTAACCTGCATGTCCCAAGGCTGGTGCGGGAATTCCACAGGAAATTCCCAGGAAGCTTGGCCTAGTTGGGCATCCCTTGGGGGGGGGGGGCACTGTCAGAGAAATGGTTGTGGTGTGACTGGCAACTCGGCCAGTTCTTGTGATGGATGCATTAGGCACTTTCCCCTGTGGATGTGCACTGACAGAAGATTGGCGAATGGGCGTACGCCGGTTCGATGCGTGAGAAAACTCGCATACGCGATGGCGCACGCATTACGTCATAGACTCATCCAATTACTGACCTATATAAGAACTCTGCTTAGCCCGTCAAATTGCTGGATTGATCTTTCAGCTCTCCCTGTGTCCTGAGGATTTGCTATCTTCATTGGATTTCCAGTTGTGACCCGGCTTGTTCCTAACCTGTCTGCTCTCCTCTCCTGGCTTTGACCCTTGGCTTCATCTGACCTTCCCTGCTCCTGTTTGGCTCTCCTGCATTTGAACCGGCTTGGCCCACGGACTTGCTACCTATCTGCCTGCCCACCAATACCTAATCTTGGCTTGCCTAATGGACTTGCTTCTGCCTTCTTCCTGCCCTTCTGTTATGACCTTGGCTAAGCTCCTGTTGCCGCTACCTGCCTGAGCCCTTGGACTGTTTCTCTGTGTTTGACCCTCTGCCAGTCTTTACATCTGCCGCCTGGTTGCTCCAGTTATCCAGACCACCAGAAGACTCCCAGAGGATTTCAGTCCAGCATCCTTCTGGAGATCACCAGTCAACTCCTGGGACCCTGTTGGCAACCAGTGATTCTGTGGGCGCTACATATTCTGTTCCAACCGCAGGGGTATGCCGCACTCAGCCGCAAGAGGAGCCCTCTCTGCATCTCGGCCTCGGTTTAGGTACATGATACTCGTTTATTAAGTGCACTCCTTTTCAAGCTGCTTTCGGTTTCCAGCCCAAGGTCCTACCCTTACAATCTTCTCCGATAGATGTACCTGCAGCTGCCCACATGGTAGCTAAGTTAACTAAACATTGAATAGACATAAGGAAGGTACGTCTTCATTCCGTTCATAGGTACCAAGGCTATGCAGATTGTCACAGGCGACCCGCACCTCGTTTGCGTTTCAACCAACTAGTGTGGTTGTCTACTAAAAATGTCAAGCTGCATCAGCTTTCTCCCAAATTGGGCCCTAAATACAATACATGTGGCCTATAAACTTTGTCTACCCTCACACCTTTAAATTCCCAATACTTTCACGTTTCCCTGTTGAAACCTTTTTTCAAAAATAGGTTTTCTCTACCCCCCCAGACGCCCCCTCCTGTCTCGGTTGATGGTCATCAAGAGTATGAGATCAGTAAAATTCTAGATTCCAGACATAGGGGTAGGCAGTTGCAATATTTAGTTGACTGGAAGGGCTACACTATTGCTGAAAGGACTTGGGTCCCTGCTCGCGATGTTCATGCTTCGCAGCTTGTGAAGTCTTTTCACGAAAATCATCCTTCCAAGCCCAAGTAAGCCCTGAGGGCTTCTTTGTGTGGGGGGTACTGTCACACCTTGGCTGGGATTTGATCTGGTGTTCTGTCGTGTTCTGGGTCATCTCCCTGCTGCCTGGGCTACGGGATCACTCTTATTCTGAACAAGCTACTCTTATCAGCTACCTTTTGGTATTTGACTCTTGTTCTACCCAGTGGCCAGCTGTTGTCAGTTACCTAATCCTACTACCCATAAATACTCTCTTCCACTTCCTACTAGTACCTTAGTATAGGTTTTGTTTCCTGTTGTCAGCTGTTTATCTACTTTGTCTTGTTGCTGACCTTGGATTACCTAGACCACTCTACGGATCACCCCTTTGGATTGTACAGACTCTGGTTGCTGAACACGGCTCGCTCTTGACTACTCTTCGGGTCACCCCTTTGGATTATACTGACTCTGGTTACCGAACAAGGGCACGCTCTGGACCACTCTACTAGACTTCGCTCCCGATCTACTCCTAACCGTGAGTCATTTTCTTACTTGTTGTTCCGTGAGTTTCTGGTTGCACTATCATTTGAAGTCCCGATATTTTGGCTGCAAGACCCTATCCGCTTCTCCACCTGATACCTGGATAACAAGACTAACGGTCAGGAAACCAGGGGAACGGCTGGCATCTCTGGCAGGCCTATCACCTATGCTGATGACATTTATGTCATTATCTCTGGGACAGAGGAGGCACAGGAGAGACATATAGCAGAAGAGAGTAAAAAGAACCCCAAAAAATTATTTAAGTATATAAAGAGTAAGAAAGCGAGGCCAGAACACATTGGCCCCATAAAACATGACAAAGGAAATATGGCCACAGAGGACAGAGAAAAGGCGGAAGTGTTAAATAATTTCTTCTCTTCAATCTTCACAAAAGAATTGGGGGGCTACACTAACCCAGCTTGTAAGGCCAAACTAAATAACACACCTCAGGAAGTACCGCCATAGCTAACAGAAGTTAGACTTAGAACTAAACTAGAGAAACTCAACATAAATAAATCACCGACAGAGGCGGCTCTAGGCTTTGTGAGGCCTTAGGCAAAATTTAGACATGAGGCCCCACCGAATCCCTTTGCAGAGGTTAAGGAGAGAGAGAGAAGACCCCTCACATCAGAGTACTCACTGGGAGGCAGGAGAGACAAGGGAGGGACTGGATAAATGGAAGGATGGATGAATGGATGGATCAGGCTCAATCCTTCCTCTTCTGGCTGCTGGGCTTCAAGCTTCCCACTCAAGCATCCCCTGGTGGGCAAGCACAGGAGGAGAGGGCAGGAGGAGGAGGATCAGAAGGAACTGTCAGTGCTGGCTTTGCTGAGCGGCTATATCTTGCTGTGATTAGGGCTGGTGCTAGACTATTTTGCGCCCTAGGCAAGACCAGCTAATTACGCCCCCCCCCCCCCCCCCCCAAAAAAAAAAGAAGAAGAAAAAAATCTAAATAAATCCACTAATACTAGCACCAGAACTCCTGCATAACATTAAACTGATGACCTATAGGGTCTTTTCGTGTGTGCACCCATGAAACAGCGAAAAACTTCAGTACCCTATATCTTTTCATAGGCAACACTCAATAAGCCCCTACAGTACATCAGGTTAGTGTTATCCAGTTCTGATGCTAGAAATATTTCTGTCAGTCTGGCGTGTGCGGTGATGCAAAACATGTGCAGGGCAATCACATGCATTTTTTTTTGTGTATGTCTTGGGGGGGGGGGGGGGGTGGCTCTAAAATGTTTTGCTTTTATATGCGTCTCTTTTAGGGCTGCAACTAATGATTAATTTGTCTGTCGACTAATCTATCGATTATTTTTACGATTAGTCGACTGATCTAACGATTATTTTTATTTGATTTTTTTTTGCTTAATTGAGTGTTTTTTTGATTAGCTAATTAATCCTGTAATTAATACAGACCCCTCAGTAAGCCCCCTCCCAGTACAGACCCCACAGTAAGCCCTCCCACCTAGTACAGACCACTTAGTAAGCACCCCTCCCAGTACAGACCCCTCAGTAAGCCCTCCCACCTAGTACAGACCACTTAGTAAGCCCCCCCTCCCAGTGCAGACCCCTCAGTAAGCCCTCCCACCTAGTACAGACCACTTAGTAAGCCCCCCTCCCAGTACAGACCCCTCAGTAAGCCCTCCCACCTAGTACAGACCACTTAGTAAGCCCCCTCCCAGTACAGACCCCTCAGTAAGCCCTCCCACCTAGTACAGACCACTTAGTAAACCCCCCTCCCAGTACAGACCCCTCAGTAAGCCCTCCCACCTAGTACAGACCACTTAGTAAGCCCCCCTCCCAGTACAGACCCCTCAGTGAGCCCTCCCACCTAGTACAGACCAAGCCCCCCCTCCCAGTACAGACCCCTCAGTAAGCCCTCCCACCTAGTACAGACCACTTAGTAAGCCCCCCCTCCCAGTACAGACCCCACAGTAAGCCCTCCCACCTAGTACAGACCCCTCAGTAAGCCCTCCCTCCTAGTACAGACCACTTAGTAGGCCCCCCTTCCCAGTGCATACCCCTCAGTAAGCCCTCCCACCTAGTACAGACTCCTCAGTAAGCCCTCCCACCTAGTACAGACCATTACAAGCCGCCACAGTACAGTACAAGCCGGTGTAGCGCCGCACCTGGGTGATCGGGGAGGATGGCAAAGGTGTTGCTGCAGAAGCTGTAGCGGAGTACGGGGGTGCTGGAGACGGTCAGCGCTCACCTCTTGTCTCCAACATCGGTGTGGACGGGGCCGGGGGGGGGGGATTTCACCAGGCCTGCAATGCTTCAAGCTGCGCTGTGCCCGGCCAGGGGGCGTGTGACGTCACGTGTTGACGCGTCGACGCCTTTCACGCATGTCGACGATTTTTTGGAGTCGACGTAGTCGACGTAGTCGACGCGTCATGGCAGCCCTAGTCTCTTTAAATGTTTAAAAAGTTTTTTTTTACATAACTTATATTGCCATTAGACAGAGGACCAATAGCCCTCTATGTGGTAGCATATAGGTGACAGGTACTCTTGATTAGACAGAGCCAGGAGGACAGGAGAGGGAGGGTGCAGCCAGGTGGAGGGGGAATACAGCCAGGTGGGCAGGAGAGGGCAGAGCCAGGTGGACAGGAGAGGGGGGTGCAGCTAAGTGGGGGAGGACAGAGCAAGGTGGGCAAGAGAGGGGTGTGCAACCAGGTGGAGGGGGGAGATGTAGCCAGGTGGACAGGAGAGGGGGGAGGGTACAGCCAGGTGGGGGGAGGACAGAGCCAGGTAGGCAGGAGAGGGTGGGTGCAGCCAGGTGGGGGGGATGCAGCCAGGTGGAAAAGAGAGGCGGTTACAGCCAGGTGGACAGGAGATGGGGTGCAGCCAGGTGGTGGGGGAGGACAGAGCTAGGTGGACAGGAGAAAGGGGGTTGCAGCAACAGAAGGTGGAGGGGGGATGCAGCCAGGTGGACAGGAGAGGAGTGTGCAGCCAGGTGGGGGGGAGGACAGAGCCAGGTGGACAGGAGAGGGGGGGTGGGTACAGCCGGGTGGGAGGGAGCACAGAGCCAGGTGGACAGGAGGGGGGGTGCAGCCAGGTGGAGGGGGGATGCAGCCAGGTGGGGGGGGACAGAGCCAGGTGGACAGGAGAGAGGGGGTGCAGCCAGGTGGAGGGGGGTGCAGCTAGGTGGGGGGGGGGGCAGAGTCAGGTGGACAGGAGAGGGAGGGTGGACACAGGGCTGGTGCAGGAGAGAGAGGGGAGAGGAGAGAGACTGGTAAGTCAAAGTGCTCACTCACTTTGAATGGTCCCGGGTGCGGGATGTTATTGAAGCTGCAGGCATGCTGGAGGTGGAGAGGACAGAACAGAGGGGAATGGATCCTGTCCACCTAGGACAGTTGCACTTCCCGAACCATCACCTGAGCACAGTGACAGAACAGAGGGGTCATCGAAGGAGAGAGGGGGAGGAGAGAAGAAGGTGAATGGGTTTTCTGAGTCCCTTACATTACATAGCAGGTAGAAGACAGAGGATGCAGCATGTCCGAGCAGAGGGCAGAAGCTGTCCAACTTTTCATTTAACAGGCAGATGATTGGTTGCTAGGACCGCCTATACTAACAAATCACAGGCTTTTTAACCTTCTGCTCAGACATTCTGTCTTCTATTTGCTGTGTAAGAATTAAATTGGCGGCGGGGGAAGGAGGACACACATAGGCAGTCTGCCAGATACCACAGCACTTGTCACCTGTGACCTGCACATACTCCCCCTTCCACCCCCCAGCCTTGTGTACCTGTTCAGGGCGGACCAGGCGCAGTCCTCTTGGAAGCAGCAGCACCTTCTCTCCTGCTGGGGGTGGAGGGAGTTCTCTGTGTCATCTTATGCATGCAGTCCATCTGGCAGCACAGCTGAAGTGCTCACTACTCACCGCCGAATGCAGCCAGCAGGATGCTAGTGCGGCGCTCTGGGACCCCTCGCTGTGCTGAAGGCAGGGAGATCCTTGCTGCCAGGCTCAGAGGTGGCTCTTTAACTAGGCAAATTAGGCGGCTGCGAGGCCCCTGTGAGTGCGAGGCCTTAGGCGACCGCCTAATTTGCCTAATTAGAGAGCCGCCTCTGATCACCGGGACCGGATGGCTTGCACCCGAGGGTTCTGAAAGAGCTCTGGCAATCACCTGGCTGAGCTCTTTCAGAACCCTCGGGTGCAAGCCAACGTGGTACTAATATTTAAAAAAGGGCAGAGATATATCCTGGGTAACTATAGACCGGTCAGCCTAACATCAGTAGTCTGCAAGATTTTGGAGGGGATGTTAAGGGACCACATACAAGACTTTAGTAATGAAAATGGTATTATTAGTAGTAATCAGCATGGATTCATGAAAAATCGTTCTTGCCAAACCAATCTATTAACCTTCTAGTGATGAAGTGAGCTGCCAACTAGATAAAGGTAAGCCTGTGGATGTGGTGTATCTGGACTTTGCAAAGGCCTTTGACACCGTTCCCCACAAACGCTTACTGTTCAAAATAAGGAAGGTAGGTATGGACCATATGGTGAGTACCTGGATATAAAATCGGCTCCAGGGGAGAGTCCAGAGGGTGGTGATTAATGGGGAGTACTCGGATTGGGCGGGTGTGGAAAGGGGGGTCCCCCAGGGTTCTGTCCTGGGACCGATCCTGTTTAATTTATTCATAAATGATCTAGATAGAGGAGGGGATATCTAGTACAATCTCAGTATTTGCGGATGATACTAAACTAAGCATGCCAATATCTTCTATGCAGGATGTGGAAACCTTACAAGCGGACCTGAACAAAATAATGGGGTGGGCAACTACATGGCAGATGAGGTTTAATGTTGAAAAATGTTAAGTAATGCACTTGGGTGCCAGAAACCAGAAAGCAAGCTACTCACTAAGAGGGGGGGGGGACCTCTGGGTGAGTCTAGGATGGAAAAGGACCTGGGGGTACTGGTAGACAACAGGCTTGGCAGTGGCATGCAATGCCAAGCCGCTGCAAGCAAAGCCAACAGAATACTGGAATGCATAAAAAAGGGGATTCACTCCAGAAATAAAGAGATTATTCTCCCTCTCTACAGGACTCTGGTCCGGCCACATCTGGAGTATGCTGTCCAGTTCTGGCCACCGGTCCTCAGGAAGGATGTGCTGGAACTGGAGAGAGTCCAGAGAAGGGCAACAAAAATAATTAGGGGAATGGAGGGCATCGGCTATGAGGAAAGACTACAAGCACTGGACTAATTCTCTCTCAAGAAGAGACGATTGAGGGGGGATATGATATCAATGTACAAATACTGTACTGGCGACCCTAGCATAAGGAACAAACTATTCAGAGAAAGGGAATACAATAAGACACGTGACCACTCTAGAGGAAAACTAGAGGAAAGGCGGCTTAACCTTAAAATACGTAAGGGGTTCTTCACTGTCAGAGCAGTAAGGATGTGGAATTCTCTTCCGAAAACCATCGTATCAGCAGGGAGCATTGATAGTTTAAAAAAAACTGTTAGATGGGCACCTTAAAGACCACAACATAGAGGGGTATACAATGTACGGTTAACAGCAAACACACGCAAATCATAGGTTGAACTGGATGGACGGATGTATGTATTCAACCTCACTAACTATGTAACTATGTAACAGGAGGTGGTCTCAGTGATAGAGCAGTATTCAGAGGCATCAGGCTCCATGGTTAACTGTGATAAAAGAGAAGTTTTTTGGATGAGCGAGGGAGGTATGACCTTTGCACTTTTGGACACCTTCCTGAGGCTTCAGCAGAAAGTCAAAGTATTGGGTATCGAGTTTGGCCCTGATGATTACGGTAAGTTAAATTGGAAAGACAGGCTGAAGGATGCTGATGTCAAGGTGAAATGCTGGAAGGAGTGGTGGATCTCCTTGAGGGAAAGGATGGACCTTATTAAGACCTACTTGATTCCTACCTTTCTGTATGTCAGCTCTGTTTACATCTTGCCAGAGTCCTTCTATAGCAGGATTTATAAATGTTTCTTTCAATTTTTTGGGGGGAACAGGCTGAATCTTGTGAAGTGGAATGTGACTTGCCTATCTAGGCAGAAAGGTAGTCTAGTGAACCCAATTTTGTTCTTCTCTCTGATGTTTTCGAAACATAATTTTGGTAACATGCTAGCAGAGAGACCGCCTGGATGGGTAGGTAATTTCCAGATCTGGTTAAGGCCTTTTCTGGGCTGTTGGGAGAGTGGCAGCCAGTGAAAAGCCTAAGGGTCAAGCATGGTAAGCTCCCGGCTTTAGTTGCCCAATGCCTGAAAATTCCTAGATGGTGGCATGTGACAGTGGAGGATATCAAGTCCCTCCCTAGGAGACTCCTGGGTAAGAAGATCATCGGCACTGTCTTTCATGCGCCACTGGCCTTATGCCCGGTCATATTATGAGGGAGGGTTTATGTTTGATAGATTCTGAGAAGGTTCCCTTGAAGTATAGGGACCAGGCCTGGCTTGCTTTCCATGGTAGACTCTGTGTGAGGGGGAACGTGAAGTGCCACTCTTTGGACAACAACTGTGGTTGTCAGAGAGCAGAGTGTCAGGGTGAAGTGGAAATCATGGACCACTTCTTGCTATGTGGAAGTGTATAAAAAGGTGGGGAGAGCTATGAATAATCCTTTCTTGCCTAGCATGTCTTATGCTAAGTGGGTATATGGAGCACTACAAAATCGCAAAGGATTTGATTTGGACACCCTTTTTCTAGTCAGCTTAGTAGTCCGATATTAGACCTGGAATGCATGGTGTCAGGTATCCCTTTGGCAGAAAGTCCTTCCTGTTCTGGTGGTGGTGGTGTGTGTGAGATTCTTGGTGATGTAGGGAAAACTCAGGATCTCAAGAAAGACAGATGACAGAGTCTGGATAAAGGCATAGAGGAATATCAGACCTCTAGTTGCAGTTTGTTGATCTCTAGATGTTGGGTTCTTTCCCTGTATTTTCTCTGGACACTCCCTTAGATTTTGAATCATAAACATTCTTTTGAAGAAAGGCTATGTACACATGATAATCTATATTTCTTGGTCTAAATGTTAATAAAGTTTGAGTAATGATGTGTAGAATGAAGATGTCTGTGCTATTTGCCATTAAAGGCAAGTGATAATGCCTTTGTTAAAAAAAAAAAAAAAAAAAAATGTTGTTCATATATTATAGATTGAAGTAAGCCTTTATTAATTATTATGTTTAGTCATGTATTAAACACTTAAGCCCCGGAAGATTTTCCCCCCTTCCTGACCAGGGTTTTTTTTGCGATTTTTTTTTTTTTTACTGTGTGACTTTAACGGACAATTGCGCGGTCGTGCGACGCTGTACCTAAACGAATTTGACGTCCTTTTTTTCCCACAAACAGAGCTTTCTTTTGGTGGTATTTGATCACCTGTGCGATTTTTTTTGATCATGCGCTATAAACAAAAAAAGAGCGTAAATTTTGCAAAAATAACAATATTTTTCACATTTTTTTTTTTATATGAAATTGCCAAAAAAAAATGTAAAAATCAAAATTTTTTAACATTTTCGGCCAATTTGTTTTATGCTACATATGTTTGATAAAAAAAAATTGCAAAAAGCGTATTTTGATTGGTTTGCACAAAAGTTATCGCGTTTACTAACAAAGGGAAAGATTTTTGTCATTTTTGGTGGTTTTTTTTTTAACGAGTAATGGCGGCGATCTGCGATTATTTTTATTTTTTTTGCGGTACTGCGACATTGCAGCGGACAGATCGGACCCTTGACTGACATTTTTGACACTTTTGGGGTTACCAGTGACATTACTGCAGTAATCAGTGCTATACATATGCACTGTTACTGTAAAAATTACACTGGGAGGGAAGGGGTTAACTGTATTGGAGAGGGAGGGGTTAAGTGTGTCCTAGGGGCGTGTTTCTAACTGTGATGGGACATGGCTACTACTGTAAAAACAGAGATCAACGGTCCTACATAGTAGAACCGTCTGATCTCCATTTTTACACAGGCGGCTTGTTTACATTAGCCGCCTGCCTTTCTCCCTTCCCGGCGAACGATCGCGAGTGACCGGCGGACATCGGGTCCGCCGGTCACACGCACTGACTTCTTAGGGAACGAGCCGGGGCGGGCACGCGCCTCAGCGGGTGCGCACTCGCCTTCTATTGGCTCACAAGCCGGTGACAGGCTAGTGATGTATATATATGTCACTTTGCCTGGCCGGGGCCGGGGCGTCAGCAAGTGGTTAAATATATGTACACCCAAACATTTTTTTAAATATTTATTGTATGTTTTTTTGTAAATGAGATGTTTTTCGTTTGCAAGATTTTCAAAATAAAAAAGTTGCCAACTCAATATCGAACCCTATGGATGCCATTAAGGTTCATGTGCGTGTAAAGGCAGGTGTCTCAATACTTTTGGCAATATAGTGTGTGTGTGTCTATATATATATATATATATATATATATGGTATCTCACAAAAGTGAGTACACCCCTCACATTTTTGTAAATATTTTAATATATCTTTTCATGTGACAACACTGAAGAAATGACACTTTGCTAGAATGTAAAGTAGTAAGTGTACAGCTTGTATAACAGTGTAAATTTGCTGTCCCCTTAAAATAACTCAACCCACAGCCATTAATGTCTAAACCACATGCAACAAAAGTGAGTACACCCCTGAGTTAAAATGTCCAAATTGCGCCCACAGTGTCAATATTTTGTGTGGCCCACATTATTTTCCAGCAATGCCTTAACCGTCCTGGGCATGGAGTTCACCAGAGCTTCACAGGTTGCCACTGAATTCGGGCTCTTTCACGGTCCGCTCCGGCACTTTTTTTTTTTCACGGAGCGGGTGACACTTGTGTCATCCGCTCCCTATGTCCGCATATCATCCCATCCATTTGCGGATGATATACAGACATAATGTATGTCTATGGGCATTGCGGATGTCAGCGGATGACACCGCTGACATCCGATTTTGCATCCGTTCCGTTTTTTAAACGGAACAAAAATAGGGTTCTGTTCCGTTCCAAAAAACGGAACAGAACTGAAAGGACGAAAATCGGATGTCAGCGGATTGTCATCCGCTGACATTCGCAATGCCATTGACATACATTATGTCCGTATATCATCCGCAAAAAAATAGGATGATATACGGACATGCGGAACGTCCGTGTGAAAGGGCCCTTACTCTTCCACCTCCATGATGACATCACAAAACTGGTGAATGTTAGAGACCTTGCACTCATTTGAGGATGCCCCATAGATGCTCAATGCTTGACTGTAGGCAAGACACACTTGTCTTTGTACTCCTCACCTGGTTGCTGCCACGCACGCTGGACATCATCTGAACCAAATAAATTTATCTTGGTCTCATCAGACCACAGGATATGGTTCCAGTAATCCATGTCCTTAGTCTGCTTGTCTTCAGCAAACTGTTTGAGGGCTTTCTTGTGCATCATCTTTAGAAGTGGCTTCCTTCTGGGACGACAGCCATGCAGGTCAATTTGATGCAGTGTGCGGCATATGGGCTGAGCACTGACAGGCTGACTGCCCCCCCCCCCCCCCCCCCATCCCTTCAACCTCTGCAGCAATGCTTGCAGCACTCATACGTCTATTTCCCAGAGATGACCTCTGGATATGATACTGAGCACGTGCACTCAACTTCTTTGGTCGACCATAGCGAGGCATGTTCTAAATGGAACCCGTCCTGTTAAACTACTGTATGGTCTTTGTCACCATATGTAACCATGCTGCAGCTCAGTTTCAGGGTTTTGGCAATCTTCTTATAGTCTAGGCCATCTTTATGTAGAGCAACAATTCTTTTTTTTCAGATCCTCAGTGAGTTCTTTGTGATGAGGTGCCATGTTGAACTTCCAGTGACCAGTATGAGAGAGTGAGAGTGATAACACCAAATTTAACACACCTGCTCCCCATTCACACCCAAGACCTTGTAACACTAATGAGTCACATGACACCGGGGAGGGAAAATGGCTAATTGGGCCCAATTTGGATTTTTTCACTTAGGGGTGTACTCATCTTTGTTGCCAGTGATTTAGACAATAATGGCTGTGTTGAGGTATTTTGAGGGGACAGAAAATTTACACTGTTATACAAGCTATACACTCACTACTTTACATTGTAACAAAGTGTCATTTCTTCAGTGTTGTCACATGAAAAGATATAATAAAATATTTACAAAAATGTAAGGGGTGTACTCACTTTTGTGAGATACTGTGTATATGTATATATATATGTATATGTATATATGTGTGTGTGTGTGATCTGATTTTATTCTCAGGCTTACTGTATATACTGTATAAGAATTTGTTTGACTAAGTGCCGGTTCACACTTGTGCGAGTGCCGGGTTCGCATGTAATATCGGAGCGCACTGCTCCGACATTACATGCGATCGGCTGTGCGGTGCGAGTTTAGCCATACAGTTTGTATGGCTAAATTCGCATCGCACCCGCAGCAAACACGCACAGGAGGCATTTTTGCAGCCGCATCAGGATCGGATCGCACAGCGGTTCACACTTGTGCGATCCGATCCTGTGCAAACTGCACGATCGCACTGCGATATGCGATCAAACTGGGGGTGTCGTTAAGATTACATTGACACCCCCAGCGTATCGCATATGGCAGTGTGAACTGCCGGGGGTGCGTGTGCGATGCGGGAACAGGCTGCGAATTCGCAGCCTTCCCGCATCGCATAAGTGTGAACCGGCACTTAGAAACAGTTAGTTTGAGGGGATACTTCTCAAACAAATGCCATTGGATGCAATGGGAACAATTAACTATTGACAGATGTTTTTATTGTGTCTGTAAATACGGTAAACAATTCTGTAACTTGGGTAAACAATAGCTTGGTTTTTTTACATATGTATAACAACATAATGCCATCTTGAGGTTGAATTGGAGAATCTATCCTAAATTCAAACACAGTATTGGGAAAGGGGCAACACCCATGTGGGGTTGGTAAACTTTCCAAATAAAAGAGCAACTGCATAAGCTGACAAGAGGACTCTATAATGACTTAACACCAAGGACGGTCTGTAAACCCAGGAGAAGCTATACCTGAAGATGCTTTCGCTTGATCTCCAGGAACTGCTTATGGATTAGGCATGAGGTCCTCATTGTCCACAAAGATCATGAACCCACTCTAACCTGAGTTAAGTAACTTTTTAGCCTATTTCTATTCTTTACAGACCATAGTTTTAGGTAGCATTTTCCTTGTTATAGGTATATCTGTCTGTCTTGTATAGTATTCCTTGTAATATTGCAACGTGACCTTATTAGACGCAAGTAAAACAGTAACAGAGTGGAGAAGGGTTGAAGTGGCAAAGGTTTCTATGGGTAACTGTTAGGTGGTTGGAGCGAGAGGAGGTGGAAGACAACGTCAGGGACCGTGAACCAGCCAGAGACAGAAAATGTAGTTAAAATCAGACCTTTAATGTAAGAGTAAAAAGAATACAGATCAGGGACATAGTCAAAACATAGAAGCCAGAACACACTGGAGATATTGACCAAGCAAAGGCACAGAGGGAATGCGCAAGGCAGTTTAAATAGCAAAAAGGGGCTGGCTTTAAGCTGGACTAATGAAGCAGGTAATGGTAACCAGATGAGTCATTGCAAATGGAATGACTGGTAATTAACTGACAACTGAGCAGCCTTGGGCAATGAGAAGAGAGCTGCTTGAAATAGCAGACAGGGAGAGAGCAAAATGAATAAAGTGGTGATTAGAGATGGCCTTGCGGTTCGCCCGGCAGTCAGTTCGCGGCAAATTTTGCTTGTTCGCTACCCGCCAAATTTGCGAACACATGGCGTTGTTCGCGGCGGCCATATTAGTTTACATCGGGGAGAACTTTGACCCATGACACAGCCGTCAGGAGAATGGGACAGCCAATTAAAACATTTCAGCACATCGATATGCCCCCTACCCTATAAATAGACCTGAGCTGTCGGCCATTTCACATTCTGCTTTTTGCCAGCGTAGGGAGAGGTCTGCTGTGTTCATGAGGGAGAGATTGCCAGACACAAATAGCTCTGTGAAGATCCACAAAAGTCATTTTCAGGGCTGGTATTTCGGTATAGGTCAACTAGCATCTTTTCAGGTTAGGGGCAGGTATCCAGTCGGTGCTTTAGAGGCAGTTGGAGATCGGCAACAGTCACACAAATCGCTCTGTTAATGTCCACAAAAGTCATTTTCAGGGTTGGTATTTTGGTATAGGTCCAGTCTCTTTTCAGGTTAGGGACAGGTATCCAGTCTGTGCTTTAGGGGCAGTTAGAGAGATCGGCTGCAGTCACACAAATCGCTCTGTTAATGTCCACAAAAGACTTTTAAAGGGCTGCAATTTTTGGTATAGGTCCAGTCTCTTTTCAGGTTAGGGACAGGTATCCAGTCTGTGCTTTAGGGGCAGTTAGAGAGATCGGCTGCAGTCACACAAATCGCTCTCTTAATGTCCACACAAGTCATTTAAAGGGCTGCAATTTTTGGTATAGGTCCAGTCTCTTTTCAGGTTAGGGGCAGGTATTCAGTCTGTGCTTTAGGGGCAGTTAGAGATCGGCAGCAGTCACACAAATCGCTCTGTTAATGTCCACAAAAGTCATTTAAAGGGCTGCAAATTTTTTGGTATTGCTGTGCAGTGCACTATATGGGGGGGGGGGGGACGGTGTAATCCACAGTATAATATACTTTGTAGAAAGCATATTATAGTGGATTAGTAGTATTATTGTGCACTGTGCATCATTGTGACAGGTGTGGTGACTGAGCGTTGCTGCAGCAATACTACAAACAGTGCCAAACTCCCTGGCCAATTTTTTGAACAATTGGTGTGATAGACCAGTGGCCCCCCAATACCACATATTGAAGTGGGGTGTTATCTGAGTATACTTTTACAAGTGTATTTGTGTCCTGCAACAATATTGCCTCTTTTGCTGAGTTAAGTCTGATACGCACAGCGCCAAACTCCCTGGCCAATTTTTTGAACAACTGGTGTGATAAACCAGTGGCCCCATAATACCACATATTGAAGTGGGGTGTTATTTAACAGTATACTTTTCTAAGAGTGTATTTTAGTCCTGCAAAAATGTGGCCTCTCTTGCTTTGTTGACTGTGCTACACACGGTGACAACAGTTACTGGCCAATTATTTGTAGAACTGGTGTGATAAAACTGTGGCCCCCCAATACCACAGATTGAAGTGAGGTGTTATATACCTTTTTCCAGATATACTGCGATTCTCTAGAGACTTTTGTCACAGGGTAATTAAAAAACATGACAGGCAGAGTAAGAGGCAGACACTTACACAGGGGTGGTAGGGGTAGGGCAGGAGCAGTAGGCCAGAGCCAAAGTGTGAAGTTTCAGAAGGCGCGCTCAATTACGTCAAAGGACGCACCAGACTTGGTTGAGTGGCTCACTCTGCCTTCCTCTTCTGCACCCTCCTCATCCTCTCTATCTGCACCCTCTTCACTCTCTGCTGTGTGCACCCCCAAAGACACCACCACAAACACCACCACATACCCTCCGCTTGAGTCTCTGGAATTATTTTCCGATCCATCACAAGTAATTTGCGATGCGCAGCCATTGTTGGCATCAGATCAGGAAGAGGAGTTAGCAACAGCCGCCACTCAGCAGTCTGACGACAGTACCCAGGTCAGCCCAAGGAGGTTGGTCCCCGCTGTTTCTGCCTACTCCGAGATGTCAATTGTTAGTGGTGGGGAAGGTGACGAGGATGATGACGATATGTCTACGGATGTCACGTGGGTGCCCACAAGAGAGGAAGAGGAGGGGAGTTCAGAGGGAGAGACGGACCGGCAGATAGGGAGGAGAGGCAGGCAGAACTTGCATTGCACAAGAGGTACAACGCAGACTGCAAATGTATCAGGAGTGAGCCATCAACCATGTACAGTCACATCTGGTGCTCCCAGGACGCCAACACATGGCTCCGCAGTGTGGGCTTTTTTAATGTGTCCGTTGCTGACAACAGTGTTGTCATCTGCAGCCATTGCAGTCAACGCATAAGTCGCGGTAAGCCCAACACTCACATAGGGATGACCGCCTTAAGAAGGCACCTGAACTCCCATCACCGAGCCCAGTGGGAGCAACACCGTCAGAACCCACAAAGCCACACTCCAGGCTCTCACCGTCCAGCCTCTCCTCCTTCTCCTTCTTGTCTCTCCTCACATTTGTCCTCCACTCCACCTTCCATGATGCCGTCGTCACGTTGTTCTGGAAAAAGGCAGGCTTCTGTGGCCCAAATGTTGGAGCGGAAAAAAATGATGACGCTGGATAACCCTCTTGCCCAACATTTGACTGCTGGCTTGTCGGAACTGATAGCCCGCCAACTACTGCCATATAAACTGGTGGCCTTTCGTAAATTTGTGGCCATTGGAACACCACAATGGAAGGTCCCAGGCAGGAAATATTCCTCGCAGAAGGGCATTCCAGAGCTGTATGGCCATGTTCAGCGGCAAGTGAATATATCTGTGGCACACAGTGTTGGTGCCAAGATACATCTGACCACAGACACATGGTCTAGCAAACACGGGCAGGGAAGGTATATCACTTTTACTGCCCACTGGGTGAACCTTCTGACGGCCGTCAAGCATGTAACCTGTGGCAACCGTGTAGATTTGGTTGTTCCGCCACGGATTGCATGCAGGCCTGCCTCTTCTTCTCCTCCTCCTCCATCCTCCCTCTCCTCCTCAGCTGACTCCTCCTCTTCCACTGCTACCGTCTCTTCTGATGCGCCGCCCAAGATCCCCAGAACCTATTCCACATGCCAGGTGAGACGTTGCCATGTGCTGCGTCTGTTGTGCCTGGAAGCCAAAAGCCACACTGGTCCTGCACTCCTTTCAGCTTTGCGTTCACAGGCAGATCAGTGGCTGACACCGCTGAATTTGACAGTTGGTAAAGTGGTGTGTGACAACGGTTCCAATCTGCTGAGCGTGCTGAAAAAGGGCAAAATAACACACGTGCCATGCATGGCACATGCCCTGAACTTGGTGGTGCAGCGATTCATTGCCAAATACCCTGGGGTCCAGGACGTCTTGCGGCAGGCCAGGAAAATCTTGGGCCATTTCAGAAGATCTTACACAGCCATGGCTCACCTTGCTGACATTCAGCGTTGACACAACCTGCCCGTCAGGCGTCTTATTTGTGACTGCCCGACGTGATGGAACTCAACGTTGCATATGCTTGATAGGCTGCTCCAGCAGAAACGTGCACTTAACGACTACCTGTACGAACTCTGCGGCAGGACAGGTTCTGGGGAGCTTGGGTTTTTTTCACCTCGCCAGTGGCTGCTCATGCGGGACGCATGCAGACTTCTGTGACCATTCGATGAGATCACCAAACTGGTCAGTCACGGCCAGGGCGCCATAAGTGACATCATACCTTACACCTTCTTTCTGGAGCGTGCATTGCGTCATGTCCTTGATCAAGCCCTGCTCGAGGAGCAGGAGCAGGAAGATGAGGAAGTCGCAATGTTGGATGAATTCCCAATGGGTGCTACTCCATCTGAGACAAATAAACAGCAGGAGTCTGAAGAGGAGTCAGAGGAGGATGGTGCTGGGGGGATAAGGAGGAGCAAGAAGAGCATGCTTTAAACCTTTCTGGGATCCCTGGTGTTATCTGTGGATGGGGGGAGGAGAACGAGGACGACATTATCCTGGATGATGAGCTGGAAGCAGGCCACTACACCGCTTCCAGTTTAGTGCAAATGGGGGCCTTCATGCTCCAGTGTTTTAAGGGGGACCCCCGTATAAAATGCATAAAGGCCAAGGACCAGTACTGGGTGGTAACATACTTAGACCCCCGGTACAAACATAAAATGGCGGAAATGTTACCACAATCACAGAGGGCGGTCAGAATGCAGCGCTTCCAGGCCTTACTGCGGGAAATGCTGCATTCTACTTTTGCGTGTGCTGGCAGAGGAATTTCCAGTCACAGAGAGACAGTTGCGGGTAGCAATCCAACAGCACCTGCAAGAAGAGAGCAGTTTGAAGATGTCTTGGTCACTTGGGCATCAGCAGTAACCAGCATGGGTTTACAAATGGGCGTTCTTGTCAAACCAATCTCTTAACATTCTATGAGGAGGTGAGCTGTGAGCTAGATAGGGGCAGACCAGTGGATGTGGTGTACCTAGATTTTGCTAAGGCGTTTGATACAGTTCCACATAAGCGATTAATTTATAAAATAAGGTCTGCAGGTATCGACAGCAGGGTTTGCTCTTGGATACGGAACTGGCTAAAAGGGCATGTCCAAAGGGTGGTAATAAACAGCGCATACTCAGACTGGTCTGAGGTAGTAAGCGGGGTCCCCCAAGGCTCAGTCCTGGGACCAACCTTGTTCAATTTATTAATAAACAGCATTGAGGACGGGATCAGTAGTTCGATATCGGTTTTTGCAGATGACACAAAATTGATCAGGGCAATAACTGCACAGCATGAAGCAGATATCCTACAGGATGACCTGGACAAAATAACGGAGTGGGCAACGGCTTGGCAAATGAGGTTTAACGTGGAGAAGTGTAAGGTTTTGCACTTGGGGACTAGAAACATAAAAGCACAATACACATTAGGAGGGGAACCCTTGGGGGAATCAAAAATGGAGAAAGATCTGGGAGTCTTGGTTGATGAGAGACTAGGCAACAGCATGCAATGTCAAGCGGCAGGGCTCACAGAATATTAGCATGCATAAAGAAAGGGATGTATTCCAGAGATAAGTCTATAATCCTTCCACTTTATAAAACTCTGGTCCGACCGCATCTGGAGTATTCTGTCCAGTTCTGGTCGCCAGTCCTCAGGAGGGATGTGTTGGAGCTGGAGAGAGTCCAGAGAAGGGCAACTAAACTGATTAGGGGATTGGAGGACCTTGATTATGAAGAGCGTCTGAAATCGCTTGATTTATTCTCCCTGGAGATAAGATGCCTGTGGGGGGACATGATAGCAATTTTTAAATATCTCAATGGGGATCTCAGCTTAGAAAAAAAGCTGTTCAGTCGAAGGGATTGCATGAAGACTTGGGGGCATACAATGCGATTAGAGGAGAAGCGTTTTAACCTCAGGCAACGTGGGGGGTTCTTTACTGTTAGGGCTACAAGATTGTGGAATTCTCTACCACAAGAGGTGGTTTCTGCGGGTAGTATGGTGGCTTTCAAAAGACTATTAGACGTACATCTCAAGGATCAGAACATTCAGGGGTATGTGAGATGATTACAGCCGCACACACCTACACAGGTTGAACTGGATGGACTGTTGTCTTTATTCAACCTCACTTACTATGTAACTATGTATATTAAACTTCAGATCCTTCTTTCAGCCGAACCATCGACAGCTGTACTCCGGATCCAGCAACAAGGAACGCCTACATTGGGTTAACGGCCGATGTGGACGCTCTGAGGAGTGATGAACCCCTGGACTACTGGATGGGCAGGCTTGACCTCTGGCCAGAGCTTGCACAATTTGCAATGGAAATGTTGGCTTGCCCCCCCCCCCCGTCCAGTGTCCTGTCCGAAAGGACATTCAGCGCAGCAGGGGGGATCGTGACCGATAAGCGCACTCGCCTAGCTCATGACAGTGTAGACTACCTCACATTTATAAAAATTAATGAGGCATGGATCTCTGAGAAATTCAACACATGCGACCAGTAGACCATGTTTCACTGAAATTCCTCATGCCAGGCCACAAATATCCGCCAGACCGCCATCCACCCACTTCCTGGTCCTTGGCTTCACTAGACAAGAGCACGGTCGCCCAGGCGGGACTTTATATGAGGTTGCCACAATAGTCATGAAGAGTCAAAGAGTAAAATTTATTAGTAGAGTAAAAGCATACAATGGATATAAATGTATAGCCATAAGCATAGTTACAAAACACTACATACAACGGCATAAAAGGCATTTCATGTCCATTGAATGGCAAATTTTTGGGGCCTTTCAGGGCCGACAATAATTTTTTCTGTCAATGCCTAATGTACCTCCAACCATCAAATACACTACGTTCTTTGCTGTCAGTTAAACCCATGTGGGCTAATTTTTGGGGCCAATACTGGCCGACACTTACTTCTGTATCCTGTGAACGCCTAATGTACCTTCAGCCACAGAATACTACCTTCTTAGCTGTCAGGTAAACGCATGTGGGCTAATTTTTGGGGCCTGGAATGGCCGACACTTCTTTATCCTGTGAATGCCTAATTTTTCAGACTGGAATTGAAAATCAATGGGTCTGTAAAGGTTCTGCCAAATTGTGGAATGGATGCGGACCCATTTTACAGATGTGTGAATGGACCCTATATGTATTAGACATGTATTTATCGGCTGCTGTCAGTTCTGGCTGATTTATGAAAAAAAAAAAAAAAATTTAGGGCAACTTTTTCAATTGCAATACTTCTGTTATGACATTGTCAATGTGCTGGGACTATTTGTGCACAGCTAGTACGTCTTTTGTGGCTGCAAATATGACCTAAATGTTTTTAAAGGTCGCCTCCCATTAAAGTCAATGGGGCTGCCGCGAACTTGCGGTTCGCGGACTTTTGAGAAAATTTGCAGCTGACGTTCGCAAACCGTCCTGGCCGATGTTCGTCCATCTCTAGTGGTGATCAGGGAGATAAAAGGCCTGAGGGATAATACTAAGGGACTTTCTACACATCCCTTCTGCTCATAGCCAATATTACAGTACCTGGGATCCACCTCTACACAATTTCCAAGTTTAAGAATTAATAAGAATGTGAAATAATTGTGCAATTGTAGCACCCTCTAGTATGAGAGTAGAAAAAATATACTCTGACTCATACCTAGCCTGTGAGTCTGTAATTGAGTCAGGGTTATTAGAGGTTAGGCCAGCATGACTCATACAGGCAGCCCTCTAGTACCACCCCCTGGCTCTGGAAAGCTGGAGAACATTCTGGAAGAAGTGGGCAGAGGTGATGAGGAGCTGTCTGCATATTTAGGGGTCCTTAGCCAATTTTTAGGAGTGGGCCTAGCAGGGGACTAAGGAGCCCTTAAATAGGAATGTGGCATGCTGGAAGGGAGGTTGGGGGAAAATTGAGAAGCAGTGCTGAGGGAGGCTGTCAGTGGCCCTTGAGGGACACTTGCCGGGGAGGGGTGTTACCTCAGGCTGGAGCTCGGGTGGCTGGCCTGAATGGATCCTACCACAGGAAGCAGTTAGAGGATAGCCTTCTGGAGAGGCAGCAGGAGTAAAGAGAGACAGTGAGTAGATCAGAACGGTGAGCAGTGGCAGCCCGTGCATAGGGGGCGCCAGGGCGCCGCCCCCCTACCCCTAAAAAAAAGAAAAAAAAAAAAGAAAAAAAAATGACAAAGCGAACAAATAAAGTTTTACAAAAAAAAAAATTGGGTTCGCCGGCCTTTGTAATGGAAGTGGTGGCTAGGGGGGGGGGTGGGGTTACGTCCCAGAAGAGGCGCCGATCGGCAGCCTTCTGGGGGCGTAACCCGATCGCAAGTCCTTGCGATTGGACACCCCCACTTTCGGATATCCTGGCTGTGATTGGTCCAGTCTCCAGCCTGGACCAATCATCATCCAGGACATCCGATCCCTGACATCACAATGGGGGCGGTGCCGGTGCGTGAGTCAGTCACTCACCGTCCCCGCCGCTCGGAGGACGAGGGAGAAGCCGCTCTCCTTCCCGCCGCCGCCGCAGAGAGGACGGACTGGATCGAGGAGGGAAGAATCCGCCGCCGCCGCCGCCAGGTAAGTGCATTAAATTGAAGGGAGCACGCACGCTGCACTCTGCATTGATTGGGGGACAATGCTGTGGGCACTCTGCATTTATTGGGGTACATTGCTGTGGCACTCTGCATTTATTGGGGTACATTGCTGTGGCACTCTGCATTTATTGGGGTACAATGCTGTGGGCACTCTGCATTGATTGGGGGACAATGCTGTGGGCACTCTGCATTTATTGGGGTACAATGCTGTGGGCACTCTGCATTGATTGGGGGACAATGCTGTGGGCACTCTGCATTGATTGGGGGACAATGCTGTGGGCACTCTGCATTTATTGGGGGACAATGCTGTGGGCACTCTGCATTTATTGGGGTACAATGCTGTGGCGCTCTGCAATCATTGGTGTACAATGCTGTGGCACTCTGCAATCATTGGGGTACAATTCTGTGGCACTCTGCAATCATTGGGGTACAATTCTGTGGCACTCTGCAATCATTGGGGTATAATTCTGTGGCACTCTGCAATCATTGGGGTACAATTCTGTGGCGCTCTGTATTTATTGGGGTACAATGCTGTGGCGCTCTGCATTTATTGGGGTACAATGCTGTGGGCACTCTGCATTTATTGGGGTACAATGCTGTGGGCACTCTGCAATCATTGGGGTACAATGCTGTGGCACTCTGCAATCATTGGGGTACAATTCTGTGGCACTCTGCAATCATTGGGGTACAATTCTGTGGCACTCTGTAATCATTGGGGTACAATTCTGTGGCACTCTGCAATCATTGGGGTACAATGCTGTGGGCACTCTGCAATCATTGGGGGACAATGCTGTGGGCACTCTGCAATCATTGGGGACAATGCTGTGGCGCTCTGCAGTGATTGGGGACAATGCTGTGGCGCTCTGAATTGAAAGGGGCATGCACGCTGAACTCTGCATTGTGGGGGCACAGCACAGTGTTCATTGCATTGAAGGGGGCACAGCACAGTGTTAATTGCATTGAAGGGGGCACAGCTTCAAAGTCATGCAATTTTTTTACTGCGTTTTTTGGCGCGAAGCAATACCTATTACATTTTTCTTTTTGCGCCCCCCCAAAAATTTTGAGCACCAGCCGCCACTGACGGTGAGGGGACAGACAAGGGGAGAGACTGCCAGCTGTAGCAGATTATCTAACCTTGCCCTAGGAAATTTACAGTGGGTCAGTTAGGCAGGACTGTTGCAGAGTGTCAGTCAAGAGGACTGGAAAGAAGAAGCAGCCAGGTGGGGCTAGCATTTCTGCAAGCAGTAGAACTGGGCTCAGTCTCTACAGGAAAGCAGAAGGTGTTGTAAGGTGCAGTTCACTCCCCAAGTGCTATTTCCCAAGAGACAGAGTTCATAGCCTGTATGGGGCTTTTGCTAAGCTTATATAGAGACTGTTAGTTCCAGAAAACAGGAGTAAATCCAGCAGAGCTGTACAAGGATCAAGTCTGTGCAGGAGGAAGAAGAGGAGCTGTAAATAGAGAGGAAGCTGTCCCTGGAATATCTGTTGTTGTCAAGTTCGGCATCCCATAATCCCTAACCCCATCTAAATGATCCTCCTCTTACAAAATGAACACCAAACAAAGCTCAATGACAGTTCTTCTGTGTCTGGATGCATGTTGAAAAATGCTAGGTGACTGGCTGTACAGCAGAGGGGAACCCTGACTTTTGCAACTCCTACAGGGCTAGTGCTACACAATATTGACAGTGTGGTTTGTGGTTAATAATTGATGTTATGATTGTCTGTGTTTCATGTACAGTGTTACATGTACAATAAAATTGTTTTTTTATAATGCATTCCTCTAAATTTTTGGGATACATTTTTTATAGAGAACCAGTTATGTAATGGTTTGAATTTTAGCCCATAAATAGTTTATTTTTTTATTTTTCATGTATTTCAATATAACATGGTAATGAGCCAGTTTTGGAGTATCGCCTACTTTCCTTTAACTATATACATTATGTCCAGAGAATGCAGTAACAGCCATGAACTTGTATTTGTTTTTTAAAGCCAGCTCCTGCCAGTGATGTAAAAGCGATCACTTTTACAGTACTGGCAGTGGGGCACCCCTCTAGCTTTCCTGCCAGACTGCCTCCCCCATGACTTTCAGGCTCTTCTGCTCTTCTTGTCCCTAATGTATTGCTTACTCTAAACTGATGAGCTGTAGAAAAATTTAATGCATTGCCTATTGATAACTTTGGGTACTATCATTTTCTCATCATTTTCACGAGTGCACAATATTGAGGCTTGACATATTTGGTATCTATTTACTCCACACTACCTCTTCTTGGGGATTCAATTGTGTTTGTCTGCACTAAAATTCATGTTAGTGTGTTTTGTTTACTGAAACTATAGCTTTGATAACGAGTTGGGAAAATTTCCTGCAACATAAAAAATTGCAACTACCATCTTTTTATTCTACAGGGCCTCTGCTTTCAGAAAATCTAAAATGTTCTGGGAGTCATTTTATACCAATAAATGCAAATGTAATATGTGTGCAAAAAAAAAATGTCCTAGAGGGTCATTAATCAAACAAACACAACTGTTTAAATAAATCTACAGTGGGTTAGGTAAATAGTGCTGCTCAGAATTGGACTGTATCTACAGTTTCTTTTGATAAATTTCAGTCACAGTTTTGTAGTTTTCTTACCCATACATTGCAGTAAACGGGTGTCATAGTAGTAGCCATGTTTGCAGTAGCATTCATAGCTGGGTTGCGTGTTCACACATTTTCCTTCTTTGCAGATTTCTTGCCCAAACAGTTCACACTCATCAATATCTAGAAAAAAAATGAAATGTTGTATTAATATTTAATTATTATTATTAATTTTCTGTCTTCCGATCTCTTCCCATGGCTATCTGAAAATGTTTTTTAATTTGTATTCTTAACCACTTCTGGATCAGAAGATTTTCCCCCTCAATAACCAGGCCATATTTTGCGATTCGGCACTGCTTTACTTTAACGGACAATTGCGCGGTCGTGCGATGATGTACTTAATGAAAATTGATGTCCTTTTTTCCAACAAATATAGCTTTCTTTTGGTGGTATTTGATCACCTGTGTGATTTTTATTTTTTGTGCTATAAGCAAAAAAAGAGCGACAATTCTGAAAAAAAAAAAAACAACTGTCCAGTTCTGGTCGCCGGTACTCAGGAGGGATGTGTTGGAGCTGGAGAAAGTCCAGAGAAGGGCAACTAAACAAATTAGGGGATTGGAGGACCTTAATTATGAAGAGCGTCTGCAATCGCTTGATTTATTCTCCCTGGAGAAGAGACGCCTGAGAGGGGACATGATAGCAATTTATAAATATCTCAATGGTGATCTCGGCATAGAAAAAAAGCTATTCAGTCGGAAGGATTGCATGAGGACTAGAGGGCATACAATGCGATTAGAGGAGAAGCGTTTTAACCTCAGGCAACGTGGGGGGCTCTTTACTGTTAGGGGTACAAGATTGTGGAATTCTCTACCACAAGAGGTGGTTTCTGTGGGAAGTATGGTGGCTTTCAAAAGACTCTTAGACGTACATCTCAAAAATCAGAACATTCAGGGGTATGTGAGATGATTACAGCCGCACACACCTACACAGGTTGAACTGGATGGACTGTTGTCTTTATTCAACCTCACTTACTATGTAACTATGTATATTAAACTTTAGATCCTTCTTTCAGCCGAACCATCGACAGCTGTACTCCGGATCCAGCAACAAGGAACGCCTACATTGGGTTAACGGCCGATGTGGACACATACACCTACACAGGTTGAACTAGATGGACTATTGTCTTTATTCAACCTCACCAACTAGAGGCGTAACTAGAACCTTCAGGGCCCCGGTGCAAGAAACCATGAAGGGCCCCCCAGACCCCTGGCTGGGGCCCTTCCCTTCAAGCTTGGGGCTCTTCCCACTGATCCTGTGGCCCTTTACTCTCGTTGCCGTTCCCTTTATTATGGTCCCACAGCGGGACCCTTTCACAAGATCTGCAGTGGGCCCCCTTCCTGCCATCTTGGGTCCTCCCCTTGGTGGTTGAATGCCAGGGCCCGGTTGCAAGTGTGACCTTTGCGATCCTGCTAGTTCATCCACTGGTGTCAGTAGTTTTTATTTTTTGGTATTTTAATTGTATTATTTTTATCATTTTATTATTTTTTTTTTTTACAATGTCACTGACTATGACTCTGTCCATTCAGAAAAGGGAGAAGCAAGTAAATTACATATTTACCGACCCCTTCCTGGTTCTCTATTGTGTGATCCCATCCTACCCTATTCAGGTGTACAGGGGAGCCGCACAGGCCCCCCTGGAGCATGGGGCCCGGTTGTAATTGCAACCCCTGCAACCCCTATAGTTACGCCCCTGTCACCAACTATGTAACTATGTAAATATTTTTCACATTCTGCTATATAACATTCTCAAAAAAAAAAAAAAAAAAAAATCTAATTTTTTTAACATTCTAGGTCAATTTGTTTTCTGCTACATATTTTTAATAAAAAAAAAAATCGCAATAAGCGTATTTTGATTGGTTTGCGCATAAGTTATTGCGTCTACTAACTCCGGGAAATATTTATGTCATTTTTATTGGTTTTTTGTTTGTTACTAGTAATGGCGGTGATCTGCGATTTTTAGCAGAACTGCGACATTGCGGCGGACAGATCGGACCCCTAACTGACATTTTTGACACTTTTGGGGGGACCAGTGACATTACTACAGTAATCAGAGCTATAAATATGCACTGTTACTGTAATAATGACACTGGCAGGGAAGGGGTTAACATTGTGGGTGATCAGGGGGTTAAATGTGAGCCTAGGGGAGTGATTCTAACTGTGGGGGGGGGGAGGCGTGGTTTCTGAAATGACCATAGAGACCTGTGATCCTATATAGAAGGATCACAGGGGCTCTATGACCACTCCAGGGAGAAGAACGCTCAGCTGTGTTTACAACAGCTGACCGTTCTTGTCTCTCGTCGAGGAACGATCACGGGTGTCAGGCGGCAATCAGAGCCACCTGACCTGTGCATCAGCTTCCCTTCTGCCGACTGGGGGCCGGCAGCGTGCACTCGCCCCCTAGCTCCCTGCTCGCGATGGACATAGCCCCACGTCGGTTTGCCTGGGGAAGCCACACTGCCGCAGTAAATACACAGCGTGTGGTCTGCAACCGGTTAATGACCCTAAATCACTTTCTTCCCTATGAAGCTGCTAAAAATGTAACCGCAAATTATCTACAACTTTCACCACTGACATACAATTTTCATTTACCATTTGTTATACTACAAAATAAAGCTAGTAATCTAATTACCAGCCAAAAGGTTTAAAAATCAGCTTTGAATTTTTATAAGGTTCTTGTATGTACCATTTTTAACCGTAATTACAGTGCATCCGAAAAGTATTCACAGTGCTTCACTTTTTCCACATTTTGTTATGTTACAGCCTTTTTTGTTTGTTCTTTGTTTTTTTTGGAAAATGATTGTTACTGAACTTTCCCAAAAGAATACAAAGAGAAATACAAAAAATAAGGGAAACCCCAACTTTCTAGATACAAAAATGACATAACATATAGGCCCACACCCCCCCTCCCCATCCCATTGGTGCAATACTCCATAAACACATAAAAAATTGTTCAAACATAAAATGTCCTACCTCCAGCCATATCTCTGTATCAGAAAATTATTACATGTGGACAACCAGAAAGATAAACCATAATGATTCCATTACTGAGCAATACTTACATTCTTCTTGCATGCGCCTGTGCCATTAACTGATCCTCATTAGAAAGTGAATCGATCCAGGGTATTTGTGGCCAATATCCAACATTGCCACACCTTTTCAAATTTATTGGGGCAATCTCTACTTAAGTATATGGCCTTACACAGAGGTAAAGCTTTATTTATAAGGCTCTTCCAGAAGGACAGGGAAGGGGCCACTGGCTTCTTCCAATGAAGCAAGATGGCCTTGCGTGCATAAAACAGAGAGAGCGACAGCAGAGTTATCTGCGCCTGACGTGGTACCACCCCCTCAACTAAGCCCATCAAACACACTGAGATGGCCATGGGAACTGGAACAAGAATCAGGTCCTGAAGAGTCCTGAGAACCCCCGTCCAGAACTCACGTTATCCGCGGACACTGCCAGATATGATTGAAATCTGCAGGGGATGCAGTGCATCGCCAACATTCCCCCGAGCCCGAGCCATACATGGTGGCAATTCTTGCAGGGGTCTAGTAGGCTCTATGGAGTAGTTTAAATTGAATATATCAGTCCATTGCTGACACCAGAGTCCGGAACAAGTAGTCCCACATATCATCCCACTCATCCCCTTGGAGATTGGGCACCGATACAGACCATCTGTCCCTACATGTAACTAACACCTTTTGGCCTTTTACTAAACAGTTCTTTATAAACCTTAGAAAGGGGTTTATGTATCAACTCGTTTTGTAATAGGCTCTCTAGGGGTGAGGATTTGATTTAACTGCTTAATACCCACACCACTGAGTCAAATTGAGCTAGCTTAGGGTTAAACCATAATGGGGCATCCAGGTGCATAACCCAGGTCTTTAGTTTGCCTCAATGCCTGTACCTTATCCCAGGCTCACAAAGTAAAACACATCGACCCCATTAACGGAAACACCGCCGGGCCTCTATATACCATGTAGAAAAGGCTCTCGTATGATCCCAGGATAGCTGCCTCCAGCACAGTCGCTGCATCCCCATCATCCCTCATCAACCAACGCCTCGCAACCAACATCTGACCAGCCAGGAAATATTTGAAAAGGCCGGGAGTGCTAGGCCTCCCTGCCCAAGAGGCTCTTGAAGGGTATGAAGCCATATCCTGGAATGAGACTCTCATAGAAAGGAGTTAAACATACTATTAATTCGTCTGAAGTATGAGTAGGGAACCCTAGTCGGGGAATTACGCACAAGGTACAAAAATACTGTTAGGATTTTCATCTTTATGAGGCCTATCAATGAGAGGGGTAAGTGTGCCCCGAGCTGCGTCTTAACGCTAGAGAGCATAGAGAGTAAGTTTAGTGACATGTAGTCACCCACTCTGGGTAAGATGTTAATACCGAGATACCTATATCCCGAGACCCAGGGTACTTGAACTGCCCCTGTCGCCTGAGTCCGAGCGCTCGCATTAATGGGCATCATACAGGACTTCTCACAATTTACCCGTAGTCCGGAAAAACCCACAAATGTCTCCAAGATCCTGAAGACAGCCTCAAGGGACTGTCCAGGATCCTGTAGGAACAGGAGCAGGTCATCCGCATGGGGGGGATGCATTCACGTATATTCCCAACCCTAAGTGCTCTTACCGCCGGAAACTATACAGAGCAATGGCAATCGGCTCTATTGCAAGAGCGAATAGGATGGGGGAGAGCGGACACCCTTGCCGTGTCACCCTTCCTACCGGGAACTGAGGAGAGACCGTTATGTTACAGTCTTATTCCAAGATGGATTACATTCAAGATTTTCCTCAAAATTCCTCAAACAATACCTAACAATGACAACATGAAAGAAGTTTGTTTGAAATCTTTGTAAATTTATTAAAAATAAAAAATGAAAAAAATCACATGTACTTAAGTATTCAAAGCCTTTGCCATGGCACTCAAAATTGAGCTCAGATGAATCCTGTTTCCACTGATCATCTTTATGATGTTTCTACAAGTTGTTTTGGAAAGACACACCTGTCTATATAAGTTCCCACAGTTAACAGTGCATGTCAGAGTACAAACTAAGCCATGAAGTCCAAGGAATTGTATGTAGACCTCTGAGACAGGATTGTATTGAGGCACAGATCTGGGGAAGGGTACAGAAACATTTCTGCAGCATTGAAGGTCCCAGTAAGAACAGTGGTCTCCATCATCTGTAAATGGAAGAAGTTTCGAACCACCAGGACTCATCCTAAAGCGGGTCGCCTGGCCAAACTGAGCAATCAGGGGAGAAGGGCCTTAGTCATAGAGGTGACCAAGAACCCGATGGTCACTCTGACAGAGCTCTAGCGTTTCCCCTGTGGAGAGAGGAGAACCTTTCAGAAGAACAACCATCTTTGCAGCACTCCACCAGTGGTAGAGTGGCCAGACCGAAGCCACACCTTAGTAAAAGGTACATGACAGCCCGCCTGGAGTTTGCCAAAAGGTACCTGAAGGACTCTCAGACCATGAGAAACAAAATTCTCTGGTCTGATGAAATAAACCCCTGTTTTTAACGCATACCGTTAGACAGGTTAATTCGGTTGGTAAGCAAACTGGTCGGTGAGTTAAGCTGGGAATTTTTCTGGTTTAGTCTTGCATGTGTTGGCCTTCCATGTGCTCCTTGCTGTGAAGGCCAGTTATAGGTAGGGGCAGGGGCCATTTTGTTTGTTATTGATGTATACTGGTGAGGGGGCACACTGTACGCCTTTGCTGCCATTGTGCTATGTGCTGAGCGCCCATTGTGCCCCTGTGCCTTTAAGGGGGATTAGGCCATACTCCAGGCCCACCTGCCCCCTATCTATTCATTAGAATGCATGTGCTCTCACTGTGGAGACTCTCGTATATTTACAGGACTGCAGGTAATACAGGGTGCTGTGAAGTGGCCCTGCAGCTTACGCATGCATTTGCAAATGTGTGCTAACTAAACCCCTGTTTTTAACGCAAACTGTTAGACAGGTTAATTTGGTTGGTAAGCAAACTGGTTGGGTTGAGTTGAGCTGGGAATTTTTCTTGTTTTGTCTTGCATGAGTTGGCCTTCCATGTGCTCCTTGCAGTGAGGGACAGTTATAGGTAGGGGCAGAGGCCATTGTGTTTGTTTCTGATGAAACAAAGATTGAACCCTTTGACCTGAATGGCAAGTGTCATATCTGGAGGAAACCAGACACCGATCATCAACTGGCCATTACCATTTCTACAGTGAAGCAGGGTTGTGGCAGCATCATGCTGTGGAAATGTTTTTCAGCAACAGGAGCTGGGAGACTAGTCAGGACCAATGGAAAGATTAATGCAACAATGTACAGAGATATCCTTGATGAAAACCTGCTCTCTGTTCCTCAGACTGGGGTGAAGGTTCATCTTCCAACAGGACAATGACCCTAAGCATACAGCCAAGAAAACAAAGTAGTGGCTACGGGACTACTCTGTGAATGTCCTTCAATGGCCCAGCCAGAGCCCAGACTTGAACCCGATTGAACATCTCTGGAGAGATCTGAAAATGGCTGTGCACCACCGCTCCCCATCCAACCTGATGGCGCTTAAGAGGTCGTGCAAAGAAGAATGAGAGAAACTGCCCAAAAAAAGGTGTGTCAAGCCTCATACTCAAAAAGACTTGAGGCTGCAATTTGTGCCAAAAGTGCTTTAACAAATTATTGAGCAAAAGCTGTGAATACTTATGTACATGTGATTTTTTTTTTTTTTTTTTAATTTTTAAGTTTTAACTTTAAAACCACTTTAAATGTCATGCTTGCTGTTGTGTATTTGTTAAGTTCTGTGTTTTGCCATTTTAATATTTGACTCCCTTCCTATTCGGCACTGTGCTACTTTAACTGGCAATTGCACAGTCATGCAATGCTGTACCCAAACTAAATTTAAATCATTTTTTCCACACACATAGAGCCTTCTTTAGGTGGTATTTGATCACCACTGGGTTTTTTATTTATTGCGATATATACAGAAAAATGCCCAAAATTTAAAAGAAAAACTAATTATTTAATGAATTTTGGCCAAAATGTATTTTGCTGTATGTCTTTGGTAAAAAAAAAAAAGATCCCAATCCCAAGCCATAGTGCGGAGGACAATCTGACACTAACTGACGCTGGGGGGACCTGACTAACTGCCACTGACATAACCAGTGCTAACAATATACACTGCACTAATGACACTGGCTGGGAAGGGTTTATCATTTAGGGTGATCAAGTGGTTTAATGTGTGCCTAACAAGGTTTAGTGTGTGCATTGTGTGATGCTTTTACTGAGCAATGGGAGAAAAAAAAGGTGCATTGCTGCTTTACCAACACAGAACTCTCTTCTGTCATTGGTTTAGCCAATCATCGGGTGCCAGCCATAAATCCTGTATAATAATCATGAGCAGTGTACCTTTCGCCCATCAGAGCCCTTCAGCAGTGTACTGGTTGTCCATCAGCAGTGTACATTGCCCATCAATGCCGTCATCAGCAGTGTACCTGTCACACATTGTCCATCAGTGCCCATCAGCAGTGTACCTGTCACACATCATTCATCAGTGCCCATCAGCAGTGTACCTGTCGCACATCACCTATCAGTCCAGCAATCAGTAGTGTACCTGTCACACATCGCCCATCAGTGTCCATTAGCAGTGTACCTGTCGCACATCATCCATCAATGCCGCCATCAGCAGAGTACCCGCCCTACAGCCGCCCATCAGCAGAGTACCTGTCCTATAGCTGCCCATCGGCAGAATACCCGTCCTACAGCCGCCCATCAGCAGAGTACCCATCCTACAGCCACCCATTAGCAGAGTACCCGTCCTACAGTTGCCCATCAGCAGAGTACCAGTCCTACAGCCGCCCATTAGCAGAGTACCTGTCCAGGTGTCACCAGAGCCAGCCATGTCCAAAACGTTTTGCACTAGTGAGGAGGCATTTCAAATCCTCAGTATGATGGATGAGAGCAGCGGGAAGCTCTCACCGTTCGATTCAGTGTACGAACCCGTCGAAAGTAGTGGTTCAGCAACCGAATCGGAGGAGGAAAGGGTCCCTCCTTAAAGGATAAGGCACTCTGAAAACCAGGCAGCCACCAGTAGCGCCGTACACCCCAATGGTGAATCAGCAAGCACCAATGGCGCTAGACCCCTGGATGAGAGGCCCAGTACCAGCACAGGAATATCATATCAGACCCCATAAATTAGGGCCCATACAACACTCCCAGACTCTCTTGCAAACCTATTATGGCTGCCCCCTCCAACTCAGGATGAGCAAGTATTTTCCCTCTTTAACCGCACAGTGAGGTATGCAGACCACCACTGAAAATTTTTCAAAAATAGATTTTTTTTTTTTTACTTATTTTTGCTTATTTTTTTCATCCTGGGCCCATTTGTTTGAATAGAGATGTCTCACAGTGGAGGAGTCCAAAATATTTTTTGGCCTCGCAATTAACAGCTTACAAAAAAATGAAGTACATGCTTACTGGTCCACCTTTCCCATCTATGCCCATTTATTCTGCTGTATTGCCCAGGTCACGCTATGAAATGATCATGTGTTTCCTTCATTTCAGTGACAATACCCAGTGTCCTCCCCATGATCATCCTGGCTATAAAAAACTATACATAATTCGCCCCTAATTAATTAATTTTCTCAGGGATTTGCTGAACTTTATGTCCCTGACCAAAACATCTGTGTGGATGAGTCCCTTATCCACTTCACTGGCCGGCTGGGAATCAAGCAATACATTCCAAGTAAAAGCACCAGATATGGAATAAAGCTCTACAAGCTTTGTAAAAGTGCCACAGGATATTTGTATGCATTCAGAACGTATGGAGGCAAAGATTCCCAGCTCAGCCCCCTGAGTGCCCAACCTCCATCGGCACAAATGGAAAAATTGTCTGGGATCTGACATTTACACTTTTTTTCTTCATCTTGGGAGACAGAGCCATAAATCATAACATATGGGTTATATAGCCACCTACAGGTGAAATACACTGGCAACCAATCAGAAGGGATGTTCCCCTATATAACCCCTCCCACACAGGAAGTACCTCAGTTGTTTCCCCAGTGTCTAAAGGTGCTGGTCACGGTGGAGAGTCTCTCCACATTTTTCTTCAAAGAAGAAATAAGATATGCTATATACCCCAATCAAAGATCACTGAATCTAAGGGGTTTAGATAACAGATCCATCTAAAACAGTCAATGGATTAAAAAAATGATACCTGAGCCTCGGGAAGCAGATGCGAGGTTTTGCCTGTAATGCTGTCCTTTTTAGGTGCAGGACCTTGGGATTAGGACCCTTGGAATACCAAACCCCAAAGGCTCTCCACGCAGGGTGCTCTACAGGTCCAAGGTCGTGGCACCTCTAAAACAAGGGGACCCAGTCCTTGAAGGTCGCCAAGACAAAGCTCGCCGTGATGGGTGAAGATTTGATTTCTGTTTCAAACAGAATTCTGCGGCAGGACTGCTGAGTCCAATTTAAAATATTTACACATACAGCAAACCTTGAAGGTAAAATTGCTGGCATGATTGCAGATTGTAAAAATTGTATGCACTGTTCCCTTTAAAAGATAACAGAGACCGAGTGCCATGTGAGTCTCTGCATGAGACTATGGATGTTAAGCCTAGGCAAAATACATCTTGTTAAGCATTATTTCTTTGCTTGTTTTTCTGACACACTGTTTTTACCCTGTGATGATCACCTGAAAGATATCAGCTGTGACAAACCAATGTGTGCGTGAGACTGTGTATGTTAAGCTATGTAAAATACATCTTGTTGAAAGCTTTGGCCTTTCCTCAGGGACTAAATGTGCCAGTTATGATTATATGAGCTTGTGCAGTTGTGGGATTGATGCAAAATTTGTTTTAAAATTATTTCTTTGCCTATTGTGATTACACTGTTTTTTTGCCCTGGGCTGATCACCTAAAATGTATCAGCTGTGACAAACAAAATTCAGCCTAAGCTGCTCTCACCCCATGTGGTTGCTGTTTTCACCTTGGCGCATAAGCGTCTGCATGTTCGTCTCCTCCCTGGATAAAATGGCTGTGGTAAAGGCCCATTCGTGCACGCGCAAGAATCTTCGCCTTTTAAAACAGGCGTACGCCACATGGAGGGCGTGTTTGAACGTGATTGGCTAACTGTATCCATTGAGTAACTGTATCCAACGCGCTAGCCCTGTCAGAGGCTGAAGGGGACACAGAGCAGCAGCAGCTGGGTTGCGTGAGTCACTGTGGGTGTATGTTACTGGCACAAACAGGTCCTGTATCTTGGGCTAATCAGTGTTGTGTGTGATAAGCTGTATAAGCTTGGCACAAGCCTTGAGTACACTGAAGTTAGTACCTCAAGTTTGTCTTGCTATAAAGAAATGTCTGCCTGAAAAAGGGCTGGGGGGGGGGGGGGGCACAGTTGGAAGAGACACTGTGATGCCACCGCCAGGCCTTGAAGGTCCTAGCCATGCTTTCTATGTGTCTACTCCCCCTGAAGAGCCAGAGGCGACTAGCCAATCTGAGCTATTACGGTTGTCAGGCGTAGTAGCTACTCCAGGTGCTTCTGCCTCAATCTCAGCAAAAGAGGGGTGAAGCTGAAGGGGGGGGGGGTGGCCCAAGGGAAATTGGAGCAATCCCCTTGCAGATATATAATATCTATACAGATAAGAAAATGTTGCTTATGTTGCTACTTGCCAGAGTAGGAGCCAGTGTTTTTTCTATCTATAGATAAAAGGAAAAAAATAGATCTTACCTTGTTTCCAAACACAACAGAACTGCATCCCAGCAAGCCCCAAACTTACTGACCTCTTTTTAAAGTGTGCAAGCTGAAAAGCAACCTGAACACACCCCATCGATCAATGGTAATGACAGGTGTAGATAATCAACCATAAACAGTTCAATAGGAGGCCACCCTGAGAGATGCGGCGCGAGGTGCCGGCCCCCCACAGCCACACAACACCACTCCAAGTCAGGAAGTTTGCGAGTGCAGCCCTGACAGTGGGCGTGTCAACGAAAGGGGTGGAGGGTGACTCTAATCCATATCCATGAATCGATAGAGCCGGAATGGGGGGGGGGAGGGGAGGAGCGGCGTCTCGCACCGCAACCAAGCCAGCGCTTGGATGGTGTCATGGAGACATGGAACCTCCCAAAAGATGATGAGGGGGGATGGAAAGGAGGGAAGCTTAAAACCATGGGCAGAAATGCCCTGACACGCCAACTCCCTGCCACGTCATGGCAAGACCGGAACCTCCGATCAGCTGACACCAAAAAGGGAGGCCGTCAATGTAGGAACCAGTGACGGCCCCCGTGCGCTGGATGGAGAGCATGACTCAAGGAACAACTAGCTCCCCCTCGTGGCGCTTGCATGCAAAAGCACCTGAAAAGAAAAAACATACCATGATAAAAAGGAACAAGTGTGTTGCTAAATAGTGTTAGATGGTAGACAAGGACACCGATTAATCCAGACATTATGGCCAACTATCAAATTAGAACATAACTAAAAAAAAAAACAATCAAGACAAGCATAAAATATAAGAATATTGAAAGCAATATAAAACAATAAATGTGACAAACATAAATGGAAAAGTGACAATAAAGAATCTACACTATAGACACATATCTATATATCATTTACAATAAAACGGGACAGACTATATGTTTATGACAGATCGGGAGAAGATTGGTGACATAGTCCTATTACAGGGCATTGAACTCTGAACCTCTAGAGGTGAAACCTTCCAAAAATGGTTTGAATGAAATGATGTCATTAAGCCCTGGTAGTTGAGTAGCCCTAAGTCTAAAAAATCAATTTTTGTTCATGTTGTAATATTATCTTATTCCAATATCCCCCCTCGGAGACCTGGGTGTACACGGTCCAGAATGACAAAAGAAAACCGGGGAAGAGTACCGCCATGAACAATCCCTACATGTCTACCGAGAGGTAGATCAGGGTTGCATAATCTCATACTGGCAACGTGGCGAGAGGCGCGTTGCCAAAATTCAAGTTTGGTCTTTCCCACATAAAAGCAGGAGCAATCACATTGGAGGAGATAGACCACTCCTTTAGTTTTACAATTTGCAAAGTGGCGTGGCTTGTGTATCTCACCATATGGTAAGATTACAGATTTAGAAGTGTTCAAAAAATGTGCAGTAGGTTCAACCTGCCACAGGTGAAAGTGCCTGGCCATTTGCATATGGTTTTCTCTTCTCAATCATTTTATACCACATCCAGGTTCACCTTGGCCCTCTTGGTTGAGCACTGTTCCCTTGGGCTGCATAGGCTTCGTCCGTGGTGGTCCGGTTTGTTTGAGCACCTGAACAAATCATCCTGATATTGGCTTTTAAATTTACATGCAGTGTGTCGTTTTGGTTGAACAGTCTTTATTGGTCAGTATATATTTATTTCTCTTGTATCCAGATTGAAATTGTTAGTCACACCATGTATTAATGTGTTATATATGTATTTTATAGATGCAATTGTACCCATAACCCTTCACCCCTGATGAAGAGAAAACTGTTTGAGTTCTCGAAACACGTTGGATGCCTCTTCACTGTTATATATAGGAATTAGGTTAATGTTGTTCAACTTCTGTAAAATGTTTCACATTCTGCATGATTTTTCATATAGATATGCAATATATTTTCAGTTTTATTATTTACATTGTATTTATTGTTGCCCTTCAAAGTCCCACCTCCTATGGGGTTGTGTTCTGTTTTTTGTCAGCAGTTTCTTTCCAGCCCTTAACACCAATTCTAATATATCAGCCTTTATACAACTCACCTGCAACGAGATCCAACGTCTATGACCATCACAAAATAGACAGGATAACTTGACAGTAGAGGAAGGACAGGCACTTAAAGTACTGGCAGCCAATTCCATGATCACTGTAAAGCCTTCCGATAAAGGGGGCAATATTGTGGTCATGGACAGTGACAAGTAAATCGATATGTGCAATACCATACTCCAAAACAAAAATTGGTACCAGCTAAGTACCAGTACTGAACTTGAAAGATCTATAAAGGAATTTTTTAATTTGATAGATAGGGCATATTCATGACAAATCATTGCCAAAACTACCTGGGTCTTTATTCTCACTGCTCACCCTCGTACACCTACGTCCTGTTCCCTGCCCAAACTTCACAAATATCTTGAAAACCCACCCAGTAGGCCCATTATTTCTGGTAATGGGTCTCTCACGGAAAAATTTATCCACAGTCATCTTCCCTTGCACGTTCTATCTCTCCCCAGTTATATTCAAGACACCATACATTTACTTAAAAATCTTGACAGACTCTACATACTGTAGCAGGGGGCTGGTTAAACAGCTCCAAATGGCGGGGGAAGTGGTTGATGGGATCTATGTTCCTCCACGGTTTCTTAGATTTTTCGATCTAAGGTAAAATCAGTAAAGACGTTATGGTAAAGAGTGCTAGTTCTTTACCCTTTATTAGTAAAGTCTGTTCCGGGGCTGGTTTTACTGGGAATCTGATAGTGCTCTGGGTGGGACAGATTCCCAATTCTGTGGACCATAGTTTGATGGTCTCTGGCTAGGCCTTGATTAAGACAGCTGGACCTGGATCTCAGGGAGAGGGTGGATGTCTCCATTAGAGGAAGCAACTGGGAGCATGGCTGCTTGTCCCTGAAAACTTGGATACCAATGTTTGTTCTGGAAAGGACACTTACCTTTGAACAAGGACTTTAACGGACTACGGACACAGTAAGGCTCAGCTGAGTGGAAGTTTACTTTTGTTTGCTTTGGCCAGGAGCCAGTTTCTTTTGTTATGGACTAGAGTGTGGGTTAAACATGACATTTTTTTCTAAAGAAACTATGAGTGTGTCCCTGCCTTGAGTCTGATCCCCTACAATTGCTGTCTTGGAGTGGGCACAAGACCCAGAGACTGTACCTCTTGCAGTGACATTTTGTTATAAAGAAAGCGTGGCAATACAAGGTGGACCAACCTGCAAGGTCCCAGATGTATGACCTCATTCACCTCACACGGATGTGGTTACAACCAGAGGTCGTCACTCCAGCTCAGATCGTGGAGAGAGTGTTAGTGTATCGCTTTTTGAGAGCCCTTCCCATCCCTATAAAGCGGTTTGCCGGGCGAGCAGATGCTAAAGGACTTTCTTCAGGGGGTAGCACCCAAAGAGTCCTTCTCCCAGAGACAAAAGCCCACCAACATGGGGAAAAAACGCTCCCCCTCTAAAGTGGGGGAAACAGGAGGTTGAGCCTTTGAAGACACTGATGTGCAAGGCATGAGGAGGTCCAATCGTCAGAGGGAGACCGGACAGGACCGGAGACCTGTAGTGTCCTTGCGTTGCCAAGAACCAGGACAGCTGGTTGCCAGTTGTCCCCTAACCCAGGAACCTATGGACTGCAGCGTGACCCAGAAACGCTCCTTTGTTGCTACACTCGGGGACACCCCACAACAGCCAGGTGGCTCTGAGAAACAAATTTGTGTGATTAAAGTGGATGGCTGCTCGATGACTGCCTTGCTGGACTCCAGCAGTCTCGTCACTCTAGTGCACGCCAGTCTAGTGAACCCCCACAAGTTGCAGTGTCAGCTAATGGGGGTGGTCTGTATCCATGGAGATACCAAGTGCTACCCTACAGCCATTGTGTCGATCGAATCTCCCAGTGGCACCAGGGACCAAGGCACTCCCTTCATGTCGAAGGTTACCAAAGAGTTGTGCAAATTGTTTAAAATGAATCACTTACACACTTCTGTGTACCACCCGCAAATGCATGGTCTGGTAGAAAGGTTTAACAAAACCTTGAAAGGAATGTTAAAATGAGTGGTAGCAGCAGATGGTAAGGACTGGGACTGCCTCTTGCCCTACCTAATGTTTGCTGTATGGGAAGTACCACAAGCCTCCACTGGCTTTTCTCCGTTTGAGTTGCTGTATGGCCGACATCTGAGGGGCCTATTAGATATAACAAAAGAGACCTGGGAACAAGAGGCAACCCCACTCAAAAGCATGGTGGAGCATATTGCTCAAATGCAAGACCGGATTGGAAAAGTCATGCCCATTCTTAAATTCCACTTGCAACAGGCTCAGCAGGCTAAGGCTAGAGTCTATAACCATTCAGCCAAGATTCAAACCTTTAACCCCGGTGACAGAGTTCTTGTGCTGGTACCTACGGTGGAGAGTACATTTCTGGCAAAGTGGCAAGGGCCCAACGAGGTTGTAGAACAGGTGGGCGCAGTTAACTATAGAGTACACTAGCCAGGCAAAAGGAAACCCTACCAAATCTATCATGTCAATCTATTGAAGCCCTGGAAGGACAGAGAGTCCCTTATGGTCCAAGCGCCCCTGGCCATATCTACTGCAGGTCCTTCTACGATGCCTGGGGTAGAGTTCGCTGAGGCACTGTCAGTAAGCCAAAAACAAGAGACCAAGGAATTTCTGCAAAGAAATAAGGAGTTCTTTTCTGATCTTCCAGGGATAGCTTCAATGTTCAAGCATGATATTGTGACAGAGCCCGGGGTGAAAGTTAATGTAAAACTCTTATCGGATCCCAGAAGCTTGGCGCCAAGTAGTCTCGGAGGAAATAAAGAGGATGTTGGAGCTGGAAGTGATAGAAGAATCCCATAGTGAGTGGTGTAGTCCAATCGTCCTGATTCCCAAGCCGGATGGAAGCATCCGATTCTGTAACAATTTTCGAAAGTTAAATGAGGTATCAAAATTTGACGCTTATCCAATGCCCAGAGTAGATGAGCTAATTGAGCATCTAGGACATGCCCGATATATCACCACCCTGGATCTTTGGAAGGGGTATTGGCAAATACCACTTACGGATCATGCCAAGGGGAAGACAGCTTTTTCTAATCCTGAGGGGCACTGGCAGTACAGGAGGATGCCATTTGGCCTACATGGGGCACCGACCACTTTTCAGCGGATGATGGATCGTGTCCTTAAACATTACGAGCCTATGCATCTGCATATTTAGATGACATGGTAATTTTTAGTGCAGACGGGAGAGCCACTTAACTAAAGTGCAGGCTGTTATTAATGCCCTCTGGGGTGAGGGTTTGACGGCTAATCCAAAAAAATGTGCTGTGGGATTAGAGGAGGCCCGATATTTAGGGTACATTATTGGCCGGGGAATGGTAAAACCCTAGGTCACAAAGATACATGCCATCCAAAGTTGGCCAAGACCCCTCAATAAAAGACAGCTGAGGGCCTTTTTGGGGTTAATGGGCTATTACAGAAGGTTTTTCCCCAATTTTGCTACATTGGCGGCTCCCCTTATGGATCTTGCCAAGGGGGGGGGGGGAAGTCCTCAGCGGTAACTTGGACCCCGGGGAGTGGTAAAACCCCAGGTCACAAAGATACATGCCGTCCAAAGTTAGCCAAGACCCCTCAATAAAAAACAGGTGAGGGCCTTTTTGGGGCTAATAGGCTATTACAGAAGGTTTGTCCCTAATTTTGCTACATTGGCGGCTCCCCTTACGGATCTTGCCAAGGGGGAGGGAGTCCTCAGCGGTAACTTGGACCCTGGAAGCCGAGAAAGCTTTCCTAGACCTGTGTAATAGCCCTGTCTTAATTTCCCCGGATTTTACAAGGGAATTCATAGTGTAGGCAGATGCGTCAGAAGTGGGATTAGGTGCAGTACTGTCCCAAGTGGGGAATGGGGACAAACACCCCATAGCATTCCCAAGTAGGAAATTGACCCCCGCAGAAAAAAGATACGCTATTGCAGAACGGGAATGTCTTGCTATCAAATGGGCTCTAGAGAGTTTAAAATACTACCTGTTAAGGCGACAGTTTAGGCTCTTAACGGACCATGCCCCTCTCAAGTGGATAGCCCAAAATAAAGAGAAAAATGCAAGAGTTACCAGATGGTTCTTGGCTCTACAGAGTTTTAAATTTGTGGTAGAACATAGGCTAACGCTGATGCCCTCTCCAATGTATACAGTTTGTTTGCCCAAGGTGCTCAACCCCCGAGTTTGAGCAGGGGGGGGGGGATTTGTAGCAGGGTGCAGGTAAAACCGCTCCAAATGGCGGGGGAAGTGGTTGCTGGGATCTATGTTCCTCCACGGTTTCTTCGATTTTTTGTTCTAAGGTAAAATCAGCAAAGACGCTATGGTAAAAAGTGTTAGTTCTTTTCCATTTATTAGTAAAGTCTGTTCCGGGGCTGGTTTTACTGGGAATCTGGTGCTCTGGGTTGGACAGATTCCCATTCCGTGGACCACAGTTTGATGGTCTCTGGCTAGGCCCAGATTAAGGCAGCTGGACCTAGATCTCAGGGGGAGGGTGGATGTCTCCATTAGAGGAAGCATGGCTGATTGTCCCTGAAAACTTGGATACCAATGTTTGTTCTGAAAAGGACACTTACCTTTGAACAAGGTCTTTAACGGACTACGGCCACAGTAAGGCTTGAGCAGAAGTCTACTTTTGTTTACTTTTGTTTGTTTTGGCCAGGAGCCAGTTTCTTTTGTTGTGAACTTGAGTGTGGATTAAACATGACATTTTTTTCCAAAGAAACTGTGAGTGTGTCCCTGCCTTGAGTCTGATCCCTACAATACCTAAAAATATAAAACATACAGATAGCAGCGGTAGCCAACACATACAGAAAAAAATCATACACACAAAAAGAAAAATAGGGTAGGTAATTTCCAAACTACCACATTAATACAATGCAAGCGTAAATATGTGTAGGCCCTGTGACACTACCCCTCCTGGCGAACGTTAGAAATGGTGGTCACAGACGTCCCAAGTAGACGAAGTGTGAATTAGGCTGACATGCTTCGCAGGTGTGCTTCGTCTGGAGCTCTGGTTCATCACTCCATATAAGATCGAACATAGAACATTTTTTAAGTAGTATGGATTAGGACATAAAAATCAAATAAACAACTGATAAATAACGTATAAACAGATTAGTGTCTCCCCGGGAAGGCCAGCCAGCATAGCAGCCCTGCAACCAGAAAAACCCAGCAAGGAAAAAGCATGGGTTTCCATATAGTACACATATAGTCAAAATCATGTATAAATGAATATAATATTTAAACTTAAATTATAACAATTGTTTTTAATGTTACTCTGGCCCCGTTTACACCCTAATGCCAGTTTTATAATGGCATCTTAGACCTTCTTATATACTGCCATAATTGGATTTTTGTTCTACCCCCCTCCTTTTTTTGAGATGCAAGGACTAGCTTTTTTGATACCTTTTCCATCTTTAGGATCCTTTTTATACTGGTTGATCCCCCCTTACGCGATTGTTGGAGACCTTATTTAACCCTCATTGACTAGTGGATGGTCTCTCAGGTGAGCTTTTTAGCACTTGAGGTGGACCTGTTACATCCGTATTGCTTGTCACCTTGGGTTTTATTTATTTCTATCTGCTTTATAATTTTGCGGGGAATGCTCAAATCTTTGATTCTACCTCACTAGCTTTTTCACTACTTTGGGTGTTGACAGATTGAGGTGCTTCCAATGTGCTGCCTCTTTCTCTTAGCCAATAAGTATAGTCTACACAGATATCTGATACCTTTCTTTTATCTGTAGAAGCCAATTTCCTACACTGTATAACAACAATTCCAGCTGGACAAGGACCAAATTCCCTGTAGACAATAACAAGTATATTTTGTCTTTTTATGGCTTAATCTTGCTGGACTTTATGATCTAACCTGGTTGGCCTCCTTAATCACCCCCCCCCCCCTTGACTTACTGTGTGTGCAAACACCCTTGCAGGTATGTTATATTCATTTATATATGATTTTGACTATATGTGTACTATATTGATCCCCATGTTTTTTCCTTGCTCGGTTTTTTTGGTTGCAGGGCTCCTATCCTGGCTGGCCTCCCCAGGAAGACACTAATCTGTTTAGACATTATTTATCAGTTGTCTATTTGATTTTTATGTCCTAATCCAAACGACTTAAAAAATGTTCTATGTTTGATCTTAATAGTGACCAAAGATGGCTCCGAGCACGTGGTGGATTCTGTAGAGAGGGGGGTGGCCCTCCTGACGAAATGGGGTATTCTACTTGAGCCACAAGATCACCACAAACAAAAGGGTAGTCCAAATCACCTGGAACCGGGCTGGCGCACAGTAACTGCCAAGAATGCGTGCACTCATCTCAACTTTTATCTTTTGATACTTCCCCCTTACACTCTTGAGTGACAATGAGTCACACTCAGTTTCCACTGCATGCAGCAGTTAACCAATGCTACTGCTTTCTTTGTTTTGTGCTTCATTATCTTGTTTTTTCAGTCAGAATTTTCTCTTTTTTTTATGTTGCGGTTAAGGACAGCCAAAGATCAGCCTTGTACCAGCGGAATACACCTACAGTATATCACTTTTCTGCACCTCCGAGCGGCCTACTTCCCCGGTTGCAGTAAGTACTGTAATGATATCCTGCACTGGATATCCTAAAAGCTGTTGCAAGCAACCATTTTGTCACGGCAACCATTTTGTTCAGAGCTCTGCCATGACAGGCAGATCCTCACTCACACAGCCCCCCTCCCCTACCTCAATTAATTCCTGTAATGCAGAGGGCTTTGACTTCAAAGAAACCTTATCTCAGCACAGACAGAAATCCTAGCAGATGTTGTAACAGGCCGGTCGTAAATCTGAGAAAATCCATTAAGGTTGACCAGGCTGTGTCGTAAATGCCACAACAGCCAAGCTGTTCATTAGAACATCTAACAATCCATACCTAATTCATAAATGCAGACAGGAACATGACACATTAACAATAAGTATGTATTTGGATGAGAAATGTCATACTGATCGATTTAAGCCCAGGCATGACCACCCTATCACATATAGAATAGAAGCTAGCTGTCAGATGCCTTACGGGTCAGAGGTTATTATGAGATGGCCTGTGTTCGGTGTCTATGGATACAGAATTCAATGCTGCACAATAATCTATCAGGTTCAAGAAGGCAATTGGTAGATATTGGAAGATATGAATTATGTTATAAATCTGTCTATACGGGAGGTTCCTTGGTATTGTCGTAAACCTTAGGGCCGCCCACGGCCCACGGCCACTGTGTTTATTGGTCAGGGACCTCTGTTAACACCCCCTGCGGCCTCAGAGAAAAGGAGAGAAGCAGATGGTGTTAGAGAGTTCTCATGGTAATATCAAGAAGTAACATCTATCAAGTTGGAGAACCGATCACACTGGCTCAGCTTCTGAAACTCTGATAATACTCCGGACATTGAATGCAAGTATCCTTATTTCTCAATTCCATCTTATTTTTCTAAATTGCTGAATTATGTCGCTATTTCTTTAAAACACCTTTTTCTGTAAATATTTTATTTGCACCAATTTTAACCTTTTTATTATTAAACTTTATTTTGGAAAGTGTTAATCTTGTCCCTAAGCTCTTAATGCAAACTAACAATGAACCTGTCTCTTGAAGAGTGCTACTGTATAGAATAAATCCTCTGAACATTCCTGTCTGTGGTGACAGTGCGTGTTACAGACGATTATTCTAAAATCATAATTGGTATTTCTAAAATTACGAGCGTCCGCTGGGCTCATCATAACGTAGCGGGGGTGGCAGTGAAAGGGTTAATTGCTTAATTAGCCCGGTGACAATCGCTCTAAGCCTGCTGGCATCTAGATTGTGGTCCCGCAAGCTGGAAAATATATGTGCCGGATGCAGCTGAGAGTGGCATTGTTACGCAAGTGACGGCAGGGTGTGAGATTGGCTGGTCCTTGGTCACGAGTTAGTGAGTAGGGCAGGGACCTGATACCCGCCACCATCACATATTGGCTGGCAGCGTACGTGGGACAGTCTTGCATTAAGAGATTTCAGTGCACTGTTAGGAATTAGCTCTGCACTGAAGGATTGTAACGTTTGTGGAAAACAGTCCTTAGAGACTGCATATTTTTTTTGTTTTTTAAAAGAGACATACAGCAACCTCTACTTTCTACAGCTCTTTCCTATCTCTGCTTTCTGTTCTATCTTTTCTGCTTGCAAACATGCCTGGTGTATCAGAATATAAGAAAATGAGCAAAAGTGAACTGAGTGCGGAGTGCACATTTAGAGGACTTGACGCAAAAAACGAGAAGGAATGATTCATGCCCTGCAGGAGCATGATATCCAGGCAAGCCAGAATCTGGCGGAACCAGAAGCCAGGGTTGCCGTTACTTCAGAGCCCAGTGATTCAGAAACGGCCTCGCAGGATGGGCCAGCAGAGACTGACACTGGAGTATCACTGGAAGTCACCTCCAAGCCACAGCATGAGCAGACCAGCCCCAGATTGCCTGCAACCAGCATAGACTCTTCAAATGCAGGAAACACTACACCATATCAAGGAGGTGGATCCTATGGAGTACATGCAGTTTCTGGAATGCCAGGCTGAGAGAGAGGAACACCAGGCTGAGAGAGAGGCTGCGGAATGCCAGGCTGAGAGAGAGGAACTGCAGGCTGAGAGACACGGAGGCTAATCGTCGGCACAAACTGGAGATGGCTAAGCTCCAGCCGCAGCGACAGGCTCAGAACCTCGGATCCCTAGAGCACAGGGACACCTCTCTGCTTGTGAGCCAGGCAGCCAACTTTCCAGTTATGGAAAAGGACAGTGACATTGATGTGTATCTACTTTTGTTTGAAAAGACTTGCCGTCAGTACCATCTGCCCCAAGCACAGTGGGCCCGGTACCTGATGCCAGGGCTGCGAGGAAAGGCCCTGGATGCTTATGTCGAATTGCCAGCAGCACAGGATGGTGATTATGAGGCCATAAAGGCTGCAATCACCCAAAAGTACCAATTGACCCCGGAAGTGTACCGGAAGCTATTTAGGTCCCTGCAAAAGGGGCCTGGGGACTCATATATGGATGTGGTAAGTCGCTTACGCACCACATTCCGGCAATGAACTAAAGGCTTGAAAGCCATTTCTTTTGAGTCCCTGGAGGATCTTATGATTGGAGATCAACTCTTGCACATCTGTCCTACAGACGTCAGACAGTTTGTGTTGGAATGGAAGCCAACTTCTGCCCAAGAAGCAGCAGAACTGGCAGATACCTACATCCACACTCGGGTATCTGACCATCGCAAGGCTCCTCTGTATGGCGCGAAAGGAGGGAAATCACACATGGCAACCCATGTGACTGGTGAGTATCCTTGCGACTGGTGAGTATCTTTGCCATTGGTTAGTATCCTTGCGACTGGTGAGTATCCTTGCGACTGGTGACTATCCTTGCGACTGGTGAGTATCTTTGTGACTGGTGAGTATCTTGCGACTGGTGAGTATCCTGCGACTGGTGAGTATATTTGCGACTGGCGAGTATCCTTGCGACTGGTGAGTATCCTTGCGACTGGTGAGTATCTTAGTGACTGGTGAGGGTATTAGCGACTGGTGAGTACCCCAGGTTTAGTACCAGGGGAGATAGAGGTAGTGTAGGTAAGGAAGAGCAGGTCGTTAATATTATCCCCATAGAGTAGTGGGTAATAATGTCCGACAGGAGTATCCTTGCGACTGGTGAGTATCCTTGCGACTGGTGAGTATCTTTGCGACTGGTGAGTATCTTTGCGACTGGTGAGTATCTTGCGACTGGTGAGTATCCTGCGACTGGTGAGTATATTTGCGACTGGTGAGTATCCTTGCGACTGGTGAGTATCCTTGCGACTGGTGAGTATCTTAGTGACTGGTGAGGGTATTAGCGACTGGTGAGTACCCCAGGTTTAGTACCAGGGGAGATAGAGGTAGTGTAGGTAAGGAAGAGCAGGTCGTTAATATTATCCCCATAGAGTAGTGGGTAATAATGTCCGACAGGATTGCGGATGCCACTCAGTGCACTTCTTGCGCCATGTATGCGTTCCTTGATGAACAAATCGAGGGTGAATACTGCTGTGCAAGATGTGAGCGACTTGTTGCTCTAGTAGACCAGATCCTGGACCTAGAGAACACAGTGGCAAGACTGCGTAGCATCAACAACCTGGAAAGGAGCTTGGACATTACCCATCAGGTGCTGGCAGGGGCCAGCATAGAGGAGGAAGGAGTGGAGGAGACGCAGGCATCAGAGGTACGCAGTTGGGTGACCGTTAGGAAGCCTAGTGGGAGGAGTGTCAGGGAGGCCAGTCCTGAGTTGGTAGACCCTAACAAATTTGCCACGTTGCAGGTTGAGGGGGATATCAGCTCAGGGGTTGCAGTGCTGGAGCAGGCGCCCTCCCCCAGCTGCTAGGGGAGAGGCGGCTCCAGGAAGAAGGGGGGCCATGACTCAGGAAAGGTTAGACAGGTTGTGGTAGTTGGGGACTCAATTATCAAAAGGACAGAGAGGGCAATCTGTAAAAAAGATCTCGGTAACCGAACAGTTTGTTGTTTACCGGGCGCCCGCGTTTGGCACGTCGCAGATCTGGCAGACAGATTGTTGTGCGGGGCAGGGGATGACCCAGCGGTCATGGTGCACGTGGGCACTAATGACAAAGTAAAAGGAAGGTGGAGGATCCTAAAGAACGATTTCAGGGACTTAGGTAATAGATTGAGGAATAGGACCTCCAAGGTGGTTTTCTCTGAAATACTGCCTGTACCTCGAGCCACACAAGAGAGGCAGAAGGAGATTAGGGAACTTAACAAGTGGCTGAGGAATTGGTGTAGGAAGGAGGGGTTTGGGTTCATGGAGAACTGGGCTGACTTCTCAGTCGGCTACCGGCTCTTTAGCAAGGATAGGCTGCACCTTAATGGGGACGGTACAGCTCTTTTGGGGAGAAAGATGGCCACCAAGTTGGAGGGGCTTTTAAACTAGGAGACGGGGAGGAGGGCTCAGAAGTAGAGTCAGTCAGGAGGGAGCAAAGGACTGAAGGCAGTGGTAGGGTCAGTAGCGACAGTAGGGACATAATGTCAATTGGCAGGTCTGTGCGGGAAAAGCTTAGACTAAACAGGAATAAACATAACCGCCAATCACGTTTAACTTCCGTAAAACTAAGAGGGGTATATGCTAATGCCAAAAGCCTAGCTAATAAAATGGATGAGTTGGAAATGTTAGTACATGAGGATGACATAGACCTTGTGGGAATAACGGAGACTTGGTTCGACCCCTCACATGACTGGCTGGCCAATATCCAAGGGTATTCGGTGTACCGAAAGGACAGGGTAGGAAAAAAAGGGGGAGGGGTATGTCTCTATGTCAAGAACAATATAAAGGGGATAGAGAGGAGTGACATTACGGAAGGGATGAGTATGGAGTTAGAATCTGTGTGGGTAGAACTCCATAGGGAAGGAGAAAAGGGAAAAGTAATTGTGGGGGTTTGCTATAGGCCACCTAACCAAGGGGAGGAGGTAGAGCTGGAATTTTTAGCACTAATGGGTAAAGTGGCAAAACTGGGATCAGTCATCATATTGGGGAACTTCAATTATCCCGACATTGACTGGGAAGACGGGACTACACACTCACAGAAGGCCCGTCTATTCATGGAAACCTTACAGGATAATTACATGTCTCAGTTGGTGGATTCTCCGACTAGAGAAAAAACAATCCTGGATCTATTGATCACTAATGACCCAGACCTAATCTCGGAGGTAGGAGTCCAGGACAACCTGGGCTCTAGCGATCACAGGATGATCACATTTAGTATAAATAACAATATAACAAGGCAAGTGGGGAACATAAGAACCCTAAATTTCAGAAGGGCAGACTTTCCAAAATTGTACTCATTGATGGAAAGGGTAAACTGGGACCAAACCCTGGGATCCCTGACCACAGAGGAAAAATGGGAATGCTTTAGGACCACATTAAGCAAATGCATCTTGCAGTGCATTCCTATGGGAAATAAATTTAGAAGAGACAAAGCCAAACCTGGCTGGCTAATCCGTAGCGTTAAAAAACTTATTAGGGGAAAAAAATTGGCCTTCAAGAAATATAAAGCAGAGGGCACAGTATCGGCTTTCAAGCAATACAAGGAGGCAAATAAGAAAAGTAAACACGAAATCAAGATGGCTAAAATCAACTTTGAAAGACAAATAGCGGAGGATAGTAAAAAAAACCCAAAGAAATTCTTTAACCACTTTAGACCCACTCACATGGAGGCTACTGCGGCAAAGTGCCGCGATCCCGTCCAGCGACGTAGATCTTTGTCGCTGGACTCCGCCCCTTGTGGGCGGCGCTCGCGCGCCGCCGGAGGCTCGCTCCCGCTGTGTTCATTCACAGCGGGAGTCGGGCCAGGGGAGGAGCAGCGGCGATTGCCGCTGCTCTGCCCCGATCGTCGGGGATCGAGTCTGGAGATCCGCCCGCTGTGTGTAAACACAGCGGGCGGATCTCCACAGTGACAGGGACTGACAGATCGGAGTGTTCAGCATAGCTGGACATCCGATCTGTCCTTCTGTCACACAGTCACCTCCCCCCCCCACACGTCAGTAAGCACCAGGCATACATTAACCCCTCCCTCTCCAATAAAATTAACCCCTTCCCTGCCAGTGTCATTTTTACAGTAACAGTGCATATATAGCACTGATTACTGTAGAAATGTCACTGGTACCCCCAAAAGTGTCAAAAATGTCAGTCAAGGGTCCGATCTGTCCACCGCAATGTCGCAGTCCCGCAAAAAAAATCGCAGATCACCGCCATTACGCGTTAAACAAAAAACCACCAAAAATGACAGAAATCTTTCCCTTAGTTAGTAAACGCAATAACTTTTGCGCAAACCAATCAAAATACGCTTATTGCGATTTTTTTTACTAAACATATGTAGCATAAAACAAATTGGCCAAAAATTTAAAAAAAAATTGATTTTTACATTTTTTTGGGGGGGGAATTTCATATAAAACAATGTGAAAAATATTGTTATTTTTTCAAAATAAACGCTTTTTTGTTTATAGCGCAAAAAGTAAAAATCGCACAGGTGATCAAATACCACCAAAAGAAAGCTCTGTTTATGGGAAAAAAAGGACGTAAATTTCGTTTGGGTATGGCGTCGCACGACCGCGCAATTGTCAGTTAAAGTCGCACAGCGCCGAACCGCAAAAAGTGGCCTGGACGGAAGACAGCAAAATCCTCCGGTGGTAAAGTGGTTAAATATATCAACAGCAAAAAAACGAGGGCAGAGCATATTGCACACATAATTGATGGGAGGATGGTTACAGAGGACACTGAAAAAGCAACCGTGCTGAATGCTTTTTTCTCGTCAGTCTTTACACAGGAAAAGGAGGGGTACACTGACCATGACTATATGGTTAGTAGTAATACACAGGACTTGCCACTATGGCTTACAGAGGGTGTAATCAGGGAAAGGCTGGATAAAATTAACACAAACAAATCCCCAGGCCCGGATGGCGTACATCTGAGAGTACTCAAGGAACTCAGTAAGGTTATATCTAGACCACTGTTCCTGATCTTTGCTGACAGTATTAGGACAGGAGATGTACCAGGGGATTGGAGGAAAGCCAACGTGATTCCGATATTCAAAAAGGGGCAGAGGCATATACCGGGAAATTATAGGCCTGTCAGTTTGACATCAATAATATGTAAACTTCTGGAGGGGATGATATCGTACAGTTTGCTAAAGACAACAACATCATCAGCAGTAATCAGCACGGGTTTACAAATGGGCGTTCTTGTCAAACCAATCTCATAACATTCTACGAGGAGGTGAGCTGTGAGCTAGATAGGGGTAGACCAGTGGATACCTTCCTTCCTGCGCTGGGTGCGCTGATCCGGCCGGCAGGTGGTGCTGTGGAGCAGAGGAGCAGAGCGCGGGATCAGAGGCTGACAGGGCGTGCAAGAGAGAGGAGTGTGTGAGGAGTGTGTGCGTGACCGACCGCGTGTGAGTGTGTGAGTAACCCCCCCCCCCCAGGAGAGCAGCGGCGGGGAGCGGCGCTCGAACCCCCCCAGAAGCGAGCGGGCGGCGAGCGGGTCGGTAACCCCCCCCTCTCTTGTTGCGGGTGGCGAGCGGTGCAGTAAACCCCCCCTTTTGCGGTGGGCGGCGAGTGGTGCGGACCCCCCAGACAGAGAGGGAGCAGAGGAGACTAGCGGAGCAAAGGCTGACCGGGAAGTGACAGAGGGAGGCGGGTGCAGAGCAGAGACTGACCGTCTGAGGGAAAAAAAAACAGCCAGGAACTGCTAGTGACAGGCTTAAAGGGACACACACTAGGTAAGTAAGACTGGTGACTGAGATTGTACACTGACTGAGGGTGTAGTGTAGTACCTGAGTATCTCTGAGTACCTATTACTACCTGAGTATCTGTGAGTACCTATTACTACCTGAGTGTCTGTGAGTACCTATTGCTACCTGAGTGTCTGGGAGTACCTATTACTACCTGAGTGTCTGGGAGTACCTATTACTACCTGAGTGTCTGGGAGTACCTATTACTACCTGAGTGTCTGGGAGTACCTATTGCTACCTGAGTGTCTGGGAGTACCTATTGCTACCTGAGTGTCTGGGAGTACCTATTACTACCTGAGTGTCTGGGAGTACCTATTGCTACCTGAGTGTCTGGGAGTACCTATTGCTACCTGAGTGTCTGGGAGTGTCTGTGCGACTGAGAGTGTTGTGCGTCTGACCGGGCTGGGCGACTTAGTGTTGTGCGTCTGACCGGGCTGTGCGACTCAGTGTTGTGCGTCTGACCGGGCTGTGCGACTGAGTGTTGTGCGTCTGACCGGGCTGTGCGACTTAGTGTTGTGCGTCTGACCGGGCTGTGCGACTCAGTGTTGTGCGTCTGACCGGGCTGTGCGACTGACCGGGCTGTGCGACTGAGTGTTGTGCGTCTGACCGGGCTGTGCGACTGAGTGTTGTGCGTCTGACCGGGCTGTGCAGCTGTGAGTGTTGTGCGACTGACGGGCTGTGCGGCTGTGAGTGTTGTGCGACTGACTGGGCTGTGAGATTGTGAGTGTTGTGCAACGGAGTGTCAAGTGAGTGGAGCAGAATACCAGAGGGTGAGAAAATAGAAATAGCCACATAGGATAGACTTAAATCGCTGAATCCACATTAGATTAGATTAGTAGGTACAATGCCTGGCGGGTGTGGAGATGCGACTCGGTGTACATCTTGTGATATGTATGCGTTCCTCAGACATGTGATCGAGGGCGAATACAAATGCGCAAAATGTAAGCACGTTGCTTCCCTGGAAGCTCAGGTCCTGAATCTAGGGAAGCAGCTGGCAACACTGAGACGAATGTCCATACCGGAGGAGAGCCAGGATCGTACCAGTCAGGTGCAGACAGGGGTCTGCACAGAGGTGGGCGGAGTATCGGAGGTGCAGGCATCAGAGCAGAGCAGAGGGGTGACAGTTAGGAGGGGTAGAAGGGGACAAGGCAAGGAGGCTGATCCTGGGCTGGAGCACCCCAATAGATACGCCCCGTTGTGTGATGTTGGGGAAACCAGTCAGGGACCAGCATTGCTGGAGCAGAGGGACGCCCCTAGCTGCCAGGGGAAGAACTCCTCCAGGGAGGCCGGGAGAAAGGGAAAGGAAAGACAGGTGCTGGTGGTAGGGGACTCAATTATTAGAAGGACAGATAGTGTAATCTGTGACAAAGACCGTGTGCGCCGAACAGTCTGTTGTTTGCCGGGCGCTCGGGTTCAGCACATCGCGGATCGGGTGGCCAGATTACTGGGTGGGGCTGGGGAAGACCCAGCTGTCATGGTACACGTGGGTACCAATGACATAGGCAGAGGAAGACGGAGAGTCCTAAACGATTTCAGGGACTTAGGCGCTAAGTTGAGGACTAGGACCTCCAAGGTAGTATTTTCCGAAATACTACCTGTACCTCGAGCCACACCAGAGAGGCAGCGGGAGATTAGGGAAGTTAACGAGTGGCTGAAAAGCTGGTGTAGTAAGGAGGGTTTCGGGTTCCTGGAGAACTGGGCCAACTTCTCAGTCGGTCACCGGCTCTTTGGTAGGGACGGATTGCACCTAAATGGGGTGGGTGCAGCCGTACTGGGTGAGAGGATGGCCAAAAAGTTTGAGGGGCTTTTAAACTAGGGAATGGGGGGGAGGGTACAGATGTAGAATTAGCCAGTGGAAAGCAAGTTTCAGAGGGCAGAAATGGGGGCATTAGCGGTAGGGTGTTGGGAGCTCCTAAACCCAGGGTGGGTACGGGGAAAAATCAAGAGAGCAGCCTAAAAACATCAAATGAGGATAAATGTAAGCTATCAAAATTACGAGGTTTGTATACCAATGCCAGAAGCCTGGCCAACAAGATGGGAGAGCTGGAGCTGCTGATGTTTGAGGAGGACTTAGATTTTGTGGGGATAACTGAGACTTGGTTTGACAGCTCTCATGACTGGATAATTAAGACAAAGGTGACCAGCGCTATGGATTTATGGGGTGAATGCAGAAATCACGGTGTAAGCTGCCAACAACCAAACCCAACGAATTGGGTTGGAAATGAAATATGTGCAAGTGGGGTTGTGAACGGCGCTACCGTATTACAAAAATATAGCAATAACGTGCTTTACTAGCGTGAGTAGTGGTGTGGAATGATACCACATATATGTGCCGTGAATATGACGCCGCTCCTAGTAGACGTCTTGTGACGAAACCGGTAGGGCGGAGTCAGCGACGTCTAAACGTCATTTCCGGCACCCGGAGCCAGAGCCGTGGAACGCGGAAGCTTCCCGGCCACACAACACTGATCGCGGACAGCCTAGAACTTCCCTGTGAGTCTCTACATTTTTTCCTGTTATGTTGTTTGGATATGGCACCTAGGGGTCTCCTTCTTTCTTTCTGAGGAACACACAGACCCATAAGGAAGCCAGAAGGGACAGCGGAACCCATACACGGTACCCTCCTGCAACTGAGACATATCAGGTCGTATAGCAGGGTGCGACACCTAGCGGTCACACAGGTTGTTGCAACCAGAAATCATCACATTCATTCATCTATCTAATTTATCCTACACTAATTATTTTCAGTTTATATGCTTATCATTGTTTGCTCACAGCAGCACTTATTATTTAATTCTTTTCTTTTCACAGAGCACCATCACCTCAGCTTTATAGTGAGGATGGCTACATACTTCACTTAATTGTTTTAAATAAAATATCACTATTTCATTTCAGCCTTGTGTCTCTTTCTTTGCACTAGCACTCATGCACTTTATTAATGTAATATTTAAAGATACAAGGCATATATATATTTTATCTCAACTGATCTCTGTTTAATTTTTATAAGGCACTTTTTAAGAAAAATTGCACTTTACAAAATCTCATGACTGGATGGCAACTGGATGGTAGGGATAGAGAGGGTAAAAAAGGGGGAGGGGTATGTCTGTATATTAAGAACAGTATACAGGTAAATATGAGGGATGATATTAATAATGGAGCTAAGCACGAGGCAGAATCCCTATGGGTAGAGCTTCAAAGGGAAGGCACGGTGGGGAAGGTAATATTGGGCGTATGCTATAGGCCCCCCAACCAGAGGGAGGAGGGTGAGGCGGACCTCATGTTACAGATAGGATTGGCGGCAAGGATGGGAAATGTCATTATAATGGGGGACTTTAATTATCCGGATATAGACTGGGCAGAAGGAACCGCACACTCAGCCAAGGCTCGGCAGTTCCTAAATGTTTTGCAGGACAATTTCATGGGTCAGATGGTGAATGCACCGACTAGAAACAATGCGGTACTTGACCTACTGATTACCAACAATACAGACCTGCTCACGGATATAGAAATACGGGAAAACTTAGGGAACAGTGACCATAGGTCAATTGGTTTCAGTATTAATTACAGTAATAGGAAACACAAGGGTAATATAAGGACACTGAATTTCAAAAGAGCCAATTTCCCTAAACTGCGCTCGCGGCTAGAAAATATCAAATGGGATAGAACCCTGGGAACAAAGAACACGGAGGAAAAATGGGAGTGCTTCAAGAGCATACTGGGGTGGGCCAGTGCATTCCACAGGGAAATAAATTTAAAAGAGCAAAATTAAACCCTGGGTGGCTAAACTCCAACATAAAAATGTATATTAGAGCTAAAGAAAAGGCCTTCAAAAAATACAAGAAGGCATTTAAGCACTACAAAGAGTGTAATAAGAAATGTAAAGACGAAATCAGGGCGGCTAAAATAGAACACGAGAGACATATAGCGGAGGAGAGTAAAAAGAACCCCAAGAAGTTCTTTAAGTATATAAACAGTAGGAAAGCGAGGCCAGAGCACATTGGCCCCATAAAAGATGATAAAGAAAAAATGGCCACTGAGGACAGAGAAAAGGCCGAAGTGTATAATAATTTCTTTTCTTCAGTCTTCACAAAGGAATCGGGGGGCTACACGAACCTTGCTTGTAAGGCCGAACTAAATAATACACCTCAGGAAGTGCCGCCATGGCTAACAGAGGATAGACTTAGAGCTAAACTAGAGAAACTTAACATAAATAAATCCCCGGGACCGGATAGCTTGCACCCGAGGGTTCTTAATGAGCTCAGCCAGGTGATTGCCAGACCATTATTCTTGATCTTTAACCTCCTAGGCGGTAATCCCGAGCGTGACTCGGAGTTGGTTTTTCATATCAGGAGCGGTAACCCCGAGTCACGCTCGGGGTGGATAGGCAGAGAGCGCAGCGTGTTCTCTTACCTTATCCTGGCGATCCAGCGATGATCTCTCATTGCTGAGATCGCCAGCAGAGAGTCCCGCCGCTCCTCCGTCCACCGTCGGTCTGATCACTTCCTAGTTCCGTTCCCTGCAGCAGCAATGCTGCATGGGAGCGGAACTAGGGAGGGAAATTCAAAAAAAAAAAAAACGTTGCACAAAACACATAACACATTTTATAATATATATATATATATATATATATATATATATATATATGTATATATATATATATATATATATGCATATATACATATATATGCATATATATATATATATATATATATATATATATATATATATATATATATATATATATATATATATATGCATATATATATATATATATATATATATATATACATACACATATATATATATGCATATATATATATATATATATATACCGGTATATATATGTATGCATATATATATGTGTATATATGTATATATATATATATATATATGCACACACACACATATACATATATATATACATATATATATATATATATATATATATGTATATATATATATATATATATAAATTATATTATTGATTCAATTATAATTCATGCGTTATATATTACACATATATATATATATATATATATATATATACACATACACACACACATATATATATATATATATATAATATATAATGCATGAATTATAATCTAATCAATAATATAATTTTATTATATATATTATATATTAAATAATAAAATTATATTATTGATTCGATTATAAATCATGCGTTTGTGTTTCAAATTTATCACTAGACTCTTGTTTTGGTCAGGTTTAAGTCAATAATTACTAAGAATTGTAGGCCTATAATACATAACGCCAAATTTCCATGAAAACAATTGTACCGCTTTTGGTATGTAATTCCTGACATAATCATACCGCCAGGGAGGTTAAGGATAGTTTACAGACGGGTATGGTGCCAGCTGATTGGAAAAAAGCCAACGTGGTACCAATATTTAAAAAGGGGCCGAGATATATCCCGGGTAACTATAGGCCGGTCAGCCTAACATCAGTAGTCTGCAAAATTTTGGAGGGGATGTTAAGGGACCACATACAAGACTTTAGTAATGAAAACGGTATTATAAGTAGTAATCAGCATGGATTCATGAAAAATCGTTCGTGCCAAACCAATCTATTAACCTTCTACGATGAAGTGAGCTGCCACCTAGATAAAGGAAAGCCTGTGGATGTGGTGTATCTGGACTTTGCAAAGGCCTTTGACACCGTTTCCCACAAACGCTTACTGTACAAACTAAGGAAGGTAGGTATGGATCATAAGGTGAGTACCTGGATAGAGAACTGGCTCCAGGGGAGAGTACAGAGGGTGGTGATTAATGGGGAGTACTCGGATTGGGCGGGTGTGGAAAGTGGGGTCCTCCAGGGTTCTGTCCTGGGACCAATCCTGTTTAATTTATTCATAAATGATCTGGAGGAGGGGATATCGAGTACAATCTCAGTATTTGCAGATGATACTAAATTAGGCATGCCAATATCTTCTATGCAGGATGTGGAAACCTTGCAAGCGGACCTGAACAAAATAACGGGGTGGGCAACTACATGGCAGATGAGATTTAATGTTGAAAAATGTAAAGTAATGCACTTGGGGGCCAGAAACCAGAAAGCAAGTTACTCACTAGGGGGGGAACCTCTGGGTGAGTCTAGGATGGAAAAGGACTTGGGGGTACTGGTAGGCAACAGGCTTGGCAGTGGCATGCAATGCCAAGCCGCCACAAGCAAAGCCAACAGAATACTGGGTTGTATAAAAAAGGGGATTCACTCCAGAAATAAAGAGATTATTCTCCCGCTCTACAAGACTGGTCCGGCCACATCTGGAGTATGCTGTCCAGTTCTGGGCACCGGTCCTCAGGAAGGATGTGCTGGAACTGGAGTAAGTCCAGAGAAGGGCAACAAAAAGAATTAGGGGAATGGAGGACATCAGCTATGAGGAAAGACTACAAGCACTGAACCTATTCTCTCTGGAGAAGAGACGATTGAGGGGGGATATGATATCAATGTACAAATACTGTACTGGCGACCCGAGCATAAGGAACAAACTATTCAGAGAAAGGAGATACAATAAGACACGTGGCCACTCACTAAAACTTGAGGAAAGGCGGTTTAACCTTAAAGTGCGTAAGGGGTTCTTCACTGTAAGAGCGGTAAGGATGTGGAATTCTCTTCCACAAGCAGTCGTATCAGCAGGGAGCATTGATAGTTTCAAAAAACTATTAGATGGACACCTTAAAGACCACAACATACAGGGGTATACAATGTACGGTTAAAAGCAAACACACACACACATCATAGGTTGAACTGGATGGACTGATGTCTTTTTTCAACCTCACTAACTATGTAACTACTATGTAACTATGTAACTATGATGTGGTGTACCTGGATTTCGCTAAGGCGTTTGATAGAGTTCCCCACAAGCGCTTAATTTATAAAATAAGGTCTGCAGGTATCGACAGCAGGGTTTGCTCTTGGATACGGAACTGGCTAAAAGGGCGTGTCCAAAGGGTGGTAATAAACAGCGCATACTTAGACTGGTCTGAGGTAGTAAGCGGGGTAAAGCTAAGTCCTGGGACCAACCTTGTTCAATTTATTCATAAACAGCATTGAGGTCGGGGTCAGTAGTTCGATATCAGTTTTTGCAGATGACACAAAATTGGCCAGGGCAATAACTTCACAGCATGAAGCAGATATCCTACAGAATGACCTGGACAAAAAAACGGAGTGGGCAACGACATGGCAAATGAGGTTTAATGTTGAGAAGTGTAATGTTTTGCACTTGGGGACTAAAAACATAAAAGCACAATACACGTTAGGAGGGGAACCCTTGGGGGAATCAAAAATGGAGAAAGATCTGGGAGTCTTGGTTGGTGATAGATTAGGCAATAGCATGCAATGTCAAGCAGCAGCTGCCAAAGCCAGCAGAATATTAGCATGCATAAAGAAAGGGATGTATTCCAGAGATAAGACTATAATCCTTCCACTTTATAAAACTCTGGTCCAACCGCATCTGGAGTATTCTGTCCAGTTCTGGTCACCAGTCCTCAGGAGGGATGTGTTGGAGCTGGAGAGAGTCCAGAGAAGGGCAACTAAACTGATTAGGGGATTGGAGGACCTTAATTATGAAGAGCGTCTGCAATCGCTTGATTTATTCTCGCTGGAGAAGAGACGCCTGAGGGGGGACATGATAGCAATTTACAAATATCTCAATGGGGATCTCAGCTTAGAAAAAAAGCTGTTCAATCGAAGGGATTGCACGAGGACTCGAGGGCATACAATGCGTTTAGAGGAGAAGCGTTTTAACTGTGAGGGCTACAAGATTGTGGAATTCTCTACCACAAGAGGTGGTTTCTGCGGGAAGTATGGTGGCTTTCAAAAGACTCTTAGACGTACATCTCAAGGATCAGAACATTCAGGGCTATGTGAGATGATTACAGCCACACACACCTACACAGGTTGAACTGGATGGACTATTGTCTTTATTCAACCTCATCTACTATGTAACCCCTCCTGTACCTATGAGTCAAGTTCCCCAGCAACCAGCACCTGCAGTCTCCGGTGTCACCTCAACTGCAACTGACACCTGCAGATGCTACACCTGTGGGAACGCTGGACATCTCAGGACCCAGTGCCCTGAGCAGAAGAAGATGACATCACCTGGTCAGCCGGTCAGCAACTCTTCCTCAGTACTGTTTGTCTGCAGGAAATCCCAGGTGAACGCCGCCAACTTGCAGCCAGTAACCGTGGGCAACCGGATCGTAACTGGTTTCCGGGACACAGGAGCTAAAGTCACCTTGGTCAGACCAGAAGTGATAAGAAGAAGGGACATCATCCCTGGAAAATTTTTTTACCCTCACTGGAGTCCGGGGGACACGCTCACGAGTACCACGTGCCTATGATTTCCTTGATTGGGGTGCTGGAAGTGGGATGAGAGAGGTTGGAGTCTCAGACGAGATCCCCACAGCTGTTTTGTTGGGTGCCGATTTAGGTACCCTTGTTTCTTACTACACCCCTGCTAAGAGCACCCTTGATGCCTCCACGGAACTCTCTGGACTTAACAAGGTACTGTGTGCAGATGTTGGGTTAATGTCTATGGATGGACAGAGTCTATGGATGGACAGAGGGAGGGGGAGGGAAAGGGTAGAGTTGAATTACAAGGTCCTCCATCTTCTGAAGGAGAGGAGGCCCCCTTGCCTGTGAAGTTACCAGGGGTATGCTTTAATAATGCTACAAAGAGTAAAAATGATGATGCTAATGATAATGATGGTAATGATGATGATAATGATGATGATGCTGGTGATAAGGATAATGATGTTTTGCCAATATTGGTGGTCACTCGCAGTGCTGCAAAGGCAGCTTAGATGCAGGCCCTGGTCGCAGAACAGCAGGAGGAGGTCTCTGCGCCCTCTCCTTGTTCTGACCCAGTGGACTCCACTTCTGTTGAGCCTCAGCAGCTGTCCATGTTTGCCACAGGACTGCTGGCTGAGACTTCTTGTTCCGCCTTTGAGACAGCACTGCAGACAGACCAAACACTAGAGCAGCTGAGGAGTGTAGCTGATCGCCCCCCTGCTGAGGAGAGTAAACAACAGTTTGACTGGGACAGTGAGCAGATAGGTATGACAGGCCAACAGGCAGGAGGCCTGGAGACTGAAGGGGCTAAACAGCTGCTCATTGTGTCCAGTCAAACTCAAAGGCATGTATTGAAGGTGTCACTTGATCTGGTCTGTAAGGGTCCCTGTGAGATCAGGAGGACCAGGTCTGGAGTAACACACAATGGCCTGTGGCCTAACCTGATTCTTACACAGCATCCTAGCACAGCACATGCCATGGGCAGAAGTAGTTCACCTGAACTGGGACAGACAGGTGTCCTGTTAGCGGTAGCTGAAACTCAGGGAGTGGGTTTGGGCCTTCAGCTGAAACCACCCTTCTACCTCCAGGTATCTATGCTGCTGGCAGTGCTTACAGCATGCCGCATCAGAGATATTGAAGACCCTGGGAGGGCACACCATGACATCCACGAGGTGGGCGTCTGGGTGTCTGCTCCCCCCATACCTGCGACCTCCCCTGTCTCACAGGAGGCGCAGGCCGATGGGAAAAGGGGACCGAGAGAAGGCTTTGTGGAGCCTTTAACAGGCTGAACGTCAGCCCTGCGATTGTGGCCTACCCCGTGCCCAGGAACCATGAGGTGTCAAAGCAGCTGGCTGGTGCCCGCTGTCTAAGCATCCTGAACCTGAGCAGGGGGCATGGACCAAACCCTCTAACCCGGAAGGCTCAGGACAAGCCAGCCTTCACCACCACATGTGGCTTGACTGCATCTACGACAATGCTAGATGGGGTTGAGAATGCATCAGACACCTCCCTAAGGGTCGTGTGTGATCTACGGGGATGGGTTGAACCTTGTGCAGTGGCCTGCTTTAGGGGCCTGGTAGTGTTTGGCCCTGTCTGGGTGGAACACCCAGGGCTCCTGTCAGCAGTCCCAAACAATCTGGCACGGCCTAGTTTGACAGTTCTGCACAGTAACTGTCAGTTGGACATGTCAGCAGTGTGGTACTGGGAACAGCAGGGAGGAGTAGGCACCCATAGATCTGGAAATGAGGCTACCAGGACCTGGCCTACTCCTCAAACCAAAACTTTAGTTACGTCATTCTTGGGTACAGCTGGCTACAAGCGGATAATGGGGTGCGACTGTAGCGGCTCAGCTGAACCTGTGACTGACCAATCCAACGGTACCCTGACTAAAATGGCATCCTTGACGCCAGTGGGTCAGAAGGACCGTTCTGCCCTGACGGAGGTACTGGCCAGTGTACCTGGGACATGGGCCCTGGAATTTAAATGCCCAGTCCCGGCACACCCTATGGCACTACCTTTGGGCCAGATGCAGCCCTGGGCCAGAGGGATGCGAAAGGAGAGGAAAATCTCATCCTCTACCTATGCAGGAAGGCACCTTTTAGGAAGTTAGCATATGCCTTCCTTGAGCAGAGGTGTCTTGTGATCGTGTGGGCACCACGGAAGCTCGCCCATCACAAACCACGTTTTCTGGCAAACGGTATTGCCAGGAAGAACAACCCACTCCTCAGAGGGAACCTGGTTTTCCAGCAATACTATTGGACCAGACCGCACACAGGGGAACGCCTTAGCGAGGTGGACCTGTGAGGTGACAAATTGAGCCTGCAACAGTTGGTTGCGTCAGGAGGGAAATTGCAGTCCCCTCCCATGCAACCGCCTGAAGGGGGAGGTGTAATGATATCCTGCACTGGATATCCTAAAAGCTGCCGCAAGCAACCATTTTGTCATGGCAAGCATTTTGTTCAGAGCTCTGCCATGACAGACAGATCCTCACACACACAGCCCCCCTCCCCTACCTCAATTAATTCCTGGAATGCAGAGGGCTTCGACTTCAAAGAAACGGCCCTTCAAAGAAACCTTATCTCAGCACAGAAAAAAATCCTAGCAGATGTTGTAACAGGCTGGTGGTAAATCTGAGCAAATCCATTAAGGCTGACCAGGCTGTGTCATAAATGCCACAACAGCCAAGCTGTTCATTAGAACATCTAACAATCCATACCCAACTCATAAATGCAGACAGGAACATGACAAGTATGTATTTGGATGAGAAAATGTTCGAATTAAGCCCAGGCATGACCATCCTATCACATATAGAATAGAAGCTAGCTGTCAGATGCCTTACGGGTCAGAGGTTATTATGAGATGGCCTGTGTTTGGTGTCTATGGATACAGAACTGGTAGATATTGGAAGATATGAATTATGTTATAAATCTGTCTATACGGGAGGTTCCTTGGTATTGTCGTAAACCTTAGGGCCGCCAATGGCCACTGTGTTTATTGGTCAGGGACCTCTGTTAACACCCCCTGCGGTCTCAGAGAAAAGGAGAGAAGCAGATGGGGTTAGAGAGTTCTCATGGTAACATCAAGAAGTAACATCTATCAAGTTGGAGAACCAATCACACTGGCTCAGCTTCTGAAACTCTGATAATACTCAGGACATTGAATGCAAGTATCCTTATTTCTCAATTCTATCTTATTTTTCTAAATTGCTGAATTATGTCGCTATTTCTTTGAAACACCTTTTTTTGTAAATATTTTATTTGCACCAATTTTAACCTTTTTATTATTAAACTTTATTTTGGAAAGTATTAATCTTCTCCCTAAGCTCTTAATGCAAACTAACAACGAACCTTTCTCTTGAAGAGTGCTACTGTATAGAATAAATCCTGTGAACATTCCTGTCTGTGGTGACGGTGTGTGTTACAGATGATTATTCTAAAATCATAATTGGTATTTCTAAAATTACGAGCGTCCGCTGGGCTCATCATAATGTAGCGGTGGTGGCAGTGAAAGGGTTAATTGCTTAATTAGCCCGGTGACAATAGCTCTCAGCCTGCTGGCATCTAGATTGTGGTCCCGCAAGCTGGAAAATATATGGGCATTGTTACGCAAGCGAGAGATTGGCTGGTCCTTGGTCACGAGTTAGTGAGAAGGGCAGGGATCTGATACCCGCCACCGTCACAAGTACGACCAATACAATGTACACTGCTCACCTCAATGGCTCTCACGAAACATGGCCGTAACCTTCCTCTCCATAAACTCTAGAGGGCTAAACCACCCGGCAAAACAAATATCTTTGTGGCAGGAAGCTTTGCAACAAAAATGCGATGTTCTTTGCGTCCAGGAGACGCACTTCAGCAACACGGCTCCTCCTGCATGTTCTCATCCTAAGTTTCCACACATCCTTACGGCGAATGCTGGTAAAAGAAAGAAGGGAGTAATGATAGCAATAAGGGACTCTTTGGCCTTCAAGCTTTACAAATTCTTAATTGACCCCATAAGGCCAGTTCCTAATTCTTGTATGTGACATTAAGTCAGCCACTTATACCGTGGTGAATATTTACGCTTCCAACCCTAGACAAATGAACTTTTTTCACAAACTAAGGAAAAAAATACATGCTGTGCATCAAGGGGAACTGTTGATTTGTGGGATCTTCAATGCTACTCCAGACCCCTCCCTTGATGTGACCTCTACACCTAAGAGGCCTCCACCGACACTGAAATCCTCTATACGTTCCTATGAATTGTCTTCATGATGGAGAGCGAGACTACATGTTTTTCTCTACTAGCCATAGGTCATATAGTGGAATAGACTTGTTTCTTGTGGATAGTAGACTGCTGTTCAGAGCTAAATCAGCTATGATAAATAATATCACCTGGTCTGACCATGCCTCAGTTAAACTGGACATAGTAGACCCCTTAGCAGCTAACAGCACGTTTATATGGAGATCTAGCCCGCACTTATTTCAGGCTGCTCCAACCAGAGCTAGGTTTGAACAGCAGTTGCGAGAGGTTTTCGATTTAAATTCTGTGTCAGTCAATGATCCATTTATTGTGTGGAACGCCCACAAAGCCTTAATGCAAGGCATTTTTATACAACACGGAGCAGGGTTTAAGAGAGAGAGGCAGTGGCACGTTCAATCCACTAGAAACACAATCACTAGAAACACAAAACAAGCAGAAACCCACCCAACACATAACAGACCAATTACTGCAGATTCACCATGAACTTAGACTAGCATTGCTGAGAGACTTTGAAAAATCCTCTAGGAGACTTAAGTTGTCCTATTGTGCCAGTGGCAACAGAGCAGTAAAACACTTGCCCTATAGACTTAGGGGCCAAAGATACAAATCCCGCATTCCTCATATTTTAAACTCTCAAACTCATATCATACTACATCATCCACAATCCATAGCAGATGCATTTAGCCACTGCTATGCCTAGTTGTACAACCTCAAAAACGATCCCTCTATACCCCAGCCTACGCCAACTGTAATTGTTGATTTCTTACAATCGATCAATCTCCCCAAATTGTCAGCGGAGTTCCTTGAGACGCTTAATTCCCCCATGGAGGCGCCCGAGATACAACGCATCATTAAGTCACTACCCAACAATAAATCAGCAGGCCTGGGCAGTTTGACGGGGGAGTACTACAAATCCTTCCAGGAGGTCCTGACTCCCCACATGGTGCAGTTGTATAGGGCTGCAGCTGCCTCTTCCTAATTCCCTCCGGAGATGCTTAAAGCTATGATAATTGCTTTGACCAAGCCGGTTAGGTGCCAGACAGACCTCCAAATTGTCGTCCCATATTGTTACTTAACACAGTTACTGTATCTGTTTAGAACACTGCCAATCCCGCTATCCAATTCCTTTTTTCATACCTTACAAGGTATGTTAAACAAATATCTATGGAAAGGTAAAAAAGCTTGGTAAACATAGGAGTGCTGGTGGTATATGCCACGTACACTTACAGGATTACTATTTTCCATTAATACTATCGCAGCTGATTCACTGGATACCCTCTGCCAATGAGTCTTTATGGATTGAGTTGGAGAGATCCCAGGTATCCAAGGGAAAGCTTTTGGACTTCCTACTAACTGCACCATATAACAGGACCCTAGATAGCAAACTTGTCCCCTCTGTCCTAGCATCAATACGCGCTTGGTCCCATCTTTGTAACTCCCAAAACTGGAGTGGCGCAATATCACCAATCAAATTGCCTTTATCTGCATTATCTTTCTTCATCCCGGATGTTGCCCTGAATGGCGGGAGGGATAGGGGTATTGAGTACTTGGAAGACATTCTTGAGGGTCCCACCCTCAAGCCTTTCAAGGAACTGCAATTGAAGTATAACCTCGTCCAAACTGAACATTACAAATACATTCAAATAGCCCACTTACTCAAAGGGGATCGCACCATACAAACAGTGATGCCAGTGGGTTTGACTAAATATTTTCAACTTCAAACAGCCTCAAACAAGGGAATCTCTCTGGTGTATGCTCACCTACAAGAAAAAATCACATGTTTAAAAAGCCAATCAATGCTAGCGTGTGAATCTGATGTAGGCAAGGAATTTCCTATTAAACAATGGAGAGACTCCCTCAACTTCTCTACCAAAAGTGTTGACCTATGGGAACTTCACCTAAAGATACTGCTTAACACCGTACAGGCTATCGAAAATGTACCCCAATTCTTCCGCAGAGTGCTGGAGTTTGTGTGGGGTTCCAGGAACACTAATTCACATCCTATGGGCTTGCCTTAAAATACAAGAGTTCTGGTTTCAGGTAGGATGACTTGTGGCCTCTTTTACAGGATTAGGACATAGGCTGTCTCCAGAGATGGGGATCTTATCATTTGAGCTTCATGACATACCTATGCCATTAAGGGTGGTAATCTCCCATCTCTTACTAGCAGCGCGTCTGACTATACTTAGGCATTGGAGGGAGGAAAAGCCCCCGGACATAGCAGAGGTGATTCAAATCACCCACACACATGGCACCTATGAGAATCTTCTCGCATCATCCATGGGCAGATATGAAGTAGTATCTAATAGTTGTTCCCCTTGGTTCCAGTGCCACTCTGGCAACACCCTATATCAGCGAATGTATAGAAACAATTTACTTCCGACTGAATGGTATATACATACCTTTGTTAGCTTTAATGTTGTTTGCACTTGTTTATGTGCACTTCTTGTTGCTCTAACTTTCATCTTTTCATGTACCCGAATTGCCTTACCCCAGGTTCAGGGAACTAATACCCCCTCCGTTTTGCACCACATTTGAGATGACGCATGGGTGGCTCTGCGCAACGGTTTTACTCCCCCCCCCCCCCCCACAGTCCTCGGACCGTTGTGAAGGATCTGATGGGGACTTGTGGGCGGATCTTTCCAGTTGATGGTGGGGCAAACCCTCTGCAGGTGATCCTAGAGTTTAAAGTGATCAATGAGACTCAAAGAATGGTTCTTTAACCACTTCAACCCCGGAAGGCTTTACCCCCTTATTGACCAGGCCGTTTTTTGCGATTCGGCACTGCGCTATTTTAACGGAAAATTGTGTGGTCGTGCAACGCTGAACCCAAATACAATCGATAGCCTTTTTTCCCCCACAAATAGAGCTTTCTTTTGGTGGTATTTTATCACCTCTGCGGTTTTTAGAATTTGGGCTATAAACAAAAAAAGAGTGACAATTTTGAAAAAAACGCCATATTTTTTACTTTCTACTATAAAACATTCCCAATAAAATTTTAAAAAATGTTTTTTATTTTATCAGTTTAGGCCAATTTGTATTCTGCTACATATTTTTGGTAAAAAAAATCCCAAAAAGCGTATTTTAATTGGTTTGCGCAAAAGTTATAGCGTTTACAAACTACGGGATAGATTTTTGGACTTTATATATTTTTTTTTATTAGTAATGGCGGCAATCAACAATTTTTAGCGGGACTGCGACATTGCGTCGGACAGATTGGACCCCTAACTGACATTTTTGACACTTGGGGGACCAGTGACACTAATACAGTAATCAGTGCTAAATTATATGCATTGTTACTGTATAAATGACACTGGCAGGGAAGGGGTTAATACTGGGGGTGATCAAAGGGGTTAAATGTATGCCTAAAGTGCTTACACACTGTGGGGTGGGGGGGGGGTGGTTCTGTCACAGGCACATAGAGATCGCAGTTCCAGCTTAGCTGTCACTGCTGATCTCTCCCTGCCTGTCTGACAGAATATCCGCCTGCTTTGATTACATAAGTGGAAGCGCGGCTCTGGCGGGAAGGGGGCACCGCTGAAACCAAGTGCACTCAGTCACGTAGTCCCTTTGGTACCTCCAATGCCTGCCATGACCTTTAGACAAGCTAAGTCTATCAAAGATGGTTTGACTTCTAGGGAATTCAAAACAAGGAACCAAAAAGATCCATGCAAACGGCAAGGCACTTTCACCTGTGGCGGTTGTACCTACTGCAGATTTATAAACACTTCTAAATCTGTAATCTTACCGAATGGTGAGATACACAAGCCACGCCCCTTTGCAAATTGTAAAACTAAAGAAGTTGTCTATCTCCTCCAATGTGATTTTTCCTGCTTTTATGTGGGAAAGACCAAACTTTAATTTTGGGAACGCGCCTCTCGCCACATTGTCAGTATGAGATCATGCTACCCCTCGGTAGACATGTAGGGATTGTTTATGTCACTATTCTTCCCCTTCTTTTGTCATTCTGGACCGTGTACACCCAGGTCTCTGAGGGGGAGATTGGAAAAAGATATTATAACATGAACAAAAATGGATTTATAGACTTAGGGCTACTCAAACCCCATGACATAATTTAATTTAAACCATTTTTGGAAGGTTTCACCTATAGAGGTTCAGAATTCAATGCCCTGTAATAGGACTATGTCACCAATCTTCTCCCGATCTGTCATCAACATATAGTCTGTTCCGTTTTATTGTAAATGATATGTAGATAGTGTCTATTGTGTAGATTCTTTATTGTCACTTTTCCTTTTAGGTTTGTCACATTTATTTTTCCATATTGCTTTCAATATTCTTATATTTCATGCTTGTCTTGATTGTTTGTTTTTGGTTACGTTTAGGGTTGAGCGAACACGGACTGTATTATTCGTGTTCGTACCGAATAATTGTTTTTTTGTTACCCGAACACGGACCCGAAAACTTTACTGTATATTCGGGTAAAAATCTGTGTTCGGTCATTTTATTTCCGGGTTTTGTATGCATTGGCGCGCTTTTCATGGCGGGCTTTCAACAGCCAATCAACAAGCGTTTAACTGGTGTGCCTTAAGCTATCCCAGCCATGCCTACAAATGTATTAGTAGCTGTGATTGGCCATCTGAAGCATGTGACCAAGTCTTTATAAGTTCGAGCCAGCGCCGCTGCGGCGTCATTCTGCTGTGTAGTTCAGGGACAGAGCACACATTATGCGTGCTGGCTGCTGATTAGGGACAGACAGGCAGGCAAAACTCATTTGTGTCTGCATAGAATTGAGGGACAGGTCGGGGGGTGTGTTAGGCAAGGCGAGTTGTAGGCATTTTAGGGCGAGGCTGCTGATTTTTAGGGTCAGTTTTCTACAATCGATTTTGCTGTGTGGGGGGGGTTTGCAGTGACTGATCTACGATCTTATCAATCCTTTTAGGGAGAGAGGCTGCTGATTTTTAGGGTCAGACAGTGTGTTCTACAATCGATATTGCTGTGTGGGGTGGGGTTTGCAGTGACCGATCTTATCAATCCTTTTAGGGAGAGAGGCCGCTGATTTTTAGGGTCAGACAGTGTGTTCTACAATCGATATTGCTGTGTGGGGTGGGGTTTGCAGTGACCGATCTTATCAATCCTTTTAGGGAGAGGGGCTGCTGATTTTTAGGGTCAGACAGTGTGTTCTACAATCGATATTGCTGTGTGGGGTGGGGTTTGCAGTGACCGATCTTATCAATCCTTTTAGAGAGAGGCTGCTGATTTTTAGGGTCAGACAGTGTGTTCTACAATCGATATTGCTGTGTGGGAGGGTTTGCAGTGACCGATCTTATCAATCCTTTTAGGGAGAGGCTGGAGATAGGCAGGTGTCAGTGGTCCACATCGATTTTGCTGTGTGTGGGGTGCAGTGAACACAATCTTTTTTGCCCACTGAGGAGGAGGGAGAAAAGTCTTTTTCTATCAGTCACTGCGTGCAGCGTTTGTCCTTCAGCTGTGCTGTGCTGACTCTGATCATACACTGCTGTGTTCAGTGTTCAGTTCACGTGCTATTATTGAGTGGTTTCAAAAATCATACACTTTTTTCTATTCCACTATTCAATATACAGCCTTGGGTTAAAAAACTTAAATTGTGGCCTGCAGCAGAGCTGAATGATATAAGACACTGCTGTTCACATCATGTGCTATTGATAAATCACACCAATTTTATATCATATTTTCTATTCCGCTATTCAATAAAAAACTTTGGGTATCAATTAAATTGCGGGATAGTCTGTGTTGGTACGTGTGAGATACACCTTTCCAAGTTTTTGGGGTTCATCTCATACTTTCGAAGATTTGAGGGTGCTGCCTGTTCCAAACTCCTCCTACTCCTCATCCTGCCTTTTAGGGGTACAAACAATAGTAATTGGGGCCTAGTGTGGTTCTGTACGTGTGATATACATACACTTTTTTTGATCATATTTTCTATTCCGATATTCAATAAAAACCTTTGGGTATCAATTAAATTGCGGGATAGTCTGTGTTGGTACGTGTGAGATACACCTTTCCAAGTTTTTGGGGTTCATCTCATACTTCTGAAGATTTGAGGGTGCTGCCTGTTCCAAACTCCTCCTACTCCTCATCCTGCCTTTTAGGGGTACAAACAATAGTAATTGGGTCCTAGTGTGGTTCTGTATGTGTGAGATACATACACTTTTTTTGATCATATTTTCTATTCCGCTATTCAATAAAAACCTTTGGGTATCAATTAAATTGCGGGGTAGTCTGTGTGGGTACGTGTGAGATACACCTTTCCAAGTTTTTGGGGTTCATCTCATACTTCTGAAGATTTGAGGGTGCTGCCTGTTCCAAACTCCTCCTACTCCTCATCCTGCCTTTAGGGGTACAAACAATAGTAATTGGGGCCTAGTGTGGTTCTGTACGTGTGAGATACATACACTTTTTTTGATCATATTTTCTATTCCGCTATTCAATAAAAACCTTTGGGTATAAACAATTAAATTGCGGGATAGTCTGTGTTGGTACGTGTGAGATACACCTTTCCAAGTTTTTGGGGTTCATCTCATACTTCTGAAGATTTGAGGGTGCTGCCTGTTCCAAACTCCTCCTACTCCTCATCCTGCCTTTAGGGGTACAAACAATAGTAATTGGGGCCTAGTGTGGTTCTGTACGTGTGAGATACATACACTTTTTTTGATCATATTTTCTATTCCGCTATTCAATAAAAACCTTTGGGTATAAACAATTAAATTGCGGGATAGTCTGTGTTGGTACGTGTGAGATACACCTTTCCAAGTTTTTGGGGTTCATCTCATACTTCTGAAGATTTGAGGGTGCTGCCTTTTCCAAACTCCTCCTACTCCTCATCCTGCCTTTAGGGGTACAAACAATAGTAATTGTGGCCTAGTGTGGTTCTGTACGTGTGAGATACATACACTTTTTTTGATCATATTTTCTATTCCGCTATTCAATAAAAACCTTTGGGTATAAACAATTAAATTGCGGGATAGTCTGTGTTGGTACGTGTGAGATACACCTTTCCAAGTTTTTGGGGTTTATCTCATACTTCTGAAGATTTGAGGGTGCTGCCTGTTCCAAACTTCTCCTACTCCTCATCCTGCCTTTTAGGGGTACAAACAATAGTAATTGGGGCCTAGTGTGGTTCTGTACGTGTGAGATACATACACTTTTTTTTGATCATATTTTCTATTCCGCTATTCAATAAAAACCTTTGGGTATCAATTAAATTGCGGGATAGTCTGTGTTGGTACGTGTGAGATACACCTTTCCAAGTTTTTGGGGTTCATCTCATACTTCTGAAGATTTGAGGGTGCTGCCTGTTCCAAACTCCTCCTACTCCTCATCCTGCCTTTAGGGGTACAAACAATAGTAATTGGGGCCTAGTGTGGTTCTGTACGTGTGAGATACATACACTTTTTTTGATCATATTTTCTATTCCGCTATTCAATAAAAACCTTTGGGTATAAACAATTAAATTGCGGGATAGTCTGTGTTGGTACGTGTGAGATACACCTTTCCAAGTTTTTGGGGTTCATCTCATACTTCTGAAGATTTGAGGGTGCTGCCTGTTCCAAACTCCTCCTACTCCTCATCCTGCCTTTAGGGGTACAAACAATAGTAATTGGGGCCTAGTGTGGTTCTGTACGTGTGAGATACATACACTTTTTTTGATCATATTTTCTATTCCGCTATTCAATAAAAACCTTTGGGTATAAACAATTAAATTGCGGGATAGTCTGTGTTGGTACGTGTGAGATACACCTTTCCAAGTTTTTGGGGTTCATCTCATACTTCTGAAGATTTGAGGGTGCTGCCTGTTCCAAACTCCTCCTACTCCTCATCCTGCCTTTAGGGGTACAAACAATAGTAATTGGGGCCTAGTGTGGTTCTGTACGTGTGAGATACATACACTTTTTTTGATCATATTTTCTATTCCGCTATTCAATAAAAACCTTTGGGTATAAACAATTAAATTGCGGGATAGTCTGTGTTGGTACGTGTGAGATACACCTTTCCAAGTTTTTGGGGTTCATCTCATACTTCTGAAGATTTGAGGGTGCTGCCTTTTCCAAACTCCTCCTACTCCTCATCCTGCCTTTAGGGGTACAAACAATAGTAATTGTGGCCTAGTGTGGTTCTGTACGTGTGAGATACATACACTTTTTTTGATCATATTTTCTATTCCGCTATTCAATAAAAACCTTTGGGTATAAACAATTAAATTGCGGGATAGTCTGTGTTGGTACGTGTGAGATACACCTTTCCAAGTTTTTGGGGTTTATCTCATACTTCTGAAGATTTGAGGGTGCTGCCTGTTCCAAACTTCTCCTACTCCTCATCCTGCCTTTTAGGGGTACAAACAATAGTAATTGGGGCCTAGTGTGGTTCTGTACGTGTGAGATACATACACTTTTTTTTTGATCATATTTTCTATTCCGCTATTCAATAAAAACCTTTGGGTATCAATTAAATTGCGGGATAGTCTGTGTTGGTACGTGTGAGATACACCTTTCCAAGTTTTTGGGGTTCATCTCATACTTCTGAAGATTTGAGGGTGCTGCCTGTTCCAAACTCCTCCTACTCCTCATCCTGCCTTTAGGGGTACAAACAATAGTAATTGGGGCCTAGTGTGGTTCTGTACGTGTGAGATACATACACTTTTTTTGATCATATTTTCTATTCCGCTATTCAATAAAAACCTTTGGGTATCAATTAAATTGCGGGATAGTCTGTGTTGGTACGTGTGAGATACACCTTTCCAAGTTTTTGGGGTTCATCTCATACTTCTGAAGATTTGAGGGTGCTGCCTGTTCCAAACTCCTCCTACTCCTCATCCTGCCTTTTAGGGGTACAAACAATAGTAATTGGGGCCTAGTGTGGTTCTGTACGTGTGAGATACATACACTTTTTTTGATCATATTTTCTATTCCGCTATTCAATAAAAACCTTTGGGTATCAATTAAATTGCGGGATAGTCTGTGTTGGTATGTGTAAGATACACCTTTCCAATTTTTGGGGCGCATCTCATACTGCCGAGGATTTGAGGGTGCTTCAGTCTGCTTCCTGCCTGTTCCGAACTCCTCCTACTCCTCATCCTGCCTTTAGGGTACAAAAAATTGTAATCGGGGCCTAGTTTGTGTTTGTACGTGTGAGATACACAGTTTTGTAAAATTTGTCCTATTCCGCTATTCAATATACACCCTGTTTGAGTGTAAAAAATTAAATTGCGGGATAGTCTGTATCGGTACATGTGAGATACACCTTTTTAAATTTGTTTGGCGCATCTCCTTCCACCACCGAGGATTGCTGGGCGCTTCAGTTTGCCTCCTGTTCCTAACTCCTCCTACTCCGCTTCCTCATCCTCTACCGCCTCCTCATCCGGACAGCGTAACACCTTCACCACCAACTTCAGCACGGCCAGGGGTAAACGACAGCAGGCAGTTTTAAAACTTGCCTGTTTGGCGGAAAAACCACACACCGCGCAGGAGTTGTGGAGGAGCATGGAACAGCAGACAAATGAGTGGTTGCTGCCAGCGAGCCTCAAGCCCGGCCTGGTGGTGTGCGATAACGGGCGAAATCTCATAGCAGCTCTGGGCCTAGCCGGTTTGACGCACATCCCTTGCCTGGCGCATGTGCTGAATTTGGTGGTGCAGAGGTTCCTTAAAAACTACCCCGATATGTCAGAGCTGCTGCAGAAAGTGCGGGCCGTCTGTGCGCACTTTCGGCGTTCTCACCCTGCTGCTGCACGCCTGTCAGCGCTGCAGCGTAACTTCGGCCTTCCCGCTCACCGCCTCATATGTGACGTGCCCACAAGGTGGAACTCCACCTTGCACATGCTGGAAAGACTGTGCGAGCAGCAGCAGGCCATAGTGGAGTTTCAGCTGCAGCACGCACGCGTGAGTCGCTCTGCGGAACAGCACCACTTCACCACCAATAACTGGGCCTCCATGCGAGACCTGTGTGCCTTGTTGCGCTGTTTTGAGTACTCCACCAACATGGCCAGTGCCGATGACGCCGTTGTCAGCTTAACTATCCCACTTCTATGCCTCCTTGAAAAAACAATTCGGGCGATGATGGAAGAGGATGTGGCACAGGATGAGGAGGAGGAGGAGGAGGATGAAGAGGTAACATTTCCAAGGCTTTCAGGGCAGTCATTCACAAGGGGCTCCGAGGGTGGTTTCCTGCACACACAAACGCCAGGGACACAATTGTCCAGCAGGGGCACAGTTCTGGAGGATGAGGAGGATGAGGAGGAGGAGCTGGAGGAGGAGATGGAACCATGTTCACAGCAGGGTGGCACCCAGGCCAGCTCATGGCCATCACTGGTGCGTGGCTGGGGGGATACAGAGGACACAGACGATACACCTCCCACAGAGGACAGCCTTTCGTTGCCTCTGGGCAGCCTGGCACACATGAGCGATTACATGCTGCAGTGTCTCCACAACGACCGCCGAGTTGCCCACATTCTAACTTGTGCTGATTACTGGGTGGCCACGCTGCTGGATCCCCGTTACAAGGACAATTTACCGTCCTTAATTCACTCACTGGAGCGCGATCGCAAGATGCGCGAGTACAAGCGCACGCTGGTAGACGCGATGCTGCTGGCATTCCCACCTGACAGGAAGCACAAGGCAGAGGAGGAGGAGGAGGAAGAGGTCGCCAACGCAACCAGGGCACCACCAGCACCTCAGAAGGCAGGGTTAGCATGGCCGAAATGTGGAAAAGCTTTGTCAGCACGCCACAACAAACAGCAGCACCAGCAGCTCATATGGAACGTCTTAGCAGGATGCAGCATTTCACCAACATGGTGGAGCAGTATGTGTGCACATGCCTAGACGTACTGAATGACGGGTCTGCCCCCTTCAACTCCTGGGTCTCCAAGTTGGGCACATGGCCTGAGCTTGCCCTTTACGCCTTGGAGGTGCTGGCGTGCCCTGCAGCCAGTGTATTATCTGAACGGGTATTTAGCACGGCTGGGGGCGTTATCACAGACAAGCGCAGCCGCCTGTCCAGAGACAATGTGGACAAGCTCACGTTCATTAAAATGAACCAGGCATGGATCCCACGGGACTTTTCCGTACCTTGTGCAGAATAGCGATGGATACCGACCTTACCCAGCCATTGTTCTATTTTTGCTCTTTCTCACTCTTTTGGGGTGTACCCTCATTTAAAATTTCTGAAAAGAAGCAGTGTTGGCTACCTCGTCCTCCTCAGGGCCAGATTAACGTAGGGGCTATTGGAGCTGCCGCTCCAGGCCCCTACCTTTTATATAGGCCCCGGGTTGGCCATATTCACTCTTACCGCTCTTCTGTCACTTGTAAACACAGAAGTCTGGCTTCTATGCTCGCTTCCCCAGGCAGCTCCCTCAGAACCTCCCCACACAGCACGAAGGCCGGACAAGGAGGGACAGTTGCCGATGCATGGATGTGTTTATGGGCTTCAGAGACATCATCCCATGTTGAATTAGGCATGCATGGATGCACCCTTCCTCCTCTGGGTGCATGCCAAGGCACGGCCCTTAAGGCCCTTCAAAATCCTCAGCACCAAGCCCATGATGCTCTTAATCCGGCCCTGGTCCTCCTCCACCGCCGCTTCCACCTACACCGCCCATAGGTGTGCGCAGCCTATTGCATTAGGGTGTGCACCCCAAAGTTTAAATACACATGCATGTGTTTGCCTACATGTACATGGCCCCGATACATTACTCTCCCTGCTGGCAAAGAGAAATAGAGCAGAGCAGGTCCGAGGGAGATCTTTCCCATCTCCTCACTGGCAAACAGAGCGATAATGCTATGTGCCCTAGGTGATTAGGGTGTGCCCAGGTACACCCGGCACACCCTGTGCGCACGCCTATGACACCGCCACATCCACCACCACCTCAACCTCCCTCCTACTCCATATGGGCCTCGTCCTTCAGAGATGAAGAACATTGTTTTATTTTTCTGTTTTTTTTTTGTTGTTTTAAAGAGGAAGTAAAGTAAAAAAAAAAAAACGAGAAAAAAAAAGCCCTGTAAAGAGAAAGGCATAATGAGCTAGTATGCATCGCAAACTAGCTCATTATGTAGTACTTACCTTAAAATGAAGCCCCTGCCGTGCCGCCACCTCAGCGACAGGACGGCGACATGTCCTGCCGTCCCGCTTCCGGGTTCGCGTCCTCCGGCCATCTGATTGGCCGGAGGTGCGATTACATCACTCCCGCGCATGCGCCCGGGAGCCGCCGTTCACGGCACTGAGCTCTGAAGGAACGGCACGGGTGGCCGTTCCCTCAGAGCGCCTGCGCCGATGACGTCATCGGCAGTTTGCGCTGTAAATATCTCCTAAACGGTGCAAGTTTGGGAGATATTTATAGCACCTATAGGTAAGCCTTAATATAGACTTACCTATAGGTAAAAGTTATACAAGAGGGTTTACAACCTCTTTAAGTTATTTCCCTATCCACATTTGTTTGCAGAGCACTCGCCATGGTCTTAACTACGTTTTGCTGCCATTTGCAGCACTCTAGCCCTTTCCATTGGTGTTTTAGAGCCATTTTAGTGCCTGAAAGTTCGGGTCCCCATTGACTTCAATGGGGTTCTGTGTCCGGGAAAAGTTCGGCAAAAGTCCGGGACACGGACCCAGACTTTTTTTTAAAGTTCGGCCGAACCCGCTGAACACGGACATCCAGCTGTCCGCTCAACTCTAGTTACGTTCTAATTTGATAATTGGCCATAATGTCTGGAATAACCACTTTAAGACCAGAAGGATTTGCCCCCTTCCTGACCAGGCCCTATTTTTCAATTCGGCACTGCGTTACTTTAACGGACAATTGTGCGGTCATGTGACGCCGTACCCAAATATAATTGATGTCCTTTTTTTCCCACAAATAGAGCTTTCTTTTGGGGGTATATGACCACCTGTGTAATTTTTATTTTTTGCGTTATAAACAAAAAAACAGGGACAATTTTGAAAAAAAAAACAATATTTTCACATTCTGCTATATGACATTCTCAAAAAAAAATGTAAAAATCAAAATTCTTTAACACTTTAGGCCAATTTGCTTTCTGCTACATAATTTTGGTAAAAAAAAAATCACAATAAGCGTATTTTGATTGGTTTGTGCAAAAGTTACCGCGTCTACTAACTACGGGAAAGATTTCTAATTTTTATTGTTTTTTTACTAGTACCGGTAATGGTGGTAATGGGCTCTATGATCATTTTAGGGAGAACGGTCAGCTGTGTTTACAACAGCTGACCGTTCTTCTCTCTCAGCGGGGAGCGATCATGGGTGTCAGGCAGCAATCAGAGCCGCCTGCCCGCTGCATCGGCTTCCTCGCTGACAAGCGGAGGTGGGAGCGCACCGAGAGCCTCCCGAGAGCGAGCGCTGTACATGTACGGCGATTTGCCTGGGAGCGGCTGCCTGCCGCAGTACATCTGCGGTGGGCGGTCGTAAACTGATTAATCGGTGTCCTTGTCTAGCATCTAACACTATTTAGCAAAACACTTTTTATCATGGTATGGTTTTTCTTTTCATGTGCTTTTGCATGCAGGCGTCATGAGGGGAAACTAGTTGTTCATTGGGTCATGCTCTCCATCCAGTGCACGGGGGCCATCACTGCTTCCTCCATTGACGGCCTCTCTTTTTGGTGTCAGCTGATCAGAGGTTCCAAGACGCAGCTCCCATTCTGACTCTATCGATTCATGGACATGGATTAGATTCACCCTCCACCCCTTTCGGGGACACGCCCTCTGTCGGGGCTGCTCTCGCAAACTTCCTGACTCGCTTGTGGTTGATTATCTACACCTGTCATTACCATTGATTGATGAGGTGTGTTCAGATTGCTTTTCAGCTTGTGCACTTTAAAAAGAGGTCAGTAAGTTTGGGGCTTGCTGGGATGCAGTTCTGTTGTGTTTTGACACAGGGTAAGATCTATTTTTTCCTTTTATTTATGGACAGAACCCATAGAAAAAACACTGGCTCCTACTCTGGCAATATACTACTTGTTTATATTATTATTTAATGTATACATTTAGACTAGACCGGTTTTTAATCGGCAATATTATTGTAGCCACCCTTCAGATCAACATCCAACAGCACCCCTGGAGCCCCTTCCTGGCCTTCTTATAATCCCTCACCATGAGTTTTTTCTCTTTCCATCTGCATATTTACCATTGATATCTGGTATTTATTGGGTCTTTTTCAGCCACCTGTTAGGATAAATCTATGATAACGCCCACTGGGAGGGCCGAAATGCGTTGGTGCAATTGCCAGCTGACGGCATCATCCACTACGTCACTTCCAGGACCGGGTTGGAACACAAATAGGAAAGTGCGCACCCTTCAGAGTTCCTACGAGATCCGGATGCCTCCACACCACACTACACTACTAGCGAATTTCTTTTACTACTCTGTAAGTGTTACTCTTTTTTTATATTTAAAGCTAAATAACAGTATTACGCTATGGGAATTTTTTCTTTTATTTGCCCGGATTGAATGTCCACTGGGGACAACCATAACCATACAAAGCCTATCTACCGCTGGGGGAATAACCTGGATACACAATTGCCCAACCTTACCAAGATATAAAGTGTCGTAACACTACCAGGCCCAAAATCTGAATGACCCACATGCTATACAGCTAAGGGGTCCATACAGTCTGGTAAGTTTGTCATCTATTGGGGGTGCACGTTCACTGTTTGCACTTATATCCACGGATTAACACCTTTCTGAAGCAAGCACAGAGCATGCTATTTATGGTTTCACTGGACACTTGCTGATTTGGATATTTTTTCGTTTTTGGGTTTTTCTGGATATTGTTTCACTGGACACTTGCTTTTTAAAATGACTGCCTATTTTTTTTTTTTACATTTATTCAACATTAATATTTTGCATATGTGTTTCACTGGACACTTGCTGATTTGAATTATTGGGGCATTCACCTTTTGGGTTTGGCACATGTGTTGCACAGTATTTTTTCATTATTTACTTGTTTTATTAATGTATGTTTGGTGGGAGGATTTATTTTCTCTTAACACCTTAAGCCCCCGTTCACACTTAGGCGACCTGTGAGGCGACCTGGTCGCCTCACAGGTCGCCGCAGCTCGCCTTCCATAGGGAAGCTGCGGACCCGTTCTAATAGGAGCGACACAAGTCGCTCCGACTTAGAAAAAGGGTCCGGAGCTTCTTTGGGGCGACCAGGAGGCGACCGCCATAGACTTCAATGTTATGAAGTCCGTGGCGGCCGCTCCGAGGTCGCGGCGTGCTGTTCGCACCGCGACCTCGGAGGTCGCCCCTGGAAGTAGCGTCGCCTGCATGTGAACGGGGACTTAGGAATAAGACATTTATATTTATATTTATAGATTTGCACATTACTTTTTTTGCGCTGTGTTTTGAGTTGTTTGTTATAGTATCACATGGTGATGAGCAGCTGCATTTAAGTATTTTAGACTCTGTAGCGCAGGGAAACGGAGTTTGTTTATACCTGCTAGGTAGGTTTCCTCCCCCCCCCTCCCTTCCTCCCCAACTCTCTCCCCATTTTTTTTTCCCAACATACATATGGGTTTCTCTTTTCAATCATTTTATACCACATCCAGGATCACCTTGGCCCTTTTGGTAGAGCACTGTTCCCTTGGGCTGCATAGGCTTCTTCCGTGGTGGTCCGATTTGTTTGAGCACCTGAACAAATCATCCTGATATTGGCTTTTAAACTTAATGCGCTGTGTCGTTTTGGTTGAACCGCCTTTATGGGTCAGTATATATGTATTCCTCTTGTATCCAGAGTGGGATTGTTACTCGTGTATTAATGTGTTATGTATGTATTTTATAGATACCATTGTACCCATAACCCTTCATCCCTCATGAAGAGAAAACTGCGTGAGTTCTCGAAACGCGTTGGGTGCCTCTTTACCATTATGTACTGGAATTGGGTTAATTTTGCTCAACCGCTGTAAAATGTTTCACATTCCGCATGATTTTTAATCTTGATATGCAATAAATTTTCTATTTTATGATATACATTGTATTTATTGTTGCCCTTAAAAGTCCCACCTCCTAGGGGGTTGTGTTCTGTTTTTTCTCCCACAGGAGGTGTGTGTTGATTACAATCAATCATCCATGTGTCTCACTGGGAGGAAATAGTTTTTTTTAAAAATAACACAGTGTAAATAAATTGTCATGCACAAAATAACAATGGTATATAGAAAACAAAAATCTGACATAGCCCAAAGTGGCTAAGGCAGTGTGGGGGAAAGTGTACCCTTCAGAAAAAAAATTAAGTGGGTTAAAAAAAAAATAAAAAATAAGATCAGAGTGTAGAGTACACAATAAGGAATAAAAAAAAAGGAAACTGAAGAGGGGAGCACTGCAATCTAAGTGGAACAAGACAAAAGAAAAAAAAAAGAGAACACACATCATTGCAGTACCGTGAGAAAAATGTAATACTGAAAACCAATACAATATTACACTTACCAACAATGAGAGAGGGGGTGCGGTGGGAAGGAATATGCTGGAGCTGATGCGAAGTCAATGCAAGGGACGTCTGACTCCCCACCTTGGCCACAAGCTGGGGAGAAGTATTGGCTGCTGCTGGAAATACTGATGTTGCAGGAAAAGATGACAGCAGCCACCAAAGTCCAGGAACCATCCAGAAAACCACCTGTAGTACACCGCAAGGCTCTCCAGGTTACAGGAACATGCTTCAAAGCAATACAGCTTCTTTAGCAACTTGTAAAAACTGTCTAACTACACACTATAAATAGGACTGCCCCATGAGGGGGAAGGCAGGCCTAACCTCACGCCTGTTGTGAGCACAGGTGAAAAAAAAATTTCAAGGCTGGCACGTGCCATTAATCCTTAGAGTGGCAGTAAAAGGTGTATATATTTAATGCTGTTTATTGCATGCAGCTCCATTCCTTGTTCCAGCCTCCTCTTGTCCAACTTCCTCATCCCCATTCTACACAAGTCCATCACCCCTCTCCCTCCACCCCATCCCCAATTCAGCTATAGGTCCCATCACTCTGTGGGTCTGTGGCTGACACAGCACGTACTGGCCACCATCTCTCCTGTTCTGCATGGTCATGCAAACCATTATCATCTGTCATCGAGTGCCAGTCATGTATCTCATTGCGGCTCCACTGCCATACCTGTCATAACTCTATACCTCTCCCCAGTCCCCATCTCATGCACAATAGAGTGTCCCTTTTATTTCTATTTTATATATATATACTGTGTATATATATATATATATATATATATATATATATATATATATATATATATATATATATATATATATTTTTTTTTTTTTTTTTTTTTTATGAATTAATTTCATTTTATGCACGCATTCCAATGATTTATGCTGACACCTATTTTCCATGTATTTCCAAAATCTGTTATATCATTAATTTATATTGTTCATTCATTTATTCTTTTATGCTTTCATTTCCATAAATGCATGTTGATCAAATCTGTCATTGATAAGGTCTGTAAAACCATTGTATTCAATATTTTTCTTTTTTATATATACAATTTCTGATTTTTGTGTACCTATTGTACATGTATTTACGCAAACATCTGCCATCAGGTTAGTGTTTACTCCCCCTGGGAAGAAACTATGATGCAATTATCTTTCCCTCCCCTCTCAATCTTCACGGAAAGGTGGAAAAAGATATAATTGCCCAGTAATCATCTGTTATCTAATCATAATAGCTTTTTAAAACAGAGCTAAAACATACTGCAGAACCTCAGTTCTGCCAAAGGTTGACTTCAATGGCATTAGCATGAGACCAGACACTTCATTCTTATAAAAATATCAAAAAAAGTTTTTATTGATTAATTCACATAGTAAAAGAGGTATACATTCCAGATTGACATCAAAGACAGAACAAAAACTAGGACAAAATAAAAACATCTGAAAACCAATGAAGCACGGGAAAAGGCCTAGTACAGTAATTCCCCTATACCCAAAATGGGGCAGGGAATTCCACCAATTCCAGGGTAATACATGTCCTGTACCAAAGCTCCTTCACTGATACAGGTGTTGGGTCAATGTGTTTCGCTGTAAGCGTATCTTCCTCAAGACCCATTTATGGGGGGGATCCTCTTAGCATTATTGATTGTCTCAATGGATGGCTGTATAAAAATTCCTCAGATGAATGTGGGGACCAAAGCGGTCTTTCCACACCAGTATACCCCACCGAACAAATGAATGGGGGGCGTAAAAAAAGAGGGACAGATGAGTAGGAAGGGGGTCCTTTAAACCATAGACTCAAAGGTTCCAATGGGAAACATAGCTTCCTCCTCTCCCGTATAACACTGTTTGCTAAGAAAGGGGCTTGCAATCCACAGTATATCACATCATTGGTTGAGCCTTCTCAAAAAACACTTGTATAGTTTAACCCAGAATCAGCTGTATAGAGGCCATACTATGGAGGGTATGCACATAAAATCCCCTCCTCCTTCCGATGTCCAGAGGACTGTGTCTCAAATGTCAGGGCTAAACTAAGCTGGGGGTAACAGCCGTGTGTCTGTATCTATCCTTGCTTGTTGGAAGTATTTCTAAAAGGACCCCTTCCTACTCATCTGTCCCTCTTTTTTACGTCCCCCATTCATTTGTTTGGTGGCGTACACTGGTGTGGTGAGACCCCTTTGGTCCCCACAGTCATCTGAGGAATTTTTATACAGCCATCCATTGAGACAATCAATAATGCTAAGAGGATTCCCCCCCCATAAATGGGTCTTGAGGAAGCTACACTTACAGCGAAACGCGTTGACCCCACACCTGTATCAGTGGAGGAGCTCTGGTACAGGACATGTATCCCCTGGAATTTGTGAAATTCCCTGCCCCCTTTTGGGTATAGTGGAATTACTGTACTAGGGCTTTTTCCCGTGCTTCATTGGTTTTCAGATGTTTTTATTTTGTCCTAGTTTTTGTTCTGTCTTTGATGTCAATCTGGAATGTATACCTCTTTTACTATGTGAATTAATCAATAAAATACTTTTTTGATATTTTTATAAGAATGAAGTGTCCGGCCTCATGCTCATGCCACTAAATCCACCTTTGGCAGAACTGAGGTTCTGCAGCTATTTATCGCTATACATTTTTGGATGTGACAGTAATAGAGGTTGTTTTGATATACGTATTTAAAACACTCTAATGTTGGTTGCGGTCAGTAGTTATAGTAATTTTACTGTTTTAATTGTGATATTTGTTTACACAAATGCGCATTTGTTTTTATTGTATTGCACATACATACTTTTTTATGCCCCTCCTGGGATAAATGGCACGTGCCAGCCTTGCACATTTTTTTTCACCTGTACTCACTGCAGGTGCGAGGCTAGGCCCACCCTCCCCCTCATGGGGCAGTCCTATTTATAGTGTGTAGTTAGACAGGTTTTGACAGGTTGATAAAGAAGCTGTATTGCTTTGAAACACAGTCCTGTTACCAGGGGAGCATTCCGGTGTACTACAGGTGGTTTTCTGGACGGTTTCTGGACCTTTGCGGCTCCTGTCATCTTTTCCTGCAACGTCGGTATTTTCAGCAGCAGCCATCACTTCTCCCCAGCATATGGCCAAGGTGAGGAGTCAAACATCTGTTGCAGAGGCTTCACAACTGCTCCAGCATCCTGCTTCCCACCACACCCCCTCTTATTGTTTGTGGGTGTAATATTTTATTGGTTTTCATTATTACATTTTTCTCACGGTACTGCACTATAAGATGTGCACTCTCTTTTTTTCTTTTGCCTAGCTCCCATTCCATGAACCACTATCAGCTTCCATCCTCTCCCTTTATCATCAGATTCCATTCATTAATTTGTTGACCATCAGTTCTTGCTTCCTCTCCGCTAAAGGTACTGTATAAACAATGTGAAAAGCTAATTCTGGTTCACTTTCTATACACTTCTTTAGTAAATCAGTCTCAGTATAAGAAGGCCTTTTTATTTTGAGAAACTGTATACAAACATGTATACAAGAGGCCACAAGGTCTGCATTCTTGCCTTCCAGTTCTAGGTTCCTATTTTATCTGAACAAAAAGTTTATCTTTTTTCCCCTGTTTGTGTGTGTTTTCTCTGGGTGCTATTATTTCCTCCCACAATTCAGAAAACATAGGTTAATTGGCTTTCTCCCAAGTCCCCACTGTTGTTTGTATAAGTGTCGGTTCACATTGGTGTGATGTGGGAACCCTGCAAATCCACTGCGGGTTCCCGACTCGCATGCAGTTCACACTGTCATATGCAAACTACTGGGAGTATCAATACAAAGTTAATGACATCCCCCAGATTAGTTTGCATATTGCAATGCGAATGGTCAATTCCGACACGAATCGGATCGCATAGCTGTGAACCCCCATGTGATCCGATTCTGGTGCGGACCAAAAAAAACATCCTGCGCGACTTTGGTCCGAATGCCATGCAAATTCAGCCACACAATCTGTATGTCTGAATTTGCATCGCACACACATTGCATTTGATTTGCATAGCAGTGATGTCTGACATCGCTGAAGTGTGAACTAGCACTTAAAGTGTTAGAGATAATAAACTTTTAGCTCCTCTTGGGGACTGGGACTGATGCGAATAGATATAGGTACCATAGTAAGGGATAATATGTTTGCACCATGTAAACTCTAGAACTGCAAGTTTACTGGATTAAATGTGTAACACTTTTGAATCCATTTATATTCAGTAAAAAACAGAACTGTGTATGGACAGAATTCAATTTCAACCAATTATCCTGTAGTAAAACTGAAAAATGACAAGACAGGTTAGAAAATACATCTAATTATGTTAACTTTTGTATTTAATTTAACAAAGTTAGAAGTTGCTTATCTGAAAAAAAATTGTTTAAAAAAGGTATTAAATATTTCTTACCTCGATATGTGGGAATGCCATAACTCATAATATCAAGGTCAACAATAAATCCAACACCATCAGGACAAAGAGTGAGAAATTCCGCTGAAAAATGTAAAGTTTTGAAAAAAATGGTTATGACAATTTCAATTAACAAATAATCATTGGCATTAAGCCTTTTGAGGCCTTCTTTCAGCATGGTGATTAGCAGCTGTGGGGCATGCAGAAAAGTTTAAAACCAGGAATATAAATCAGGCAAGGTACTACACTCTCGGTTATATTGAACAGCTTTGTTGCTCAATTCTAATCAGGCTCCTCCACAGTGCAGAGGGTTGACAGGGAACATGCTGATCTGAAGAGAAAGACCCAAAACACAATGTCCCTGATTTTGAGGGACTGTCCCTGATTTGGAACAAAGTCCCTATGTCTCCCTTTCCTCCTCATTTGTCCCTTATTTTGGTCTTATTTATATAGCTGTATATAAAATTAAATTTTCTAATAGTGTTTCACAGTGCTAAACCTTTCATCCAATTTCTAAATTGCTGCATTTGTAAATTTCAAGAGCTACTATAAAGGAAGAGTGGTAAAAAGAAAAAAAAACTTGTGGGTTTACCCAATTTTTTTTTTTTTCTTTTGTATAATTCTCCTTTAAGAAGTGTGTGTCCTATGCCTACATACTTTTGGTAATGGGTGTCCCTCGCTCCCATCTCTTAAAGTTGGGAAGTATTAAAAAACACTGTGTGACGACTCATCACTCCACTGCTGGTCCTTCCGGTCATCGGGCTGGAAATTAGTTCTTTATCATGCTGTGTAAAACAAGCTGTACAGAATTTACAAACTCTGTTAGGGTATACTGAACGTGTTTCAACTGTGTATTTAGCTGCTTGCCTGGAGTTTAGCAGTTATTCACCTACTGCTGTTCCTGTTGAGATTTCCAACCAGATATTGTCCCTGTGACAGATAAGAAGTGAGGGGAAATCTGAGACACAGGCTTCAAAGGAAACTTGAGAAATGTTCAAACTCTTTCCTGTGCTACTAAAGAAGTGTCATTGCTGTTTGTTCACTGGCTGGGCTGGCACCACTATCATTGGAAAATAAATTAGGGGAAATCCCCCCACAATGGATACAGACAACAGTAACAATCTGACAGAGATTTTGTAATCTTTCCCCAAGCTATCCAAAACAAAAAGTTAAATATTTGGATGGATTTTTTTCTAAATGATCTATAGTCAAATCCTAATAAACTAAAAAAGAAGAAAGTATGAGTATATTTGGAATATTTGTTTATCTAGGAAATGTTATTTTACAAGTCATGTGTCCACAGATAGCAGCCATCTTGGCCATGACGTATCCAATTTAGGGTGTGCCCCTATCCTCAATTGACTAATTCATTTGGAAGGATTGGGAAACAGGGATTTCGGGCACAAGAGTTTTTTTAAAAAAAGATTTCTTTTATTCAACAAAAAACTAAATATTTTAAAATCATAGAAAAATACAGGCAGATAATTGTGTATTAGGGACACAGTGAGACCACAAAACAATGGTCTATGTTGTACAATATCTCAGTACATAGAACTTATAAAAGTAATTTACATACAGTTCAGAGTACAAGATCATTAATAGTCATATAATTCTTGGAAACGTGTTACTTGATATCAGAAGAGAACCGCCGACGGACACCCAAGCAGTATGGTGCCGGTCAGCGGGGTCGACTGAAAGCATAAGTTAACATTCACCATGTAACATATGACCTTTGCTCGACATGTTTCGCTTTCTTAGACAAAAAAGCTTCATCTGGAGCATATCATTTCTTTTGTCTGTGTGAAAAATAACAGTGTTTAGATAAATTACATATATATGTTACCTCATTTTCAGTATGTTATAATTACAATTCCATATCATTTATCTCTCCTTTTAATTACATACAATCGTCTTACACATCTCAAATAAGTCCTTCTACTTTTGCAATATCAACACAATATAACATTGGGTTTTAGATTGCATTCAGACACTAGAGGGGTTTAGGGGGAACAATGGAGGCTGCCAATAGTGAGTATATGTGGGGATCCATGCTGTAGTTATAGTATCAGCATATATATCCTGTTTATATACCTAGTATATGGACAAGAAAATGTATACATACCTGTACATATAGTAATCAGGCACATATCTCAATTTCCATAGAGAATTCTTTAACGAGGAGGACTGTGCGTTTTAGGAAGCTCAGAAAACATAGGCAATGTATAGTGACATAGTAGTGAGGGTAGTCACTCCATGTCTCATATCTGAGTGGATGAGAGCAAAAGAACAATGTTTCTCAGAATAGTAGGCGTTTGTAAATTACTTTTATAAGTTCTATGTACTGAGATATTGTACAACATAGACCATTGTTTTGTGGTCTCACTGTGTCCCTAATACACAATTATCTGCCTGTATTTTTCTATGATTTTAAAATATTTAGTTTTTTGTTGAATAAAAGAAATCTTTTTTTAAAAAAAACTCTTGTGCCCGAAATCCCTGTTTCCCAATCCTTCCAAATGAATTATCTAGGAAATGGCATTTGTATAACGCTATCCCCATAAGGGCCGCTAAGTGATGCGTGTCCTCTGGAACTGCACTGACCTAGTAAACACTTCCACCCTTCTGACATTCTAGGTTCAGGCAAAAGTTTTTGCAAACAATGTTCAATAACCTTGCCACATGTAATACTCAGTACACAATAGAGGCAATAAACATGGACTTCGGTCAAGACAAATGTATTAATTACTTTAGAGTAGTGCAGCAATCAAATAACACAAAAAAAAGTAGGCAACCTAAAACAAATAACAAAAGGACCACTGGATGGAAGCAGCAAGTACTGTAGCAGTATCCCTTAGAGATGCAGCACTGACTGTGGAAGAAGGCCTGCTACCACTGCACTCAGGTTCCACATGATCACATGTGCATACCTAGAACTTCCAAGCCTAAACTGTATGTGATACTATTACAGAGGGATGGTTAGTAGTTCTATACTGGTAGAGAACTTACATAGTAGTTGAGGTTGAATAAAGACAATAGTCCATCAAGGTCAACCTGTGTTGGCGCGCGTAGCCGTAATCATCTCTCATACCCCTTAATGTTCTCATCCTTGAGATGTACGTCCAAGAGTCTTTTGAATATACAAGAAGGATTCCCCTGTGGAGATGGGGCTGTGAATGCCACTGAACACTGTATTTTGTATAAAAATTATCTTTATTAAATTCCAAAATAGTAAACAGACAAAAAATAATAACAAAAATCGAATGACATTAACAGGGCATAAAATATGCATGCATTTGACAGACCAAATACCGAACCAAATTGGGGACGCTCAGGTGTACGAGGCGATCATGGAACCGGAACCGACCCTACGCGTTTCGGGCAAAAGAAGCCCTTCCTCAGAGGTCACCCAAAGTTAATGTCATTCGATTTATGTTATTATTTTTTGTCTGTTTACTATTTTGGAATTTAATAAAGATAATTTTGATACAAAATACAGTGTTCAGTGGCATTCACAGTCCCATCTCCACAGGGGAATCCTTCTTGTATACACAATTATTAAGGGATGATGGCCACTGACACTGGGCACTGAGCGAGACGGTACTGTTTGTCCTTCAAGAGTCTTTTGAATGTAGCCATACCTCCTGCAGAAACTACCTCTTGTGATAGAGAATTCCACAATCTTATAGCCCTAACAGTAAAAAAAACCCTGCATTGCCTGAGGTCAAAACGCTTCTCCTCTAATCGCATTGTATGTCCTCAGGTCCTCATGCAATCCTTGCGACTGAATAGCTTTTTTTCTATGCTGAGATCACCATTGAGGTACTTATGTCCCCTCTCAGGCGTCTCTTCTCCAGGGAGAATAAATTAAGCGATTGTAGATGCTCTTCATAATTAAGGTCCTCCAATCCCCTAATTAGTTTAGTTGCCCTTCTCTGGACTCTCTCCAGCCCCAACACATCCCTCCTGAAGACTGGCGACCAGAACTGGACAGAATTCTCCAGATGCGGTCGGACCAGAGTTTTATAAAGTGGTAGGATTATAGTTTTATCTCTGAAATACATCCCTTTCTTTATGCATGCTAATATTCTGCCGGCTTTGGCAGCTGCCGCTTGACATTGCATGCTATTGCTTAGTCTATCCCAGTGATGTCGAACCTTGGCACCCCAGATGTTTTGAAACTACATTTCCCATGATGCTCATGCACTCTGCAGGGTAGTTGAGCATCATGGGAAATGTAGTTCCAAAACATGTGGGGTGCCAAGGTTCACCAACACTGGTCTATCCTCTACCATGACTCCCAGATCTTTCTCCATTCTTGATTCCCCCAACGGTGCCCCCCTAAAGTGTATTGTGCTTTTACGCTTTTAGTCCCCAAGTGCAAAACCTTACACTTCTCCACATTAAACATAATTTATCATGTCGTTGCCCACTTATTTTGTTTAGGTCATTCTGTAGGATATCTGCCTCATGGTGTGCAGTTATTGCCCTGCCCAATTTTGTGTCATCTGGAAAAACTGATATAGAACTACTGATCCTGTCCTCAATGCTGTGTATGAATAAATTGAACAGGGTTGGTCCCAGGACTGAGCCTTGGGGGACCCCACTTACCACCCCAGACCAGTCTGAGTATGCGCTATTTATTACCACCCTTTGGACACGCCCTTTTAGTCAGTTCCGTATCCAAGAGCAAACCTTGTGATCGATGCCTGCAGACTTTATTTTACAAATTAAACACTTGTGGGGAACTGTATCAAATGCCTTAGCGAAATCCAGGTACACCACATCCACTGGTCTCTCCCTATCTAGCTCACAGCTCACCTCCTCGTAGAATGCTAAGAGATTGGTTTGACAAGAACCCCCTTTAGTAAGCCTGAGCTGATTACTGCTGATGATGTTGTTGTCTTTAGCAAACTCTACAATATAGTCCCTTATCATCCCCTCCAGAAGTTTACATACTGTCGATGTCAGACTGACCAGCCTATAATTTCCCGGGACATGCCTCTGCCCTTTTTTGAATATCGGTATCACGTTAGCTTTCCTCCAATCCCCCGGTACATTTCCTGTCATATTACTGTCAGCAAAGATCAGGAACAGTGGTCTAGATATAGTTTTACTAAGGTCTTTGAGTACTCTCAGATGTACGCCTGGTTATTTATTTATGTTAATTTTATCCAGCCTTTCCCTGATTTCACCCTCTGTTAGCCATAGCGGCAAGTCCTGTGAATTACTGCTAACCATACAGTCATGGTCAGTGTACCCCTCCTTTTCCCGTGTGAAGACTGAGGAAAAAAGAAGCATTAAACACGGTTGTCTTTTCAGTGTCTTCTGTAACCATCCTTCCCTTATTGTTAATTAAGTGTGCAACATGCTCTGCCCTTGTTTTTTTGCTGTTGATATATTTAAAGAATTTCTTAGGGTTCTTTTTACTATCCTCTGCTATTTGTCTCTCGAAGTTGATTTTAGCCATTTTGATTTTGTATTTACTTTTCTTTTTTTTTTTTCAATAAAAGCTTTATTGAATCGCAATAATAAACATGTACAGTATTAACAATGGCAGTATGACATATTGGTATAACTGTACAACATGTACATAAGTTACAACATCATGTAATGTTGAATCAAATGTTAGTGCAACAACATAGAACATGTAAGTCAGCTCCTGAGGTATAATGGGGGTATCTAAACTGGATACCCTCTCTTAGATGAGACAGGACCAAAGACATATGCCTGTCTCAAAGAAGGCCACTAGAGGGCGGGGAAGGAAGCGAAGATAGGAATTAAAGAAGACGAGTAAAAGGAAAGAGAAGGAGAAGGAAAAGTAAAGGGAAGGGAGTGGGAGGTAATGGAGTACTATTGATAAGTGGTACTTGATCAAGTAGCTCATTGTAGAAGCGTATACTAAAGGTCCAGGTGGAATGTGAGGGTTGATTGTGAGATTGCTAATCTTCAGTCATTTTTTTAAAATCCGAAGAAAGAGTAAATATCAACCATGGTCTCCACATGTCATGGAAGGGTCCGCTATTTTCTTTTTTGATGGCTAGAGTTTCCTCCATTTCATATGTGGAAGTAACCTTGTCTACCCAATTCTTAGTCGAGGGGACGGATTTGGAATTCCAGTATAAAGGTATAAGAGATTTGGCCGCGTTGAGTAGATGTCTCGTTAGAGACTTTTTATATGACCTATATGAGAGTTTATTGATGTGTAATAAACAGCTTGCCGCATTAAATTCTAAGGTAGAACCAGTGATATGTTTGATCAGGAGCACAACTTTGTTCCAAAAGGTTTTGATCATGTCACAGTTCCACCAAATATGTAGAAATGTGCCTGTGTGAGCTAGACATCTCCAACACCTTCCGGAGTACTGTGGGGACCACGTCTTCATTTTCGCTGGTGTTATGTACCATTGCGTGCGGATTTTAAATGACGTTTCTTGAGTTTTTGTGCTCAGGGAGCATTTGTGAGTAAATACACAGGCCTTCTCCCATTCCCTCTCAGAAATTTTGCATGATAACTCGAGTTCCCATAATTTCTTATATTTGTCGTCAAAATTCGGCGACGGGGCTATAAGCCACTGATAGGTCATCGATGTCGTTTTCGATATTGGGGACTGTCTCTCACATATCCTCTCAAAAGCAGTTAGTTGTCTAGCCCACAAAGTTTTCTTTTTGTTATTTTGAACAAAGCTGTGCAGCTGGATATAATTCCACTGGTTCAATGAGATGTTTTGGGGTTTTAGGTTGTTTAGTTCGTGAAGAGATAGAATTTTTTGATCAAGAATGCAATGTTTAATGAGCAAAGGATGGTCAGCTGAGCACTTTATATTAAGACCCGGAACAAAGTGGGTTGTGGGAAACCGGAGTCACAGGGCTCGGGTTGGTGGATAAGTTATATGATTTCGCTATCTTGTGATAGATGGTAAGGGTGGTGTTGATTAAGGGGTGGTGTTTAACTTCAGAAGGGAAGTTGTGAGGGTCTGTCCAAAGCAGGAACTGGGTCAGATACCGGGAGCAGTGCCTCTCCATGGCCACCCAGTCCTTTTGAGTTGAATGGCAGTGCCAGTCGATCGCTCTGGTGAGGTGGGTGGCTTGGTAATATTTATAATAATCCGGGACCCCTATGCCTCCATTGATCTTGGGTAATTGCATATATTTTAGTTGTATCCTAGGTCTTTTGTTGGCCCATATGAATTTCCTTTGAATAGTCGTTAGTTTCCTGAAAAAGGAGGGAGGTATTGTGATGGGTAAAGCGTGAAATAAATAAAGTAGTCTAGGCAAGATGACCATCTTTAAGATGGCTGCTCTGCCGAACCACGAGAAATGTTTAACATCCCATTTACTCAAGTCATTAGTGATGTTTTTCAGGATTGGGATAAAATTGGCCTCATAGAGGGCATCTAGAGTTGGGGTAAGTTTGATTCCTAAGTATTTAAGTGAGGTTGAATCCCATTTGTAGGGGCAATTAGATTTAGTTAATTGTTTTACTTTATCGGGGAGTGAGATGTCCATGGCCTCCGATTTGGAATGGTTGATTTTAAAGTTTGATATGTATCTGAAGGTGCGGAAGTGTAAGTTCAGTTTTGGAATGGAGATATGTGGTTGTGATATATAGAAGAGGAGATCGTCCGCATAAGCAGAAACTTTGAATTCTCTTTCTTTAATGCCGAAGCCATGCACATCTGTGTCCCCGTTAATATGTCTAATTAATGGTTCTAACGCCAATATAAAGAGGATGGGTGACAAAGGACAGCCTTGTCTAGTTCCATTCTTTAGATGGATAGGGGCAGAAAGGATGTTGTTCACCTTAACTTTGGCTGTGGGATTAGAGTAGAGGGATCTTATCCAATATATCATACTACTTTTCAGTCCTATATGTTCACAAATCATCAACATGTAGTCCCAGGCCACTCTATCGAAAGCCTTTTCGGCGTCGGTTGAGATTAACAGACCTTCAATTCCTAATTTGTGGGCTCCGTGTATTAAGTTCAGGGATCTGATAGTATTATCCCTAGCCTCACGGCCTGGCATGAAGCCTACTTGTTCAGGGCCTATAACTTGTTGCAATAGCGGTCTTAACCTATTTGCTAAGATTTTTGCTAACAGCTTCACATCTAGATTAAGTAGGGAAATCGGTCTATAGCTGGCGCAGGTAGTCAGATCTTTATCTGCTTTCGGAATCACTGTGATGTGAGCAGTAAGAAAATCTTGAGATGGTTTATGCTGTTTGGTTAGTATGTTTAGTGCGTTTGTTAGGGGGTCTGTTAAAGAGGTTTCAAACATCTTGTAATATTGGGACGTTAGTCCATCTGGACCAGGACTCTTCCCATTTTTAAGATCTAGAATTGCCAATTTGGTTTCTTCTGGGGAAATTTCCTTTTCTAATGCCTCCACATCTCCATCTGAAATCTGAGGAAGGCCACTGTCAATGATGTATTGTTTCATAATTGAATGTCTGGAGCCTATGAGGTCGCTGGGTCTATTCTGAGGGGGCAAGTTGTAAAGCTTCTCATAGAAAGATCGAAAGGATTCCGCTATCTTTCTCGGGTCATGTGTTAGTTTATTAGATTTGTCTTTTAATGACATAATGTGTGTAGAGGCTTGCGCGTCCTTTAATGCCCTTGCTAGGTACTTGCTTCCCTTATCCCCAAATTCGTAGTATATTGCCTTTTTAAAAAAAAGTGATCTTTTTATTTTGTTGTTTAGGATTTCGGACAAGGATTTCCTAAGAGATAATAGTTCTTGGTGGTGTTCTTTGGTTAATGACTTTTTATGTTGAGCCTCAAGAGTCGAAATTTTTGTGATCAAATCTTGGACCTGTTGCTCCTTCTCTCTCTTTCTCCTGGCCCCGTATTTAATGAATTCACCTCTCACCACACATTTGTGGGCCTCCCACAGGGTCATGGGGGAGATATCAGAGGATTTGTTTTCATTGAAATAATTTGTGATTGTAGTTTGAATTTCACTTTGTATTTTAGCGTCTATTAAGAGAGAGGGGTTTAGCCTCCAATTAAATACTGGTTTGCAATGCATGGTTGAGGAGAGAGAGAGTGATATCGGAGCGTGGTCAGATGAAGAGATGATCCCGATGTTAGCGTCCGTAAGGTTGGGAAGCTCCCTCTGAGTAATGAACAGATGGTCTATTCTCGTGTATCTATTGTGCGGTGCCGAGTAGAAAGTGAAATCCCTGTCGACTGGGTGTAACGATCTCCAGGTATCCACCAGGTTCAGTGATCTTAGTGCATGTTTGATTTTTTTCAGTGATTGGTATTTAATACACGAATGACCTGTAGATGTGTCCTGAAGGGGATTTAGGGGGACATTGAAGTCTCCCCCTAAAATAATACATCCCCTGGCAAAGCTTTTTAATTCATCAATAATTCTTGAGCAAAAGGACACATGTGCCTTATTTGGGAAATATACATTTGCTAGCGTGGTTGGACGTCCGAATAATGTACCAGAGAGGAACAGAAACCTGCCTTCTGGGTCTGAGTGTTGATTTTCAACTACAAAGGGTGCAGATTTGTGTAATAAAATAGCGACTCCTTTAGTCTTAGTGATGGTACTAGAAGCCTCATATATTTTAGTGTAGTTTTTGTCAGTCAGGGTAGGGATCTTGGGTCCCTTGAAATGTGTCTCTTGTAAAAACACAATTTGAGCTTTTGATTTTTGTAGTTCATATAGCAATTTCCTCCGCTTTTCTGGGATATTAAGGCCGTTCACATTATGGGAAATTATCAGGGGGTTCTTCCCCAGCTGTGAATAAGCCATGGTTAGTCAGGGCACAAAGTGGTATTGGACACGGACAATGAGGGGAGGGGGAAAAGGGTGGTAGAGAAAAGGCAGAGAGAAGAAAGAAGAGAAGGAGGAAGGAAGAATAGACAAGTAAGTAGTATCACCGACACAAGGATCAACAGACCGTGAAGGTGAGAATCAGGATTAGGTACAAATCAAAGAATTATTTAACTTTGAATGAATTATGAACAATATTCCCTACTGGGGGGTGAGTGGAAGGAGTACAGCCCGGTCTGTCCGGTGAGAAGCCGCAAAAATTTGAACAAATTACGGACATCACGCCGGTCTGAAGCCGGACAACTCCCCATCCATTATTAAACAAACAAGAAAAAAAGAAAAGACTTAACGTAAGCCTAGATTCAATATATAACAATAGGCAATGAATAAAAGGACTGCAAGATATGATATATTTGGTGAATAACCAATGTATCCCTAGGTTCGGCGGTAGCGCCCAGGGACACACAAAAAAAAAAAAAAAAAAAAATTTCTCCCTCAAAGGTTGAAGAAAATTAAAAAGGTACTGTCAAGTAGATTATGACTCCTTGAACTGTTAGCATGTTTATCACGTAACAATTGCTGTGATATGGGTCTAAGAACTTTTCAACATTTTTGGAGAAAATGGAGGCAAACGCCACCCCGAGAATTAGGGGACCCCCGCCTCCACATCCCCAAGAGCAGGATAATATTAACTACTAAGTCACATAAACCACTACATTGGATGAATCAGACCTTTCCAGCATTGAGAAAGAGGGAGAAAGGACGGATAGAGTTTTTGATCTCCATTGTTCCGCGTGGATGCTATAAGAAGTTAGTTACAGTACCTTGGAGTAGACCCAGGGATATAACCCGGTAGGTATTTCAATAACGGTCCTCAGTGAAAGTCCCAGTGTAGTTGTCTCTTTTTGCTGCAACCCAAACTATCTCGGGGGTAGGGAGATAGAAAGACAAAAAAAGAAAGGGAAAACAAACCCGTTATGGGGCGAGGTTAATTAAATCAAGTATCGACAACATGAGATCTGTCATTGCGAAAGAACATGGGTAGGCATGTCATTCTAAAGACTCAGTATATCCAAGACTCCTGAGATTGAAATCAACTACACAATGTCGGCATCTTGTGGTGAACTAAAGTATTGCAAGCCGTAAAATGAAGAGAATTCCATTAATGAGAAGTGGTGATATCTTGTAAGATATTATAGTAAATTCCTCATAAAGGCAAATCCCTGTGCGTAGGAACCTTCCACAATAGTCAGTCAATCAGGGCTTGCATGTGAGTATTCCTATTATTCATAGGTAAAGTGGAAACTAGGCATCATTGAGCCGGTGAGACTCTTGATTCTGTGTTTATTTCCACCTACAAGAAGTGGTAACCTGTATGTTGACAACTCCCTGTGGACATAGGAGAACAGTACATCTACCCATTATCTCTGTGGGTCTAGCACCATCTACTGGACAAATGTTCAAACATCAACCTATTAAAAAAAAAAAACTTGAAAGCAATTGAGCAGAACCAAAAAACAAATAAAAAGAAAAGGGAAGAGACTTGCAGTCCTTTTCAACTTGAGTGAGCGGGATCAAGTGTGATCTTTGGATCTGGGGGTTTTAGGAGGTGAGGAGAAGACGTTGTGAGGATCTCTGCCTTTAAATTTCTTTCCTCCATTTTTAGTTGCAGGTGACCTCATTGATGTTGAACATGAGGCTTCGTGGGTGTCACTCATGGATGTAGGCAACATGAATTCTGCATACCATTCTGGCAATGAGATTGGCTCCAAATTTAGGTTAGCGCAGAATGTGGGGAGATCGTCTGGTGTGCGAAGAAAAAATTGTTTCCCTTGATATGATGCCTGGACCGCAAAGGGGAATTTCCACCTGTAGGTGATATTTCTCTCCTTTAATGCTTCCAACACAGGTCTGACAGCCCTTCTATTTTTCAGTGTGATGGGGGAGAGATCTTGGTATAATTGAATAGGCGTTTCATTGAACAGGATCTGTTCATTTTGCCTTGCCTTATAGAGGATTTCTTCTTTAACCGGGTGGTTTGAGAGGCAGCATATAATGTCTCTCGGAGGGTTGGGATCTGGAGCTTTGGGTCTGATCGCACGGTGGGCTCTGTCGAACTCAATCGGGGACTCTGGGGGTCTCTCCAGAAGATTATTAAAAATGGAGGTCAACACTGGTCTGATATTTTCACCGCTGACCGTTTCAGGTATCCCCCTAATCCTGATGTTATTACGTCGTCCCCGATTGTCCAAATCCTCTAGTTGATGATTCATGGCAATAAGATGTTCAGAGTGCGAGGTGGCTACAGTCTCCAGTCGTTTAATAGCCTTATCTCTGCCTTTTCCTGCTCTCTCCCCCACCGCAATTTGTTCAGTGATCCTCAGTATGTCTGCCTTCAGGTCAGTTATAGCTGCAGCAAATGAATTTTTTATGTCTGCAGTTATGTCTGCGGCAATCACAGTCATGTCTTTAAATGTGAGTTGTCTGTCAGAATGTGGAGAATCTCCAACCGTATCCTCCGATGCGGTGATTGAGTCTGCATCATATTCTTCTTCTTCCTCCTGTGTTGGTCGTCTCGCCATGTTGGAACCTGCTTTGTTCCTCCTCACGGGAGCCTGGGTTTTGAAAATATCGGCGATTCCCTTGCTGCTAACAACTTTTCCAGAGCGTTGTATTTTCCCCTGGGATCCTGTCTTAAGTATCCTGCCCATTGTATGCTGTCTTACATTAGAAATGTGGCTACATGGAGGATGGGGGGTTGTCCTGTGACCGGCTCTTTCTTTTTAGTCGGCCATCTCCGCTGCGCACAGACTCTTTTTTTTTTTTTTAATTACTTTGAGTGCTAGGTGGGCGGGTAGGTGAGCCCCGGTTTTACACAATGTCCGCTACATGCAAATAATGCCAAGTTTCTTGGGTTTCCAGGGAGAGGGTAGCGGGTGTGTGGGATTACAGCCAGCTACACCAGTATGTCTTCAGGGGCAAGTACTGGATTTGTTTAGTGGTGTGCTGCTTACTGAGTGTCTCTGTCCCCTTCTGCAGCCAAGATGGCGGACTGCTATGCTGTGGGGGTTACAATTTTTGTTGAGGCCTTTCTGTGAGAAGCTGGTGGGGATGGGTAGGCAAGTGGGGCACCTCAGGGAGGAAGGATGGCCTCTGTACACACCAAAACCCGGAAGTCGCGGCCTACTCCAGGAAAGGCCGCGGCTCCGGAGCCCAACTAGGCCGCCGAAAAACCGGACCTTCAATCCGGCGTATCCCCTCACAAAAATGTCCGGTATCAGTACCTGGAGTGCCGATGGGTCCCCCCGAGGCGTTTGCAGCCCTCCTCAGATGCGGCCTTACCCGGATCCCGTATCGCGACCGCGGGCGCCGCTTTTAGGCGAGTCCGCGGCTTTAGAGCACGACTAGGCCGCAACCCCAAAAGTCACTCCCGGAATCAAAATGGGCCTACTGATGTGTTCCTTAGGCTCCTGTGTGGAGGATTATGTCGTTAATGTCTCTCTCGGGGTGATGAGAGAGGAGGATTAGGCCGGATTAGTTCTGCAAAGAAGGAGCCTCTCCACAAGACGTCCGTCCCGGTCCGCTTCCGACCACGCCCCCCTCTACTTTTCTTATTTGCCTCCTTGTATTGTTGGAAAGCCGATAATGTGCCCTCTGATTTATATTTCTTGAAGGCCATTTTTTTCCCCCTAATACGTTTTTTAACATTATGGTTTAGCCAGCCAGGTTTGGCTTTGTCTCTTCTAAATTTATTTCCCATAGGAATGCACTGCGAGATGCATTTGTTTAATATGTTCCTAAAGCATTCCCATTTTTCCTCTGTGGTCAGTGTTCCTAGGGTTTGGTCCCAGTTTACCCTTGCCATCACTGAGAACAATTTGGGAAAGTTTGCCCTTCTGAAGTTTAGGGTTCTTATGTTCCCCTCTTACCTTGTTATATTGTTATTTACGTTAAATGTGATCATCCTGTGATCGCTAGAGCCCAGGTTGTCCTGGACTCCTACCTCCGAGATTAGGTCTGGGTCATTAGTGATCAATAGATCCAGCACTGCATTATCTCTAGTAGGAGAATCCACCAACTGAGACCTGCAGTTGTCCTGTAAGGTTTCCATGAAGAGACGGGACATCTGTGAGTGTGTAGTCCCCTCTTCCCAATTAGTGTCGGGATACTTGAAGTCTTTGGTAGATATCTTGAGAAGAGTAAGTTCAAGCTTGAGGCTGAACCTTTTGACGGCAAAAGTAGGTGCCCTTTATCAGAAAACTAAGTATGCATGCAGTGAAAATGGGGGGTAAAAAGATGTCCTTACCTAAGATGGGGTAAATGCATCTTCTAGCAGTGTCCACATGTAACAAATAGAGTAAAGGCTTGGCAAACTGCCCTCTAACCAATCCTAGATGAAGGTATTACTCTGGTTCAAGGAGGCAGGATGAGCAGACCCTGGACCAGCATTAGGATTAGGTGAAGGATGCACAGCAGGCTGCAGTGAAGTTGGCAGTAAACCACCAATGGCAATTAGTATGGATTTCTCTGTGCCTTTGTTTGCTGAAGAAGGGTGTTTTGCTGGGTATCCAGCACTACTGGCCATTTAAAAGCTGTGTCACTGTGTCTCTATCCAGGTGCACCAATGGTCAGAATGACAGCACCTGAGCAGTCTCTTAGATGTCCCTAGGCCAAGAGAGGGATCCACCAGTTTCAGTTGACTTTTTAGACTCCCCAGAATCCTCTGTTGCTCTAGCTCCCATAGGAAATTAGTTCTCTGGGCTGCCTTATTTCACAGTAATTATTAACTGAAACATTATATTTTGCCAGAGCCTCTCTAAATTTAAATGATGAAATATAACTTCTCAATGACAATTTTTTTTTTTTATTAAAAAGATCCTGAGAATCTGCTGAGAGCCTGAAAGTTTGTTTGAGCTTCAGAACATTGGGTTGTATTTATAGGTAAACAGACAACCCCTGGACAGAAGAAACTCATTTTAACTGAAACTATCTTATGTCTATTAGGCCTTGTGCACAGCAAAAAGTGTGTTATATGGAGAAAAACACAGAGAATATTACTTTCTATTTACGAAACTAGTAGAGAACAAAGCTAAACCTGTCTATTCAGCTGCTTGTCATTGCTTCCAAGAAAAGTACACAAGAGACAACAGAATGCAAAATAGAGATTTTTCAGGCAATGCAGGAAAATTAAACTGTCTATGTTTCAATATTATTAGAACAACATAATTTAAACTTCATGGATTCTACTACAAATAACAACTTTAAAGGAGAAGTATAGCCAAATCTATTTTGACTATGGTTCTCCTATGGATCACAAGAGTGCAGTTCGTTTTGGACTTCTGTGATATGTCACTCAGCTGGTCCAGACTCAGGAAAGACCCCGACTTTAAAGTTAGGATCCACCCAGATGACTGTAACGGCAGCTGACTCTGCCTCTCAGTGAGCTGCTAAAAGCCTTAAGCCAGCCACTCTTGGCCCCTCCACAGCCCAGCACTCCAGTGAATCCCAATAAGCGTATTTTGATTGGTTTGCGCAAAAGTTATCGCGTCTACAAACTAGGGGAAGGATTTATGCCATTTTTATTTATTTTTTTTTGTACTAGTAATGGCGACAATAAGCGATTTTTAGCAAGACTGCGACATTGCAGTGGACAGATCTGACCCCTAACTGATATTTTTGACACTATTGGGGGGACCAGTGATACCAGAGGGTTTCGGGTTCCTGGAGAACTGGGCCAACTTCTCAGTCGACCACCGGCTCTTTGGTAGGGATGGATTGCACCTAAATGGGGAGGGTGCAGCCGTACTGGGTGAGAGGATGACCATAAAGTTAAAGGGGCTTTTAAACTAGGTGATGGGGGAGAGGGTACAGATGTAGAATTAGCCAGTGGAAAGCAAGATTCAGAGGGCACAAATGGGGACATTAGCGGTAGGGTGCTCAGAGCTCCTAAACCCAGGGTGGGTATACCAATGCCAGAAGCTTGGCCAACAAGATGGGAGAGCTGGAGCTGCTGATGTTTGAAGAGGACTAAGATTTTGTGGGGATAACAGAGACTTGGTTCGACAGTTCTCATGACTGGATGGCGACCATTCAGGGGTATTCCCTTTATCACAGAGATAGAGAAGGTAAAAAAGGGGGAGGGGTATGTCTGTATATTAAGAACAGTGTACAGGTAAATATGAGGGATGATATTAATAATGGAGCTATGGACGAGGTAGAATCCCTATGGGTAGAACTTCAAAGGGAAGGCACTGTGGGCAAGGTAATATTGGGCGTATGCTATAGGCCCCCCAACCAGAGGGAGGAGGGGGAGGCGGAGCTCCTTTTACAGATAGGATTGGCAGCAAGGATGGGAAATGTCATCATAATGGTGGACTTTAATTATCCAGATATAGACTGGGCAGAAGGAACCGCACATTCAGCCAAGGCTCGGCAGTTCCTAAATGTTTTGCAGGACAATTTCATGGGTCAGATGGTGAATGCACCGACAAGAAACAATGCGGTACTTGACCTACTGATTACCAACAATACAGACCTGCTCACGGATATAGAAATACGGGGCAACTTAGGAAACAGTGACCATAGGTCAATTAGTTTCAGTATTAATCATAGTAATAGGAAACATAAACTCCAACATAAAAATGCATATTAATGCTGAAGAAAAGGCCTTCAAAAAATACAAGGCTGAGGGGTCATTGGCAGCATTCAAGCATTGCAAAGAGTGTAATAAGAAATGTAAAGATAAAATCAAGGCGGCTAAAATAGAACATGAGAGACATATAGCGGAAGAGAGTAAAAAGAACCCCAAAAATTATTTAAGTATATAAACAGTAAGAAAGCGAGGCCAGAATACATTGGCCCCATAAAAGACGACAAGGGAGATTTGGCCACAGAGGACAGGGAAAAGGCGGTAGTGTTAAATAATTTCTTCTCTTCAGTCTTCACAGTTTGTAAGGCCAAACTAAACAACACACCTCAGGAAGTACCGCCATGGCTAACAGAAGATAGACTTAGAACAAAACTAGAGAAACTTAACATAAATAAATCACCGGGACCGGATGGCTTATTTTGGTGATTGCCAGACCATTATTCTTGATCTTTAAGGATAGTTTACAGACGGGTATGGTGCCAGCTGATTGGAAAAAAGCCAACGTGGTACCAATATTTAAAAAAGGGCCGAGATATATCCCGGGTAACTATAGGCCGGTCAGCCTATCATCAGTAGTCTGCAAGATTTTGGAGGGGATGTTAAGGGACCACATACAAGACTTTAGTAATGAAAATGGTATTATTAGAAGTAATCAGCATGGATTCATGAAAAATCGTTCTTGCCAAACCAATCTATTAACCTTCTATGATGAAGTGAGCTGTCACCTAGATAAAGGTAAGCCTGTGGATGTGGTGTATCTGGACTTTGCAAAGGCCTTCGACACCGTTCCCAACCAACGCTTACTGTACAAACTAAGGGTGGTAGGTATGGACCATAAGGTGAGTACCTGGATAGAGAACTGGCTTCAGGGGAGAGTGCAAAGGGTGGTGGTTAATGGGGAGTACTCGGATTGGGCGGGTGTGGAAAGTGGGGTCCCCCAGGATTCTGTCCTGGGGCCAATCCCGTTTAATTTATTTATAAATGATCTAGAGGAGGGGATATCTAGTACAATCTCAGTATTTGCAGATGATACTAAACTAAGCATGCCAATATCTTCTATGCAGGATGTGGAAACCTTACAAGCGGACCTGAACAAAATAATGGGGTGGGTTACTACATGGCAGATGAGGTTTAATGTTGAAAAATGTTAAGTAATGCACTTGGGTGCCAGAAACCAGAAAGCAAGCACGGCCTCTGGGGATGCGCTCTTGCTGCCCGCAAGCGCTCTCCACACCGTGCATGGACAATACCAGACAGCGTCACGCAGCGCTCACTGCGCATGCGCGACTGCCTTTATAGGCCGGGGAACACTCTGAGCCTGCCAGTCTCTCTCTTACCGAGGGAGAAGGCGGACCCAGAGCCCTCATGCTGTGACCTTGCTAATTTCCACATCAAAATGTAAGTTTTACTTGGAGGAGAGCTTTCTTAGATCTCTCCTACCAAGTTTTCTAAGGACCACTCTGGGGAAACTTTTCTGGAAATGAGTCCAAATTACTTTTATGGTTAAATGCACACATACTCTAATAAAATTACCTACTCTTGGCAACCTTACCATATTTTTACCAGATCTCAGAACCAATCTTGTGGAAGCTTTTGATATATATCTAATCCTAATTTGGATCCCTGGACCAGAATTTTCTGCCCAGCAAGTAATTACTATTACCTTACTCACTAGTCAACCATTGGTTCCCTTTGCTTGTATACTCAGTCAATTACTTATCTAACCCTCACAGCATATTGTTCCTGTAGCTCCTGGAGAAACTCTGGGAAGGCTCAACCTTAGGAAGTGGACATATATCTAAAATGTATGTACTCACATATTGTGCGCTCTTGCCTTACAATTACGGTTCTCTTCAAATTGCCATTACTTGATACCATATATCTCTTTGATTATTTTAGAATCGGTGACAGATCCTTGATAAAGGCCGTAGTTGGCCGAAACATGTCAGATTAACCGATTGGTTACCTCCTCTGCGTCTATTCCGGTCTTCTGACATGAGAATCAGCAGAGCAGGATCACCAAAATCAACTCAAGTCACATTTTGTCACTTGTTATCACACTTGAACTTTTCCTCTTTCACTGGCACAATGGGCCTTTACCCATTTTCACTATGAATGTTTGTATTTATATTCATACTTTGTAAATAAATTTTACCTACTATACTACCTTCGATATCCCCTTTACTCCTGCCCTTAAAATCCCACCTTGACTTGAGGCACCACAAATACCACTCACTAGGGGGGAACCTCTGGGTAAGTCTAGGATGGAAAAGGACCTGGGGGTACTGGTAGACAACAGGCTTGGCAGTGGCATGCAATGCCAAGCCGCTGCAAGCAAAGTCAACAGAATACTGGGATGTATAAAAAAGGGGATTCACTCCAGAAATAAAGAGATTATTCTCCCTCTCTACAAGACTTTGGTCCGGCCACATCTGGAGTATGCTGTCCAGTTCTGGGCACCGGTCCTCAGGAAGGATGTGCTGGAACTCGAAAGAGTCCAGAGAAGGGCAACAAAAATAATTAGGGGAATAGAGGACATCAGCTATGAGGAAAGACTACAAGCACTGAACTTATTCTCTCTGGAGAAGAGACAATTGAGGGGAGATATGATATCAATGTACAAATACTGTACTGGCGACCCTAGCATAAGGAACAAACTATTCAGAGAAAGGGAATACTATAAGACACGTGGCCACTCACTAAAACTAGAGGAAAGGCGGTTTAACCTTAAAATACGTAAGGGGTTCTTCACTGTCAGAGCAGTAAGGGTGTGGAATTCTCTTCCGCAAACAGTTGTATCAGCAGGGAGCATCGATAGTTTCAAAAAACTATTAGATGGGCACCTTAAAGACCACAACATACAGGGGTATTCAATGTACGGTTAACAGCAAACACACACACACATCATAGGTTGAACTGGATGGACTGATGTCTTTTTTCAACCTCACTAACTATGTAACTATGTATTACTACAGTAATCAGTGCTAAAAATATGCATTGTTACTGTAATAAGGACACTGGCAGGGAAGGGGTTAACCCAGGGGCGATCAAAGGGTTAAGTGTGAGCCTAGGTGGTGTTTTATGACTGTGGGGGGGATGGGCTTGTAACTGTGGGGGGGGGGGGTGGTCTTGTAATATCAACACAGAGACCTGTGTTCCTAAATAGCAGGAACACAGGGGCTCTGTGTTGATACCATAGAGAACAACAGTCTGCTGTGTTTACAACAGTAGACTGCTGTTCTCTCTTCACAAAGAGTGATCGCGGGTGCCTGCTATGGAGTGGGTGTGGGATACAAGTACAGTGATTCGCGGAACCTTGCTGACCTGACGCCGGTGGCTGGTTGGCAAGTGGCTAATGATGCTTAAAAGGTAAACAATAAAAATGAAAAATTACTTTAAATATAGTGCCTTGGGGGTCCCTTTAGACTGCCTGTAAAGTGGTGTATCTGTACCGTGTATAGAACCTGCTGCAGCAAAAATGACATTTATCAAATAAACAAAATTACATTTTCCCTGCAAGCTTTCTTTATTTTGTAAACAGTGGCTGGGGAAGCCTGTCTGTAAGATGAGGCCACAATTTAGTGCAATCGGAACAAGATTAGATATTTTTATTCAATAAATTCTGGTGTCTGTTTCACAGACTATGGATAAGAGTAACAGGTGGGGAAAAATTAGGCTTTGGATGTTGGTGGTGCCTTCACACCATAACCTTTCTAGAGGTAATCTTGATGAAAGCAAAACTTGGCATCTGTAACGCCGAGTGCTCCGGGTCCCGTGGCTTCCCCGGAGCACTCGAGGCGTCCCGCGGGCTGCAGGGCTCCGGTCATCGTCCCCGGCCGTGAGCGCTGCTCCCCCGCATCCTCAGTGACTCACCCGCCGGGTCCCGTCAGCTCTGCCTCCCGGCGCACGCCGGGTTCCTTCATGTCCTCCTCCCGGTGCGCGCGGCCCCGCTCCCTAGGGCGCGCGCGCGCCGCTGCATTGAAATTTAAAGGGCCAGTGCACCACTAATTGGTGCCTGGTCCAATCAGTCCAAAACATATAAAAACCCACTTCCCCTTCCTGTCCTTGCCGGATCTTGTTGCCTTTTGTGCCTTGAGAAAGCGTTTGGTGTATTTTCCCTGCCTGTGTATCTGACCTTCTGCCATTGCCCCTGACTACGAACCGTTGCCGCCTGCCTTGACCTTCTGCTTCGTCTGACCTTGCCTTTGCCTTGTCCTTCTGTACTGCGCCTGAATCAGCTGTCTGTGAGGTTGAGCCGTTACCGGAGGATTCGACCTGGTTGCTACCGCCGCAGCAAGTCCATTCCGCCTTGCGGCGGGCTCTGGTGAAAACCGGTAGTAACTTGGAACCGGTCCTCTAGTACGGTCCACGCCAATCCCTCACTGACACTGAGGATCCACCTCCAATGCAGTCACCTGCCGCCAGTCCGGACCCTGACAGCATCGCTATAAAAAAAAATCGAAATGATATGCACCTGTCAAACAGGTGCGAAAAAATTGGTCCTGGGGAATTAATTGTGCCCATAAAATCCATACAAATTTTTTTTTTTTCCAGATAAAAATAACACCCACAAAGCTAGGCAGCCTAGACAGTCTTGCAGAGATTCCACATCTCAAAAACACTTAATCGGCGACACCAGCACCAGGGGCTTGATAGCAGCAGGCCAATCCAGGAATGATTGATTTTGATAAATGTCAGTCTGTGGACACACACGCTCTTTTATCTGTCACAAAACCTCCAACCGCACTTAATGCTCATTCAGAAAGCACGCTGGATGCAGGGCAGCCCAGCAGTTCAATTACATACTGGGCAAGTTCTAGCCAGTGGTCTATTCTTTTGACCCAGTAACCCAGAGGTTCATTGACTGGACAGCTCTCCATGTCTGTTTTCATCCCTAGATAATCTCCCACCATATGATGCAGACGCTGCCAATGGGATGTGGAAGCGGACAGGCTTGGGCACATCACCAAGGAGGCCCCCTTCTCCACCGCTCATCCTTTGATCAACAGAAACCTCAAAACTAGCTTTTCCATGAGACTGTACCCTACCAGAGTCTGGAAAGGCGTTACATAAACTCTTCTTTAAAGCAAAGTTCCACTCGTTTTGTGTTAAAAGTCAACAGCTACAAAAAGTGTAGCTGCTGACTGTTAATAAACACACTCACTTGTCCCACGATCCAGTGATGTGGCTGCCTTAATCCTCTCCCCTTGGCGGCGACATCTTCTTTCCCAGGTGTGAAATAATTTGTGTCTATTAATGATATTAATGGTTAATTATGCTCCCAGTGATAATGCCTGCACAGGCTATCCCATATTCTAAAAACAATTCCTGTCAGTGGATGTGTGCTGTTTGCTAAATTTCGATATGATCATGGAATCCAGACCATCTTTCCTAAGTCTATTTTACTTTGTGCAAGCTCTATCTCAACCCAAATTTTATCCTTATTAATTGTGAATCCAATCTGCTAATCATGAAATAATTACCGCTTGGTAATACTGTTTAAGGTTTGGCAATGCCAGCCCACCTGCTTTCTTCTCCTTAGCCAGCACAGCATATGAGATCCTAGGACGCCTATGTGCCCATATATACCTCAATATAATTGTTCTTAATTTCTTGAAGTATTTTTGAGGGAGGAAAATTGGGAGCATTTGAAATTTGTATAACACTTGAGGCATGATACTCATTTTGAATGCATTTATTCTACCTATCCAAGAAATTGACCTATGTTTGAGGGAATTTAGGTTTTCTTTGATTATATTAAGTAGGGGGATATAATTGGCATTATATAATCCCTTTGGTGATGTTGTTCATCTAATTCCAAGGTACTCTAGTTCTTCCTTATATCACACAAACGTGAACATAGGCTTGATTGCGAGTTGTTCTCTCAACGGCACTGTTATATTCAAAATCTCTGATTTACATGTATTAATTTTAAAATTTGATAAAAACCAATATCTTTTTACTTCCTCTAAAACATTTGGTAGTGTCAGCCTAGGGTTAGATATATAAAAAAAGAATGTCATCTGCATATGTAGCCACTTTATACTCCTTCTCCCCAATTCTAACGCCCTTGATAGCTTTCCCGGATTGCCATCAACAAGGACTCAAAGGTAAGTACAAACAGCAATGGCAAGAGGGGGCACCCCTGCCTGGTTCCATGTAATAATTCAAAAGATGGAGATAAGCTTCAATTTACACTGATTTTCCCTGTTGGCTGGTGGTATAATACCATAATAGACTGTATCATCCTATTCCTTATTCCTAGATGTCCTAAGGTTTCAAAAATGAATCCCCAGTCTACCCTGTCAAAGGCTTTCTCAGCATCTGTTGATAGCAGCAGAACTGGGTCCTTTCTCCGTTTGGCTTTGTGGATCAGGAATAGTGTCTTCTTAAGGCAATTATCTTGTCCCTCCCGTCCCACTACAAATCCCACCTGATCATTATTGATCCATTTGGGCATCACAGGTTTTAGTCTATCAGCTAGTATCCTCGCAAATATCTTTAAATCTACATTTAGCAGGAAAATCGGCCTATAGCTTGCAGGGGCCTTTGGATCTTTCCCCTCCTTTAGAATAAGGGCTAAATAGGCTAACAGTGACTCCCCCCACAGCTTTGTTTCCTCTCCTAGTGCGTTCCAGCATTTACACAGTCTTGGAAGTAGCAGTCTTTGAAACCTTCTATAGTACATAATCGTGTATCTGTCAGGGCCCAGACTTTTCCCTGCTTTTTTTTTATTGCCTTTATTACCTCCTTCTGTGTGACTGGGCATTCTAGTTGACCCAACTCCTCTTTAGGCACAGTCGGGAAGTCCAGGCTCTGGAGGTACTGCTGTATTTTAAAGTTTTTCTTTTTTCTCCCCATAAGATCTTCCGACTGGCTCACGTTATGTAATTTACTATAATATGTATGAAAAACCTTGGCTATCTCTGGGGATGGATGCGCCATTTCCCCTTTCTCGTCCCTTATTTTAGAACAAAGGATGCATTTTTATTTTCCCTTAGAGTTTTCGCTAGCCACTTCCCAGGCTTGTTACCCCACTGATATTTCTCCTTCATAACCATATGGAATGCACGTTTTGTTTCTTGTTCCATAAGGTCAGCTAACTCCTCCCTTCTCCTAATTGGTTTCTGCTTCTCTGGAATACCTTTAGGTCGAGACTGCTGTTCTAATTCTTGAATTTCTTTTAAAAGGAGGTTTAATCGTTCTCTTCTTTGTTTCTTCCTCTGCACTCCTATTTCCATCAGTATGCCTCTTATATAGGCTTTATGAGACTCCCACAAAGTAGCCATGGAGATCTCTGTTGTATCATTGATGGAAAAGAACTCCCCAAGCTCGGGTTCTATTCTTTCAATAACCCTAGGATCCTGGATGAGCGATTCATTCAGTTTCCAAGTGTAGTTTCTCTGTGTCGCCAACAAAACTTTTATCTGGGCTACTATGGGTGTGTGATCAGACAGAGTGATAGATTTAATAGTCATCTGCTTCAGGGATACCAGTAGTTGATGTTCTAATAGTATATATTTGATCTTAGAATAGGAACCATATACTGTTAAGTAATAAGTATAATCTCTAGACACTGGGTGTCTGATTCTCCATAAGTCAACTAACTGATTTTCTAAGAGTAGTTTCTTAATCTCATTCTGACTTTGTCTTGATAAATCTGTGAATCTAAGCACATATTTAAATCTCCTGCCATAAACAGTTTTCATTCTTTAAATTCAATTAACTTTTTCAATGTTTTTTCAGGAACTTATTTAGTTCTCTATTGGGAGAGTATATATTGGCAAATATGCATTTCATATTGAACAATCTTCCTTTAATGAATAAATACCGCCCTTCAGGATGCGCTAGCTGCTCCCCTATTGTGAATGTAGTGATACTGTCGAATCTGATGGCAACCCCTCTCGAACGATTTGAGGTTAGGTCACCATAGAACCAATTAGGATAGTATCGGGAGGGCAATCTACACTTAAAAGCATGTGAGAAATGTGTCTCTTGCAGAAATACTATGTTTGCCGCACATTTATGTAATTCTTTATTGATCTTGTATCTCTTGCTAGGGGTGTTCAAGCCTCAGACATTATAAGTCACCAAATTTACCAGAGCCATGTTCAGCTAGTGAACCAGCCATCCACCTGTTTCTTGTGTGGGAACCACAAAGGAAAAAATAAAGGAACCCCCCCCCAAGTGGTGGGGCACACTTCCGGGTCATGCCCGGCTATCGACTCTGGCCACACTCAACTTGGCTTCGCCATTTGTCCATACCTCTCCCTACACTTCTGTCCACCCAACACCACAGGTGTCAGACATTAATGCCCTCCCACCACCCACTCAGACATTCTCCACCGAATGACTATTAAGGAACTTGATAAACATTTGGGTGTTTTTATTTCTAGGTGACATTTTTTTTTTTTTTGTGAATGAGTAGGAATACTATTAATGCCCCCATATTCATTAACACAGGGTGGTTGGTATCCCAGGGCCCCCCTTATATAAATAGGCTTCAAGATTCTGATAAGCCACCCACCCGCAGACCCCACAAACACTGGGCGAGGGTTATGGGCATGAGGAACTTGTCCTCATCAACAAGGCACTCCCCAATGTTGAGGGTGTGCCATCACGCAGCCTGGGCTCATAGTACTCCCAAACTGAGCAGTGCTCACATGTCACTATGTGAGTGCAGCTTACTCTAGGAGAAAGGCTGCCACTAAGAAAGAAGAGGAAATACCTATAATGTTACCAAACTGGCAAGAAGAAAGCAGGAAAAAGGTTTTTTTGTGTTAAAAAAAAATATGTGTGCCTTTTAGTGATGGGGATTGTCACTCTATGACGTACTTTTGTTGAGTTTATGAAACACTGAAAATGCTTCAAGAATACTTGATAAATGCCAATGGAAGCATTGCTCTTCTAGTGTGAAGTGCTTAAAAAAGACGTGATGTTGAGAAAATGATCTACTTTGAGGCGTGTTTAGGTTGTGATGTGATAGCAGACATTTTTTGCAAGATGGATTCATATACTTTGATCTCTTTGAAACTTGGCTTGGTCTAGCTCAACTTTGCTGAATCAAAAAGCTTTGTCCCTGGCAATAATGTTCAATGCCTCTGCTTCTGCTTGGCACTGTCAGTATTTTTGGCTGACTTGATGCCCTTTGCCAGGAAAAACCACACAGCTGCTCTGTACAAAAATGAAATGGCTGGAGCTGCTCTATCCTAGTTCTCTATTATTTCCCAGTGCATTATAAGATACAGGAACCTCCACTGCCCCTCCCCCAGTGCCCAGCTAACACTTTATAAATGCTTCACCAACATGCCATTGTTGGAGATACAACAACGTTAAGCTTAGCCTATTAACTGCAATTCACAAATGGGACAATAGATGTCGCTAATGCTCATTGATATGCTATGCATTTTCTATGATGTGTTGTAATTTCCTGTGCATTGTACTGTACTCGTTGGTTACCTTTTCCTGTCTGTTTTTCTTACCATAAGAAGGTGACATCTTTGCTATCTGTGTTTATGTTCCAATAAAGAAGCCAGTTCCTGTTACTCCACAATGTCTGATCTGCACCCAGTGATCGCACTCTGCAACAGCCATAAATGCTATGAGTGCTGTTAAGGTGCAGTTATAAAGCATTACCACTGAAATCAATGGAGGCGGCTGACAATCACCAAAGCCTCATGAAAGTAACATGCTGTTTAATTTTTTAACAATAAATAAATGCTGCATAAATACAGGTTATTGACACGTGTGAACGAGCCCACAGATATACAGATATGGTACACAATGAGAAAAAATACAATAAAATAATTAGGATGTACCTGAGCTGTGCACAGGGCAAGGATAGATCTCACAGTGGTCACCCCATCCTGCCCCCAAAGAACAACAGCATTGCTCTTTTGTTACATTTACAGCAAGAACACTGTCACAGAACAGAGTGTCATCCAGACTTAGAAAGCAGTCTCGAAGATCGAGTCCACGGGAAACTTCTTTACAGGAGGCAAACAAAGAGGATATATGAGAAACAAGTTGGCCGACACATTCAGTGAATTCTGTATATCTATCTATCTATCTGTAAATAGGATACGCACCCTCACATTTTTTGTGGTCCTCAGTAGGTGCATAGCCAGGGTCACAGATACACATATATGATCCATCTAGATTCTCACACTTGCCATGAGGTGAGCAGATTTCTGAGAAAAGGGAACATTCATCTATTTCTGGAGATGTAAAAATCAAGAAAGTATGAATGAAAATCACTTAACAGAAAATATCACTTTCATGAAAACAGGACTGAAAAAATACCATTGAGATACCCAAACCATTTTCTAATTTAACATTTCAGTTATTTACAACCAGCTAAGATTAGATGTTTTTCTTTCATAAGCTTGTACAGAGTTTTCGGTGAAGTTTCAGGCATCTCCATGTGTTCCCTAACTTTAAGCTTTCCTTAACTGTAAGCCTTTCATCTTGGTTGACAAACTTGCCAAGAATTTTACACATCTACAAGGATGCTAGGGATACTGCTTTACAACATGATTACAGAAGGGATGCCCTACCACTTACACTCAAGAAACACAGTGCAAAAGCCTATCAGTACCAAGTGTACAGATGCAAGCAAAAGTCTGCAGTGAAATTTTCAAAAATATTTGCAAGGGATATAGTTGACCTAGACATGAACTTTATTCTTTCTGTTTATGGATAGTTTGATCAATGAATTACCTTGACATGTATGTTGATTGTGAAGTCTATAACCTGGAGGGCACACACATCGGAAGGAGCCAGGGGTATTTATACATTGTCCTCCTATACACGGCTGTAACGTTGCACACTCATTTATGTCTGAAAAATATACATAGGCCAATAATGATGCATTCATTCAACAACAATTACATTTTTTAGTTTAGAAGCTCGTGTTTTTTTGTTTTTTTTATGATTAATGAGCACATCTACACTGCTCAAAAGAAAATTAAAGGAACACTTTGAAAACACATTAGATCTCAATGGGGAAAAATATCATGCTGGGTATCTATACTGACATGGACTGGGTAATGTGTTAGGAATGAAAGAATGCCACATTGATGGAAATTAAAATGATCAACCTACAGAGGGTTGAACTCAAAGACACCCCCAAAAACCAAAGTGAAAAAATGATGCAGCAGGCTAGTCCATTTTGCTGAAATTTCATTGCAGCAACTGAAAATTGTACTCAGTAGTTTGTATAGCCCCCACATGCTTGTATGCATACCTGACAACGTCGGGGCATGCTCCTAATGAGAGCACAGATGGTCTCCTGCGGGATTTCCTACCAGATCTTAAACCAGGGCATCTCTGAGCTCCTAAACAAACTGAGGTGCAACCTGGCAGCATAGGATTTACCAAAACATAATGTCCCAGGGGTGTTCTATTGGATTTAGGTCAGGTGAGCGTGGGAGTCATTCAATGGTATGAATTCCTTCACTCTCCATGAAATGGCTGCATACTCTCACCACATGAGGCCGGGCATTCTTGTGCACCAGGAGGAACCCAGGACCAACTGCACCAGCATAGGTTTTGACAATGGGTCCAATGATTTCATCCCGATACCTAATGGCAGTCAGGGTGCCCCTGTCTAGCCTGTAGAGGTCTGTGCGTCCCACCATGCATATGCCTCCCCAGACCATCACTGACCCACCACCACACTTGTTATGCTGAATGATGTTACAGGTGGCATAATGTTCTCCATATCTTCTATAAACCCTTTCACATCTGTCACATGTGCTCAGGGTGAACCTGCTCTCATCTGTGAAAAGCACCCTACCCTCCCACACCTGTACTCTATCAGTGTCCACTAGCAAGCAGATATAGGAGGAGCCCCTTATAATGCAGTTGCACATCTCTCCCAGTAAGGAGTAAGCATCTCCAATGGTGAGAGGTTGGATTCATCCTTCTTTTTATGGATAGTGTAGGACCCACTGACAATGGGGTACTTTGACATAGTGGTGGGCTTGAGCATGATATGGCCATATGGTGGTACCATATCCCCATTTTTTGCCTTTATATTTGATAGTCATTTCTTTTGCATGTGTGCGCCATTCTCTGTAAATATGCATGTCGCTTGGTTCATAGCTGCATCAGCTTTAGAAATACATGTTCAGGGTGTGCCCCCCCAGCTCTTTGTTTGTTATGTATTCGGTCCTGACCAGACTTCTGGGGTTGAGCACCCCACCCTCCCACACCTGTACTCTATCAGTGTCCACTAGCAAGCAGATATAGGAGGAGTCCCTTATAATGCAGTTGCACATGTCTCCCAGTAAGGAGTAAGCATCTCCAATGGTGAGAGGTTGGATTCATCCATCTTTTTATGGATAGTGTAGGACCCACTGACAATGGGGTACTTTGATGTAGTGGTGGGCTTGAGCATGATATGGCCATATGGTGGGACCAAATCCCCATTTTTTGCCTTTATATTTGATAGTCATTTATTTTGCATGTGTGTACTATTCTCTGTAATATGCATGTCGCTTGGTTCATAGCTGCACCAGCTTTAGAAATGCATGTTCAGGGTGTACCCCCCCAGCTCTTTGTTTGTTCTGTGAAAAGCACAGGGCGCCAGTGGCTGACCTGCCAATCGCGCTCCACAGTGCCGGGCAGTAAGCACTAGGCACACTAGAAGAAGTTGGGCCCTCTGGCCACCCTCATGAAAACTGTTTCTGATTGGTTGGTCAGAGACATTCACACCAGTGGCCTGCTGGAGGTCAATTTGTAGAACTCTGGCAGTGCTCATACTATTCCTCCTTGGAGAAAGGAGCAGATACCAGTCCTGCTGATGGGTTAAGGACCTGTCCAGCTCTCCTACAGTCTCCTAACTAGGGATGATCGAACTTTTCAAAAGTTCGGTTCGACCAGAACACCAGAACTTCCAGAAAGTTCGGCCCGGATTTCAGAACCCCATTGAAATCAATGGGACCCGAACTTCGGTAATAAAAAAAAAAACATTTTGAAGCCCTAAAACCCAATATATGCCCCTAAAAAGTGCCTAGGGTTCTGGGTCATGCCCCAGAGACTATTTTTTTTTTTTTTTTTAAATCAGAAACAAGGTTTATTGAACAAAATTGAAAATTCACAGGCTTCAACACAACAAGCTCTCTGGCAAAGAGAGTATAGGCAAACAAATATCAGATACATGACATCCCCAAAGAAAGTGCATTCCCATCAAAGTAGGCACATCCACCCACCCGAGCATAATAACACAAGTACACATCAAATAACCTCTCCATATGTTGCAACCGGAACATGTAGGGGACTATTGCAATAAGCGATCCATGATAAGATCAGCAGGGGCCAGGCCTGGTTGTGCCAGCCACCCAGCCAAGATTTTGTCATACCTTAGCGGGACACCTCTATACTGATAAATTAGGCGTTCATACCGTAGTGTAGCGCCCACTGCCTTCACCCAAATCTCCAATGAGGGAGGGGACGGAGACGTCCAGTGCTGCAAAATAAGCTTCCAGGCCTGAAAAAAAGACCTTGACAACGCCAATCGTACGTTGACATCAGGCGAGAAGTCCTCCACCATGCCAAGGAGGCACGGCTTCGGATCTACCGGCACAGACAGGGAGAATGCAGCGTTAACAGTCTGGACCACCGCCGTCCAATACCTGTGGAGCTTGGGGCAGCACTACAGAAGGTGAATGAGGTCCCCACAGTCTCTACTATACCTGGTGCATAAGGAGTCAGCTCTAAGACCCATCCTGTAAAGGCGGAGGGGGGTGCGGTGCACCTGTAGGAGTATGTAAAGTTGGGAGAGTCGTTGCGCAACGCCAAGGGAGCATGTACGCACCGACTCTAAGGCCTCGTCCCATTGATCATCACTAATAACCCCAACATCCGCCTCCCAATGAGATTTAGCAGGGCTAGGAAATTTCTCCATATAATCCGTTAGCAGCATAGAGTAACATTCCGATATAAACCCCTTAGTCGTAACACAGCACCTCATCATAGTAAAAACTGGTGTTGGGGACAGTTCCGGGCCCAGCAGGGAGGGCTGAGCTCGGACTGCATGCCGCAGCTGCAAGTATGAAAACTGCATACTCGGAGGTAAGTCATAGGCTGCACTAAGCTGGGCAAAGTCTAGCAAGCGCCCCTGGAGGAACACCTGCTTGAGGTGAGTAATTCCCCGCGCTCGCCAAGTTGCCGCACATGGCAACCCGGCCAACTCCGGATAGGTCAAGTTACCCCATAGTAAACTATATTCGGTGAAACCGGTAACCCCCTGCAACTGTTTCGCCTTCGACCATATTTTATGCATTAATCTGTAGGTGGGAAATAATTTGTTAGATTTCAAGAAGAGCTGCGATTCTAGTGCCTCCGGGACCCTGCGCGCCGCAACCTCATGGAGTATAACCTGGACCGTAGAGTCCCCGCCATCCTGATCCCCCCCCACAAAGGGCCTTTACCAAGTGCTGCAGCTGCGCCACCAAGTAATAGATCCAAGGGTTCGGGAAGGCCAAGCCTCCCCTATCCTTGGGCCTGTATAATTGTTCAAGGCGTATCCTGGCAACCCCCGACCTCCACAACAAGGAGCGGAAGATGGAGTTCACCAGGCGAAACAGCCTCAAAGGAATGACCCCCGGGGAATTATGGAGGAAATACAAAAGTTGGGGCATTAATATCATCTTCACCAAGTTAGCTCTACCAGCTACTGAGAGCCAAAGTTTGGACCAAATGGCCACCTTGTCCCTGAATCTCGTCAAAAGTGGGAAGAGGTTCAGGCGACAATAATCGGTAATGACAGCGGAGATCACCACCCCCAAATATTTGAAATGTTGCACTATCTGTACCGGGCAAAAATCAGGCAACCGGGGATCCTCCCCCTGGTCCAGCGGCAGCAAGGCCGACTTGGACCAGTTGATGGTCAGACCCGAGAAGCCACCAAACTCCGTGATGATGCGCATCACTGCCCGAAGGGACAGGCCTGTGTCACCCAGGAGCAGTAACATGTCATCAGCATACAAAAGTATCTTTTCCTGCAGTTCCCCATACTGAAAGCCCACCACCGAGGCACTGGCCCGAATCCTCGCCGCCAGGGGCTCTATGGCCAGAGCAAACAGCAGAGGGGACAGAGGGCAGCCCTGCCTAGTGTTATACCTGAAGGGTTTCACATGTACTGTCACTTTAAGGCTGGCTCCACCCAGGAGTGATGACAAGGGTCAAGGGGCAGAGTGGCCATCTTTAGACACATATAGAGATGTATTGATATGCAGAGCTGTCCTGTAATGCTGTACAGAGAGTCCTGAATAAACATCCGTTGTTCCAGACCAGAGTCCTGTGTCTCTCACAACACGGAGAATATAACAGTGGCGACGAGGATGGGATTTACAAGGTTACTATCCGTGTGAGAAAGGAAAAAAAAAAAAAAAAACTCTGGATTGTCAGCTGGATACAAACACCCACAGAGCCCAGCAGGAAAATGTCATTGATCGGGACATTAAGTGAATTTGATGTAAAACAGACAACGTGGATTTCCTGGATTGAAAGACTAGAACAATATTTTGCTGAAAATGCCATCCCAGGCGACAGGCAAGTAGCAGTATTTCTGACAGTGGTTGTTGCTAGGACATATGACACTCTTAGGGATCTCCTTTTCCCTGAAAAACCAGAAACTAAGACTTTGGCAGAGCTCCTGACACTGTTAGAGGATCACTTCCAGCCTAAACCACTAGAGATTGCAGAAAGATTCAGGTTTTATCAGCGGCAGCAGCAGCCAGGTGAAGATATTAAGGCTTATGTGCTCGCCCTTCGCAGACTAGCCTCAACCTGTTCTTTTGGGGAGTACTTACCGACTGCACTGAGGGATAAGTTTGTCATGGGACTGAATAGTGAGTCTAGCCAAAAGAGACTGTTAACAGAGAAAGACCTTACCCTTACAAAGGCAATTGAGATAGCTTCAGTGATGGAAATGGCTGTGAAAGATACAGAGGCATTGAACCCCCAGAGCAGAAGGGAAGAGGTTAAAGAGGAAGTTTTCAGAACAGCAGTCAAGCAAACTGCAGCTAATTGTAAATATAGAACCTCACCAGCCCGGACGTCAGCTTGCTACCGTTGTGGGAATACAGACCATGATCACAAAGTCTGCTGGTTTAAGGATCAGCTCTGTCATAATTGTGGTAAGGCAGGCCATCTGAAACGAGTCTGCCGTAGTAAGAAGGTGCGAAATAAACAACCTCTGAACACCAGGACAAAGGCATATATGGTGGGAAGATATACATCATCATCTGAATCAGAGGATGAGGAAGTGCTCCACAGATTGGACATACATCATATGCATTCAGCACCCTCAGCAATGACTGTAGAGGTAACCGTGGAAGGAAAGAAACTCAAGATGGATGTAGACACAGGAGCAGCAGTTTCAGTTAACACCCAGAAACAATGGAGAAAACTTCTGATCCGAACAACTGTCCGTCCAACACCAATAAAACTGCAGACATACTCAAAGCAGATACTCCACCCACTGGGGTACGTGAAAGTACAGGTATCCTACAAGGGTCAGACGAAAAGAATGCCATTGTATATCCTAGAACATGGGGGACCCCCTCTTTTTGGGAGAGACTGGATTGCTCACTTTGGCATGCCAGACATCGCCATTAACCCCTGCAACACCGTGACCATCCCATCAGGGGATGAAGAGGGATGGGTGAAGTCCCTGAAACAGCGATTCCCACAAGTCTTTGATAATCATTTGGGAAAAATAAAGCATGACTGTGTGAGACTCAGGCTGAAACCCAATGCCCAGCCTAGGTTCTTCAAAGCTCGGACGGTACCTTTCGCACTCCGAGCAGGTGTGGAAGCTGAACTAAGCCGGCTGGAGGAACAAGGTGTCATCTCAAAGGTAGAGCACAGCGAGTGGGCATCACCAGTTGTACCAGTAAAGAAAGCGAATGGGGACTTACGCATTTGTGGCGATTTCTGCATGGCACTAAATTCTCAACTGGAGATAGACCAGTATCCCCTACCCAGAGTAGATGACATTTTTGCCTCTCTTGCAGGAGGTCAAAAGTTCACCAAGCTTGATCTCAGGCAAGCTTATTTACAGTTTGAGGTCCACCCTTCGTCCTGCAAGTTTCTAACCATCAACACTCACAAGGGACTGTATGAATACAATCGGATGGTGTTTGGGGTAGCCTCCGCCCCAGCCATTTGGCAACGCAAAATGGATGAGATTTTGGCGGACATTCCTTTCACACAGTGCCTGTTAGATGACATGCTCTTCACGGGCCTGACGGACCAGGAACACAAGCATAACGTGGAGCTTGTGTTGGCGAGACTGCAAGAGCAGGGTCTAAAAGTGAACTTGGCGAAATGCCAATTCATGGTACCTAGTTTTTTGTGGCCACCTTGTGGATGCAGAGGGTATACACACCACAGAAGCCAAAGTTGATGCTTTAGTAAAAGCTCCAGCTCCGACCAACGTCCAGCAGCTGCGATCATACCTGGGCTTGCTGAACTATTACCACAAATTCCTGCCGGATCTAGCACACACTTTGTTTCCATTAAACAAGCTTTTGGAGAAACACTCCAGATGGAACTGGTCGGGTGCATGCCAACGTGCTTTTGAAGTTTCTAAGCGAAAGCTGTTAGCGGCACGCATGCTCGTGCACTATGACCTCCAAAGGCCTCTCACCTTGGCTTGTGATGCCTCACCCTATGGTCTAGGGGCTGTACTATCTCACGTGTTTTACCAGAAGGGTCAGAGAAACCTGTGGCATTCGCCTCCAGGTCCTTGACAAAAGCAGAAAGCAATTACTCTCACATTGACAAAGAGGCTCTGGCACTCATATGGGCAATTAAGAAGTTTCATCTTTACCTGTATGGTAGGGAATTCACCATACTGACTGATCATAAACTACTCCTTCAGATCTTTAGCCCTGACAAAGGCATCTCCCAGACGACTGCGGCCCGTCTTCAACGCTATGCCCTATTCTTGGGAGCATATAGCTACAAAATCCAGTATCGCAGCCATGATGCCAATGCTAATGCAGACGCCATGTCCCGTCTGACAAGGACATTAACAGACTCTTCTCCACCTGTCAAGAGTTGTGGTTACACCAGCCTGTCCTTTCTGTCTTCTGGGGAAGTAGCAGCCCATACAGCCAATGATACCTTCCTTAAGACAATACTCTCCTGGGTACGGTACGGTTGGCCTGCAACTGTCACACAGGATTATGAACCTTAATTCCGTAGGCGTCTGGAATTAACTGTGTCTGGCAACTGTGTTTTATGGGGAGACCGAGTGATCGTTCCACAGACCCTCCGGAGACACATTCTGGACTTGCTACATACTGGTCATCCTGGAGGCACACGTATGAAACAAAAGGCCCGAGGCTATGTGTGGTGGCCGAACCTCGACTCCGATATCACGACATATGTGAATGCGTGTGCTGGATGTGCACAAACTGCAAGAGACCCTCCTCGAGGGTGCGTCCAGCCCTGGACTTGGCCCACGGTTCCCTGGTTTCGCCTACACTTGGACTTTGCAGACACCTTTTTAATCATTATTGATGCCCATTCAAAGTGGCCTGAGGTCATTCCTGTTACCCAGCCAACGACTAAGGCGACAATTTCCATACTGTTACATCTCGCTGCTACGTTTGGATACCCCAGAAAAATTGTCACAGACAACGGTGCACAATTCACAAGCCAGGAGTTTCAGGGTTTCCTGACTGCCCACAACATCAAACACAAGTTGACCGCACCTTACCACCCGGCTACAAATGGTCAAGCAGAAAGGTTTGTACAGACCTTCAAACGCTATTTCAAAGCTACTGTGGCTACAAGTAAACAACAGTCCCTGTCACCCCAGCAGCTGGACTCCTTCCTTTCTGCTTACAGAACCACACCACATGCAACCACTGGGAAAACTCCAGCTGAACTTCTTTTGGGTCGACAGCCATGGACTGTTTTGGATATGCTCCGCCCTCAAACGGTCCAGGAACATGTACGGCAGTCCCAAGACAAGAGGGTCGAACACGACGAGATTCCCCGGTTTACAGCCCAGCAAAAGGTATGGACGCGATCTTATGGCGCTTCCAACACTCGTTGGCTTCCTGCTATCGTCGCAGAGACTTTGGGACCCAAAATGTATAGGGTCTGCCTGGAAGATGGTTCCATTTGCAGAAGGCATGCGGACCAATTGCGTCCTCGTTCTCAGCTGCCCGAATCCCTGACATCGGCTGCACCTCCAGTGTCTCAAGGATCTGCTCCTGCCGGATCAGGAGGCATTGAGACTGATGCTTGGGAGGACTCTGAACTTTAGAACTCAGCTCCAACAGAGCCCTCCAGCCCTGGTCCAGAGGTCTGCTCACCCTCTGAGCTAGGGGATCCCCTCTTGGCCCCGCCGGTGTCCATTCCGGCCAGCCCTGCTTCCTCCGGCCCCGAGTCGCTGGGTGCCTGTCCTCAACGACACTGTCACCCTCCTGACCGGTTTCAAATGCAAGACCGGTTACGAGACTTTCGACGGGCCCGCCGAAAGTGATCTGCTGCCATTTTCTCCCCGTAGCGTCCCTGGAAGTTGTTCTCACATCCGGACGTGGAAGAAGCCATGTAAATCTCCTGAGTTGGAGGACTGTATTGGACAATTATGAGTTACTGTTTTATGCCTGTTCTTGTTTTGTTGTTTTTTTTTTTTGTTTTTTTTTTTAGGGATGGATGGAAGCTGTTATACCTGAAGGGTTTCACATGTACTGTCACTTTAAGGCTGGCTCCACCCAGGAGAGATGACAAGGGTCAAGGGGCAGAGTGGCCATCTTTAGACACATGTAGAGATGTATTGATATGCAGAGCTGTCCTGTAATGCTGTACAGAGAGTCCTGTGTCTCTCACAACACGGAGAATATAACACCTAGTCCCCCTCCCCAGGAGAAACGGTGCCGACTGCCTGCCCCCCTCTCTTATAACCGCTCGCGGGGCCTGGTAAAGAAGGCAAACCCATGCTATGAAAGTGGGACCGAAACCGAATTTCTCCAACACCGCCCAGAGGTACCCCCACTCGACACTATCGAAGGCTTTATTAGCATCGAGGGACAAGAGGGCCCGAGAGCCCACATTGTCCACTCTACTCTGCATATTAACATATAGCCTACGGAGATTAACAGCTGTAGATTTGTTGGGCATAAATCCCGCCTGATCATCATGAACAATGGTAGTCACCACCCGGTTCAAGCGCCGAGCGAGCACCTTGGCCAGGATCTTAACATCAGATTGTAACAAAGATATTGGTCTATAAGAGCCGGGGTCAACCGGGGGCTTGTCAGGCTTCAAGATCAGGGTAATACTGGCACCAGACATGGATGAGGGCAGGCGACCACTGCGCAGAGCCTCATTAAAGACCCGCAACAGTCGTGGCAGCAAGGTGTCAGGGAAGGACTGGTATACCTCCATGGGCAATCCATCATCCCCCGGAGCCTTAAAGGTGGGAAAAGAACTGGCAGCCTCCCGAAGCTCCTCTAGTGTAAGAGGAGCATCCAATTGGCGCTTATGCGCTGCTGATAAAGCGGGGAGATCTACTCCCAGAAGGTAGTCTGCCAATTCCAGGTCAGTGTAGGACACTCTAGAGGAATAGAGCTCAGTATAGAAGCGGACCAACTCCTCCATAACCTGCTCCGAAGAGTTAACCAGGGTGCCCGAAGGCAATTTAAGGGCCCCTATAGCAGGGACTGCAGGACGAACATTAAAAAGTTTTGCCAGGAGGCGGCCAGTCTGCTCCCCCTCTTCATAAAAAGTAACTTTAGAAAAAAAATGCTTGCGCTCTGCTCTATGCGAAATAAAACTAGTCGGCGCATCCTGGGCAGACAACCAAGCCGCCCGAGACGCTTTAGTGGGTTGGCCAATATACTCCTCCCAATCCCTCACATGCGCAGTCAAGTGAGCCTCCCATTCTTTAGTAGAGGATTTAACCTGGTTAATAACATCAATGAACACCCCCCTAAGATAGCATTTAAACGCATCCCATTGAACCAACACATCAGGATAGAGATCATTATCTAAAAAGAATCGGGACATAGCTCTAGGCAGATCACTGTCAGGGGGAAAAAGTTTCAACCATTTCCACAAGAGGCATTGAGACGCCAAGGGACCCGAGACAGGGACGACAGAGGTCTCAACTCCAACCAACAGATCAGGGGGGAGTGGTCAGAAACACACCTAGGAGCATACTGTACCTTGGACACTGTTGCCAAGGATAAAGGGGTACCCAGACAGAGATCTATGCGGGACAATGGCCCATGTGTTTTAGAGTAGCAGGAAAATTGAGTAGCAGCAGGGTGCCGGATCCGCCACATATCCATCCAGGACATCTCTCCCAGGAAACGGGCCAGCGGGGTACCACGGGCGCCCGGACCCACGCTGGGAGGTGGGTGCCTATCCTTGGAAGGGTCCAGCACCCCATTAAAATCCCCCAGCACATACAGCAGCGCACGGGGCTTGTCCAAAGTGAACCTCGCCAGCTCCCTCAACACGTGAAGCGAAAAGGGAGGCGGGACATACACCATGGCAAGTACACAGGCACGGGAACAAATAGTACAGTACAGAATACAAATCTACCCTCCGGGTCACACATTTTAGAAATCTCCTGGTAGTCCACCGATCGATGAACCAAAATACACACCCCCCTAGAGAAGGAGGTATGGGTGGAATGGTAGATCTGTTGGGCCCAAGCATACCGCACACAGCCGACCGTGTCCACAGTGAGATGTGTCTCCTGCAGGCCAACAATCGCCGGGTGATACTTGCGCAGAACAGAGCTCACCATAGCCCGCTTGAGGGGATCCCCCAAGCCCCGGACATTCCAGGACACTAAAGGTACACTAGACATATTCCATAGAGTGCATAAGTACAGTCAGGGTAAGGTGTGCAAAAAAAGAAAAAAGGGGCAGCAAGCACGGTTGTAGCAGGACCCAGCAGCCTGGGTCTCACAGTAGACAGGAAGCAGTCCTTCTCCAGAAGATGCCAGCAGCAAAACAAAAAAGTGAAGCCTGTGTGTGAAATAAAAGTAGAAACTTGTCCCAGAGTCAAGACATCCAGGGCCAGGAAAAAAACAAAAAAGGTGGAAAACAAAACGGTGCCAACTTGGCACAGAAGATATCCGAGGAGTAGGCAACGTGCAGACACACTCCAACAGATAATACAGTAAGCATCGCATGACTTTGGTATACTTCACCATCACAGGAAATGTAGAGCCATCCATCCATAACAGGCCAACGGTAAAAGGCCTCCGGTAAGGCAAAGAAAATCCCTTCCATCAGGTAAGTCACAGGAAAGTATCCCAACGGCCAAGGCAACCTCAAGGATTCGCTCCCTCTCGCTGTCGGGCCCGCAAAGACGGTTCGTTGACATCCAGCCACTCCGCAGCTTCACCCGCGGTCTGAAAAAAGTGGGTTTGCCCTCCGGCGGTCACTCTCAGCCGGGCAGGGTATAGCATCGCATAGGGCAGGTGGACCTTCTGCAGGCGTTGTTTAACTTTGTGAAATTTAGCACGCTTCTTTTGCACCTCTGCCGAGAAATCCGGGTACAGAGACACCCGGACCCCATTAAACTTAATGATGGCCTTCTCCCTTGCCAACCTAAGGGCCTTTTCACGGTCACGGTAGTGTAGGAGATGTGCCAGCATAGGACACGGTGCATTGCCTGGAATGGAGTGCGGTGGGCACGCTCCACAGCAAATAAGGGGGAGAAGGCATCTCTGCCAAAGGTCTCCAGCAGCCACTGTTCCACGAACTCCGTGGGGTCCCTGCCCTCCACCATCTCCGGAAGCCCCACGATCCTGATGTTGTTACGCCTCAGTCGGTTCTCAATATCATCCGTTTTATCTTGAACCACCCTGGCCAGGGATGTAGTTGCCCGGGTCTCGGTGATAATGGAGGGTAATTTGTCCTCAACCTCACTTATGCGGCCCTCCACTGCAGTAGACCGTTCCCGCATTTTCTGGAGGTCATGCCGGAGCAGGGAGACCTCCTCAGTGAGCCCCCCCAGCTTCTCCTCCACCTTGCCAACAGAGGCCGTGCATTGCTGCACCGCCGACAGTATCTGACCCAGGGTGGGCTGAGAATCGCCATCCACCGCGTCCCCATCCGTCCCCAAATCCATGGCAGCAGGGGCGTCAGCATCAGGTAAACTGGATGAGGGATCCGCTTCCAGGCCGGGCGCCAGGGTTAGAGCCGCACCCCCCTCACCACCAATCTGGGGGCCTGTCACCTGGGCATAAGTAAGTTTCTGGGCATAATATAGCATGTCCTTGGTGCCCTCCTTGCGGGGTTTGCCGGACTTACCCCGGGATCCTTGCCCTTGTCAGTGGCGCAGGGCGTCCCTTTCAGCGTGGAGGCCGCGGCGCCATGTTGAATTTCCAGGCCGGCAGATTCTTTGCGTTTTTTCCCGGTCAGCATCGTGCGGAGCGAGGCACAAAGGGTACCGGAGGAGTCCCCAGGGGGAGAGGAAGGCGTCTGTGCCGGTTAGAGGTAAGAAGTATACCGGAGGAAGGATCGATGTGCAGGGTAACAGCAGGAGCTCCGTGATGCACGTCCGCTCACATGCCTTGCTCGGCCACGCCCCCCACCCCAGAGACTGTTAATCACACAAAAAAAAAGTTCTTAAAAATTGTCATTTTTTGATAGAGAGACAATTATTGAAAAAATTATTGAAAAAAAAATGAGATTTTTTTTTATTTTGACTTTGAATTTAGTGTATGGGGGGGGGTCTAAAAAGTGTACCTGTGAAGTTTCAGCTCTGTAGCATGTCCAGAACCAGAAAAAAAGACAGTTTCTATTAGGTCACTTATAGAACAGGGATATGGCTCCGCTATTTTCACACCTTGCCGGTTTTGTAGCAAGTGTTTTTTGGGGCATTTTTTGGGGGTTATTGGAGGCAGGCATAACATCAGAACTTCTGTGTAGGGGTATATATACACACACACTTATATGTATATATACACATACACATATATAGGTGTGATAGAAGCGGAGCCATATGCCTGTTAATTATTTCATTAACGCAAGCATAGTGTTCTGCTATTTTCACACCTATATATGTGTAGGTGTATACATACATACATGTGTGTGTATATATACCCCTATACAGAAGTTCAGATGTTTTGCCTGCCTCCAAAGACCCCAAAAAAACGCCTGCGCCAAAAAAAACGCCCAGGTGTGTTATTGCAGGTGTTTTTTTTGGGCATTTTTTGGGGGTCTTTGGAGTCAGACATGAAATCTGGACTTGTGTATAGAGGTATATATACACACACATGTATGTATATATACACCTACACATATATAGGTGTGAAAATAGCAGAACACTATGCTTGCGCTAATGAAATAATTAACAGGCATATGGCTCCGCTCCTATCACACCTATTTATGTGTATGTGTATATATACATATAAGTGTGTGTGTATATATACCCCTATACAGAAGTTCAGATGTTTTGCCTGCCTCCATAGACCCCAAAAATATGCCCAAAAAAACGCCTGCGCCAAAAAAAAACGCCCAGGTGTGTTATTGCAGGCATTTTTTTGGGGTCTTTGGAGGCAGGCAAAACATCTGAACTTCTGTATAGGGGTATATATACACACACACTTATATGTATTATACACATACACACATATAGGTGTGATAGGAGCGGAGCCATATGCCTGTTAATTATTTAATTAGCGCAAGCGTAGTGTTCTGCTCTTTTCACACCTATATATGTGTAGGTGTATATATACCCCTATACACAAGTTCAGATGTCATGCCGGACTCCAAACATGTCCTAATTAAATAAACGCCTGCAGCAAAAAGCAGGCTGACCGGCGAGAAGACATATCCCTATTCTGTAAGTAACCTAAGAGAACAATCTTTTCTCTATAGCGGTCACCCTGAAATGGAAGGGATTGGTCACCCTGTCATAGCAGTCAGTGTCAGTTCACCCTACACTACACTACGGTCACCCTGGCACTTAACACTTTCCCTACAGAAACTAGATTTTTGAAGCTAACTATAGTGGAAAATAGCACCCTAACTACACTAGATATCCCTTTCCTCACACTAATAATTGCTAAATGACACTTTTTAAGCAGAAGTAACAGAACTGCTTCCACTCTCTTCTATGTCCCTGTATTACAATGCTAGGAGTTTTGCGGGGCTATCTTATATACTGGGGGGCGTATTCACTAATGATTGGCCTCTGGACCCCCTAGTCACTCCAATCACATTCCTAACATTCTCCTGCCCCCTCAATTGTTTTTTACTAATGGTTCTGGTCCAATCATGGGCTTTTAAAGCCCATTTCCTGTCCCATTGCATTTTGGTCGGTTCTGGTTGCAGAATTACGAACTTTTTCAGCAAAAAGTTCTAAATTCGGCCGAACCTCGAACAGTCAATGTTCGGGTTGAACCGATGGTTGACCCGAACCGTTCGATCATCCCTACTCCTAACTGCCTGTCTCCTGAAATCTCCTCCATGCTGTTGAGACTGTGGTGGGAGACAAAGCAAACCTTCTGGTAATGTCACGCATTGATGTGCCCTCCTGGAGGTGTTGGAATGCCTGTGCAACCTCTATAGGGTCCAGGTATCCCCTCATGCTACCAGTAGTGACACTAACCCTAGCCAAATGCAAAACTAGTGAAAAACAGTCAGAAAAGATTAGTAGGGGAAAAAACTTCAGTGGACTTCACCTGTAAAACCATTCCTATTTTGGAGGTTGTCTCATTGTTGCCCATCTAGTGCACCTGTTAATTTCATTAACACCAAAGCAGCTGAAACTGATTAACAACCCCCTCTGCTACTTAACTGACCAGATCAAAATCCCAGGAGTTTTATTGACTTGATCCTATACTCTGATTATGTTCCTTTAATTTTTTTGAGCAGTGTATAAACCAATATAACTTAAACAGGCAAGTTCTATTTAGTAGATATATATTTATACTAGAAACTGCTGTAATAAATGCATGTATAACTGGGTTCATTACACACTAGTGATTACAGTAACTACTGGTAGGCAAGCACATGATGCAAAATGTATGTGCAATAGACAGCACTGAAAAGGTAAAAGGGAAAAAGTAGTGCTTTGCTTACTCTAGTTGGCAGGGAAAGTGTGCTACCACAAAAAGCACCTTAGATATAGAAACCACAAGCTCAATATGGTATCATGCATAGGACAGTGTGCTTTATTTCCAAGATAGTAGACTGTCAGTCTATTCCTGGGCTTAGCAATAAAAAATCTAATTCACCAACAGCCACACTTTGCAATAATGCAAATAAGATCTCTATTTTGGCACATTAGCTGATACACTGGGATTCATTTACTAAAACTGTAGAGCGTAAAATCTGGTACAGCTGTGCATGGTACCCAAATCAGCTTCTAACTTCAGCTTGTTCAGTTAAGCTTTGACATAAAATCTCGAAGCAGATTGGTTTCAATGCAGTGCTATACCAGATTTTGCACTCTCATTGTAAATGTTGGAGCAAAAATGAAGTGGGTCACAACACAATTTTGTATTAGCCTCCTAAATATTGGGTAAAACTGAACCATCAGGTGCTGCAGTCTTCTCTCTTGTCTTTGGACTCATGGCCTCCCAAGAACCTCACCAGCCCATGCAAAGCAGATCACTATCCACAATCACCTAAAATCTGGCCTTCTCTGTGAAGAAACTCAGCAATTGAGCTTTGTGGTTACATCTGTCTCAACAAGCATGATATTAGTATGAAAAGGATTAAAAGTAATTTTAAATCGTAAAAGCACCTAAAACCATATCCCCCTATGCATAGAGATTTTTATGGAGGCACCGAGCTGGTAATTCAAGCAACAACAGGGCAAAGTTTGTTTCGCAGAAGGTTAAGTAAATCCAGGAAAAAATTTGCTAAACCCGAACATAGCACTGAAACTAATTTAGATCTATATAACCTGAATCTTGTTTTCTCTTTCGTTTATCGATGGACACACCGCTCTATAAATCATAAATAGTGGGTTATATTGCCTCCTCCAGAATTAGGACTAGGCAGAACAAAAAAACACCTGGCTACGCCCATGGGCCATCCTCATTTGGTATATAACCCCCCTCTCTGCTCTAGGTAACCAGTTTTTAAAGTAAACAATTTCAAGCCTGGTCCTAGCAATTTTCTCCTTCCTTACATCTTTTTTTATTTTTTCTCTCGGGAGATCTGCAATCAACTGCCAAGCTGGTCGACGGGCAGGATAACCTAGATCCAGTGGTCCCCCCCAGCCCAGCCAGCAAGTGCATGCAGACCGCAGCTACGCGCTAGGTTGGCCGCAACATAGCCTCACGGACAGAGGCTGGCTTGCAAGTTAAACATCTCGCAGGGTCGCATAGGACCGGGCTTGGGTCTGAGTTGCAGCGGTCCCTTGGTCGACAGCTCCCCTACTTTGGTGGCGAGGAGTTCTGTTTGGAGCGTTACCTGCACCATGGAAGGGTAAGTACAGTTCCCCCCTCTCCTCTTTTGGTGGTTTTCTTTGGGGTAGACGCGGGTAACCTCCCTGCAAGTTCCTTCCTCCTATCCTTAAATCCCTCACTGGGATGGGCTTCCCCCACTCCTATTCCTCCCTGTCTGGACCTAGAGTCTAGTGGGGGTCCCAGGACAGAGAATGCAGCAGAGACCCCTGGGGTCACCCCCCACTATCCCCACTCTGTAAGGGTCCTGGAATAGTTTGTGTCCCACCCTGGTAGTCTGGAGGGGTCCCAGTGTAGGAGACCCCTAGGTGCATGCCCTGCTGTTTGCAGTGTGGGTATAATACAGAGGGGTCCCAGTGCAAAGACCAGTGCAGAGTCTCCCCTAAACATGTGTCTTACCTTCAGGGGGGGTTCCCTTGCAGAGGGTGCCGCTTCAGTGTTTGTAGCTGATGGTGGCCATTTTCCCTTAGTCTGGCTGGTCTCTTGTTGGCGGAAATGTTTGTGAAGTCAGATGATGTCACAGGGGCCATTTTCCCTTATCCTGGCTGGTCTCCGATTGGCGGCCATGTTAGTGTAGCCTGATGTCACGGGGGCCATTTTCCCTTAGTCTGGGAGATGCTGGAGACAACTGAAGTCTCGTGGGGATGCCAAAGCTCCTCCTCTTCCTCTGTTTCCTCTTCCTGTGCCTGGGACATAGGAACAGGGATAGCGTCCATGATGATGCTGGGTTCGAATTCTCAGTGCTCCTCCGGTTGGTAGGGTAAGCCTATGGGGGTCCCTGTTATCTCTCTCTCTGCTGATAGGTACCCTACCCTTGAGGGGATCTGTTTAGTGGTGCCAAAAGATTGTTTTGTACTGCTCCTTATAGAGCCTCAGGGTCACATCTCACATCTCCCCCACTGACCTCCTCATGGAGGTGGCAGGTCCCTCGGAACCCTAGCTTCCCATGGTTGCACTGATGGCGGTTCTGTAGTCCTTAGTGTCCCAGGTGGAAGTAGGGTGTGGACAAAGGCCCAGGAGGAAGCATCCCCAGCCTTCCCCTGCTCAGTCTGTCTCATCTGATTCTGAGCTGGATGCCGCCATGGACGCGGCCCATCCAGGGGGACTTAATATTAAAATTAAAATTCGCTCCCAGTGTGGCCAATTTATTTATGGCCCACTGGGAGGAGGAGTTGGTGTTCCATGACCGCCCCCCCCCCCCCGAACTGGTGTGCTACAAAAGGTACATTGATGACGTGTTCCTAGTTTGGAACGGAGAAATGGGAGATCTTGAGCCATTTATGAGTAAACTGAACAATAATAACAAGAATATAGTCCTCACATGGACCATTAGCCCTGTGAGTGTGTGTTTTTTGGATCTGGATATCTCAAAGGGAACAAGTGGGTTCATTACTAGTAATCACTTCAAACCAACAGATAGAAATGCTTTCATCCCTCTTGACAGCTGCCACCACGCCTCTTGGCTCTGTAATATCCCGAAAGGGCAGTTCGTAAGGCTTAGACGTAATTGCTCCTCGGAAGCCGATTATATTACACAGGCTAATGTACTATCTGAACGGTTTATGCAGAAGGATTACAATGAAGATAGATTAGCGAAGGACCTTTTAAGTATCAAAGAGGTTGACCGTAACACATTGTTATCCAGTGGTCCCAAACGGGAAGCTCCTAAGGGGGACGTAAGGATCATTTTAGACTACAATATCCAATATAGAAAGGTCGAAAGGATTTTTAATAAACATTGGCCCATTCTGATGCAGGATCGGGTGTTACGTGATCATCTCCCAGAGAGACCTCGTTTTGTGTACAAAAGGGCTCCCACTCTTAGTAGTAGACCCCCCAGTAGAAGCACATAATAAGTTGTTTGCCTTCCTGAAAGGATTCTATGCATGCGGCAAATGTATAGTTTGCCGTACTGCTAAGAAGAATTTGAAACGGAGGAAGGAATTTGTGGCTCAGGCTACAGGGAGAAATTATAAGATCAGCGATCTTATTACTTGTGCGACTACTGGGGTCGTCTATATGATGGAATGCAACTGTGGGTTGCAGTACGTGGGAAGGACTTCGAGAGCTCTTCAGGTCAGATTAGCTGAACATGTTAGGTGTATCAGAAAAGGAAAATCCCCTCATTACCTCTATCAGCATTTTAAAAACTTTCACAATAAAGACCCCACGGATCTTAAGTTCTGGGGTATTGAGAAGGTAAAAAAGCACTGGAGGGGTGGCAATTTTGTTCGCCAATTAAGCAAAAGGGAATCCTTTTGGATTTATGAAACAAAGGTTGCCGTACCCCGGGGTCTGAACACCGATTTCGATTTGAATTGTTTTATTTCCGACCGATGATGATTGCTTTTTATCTTGTTTTTTTTTTAACATGTGTGTGGTCTTAGTATTTTAACATGTGCGGGATCTTAGTATATCCTTTTAAATTAAAAATTTTAGGTTTGTTCATAAAGTGTATTTTATATGCTCATTATGCGTTGTAACATGTTTTTATGCTATATGTATTTTATGTATCTTCCGTATCAGCGGGTACAGTGCGTTATACGCTTTTATTATTATTGATCTTATTGCATCTACATTATATTTCTTAATGGTAGTGTTATTTGGTGCCATTGAATTTCTTATTTTATTTGTAAATTCGGATTAGGTTTTGTGGCGCCTTTTGGTTGCCCTCGGGAATTTAAGGGGTTAAGATGCCTCTCATCCTTCGAGTTTAGTAGTTATATCCTTGACCGCTAGGTGCTAGAGTCGGAAATCCTTCAGGTTCCGGCGTCAGGGTTTCCATAGGAACCATTACGAAGGTTCGGCCAATCACCTATGAGGGAGGAGTATTTATCGGGTGACGTCCAACCAATCCTCATCACCGCTGACGAAGCCTCCACCCACGGAGGCGATACGCGTGCGGAGGGAGGAGGAAAGAAGCGTCTGACATCACCCGCTGATACGGAGGAGACCGAACAGGACCGAGTGAGTCTCGCTGTCCCGGTTTATCGCTGTTTCATGTCGCAATTAGTTCTGTATTCAAGTAAGAGGCCATTTCTATGTTTTTTCTGTTCAAATAAAAGTCAGTATTACACTATTCTGGGTATTTCTTCCCTTATGCCACCCTGGATATCGGAGTGATCTACACAGGAATGTTATGCTTGGGCTTTGTAGGCGTCTGAGCCTATTTGGGAATCTTTTCACCACCGGCTTTGGATGTATGGAAGGAGTATATAGAGGCTGGAGTTTTGCTGTCTGCCCGTATGATGTGCTTGCAGTGCCTGTATATTAGAGAATTGAGGTGAGAGGCCACTTTGGAAGGTGGAGGGTGTGTGTTACTTCTATCTGCACCTGGCTCCTCTGGATTGTTATCGGGATTCATTGCACTGATCAAGGACTACTACTCCTAGACCTTTATCTCACTGTTTTAGGACTATGGATTTTTACTCCTAGACCTTTTATCACTGCTTTTAGATTTTAGGATTCTTTCCAGCGCTGCACTGTTTCTACACATTTATTTTGCCTTCTGAGGTTTTGTTACTGAACCTGTTAGTGTCCAGCTGCTGCTAGTTAGGGTTGAGCGCTGATATTTCTTATATTTTTATATTTTTGGACTTAATATCACACCCCCTGATCTACCTGATAGGGAGGATAATTCCTCCATGATCACAGCAGCAAATGAAAAGCTGTTGGTAGACGCAATTATTACTGCAGTGCATGAGACTTTAAAGATGGAGGATGAAGCTGATGTAGCCATGGACGTGACGTGGTCGCATCGTACTCCAAAGGTCTTTCCTTATGTGCCTTAGTTTTCCCTTTAAGGAATGGGAACAACCAAAATGACCCTTTGTGGACCCCAAACGCTTTTTCTGTACGTTACCTTTTTGGGGAGTCACTTTTAAAAAACCCTCCTATTTCCAGGTTGAATAAAGCAATAATAAAACATAAAGCAACCATGATCCCCGTAGAGGAATCCCTGTCCTTTAAGGACCCGGCTAACAAGAAAGCAGAGGCTGTGGCACGCAGCATATTTACTATGGCTGGTTCAGCATGGCGGCCAGTCTTTGCCACAGCCCTGATGTCTCAGACCCTAACTGAATGGGCCAAGCTTTTGCGCCAGGGTCTGGGGGGTGAGCAGGTCCCCACTGCTTATTTTGATTTAGCGGAGCTAGCTTCCCCCGGAACAGCGGACAAGACTCCTTCAGCATGAAGGTCTGCCCTCACACATTATTGGGGTGGGAGGACATCTTCACTGGTTTCCGGGCCCCATGGACTTCTTTGGTGAGCGTCAAGGAGGTTATTTTGGGGGTACCCAGAAAAGGGGACAAAGCTTGTCCTTTTCTGGGTTTTTTAGGTCCTGTGTCTCCTTGTGCAGATTTAATTTTTGCAAAGGTTCAGGTGATGTCTGAACTACCTAAGGTCCCCTATCCCTGTCCAGGGAATTGATTTACTTAGGTCTGATTCTATTTATCGAAAATCAGGTGCATGAAACAAGATACACAGAATTAATGGCTCAAACTTCTTCACACACTAGCAGCGCTGCAGTCCACATAAAATGAACCTGTATATTAAAAGTTTAGGGAAAGTCCATGCATAAAGTCCCACATGTAAATAGATGCTGGAGATGGTGAATCCTTGCAGGGAACCAGAAAAGACCTCCACCGCACCGCTGTGTGCACCCTTATGTGGGAACACTTACCAGATACAATCTGTATATGCGCCAAACATATCAGTTAGTGGGATCACCAAAGTCTCCTCCAGACACCCGCAATTCAATCGGACCACCGTAAGGTATCACACTTGTAATCGCCTCACCAACATATGGACAGTTTGCATAGAAAATGATAAAGCAACATAGCGTAATCCAGCAAAATGCGCTTTTATTCCCCAAACATTCAACCCTCAATAATTGCACTTACAAACAACATAAATCAAACAGCATGATAGATAGAAAAGCCGACAGTCCTACCGCCGTTTCCCGTCCTGTTCGCCTGCAGCCCGGTACCTGGCTGCGAGCCTCGAGGAATCGGCGTGTGACGAGGGCTTCCCACGTGATTACGTGACCATGCACTGACGCGTTTCGTCAGCGAATGACTTCTACCGAGGGCGTGGTCACGCAACGTAATCACTACTATTTAAATGCATTGGAATGGGCGGCGACGGCGGTTAGCCGATCACGTGGGCAGGTTGTCTCCCTCCTACTTCCGCCCTCTACTCAACGCTCTTCATATATGCTGCACTTCCGCCCACACCCGGCGTCACCGCCTTCACTGCCCGGATCGTGATCTGTACATATACACAGACCACATTATCCGGATCTAGATCATCGGCGGATCATATAGCCAAAACTTTAACAGTATTCATATTAGGTACTAAATGGCTTCAATACTTAAATTAGGCTTACTCATATAAAGTGCAAAGTATTGTGCATATATATTATTAGTACATTATAAATAAAACATACATAATTCATAAACTAATGTTAAAACTACCAATAAAACCTTCTTATACATAGATTAAAATGGCAGCAGGGTGGTTGCATACCCTACAATAACATATAAGTTACATAAAATCAAAATACAGGTATAGAATCAACGTCAAATACAGATATAAAATCATCATAATATTTAAAACATATATGTATAAATATATATATATATAAAAACATATATAAAACACAGAAGTCACAAATCAATAATTACTGATAAAACAATTGATGTCAAGATCTACATTGAGTCCCCTCGGATATAAAGAGTTCGTTTGGAAAATCCAATAATTTCACGTTTCGATAATTCTCTAACCCTGTTGGAGCCCCTCCACACAGGATCAACCTTTTCTATGCCCCAAAATTTTAAATATGTGGGATCCTGGTCGTGATGTTCCTTAAAATAGAGGGAAACATTGTGGTCTTTGAACCCTTTCCTAATATTGGCAATATGTTCTGATATCCGAATTGCTAGGGTTCTCTTAGTCCTGCCAATATAAAGAAGACCACAAGGGCACTCCATGCCGTGCACGACATGGGTCGTGTGGCATGTGATTAGATCTTCGATCTCGAAATTCTCCCCATTAGCAGATGAATGGAAAGAGGTAAAACCCCTTAGATGGGTATGCACTTGTTTGCATGTTTTGCACCTTCGACATGCATATAAACCCGTCTTATTCTCCCAAAACATTGTAGGTTTCATGGGTGGGTCCAGCACCTTCCGCACAATCTGGTCTCCAAAAGTGGGTGCTTTTCTATATATGAAAGAAGGCCTAGATGGTAGATTATTACCAAGAATCTTATCCAGGCATAGGACCCCCCAATGTTTCTTGATAATATCCTCAATTTCTTTGTGTTGGGAATTATACTGGGTTAAAAAACTCCACTCATGTTTGTTATCCGGAGTATTAACCCGTTCTGCTAAACAGGACTGTTGGGAAATTGCTGCCACCTCAGATATATTTCCATCTAACGATTCTCCGTCGTATCCCTTTTCTATGTTCAATGTTTATCAAGAAACATTGGGGGGTCCTATGCCTGGATAAGATTCTCAGTAATAATCTACCATCTAGGCCAGTGGTTCTTAACCTGGGTTCGATCGAACCCCAGGGGTTCGGTGGGTCAGTCTCGAGGGTTCGGCACACCCTCCGCTAGTACCACTTTGCTGTCAGGGACTATTTCTCCAGTTTCGGGCATGTCCTTCCGCTCCCGCTCCGCGCCGTCATCATGGAAATACATAACACCCAGTGATGTAGTGTGGGGGGTGCAGGGGGGGGGGAGGCCGCACCGGGCGCAACATCTGGGGGGGGGGCGCATCCGCTCCGCAGTGTCATGTCACTCACTCTGTCATGATAGGCTGGCCGCCGCCGCCCGCTGAGTCTGCTCGCACTCTCAGCTCTCTCTGCCCCTGGCTCACTCTCACTGCTGGCTGTGCAGCTCGACTCCCGGCCGAATCCGATCCAGCCTGGGGGGGGGGGGGGGAGAAGCAGGCCAGGCGTGCGGTGCGGAGAGGGACTGTCTGGGGGAGGGACTAATCCATGCAGCGGCCGCCCAGCGCAGCGTGGGAGAGAACCACCAGGCCAGGCAGCCGCAGCAGCAGAAGAAGCCGGCAGGTGAGAGGCCAGAGAGCCAGTGGTGCTGCAGCCTGCAGGAGGAAAACCTAGCCTGTGATCGGGAGTCGGGACACAGGTGAAAAAAAGGTAGGACTGGAGTAGTACTGGCTGTACTAGTCTAGTGACTGACTGTGTGAGAACACTAAGAAGACTATGTAAAGGGGATCTATTTTATGGGGAACCTGGCCTGCTGTAAGGGGGGAGGTCTACAGTAAATGGGGGACGGAACCTCACCTCACCCTGGCCTTCTGTAAGGGGGGATCTATATGGGGGACATGATCCCCCATATAAATCCCCCTTACAGTAGGCCAGGGTGAGGTGAGGTTCCCCCATATAGATCCCCCCCTACAGCAGGCCAGGGTGAGGTTAGGTCACTCTGGGGTCCCCCATATAGACGCCCCCCTTACAGCAGGCCAGGGTCCGGACCTCACCACACCCTGTCCTGCTGTAAGGGGGGATCTATATGGGGGACTGGACCTCACCTCACCCTGGCCTGCTGTAAGGGGGGATCTATATGGGGGACTAGACCTCACCTCACCCTGGCCTGCTGTAAGGAGGGATCTATATGGGGGACCTGGGATCTATATGGGGGACCTCACCCTGGCCTGCTGTAAGGGGGGATCTATATGGGGGACCAGGTCCCCCATATAGATCCCCCTTACAGCAGGCCAGGGTGAGGTGAGGTCCTCCATATAGATCTCCCCCCTTACAACAGGCCAGGGTGAGGTGAGGTCTCGTCCCCCATATAGATCCCCCCTTACAGCAGGCCAGGGTGAGGTCCCCCATATAGATCCCCTTACAGCAGGCCAGGGTGAGGTGAGGTCCCGTCCCCCTTATAGATCCCCCCTTACAGATTGCCAGGGTGAGGTGAGGTCCGAGGTCCCCCATATAGATCCCCCCTTACAGCAGGCCAGGGTGAGGTGAGGTCCCGTCCCCCATATAGATCCCCCCTTACAGCAGGCCAGGGTGAGGAGAGGTCCCGTCCCCATATAGATCTCCCCCTTACAGCAGGCCAGGGTGAGGGGAGGTCCGGGGTCCCCCATATAGATCCCCCTCACCCTGGCCTACTGTAAAGGGGATGATCTATATGGGGGACGGGACCTCACCCTGGCCTGCTGTAAGGGGGATGCTGGACATAAAAACAAAGAAAAGGAACAGACTTTGTTGCGAAAATGACATGAGAGTGGCACTTGCCAAGATAAAGCCGCGCATTTCTGAACTGGTCTCTGAAAGACAACAGCAGAAGTCACACTAATTTTCAGTAAATATTCATTATTATGTTTTTGTTTTTGTGTGAAAATCATGTTTTAATGGTTTTGTTCTTTGTTCTTAATGGTTTTGTTCATTTTGCGCACCTATGTATAAATATATACCTAAAATAATATATACCTGTGTTTTGAATTTGAAAAAATCATATTTTATTTTTCCAATTAAGAAGGGTTCGGTGAATGCGCATATGAAACTGGTGGGGTTCAGTACCTCCAACAAGGTTAAGAACCACTGATCTAGGCCTTCTTTCATATATAGAAAAGCACCCACTTTTGGAGACCAGATTGTGCGGAAGGTGCTGGACCCACCCATGAAACCTACAATGTTTTGGGAGAATAAGACAGGTTTTTATGCATGTCGAAGGTGCAAAACATGCAAACAAGTGCATACCCATCTAGGGGGTTTTACCTTTTTCCATTCATCTGCTAATGGGGAGAATTTCGAGATCGAAGATCTAATCACATGCCACACGACCCATGTCGTGTACGGCATGGAGTGCCCTTGTGGTCTTCTTTATATTGGCAGGACTAAGAGAACCCTAGTAATTCGGATATCAGAACATATTGCCAATATTAGGAAAGGGTTTAACCACTTTACCACCGGAGGATTTTGCTGTCTTCCGTCCAGGCCACTTTTTGCGATTCGGTGCTGTGCGACTTCAACTGACAATTGCGCGGTCGTGCAACGCCGTACCCAAACGAAATTTACGTCCTTTTTTCCCCACAAACAGAGCTTTCTTTTGGTGGTATTTGATCACCTGTGCGATTTTTACTTTTTGCGCTATAAACAAAAAAAGAGCGTTTATTTTGAAAAAATAACAATATTTTTAACATTTTTTTATATGAAATTCCCCCCAAAAAAGATGTAAAAACCAATTTTTTTAAAAATTTTTGGCCAATTTGTTTTATGCTACATATGTTTGGTAAAAAAAATCGCAATAAGCGTATTTTGATTGGTTTGCGCAAAAGTTATTGCGTTTACTAACAAAGGGAAAGATTTCTGTCATTTTTGGTGTTTTTTTTTTAACGCGTAATGGCGGCGATCTGCGATTTTTTTTGCGGGACTGCGACATTGCGGCGGACAGATCGGACCCTTGACTGACATTTTTGACACTTTTGGGGGTACCAGTGACATTACTGCAGTAATCAGTGCTATAAATATGCACTGTTACTGTAAAAATGACACTGGCAGGGAAGGGGTTAATTTTATTGGAGAGGGAGGGGTTAATGTATGCCTGGTGCTTACTGACGTGTAGGGGGGGAGGTGACTGTGTGAGTCATGGACAGATCGGATGTCCAGCTATGCTGAACAGTCCGATCTGTCACTCCCTGTCACTATGGAGATCCGCCCGCTGTGTTTACACACAGCGGGCGGATCTCCAGACTCGATCCCCGACGATCGGGTAAGAGCAGCGGCGATCGCCGCTGCTCCTCCCCTGGCCCGACTCCCGCTGTGAATGAAAACAGCGGGAGCGAGCCTCCGGCGGCGCGCAAGCGCCGCCCAGAAGGGGGAGTGTCCAACGACGTTAATACTACGTCGCTGGACGATAACGAACCACTCTGCCGCAGTAGTATTACTGTGAGCGGTTGTAGAGTGGTTAAAGACCACAATGTTTCCCTCCATTTTAAGGAACATCACGACCAGGATCCCACATATTTAAAATTTTGGGGCATAGAAAAGGTTGATCCTGTGTGGAGGGGCTCCAACAGGGTTAGAGAATTATCGAAACATGAAACTTATTGGATTTTCCAAACTAACTCTTTATATCCGAGGGGACTCAATGTAGATCTCGACATCAATTGTTTTATCAGTAATTATTGATTTGTGACTTCTGTGTTTTATAAATGTTTTTATAAATAGATATATATTTATACATATATGTTTTAAATATTATGATGATTTTATATCTGTATTTGACATTGATTCTATACCTGTATTTTGATTTTATGTAACTTATATGTTATTGTAGGGTATGCAACCACCCTGCTGCCATTTTAATCTATGTATAAGAAGGTTTTATTGGTAGTTTTAACATTAGTTTATGAATTATGTATGTTTTATTTATAATGTACTAATAATATATATGCACAATACTTTGCACTTTATATGAGTAAGCCTAATTTAAGTATTGAAGCCATTTAGTACCTAATATGAATACTGTTAAAGTATTGGCTATATGATCCGCCGATGATCTAGATCCGGATAATGTGGTCTGTGTATATGTACAGATCACGATCCGGGCAGTGAAGGCGGTGATGCCGGATGTGGGCGGAAGTGCAGCATATATGAAGAGCGTTGAGTAGAGGGCGGAAGTAGGTGGGAGACAACCTGCCCGCGTGATCGGCTAACCGCCGTCGCCGCCCATTCCAATGCATTTAAATAGTAGTGATTACGTTGCGTGACCACGCCCTCGGTAGAAGTCATTCGCTGACAAAACGCGTCAGTGCATGGTCACGTAATCACGTGGGAAGCCCTCGTCACACGCCGATTCCTCGAGGCTCGCAGCCAGGTATCGGGCTGCGGGCGAACAGGACGGGAAACGGCGGTAGGACTGTCGGCTTTTCTATCTATCATGCTGTTTGATTTATGTTGTTTGTAAGTGCAATTATTGAGGGTTGAATGTTTGGGGAATAAAAGCGCATTTTGCTGAATTACGCTATGTTGCTTTATCATTTTCTATGCAAACTGTCCATATGTTGGTGAGGCGATTACAAGTGTGATACCTTACAGTGGTTCGATTGAATTGCGGGTGTCTGGAGGAGACTTTGGTGATCCCACTAACTGATATGTTTGGCGCATATACAGATTGTATCTGGTAAGTGTTCCCACATAAGGGTGCACACAGCGGTGTGGTGGAGGTCTTTTCTGGTTCCCTGCAAGGATTCACCATCTCCAGCATCTATTTACATGTGGGACTTTATGCATGAACTTTCCCTAAACTTTTAATATACAGGTTCATTTTATGTGGACTGCAGCGCTGCTAGTTTGTGAAGAAGTTTGAGCCATTGGTTCTGTGTATCTTGTTTCATGCACCTGATTTTCGATTTAATATTTTTATAGCAGCAGCTCTATATATATATATATATATATATATATATATATATATATATTATTTCAGTTTTAGGGGTTGTTTGAGCGCCGGGTGAGCAAGGCTAGATTGTCAGTTTCTCGAGTCCCTCACTTTGCTCCCTTTATATACTGATTCTATTTATATTAACAAATGGGGGTACAGTGCTAAAGTGAATAAGTGCTATAAGGTGTCAGGTGCTAATAAAGTGCCTGCTATGTAAATATCGATGGCCAAAAAGTCAAAAAGTTATTGAAATAAAGTGGCAGGTGCTTGATAAAGTGCTTGACAATATGTTAACAGTAGTGACAATAATAGCATGTCAAATAATAAATCCACTACAATAATCAATATAAAAACTTAAATCTGTACGTTCAATACAGTGCAAAACCACTCAGTGCAAGTGAAAACGGTGCATACCAGGAGTGAAAATAAATTAGTATTAACCACTTTACCACCGGAGGATTTTGCTGTCTTAAGTCCAGGCCACTTTTTGCGATTCGCCGCTGTGCGAATTTAACTGAAAATTGCGCGGTCGTGCAACGCCGTACCCAAACGAAATTTACGTCCTTTTTTTCCCACAAATAGAGCTTTCTTTTGGTGGTATTTGATCACCTGTGTGATTTTTACTTTTTGCGCTATAAACAAAAAAAGAGCGTTTATTTTGAAAAAATAACAATATTTTTAAAAATTTTTTATATGAAATTCCCCCCCAAAAAATGTAAAAATCAAATTTTTTTAAAATTTTTGGCCAATTTGTTTTCTGCTACATATGTTTGGTAAAAAAAATCACGATAAGCGTATTTTGATTGGTTTGCGCAAAAGTTATTGCGTTTACTAACTACGGGAAAGATTTCTGTAATTTTTTGGTGTTTTTTTTTAACGCGTAATGGCGGCGATCTGCGATCTTGTTTGCGGGACTGCGACATTGCGGCAGACAGATCGGACCCTTGACTGACATTTTTGACACTTTTTGGGGTACCAGTGACATTACTGCAGTAATCAGTATACTGTATATATATATGCACTGTTACTGTAAAAATGACACTGGCAGGGAAGGGGTTAATTTTATTGGAGAGGGAGGGGTTAATGTATGCCTGGTGCTTACTTACGTGTGGGGGGGAGGTGACTGACACAGGGACAGATCGCATATGTTCAGCTATGCTGAACACTGCGATCTGTCACTCCTTGTCACTTAGGAGATCCGCCCGCTCTGTTTACACAAGCGGGCGGATCTCCTCATTCGATTCCCCGACGATCGGGGAAGAGCAGCGGCGATCGCCGCCGCTCCTCCCCTGGCCCGACTCCCGCTGTGACTGAAAACAGCGGGAGCGCGCCTACAGGGGGAGGAGTCCAGCGACATAGGTCTATGTCGCTGGACGGTATCGAGCCACATTGCTGCAGTAGCAGCAATGTGAGCAGTGGCCAAGTGGTTAATATATGACAAGTCCATTCAATAAATATACTGTGCAAAATGAGCAAGATAAGGTGCTTGTCAGATGCTTCCACACTCAGTGCTCATGTGCCCACTACCACAACTAATGGATAGCCTCTCACCTTCCCACAGGTTCAATAAGCAGTAAACAATCAAGTATCAAGTAAGTATCAATGAAGCACTACTCCTTAAAAGGATATGTGGAATGCCTGCATATAGCCACAGTGACTCCCGGTAATCATGAAAAAGAAAGCAACAGGGGATCTAATGCTCTCTGATATAATACCTTTAATAGTTATAAACAATAGAATACACTCACAAAATGGGCACAATCCACAGCTTGTGCTAGCTGGTAGAACTGATAACAAATACAAGAAGCCTCTGGAGGAGCCGTGCTGCCGTGTTGCCGCTCATAGTCTCTGGCCCCTAAACGCATTGCATCATACGCTCCCGCGTCACGACTTCCTCAGTAAGGGGTCTATTTATGACCAGGGTGGTCCTTCCACTGCACAAACTTCGGGGGCCACAGGCCGTGATTCACCGGCTGCTGTCACACAGAAAGTGCTCTCTCCATTTTTGCATACAGGTTCTGAGTCTGAGGGAATCCACCTTCAAGACAGTTCTGTTTGCACAGTCTTACATGCAGCTCCTTTAGCAGGTTGGGCTCCAAAGGAGGATACCGAAGGTCGTGATGTCGCAGGCGTCCAAGGGCCACAGTAAGGCCAGTATCATCCCTGGCTAAGGCTTCTTCTGCAGTTTCTGCAAGGAATCAAGAGCGAGGATCTTCCAATCATCCTGGTGGCTGTAAATGTCCCTTGGTGGCTTCCTCTCCGAGAAGACCAGTTGTCCAAAGGGCTGATCTACCATACTGCTTTACCCTGGTTTTAATTACTTAGCTATTGAAACCCCGGAGAGATAGAGGTTTGTCTGGATTAGTGATCCCTCCTACTATGGTGAAGGTGAGGAAGTCGTCTTCCAGCAAGATATAGCATTGTACGTGGAAAGCGTACATTTCTTGCTGTGAGTCGATTGGCACTCATCCTCAATCCTTTTCTGTGGCTCGGATCGTAACCTTTCTTCAACAGGGCGTTGATCAGAAGTTGGCCTTAAGTACCATCAAGGGCCAGGTGTCTGCCCTGGCAATCTTCTTTCAGCGACCCCTAGCCACGCAGTTTTTAGTTTGCACCTTAATTCAGGGAGTTCGACATGTGGCTCCACCTGTACGGTCTCTTTTGCGGCCATGGGATTTAAATTTAGTTCTTTCGGTTCTCCACAAACCTCCATTTGAGAATATTCGGGAGATTCCCTTGCCTACATTTTCCCAGAAGGTGACATTCTTGGTGACTATTACCTCGGCCCGCAGGGTATCGGAATTGGCAGCATTATTCTGTGGCAGTCCCTATTTAGTGGTCCCTAGGGATAAAGTGGTTCTTATTCCCTGTCCTTCATTCCTGCCCAAAGTTGTTTCTAACCTCCATTTCAATGAGGACATTGTGTTGCCTTCCTTGTGTCCCAAGCTGGCTCATCCCAAGGAATTTGCCTTGCATACCTTGGATGTGGTTTGTAAGTTTCGGGTGTATCTGGCAGCTACTGAGTCTTTTCGGAGGTCAGACTCGCTTTTTGTTACAGACGGACCAAGAAAAGGGCTGGCCACTTTTTCGTCTACCATCTCCAGATGGATCAGACAGACGGTGACTCAGGCCTATTCCAATAAAGGTCAGGTTCCACCTTTCCCTGTCATGGCACATTCAACTTAGGCGCTGAGTGCTTCTTGGGCTTTTCCATCATCAGGCTTCAATATTGCAAGTTTGCAAGGTGGCCACTTGGTCGTTCGTGCATACCTTTATAAGGTAGACACTTTGGCATTTGCGGATGCTTCTTTTGGCCGCAACGTTTTGCAGACTATTGTTTAAGAGGGGCTGTTCCCTTTTTGAGGGGCGTTTTTTCTTTAAACCTTTATTTTTCAGACGGGGCTCCTGTGACTTGGTTAAGACTACGGTGTCCTGCTTAAGGGCTCTTATGTTTAGCCTTGGGTTATTTTCCCCACCCCTCATTTTCCTTTTGCCACTGCTTTTGAATGTCTCACTAGTTATTATTTATGGAGCGCTGTGTCCGTTGATGAATGAAAGAGAAAATTTGATTTTTGTACTTACCATAAAATCTATTTCTGTCAGTTCATCAACAGACACAGCACTCACCCCTCTATGGAGTTCTGATACTTCTAATACTGCTTGCTACTAAACTGATTATTTAGAGCAGAGAGGGGGATACCAGCTGAGGACGGCCCATGGGCATAGCCAGGTGTTTTTTGTTCTGCTTAGTCCTACTCCTGGAGGAGGCAATATAACCAACTAGTTATTATTATTTATTTAAGTACAAAAATCACATTTTCTGTTTCATTCATCAATGAAATCATTCAGCAATTTTGCAGCAAACTTTTGTTTTAAAAACATGGCATAGGTAGCTGGGCCCTAGCATGGGGAACATGTACCAATGCAAACTTTAAAAAAAGAAACCCTGATCAGTAGGGACAGGGTATTCTAATGAGTTTTAAAGAGCAACGTTAAAATTATACAAACCTTTTAACCCTTTAGCTGCCAGGCCCTGTGCTACACATTTCTCTTAGCTGGCCAGACCATTTTTACAATCTTTCCATTGCTTTATTATTTTTCCCTTTATAGCTTTCAGAGTTTTTAAAAGACCCCCTAAACCATATACTTTCTAAAAGCACGTGACCTGTGGAATTGTTATTAGCAGATAACTCAGCAAATTTTACCAATTTCCTGTTAAATTCCTACTTAATAAAAAAGCCTAACCTGTATTGGGGTAATAATTAAAAAATATTTGTAAATTATAAATTGTTCTTTTTTGAAAAATGGTGAAAAATCATACATTCGCAAAAATGTAAATATCCAAATTTCTCTAAAAATCTGGAGGTTTTAATTTTTCATTTACAGCTTTGAAAGTTTGTAAAAGACCTCCCAAACTATATACTTTCTGAAAGAATTTGGCCTGTAGAATAAAAAGGTGCTACTGGCTTTTAAGGCCCCTAAATATTTGCACAAATGTTTATCAAAACAATATTTTTGCAAAAAAAATCACTAAAATTAATATTAGCAGATATAAACAAGGCAAAATTTTACAAAATTCCAGCTAAATTTTGATTAAATATAAAAGCTAAACATGCTTTGATTTAATAATAAATATTTGTATATTTTAAATTGCACCTTTTTTCAAAATGGTGAAAATCAAACGACCAAAAAATTATCTAAAAATCTGGCGGTTTTAATTTTTCACTTACAGCTTTCAGAGTTTGTAAAAGACCCCCCTCCGTCCCAGCCATATATTTTCTGAAAGCATATGACCAGTAGAATAAAAAGAATATGCTATTGATTTTTAAAAACAATATTTTTTGCGCAAAATACACTAAAATCATTATTAGCAGATCAAAACATAGCAAATTTTACCAAATTCCTGCTAAATTCCTATTAAATATAAAAGCTTAACCTGTATTGAGTTAATAAAGAAGATATATTTGTAAACTTTAAATTGCGCTATTTTGGTGAAAATCAAACGTACGCAAGACTGTAAAAAAACAAATTTCTCAAAAAATATGGAGGTTTTTATTTCTCCCTTAAAGCTTTCAGAGTTTGTAAAAGACCCCCCTAACCTGAAAGAACATAACCAGTAGAATAAAAAGAAGGTGGTACTGATTTTTTTTTTGGCCCCACAATAGTATGTTTGTCAAATCAAATCAAATATTTTTACAAAAAAACACTAAAATCCTTATTTGCACACATAAACACAATATAACTTACTCTCAACTTAACAATCTCATGGAGGATTGTGTTTACCTGCACAGGGATACACAGGTATTTTGTGCATCCCTGTGCAGGCAATCCTTTTCATGTAAATGCAGCTGCAAAGATAGATCTGACATCCATGTGGGTGTTGGTGCATGGCCCCAAATGCAGACAGTGTGAGTTCAGGGATATGCACCCACACGGATGTCAAGTTGGGAGCAGTGGCTGGGTCCATGCAGCTGCTGTGTCCCAATTTACATAAATTTGACTGCCTGCATGGGGATGGACAGAACACCTGTGCATCCCTTTGCAATTAAACACAGCTCGCAGTAGTATGTCCGCATGAACAAGGCCTTTGGCTTTGTTTAGACATGCACTTGGGGCGGCAGCAAAAATGCATTGTTGAGCTGTGTTTCTGTCACCCACCAACCACACCCTTTTAAGCTGCAATACGCAGAGGTGTTTACATGCTTGGGCCAGGATGCTTTGTGCCCATGGCAAAGTTGACCCGACTTATACCAATGCTGCCCACCAAATGCTACACATTCAAATAAACAGGGAAGCACTGTAAATGCCAACTACGTGCAATGCATGTGGTTGCAGCTCATTTGTTGGCAAAAATGGGGTTAAAACAGACGGTGAGGAGGCATCGCATTGCATTGCTTCCTCACTGCCAGTTAGTAGCCCTTGGTGCAAAGCCTTGGGCTTCAGAGGCAAGGGAGATTTTGAATCTACCCTTACTATTTTATTTTATTTTTTTCTTTATACTGTTTTTTATTTTTTTTTCCAGGTTTCATTTTTAGAGTTTTTTGGAGACACATCAGGGGTTTAAACAAACCTCTAATGTCTATTTTTTGAGACAGAGAAAGGGACTGAAGACTGTCCCTTTCTCTGCAGTCTGAGCTGCACTGTAGATGAATAAATGCATAAAAATTTCTATTCATTTACAAGTTTACTGTAACACTGTTTACTATTCTTCAGTGATGAATAAATACAGAAGCAATCATCACTGATCCCTGTCTGTATCCATTCAAGGAACGGAAGGGGTCTGGTAAAACATTTTTACCAGCCCCCCCCCCCCCCACTCTCCATCCTGACAGTGATCTCCCGGGCAGCAGCTGCAGCCAGCAGAAGGGGTGGAGGGAATGCTGGCCAGCATCGCTGCATGGGGGGGGCACTGGGGATAAGTGAGGGGGCAGAATTAAAGGGGGGGTCGTAGCAGCAGGGGGCAGTTTTGTAGCCATTTTTAGTCTGTGGCTCCCATTTAATTGCGGACAAAAGAGGCAGAGGAGGGAAGCTGGAAATTGCATGGGACCCACAGGGGATCGGTGTTGGGGAGGGGGGGAATCTGCATTGTAGGACACAGGTGCAGTGGGTGGAAGGGGCAGTAAGGGGGGGGAGACAGTTCGGCAGCTAGTGCAGGTAGGTGGAGGAGAGGAAGCAGCAAGTGAGTGGTGAGAGGCACAGTAGCAGCTGTGGGTTGGAGGGGGTCTCTATAGCACTCTATTGCCTTGCTCAGCAGAGTCTGCTGAAAAGTTCTGATCTAAGTTGATGGTCCCTGAAGTGACCATAAGCTTTTAGCAGAAGGAGGAACCTAAGGAATGTCAGGTCTGTATTATTTATGGGCAGTCCTAGACAGCTGCCAGCAGTGCTGGCAGCGAAAGGGTTAAATAGCATGCTTTGAGGATGCCCTAAATCTGTATGTGAAATTGCAGATGCAAATCTTTTAAAAGAAAAGTATGGCTTTTAAAATAAAAACTAAAAAAAACATTATACTCACTGGGGTGGATGCAACATTGATCCAAAGCTGCATCTATCCCCTGCCAGCTCTGTAGTGAGAACAGAGCGATCAAAAAACACTCAGTTCTCCCCCTCTGCTCTAAGCAGAGAGCCAGGACTGTCAGTCAGCAATTTTGTGCTCTCCTCTCCAGCGATCACTGGAGCGCTGAGCTGTTGAGTGGATGGGAGGGGCTGGCTCAGGCTCTCGGTAGATTGAGAGGCTGAGCCAGGTGCCAGTCCAGGGTTCTGGGTAGATCTTGACCATATGGTTGGAATTTTTTCAGAGCCTGGATCACCTCTGTGACATCAGACAGCAGATTTTAGCCTGCTGTCAGCTGAAAACGGGTAACAGGAGTGCAGAACAAACTACACTCCTGTGATCCATAGGAGTATAACCAAAAAAGCTTTGGCTTTACTTCTCCTTTAAAAGTGACATTCTGTGTTTATAATCAGTGGCTGGTGATTTGGTTTTCAGTGGCAGTAGCACTAATGCTTGTGAATGACAAATCCCCACCAGTTTTAGCGATGGCATGCATTAAGATGAGTTTCAGGTTGAACATAAGTTCAGCAAAAAAGTGAGCAAGCTGTCATACTTGTCCAGTTTGCATGCCCGCTCAAACTTCAGCTGATGTAGCCAGATGGTTGTCCTTAAGTGGCAATAGCAATACTGCTGCCAATTAAAATGTCAGATCCCTGGTGGCTTTGTTTGCAAACAAGTTGGTGGGGATCCTGTTTGATGTTGCATTAATTTATGTAGGATATTCTGCATTTGTATTGTATTGTGCAGAGCGTTGCCCTGCCAGAGTCTAGAAAGCAATTGTGACCCAAAATTCTCAACCAGGCAGGTTTAGGGGCTCCAGGGAGCTTGTGAAATGAAGAGAAAACTGGCTTTTCGGTTTCCTCTGTGTTTTAAAAAGTCCCGTTTGGGACCTGGAGCCTGAAGATTTCTAAGTAAACCGGGTGGGATGAAATCTCCAATCCCGGGTCCAGCTATTCAGTATAATAGTTGTAGTATGGTAAGCAATGGGTTAAGTTGCTGTCTGCAAAATGTTACAATTATGTATATGTCTGGGAGCTGGGTGTGGCTGAAGTTAGTTGCATGCTGATGTGCAGTGAATAAAGAAGCAACCTGTACAGCTTGTCTGTGTTAATACACTACATTTTGGCGACGAGGATGGCTAGCTTTCTGGATTTACCGGCTATCGGACCGTTTGATGTGTCTGGAGACCACACTAGTCTCTCACAGCGCTGGGACAAGTGGAAGAAGGGATTTCAGCTCTATGTTATAGCCACAGGAGTGACTGCACCTGCTCAGAAGAGAGCCATGCTGCTGCATCTAGCTGGACCTCAAGTTCAGGACATTTTTGAAACCCTGGGAGCAACAGGGGAAGATTCAGACTATGAGACAGCCATGAATAGACTGAGTGAGTACTTTGAGCCAAAGAAAAATATTCCCTATGAAAGATATAAGTTTAGACAGGCTGTGCAAGAACTGGGAGAAACCACAGACAGTTATGTGACTAGGCTGAAATATCTGGCAAAGTCTTGTGATTTTGGGACTGTAACTGAGGAGATAATCAGAGATCAGGTCATAGAGAAATGCACATCTGTGCACCTCAGGAGGAGATTATTGAGAGAACCTAGTCTCACACTTACTAGTCTGCAGGAGATTGCAAGAGCCATTGAACTGTCTGAGCTCCAGGCTCTGCATATTGAAACCAAGAACACTGCATCTGTCAATACAGTCTCCAAACCTACCTATAATAATAGGAATATCTGGAGTAGGAAAGAGAGTTTTCCAAAGAGGACTTTACATATCACCTGCAATAAATGTGGCAGGGCGGGACACACAAGTCAGGACTGCACTGTGGTACAGAATAAAATGTGCTATGCTTGTGGAAAGACAGGTCATTTTGCAGCTGTGTGTAGAAGTACAACCAGAGATAACAAAACCAAAGGACAATCTGCACAAGTAAATGTTATAGCTGAGGATAAAGAGAGTGCTCCTGACTGTGAATTTATATTCTCCCTGTGTTCTCTGCAAGCTGGGACATTAACCATTAAGATTGGAAATACAGATGTGTCAGTGTTGATTGACTCTGGAGCTACATGCAATGTTATGGACTTGGCTTCTTGGCACAGTCTTAATGGCAGAGAAAATCACCTTAAATTGTGTAACACCACTAAACAGATTTATACTTATGGCTCCAGTACACCACTGCAACTTAAAGGCAAATTTTATACCTCTGTTCAAACACATGAGACTGGTCCTCCATTGCAGACCGAATTCTATGTTGTAGATGGCACAGGGTCGCCTCTGCTTGGTCGTCAAACCGCAATGGCACTAGGGGTGTTACAGATTGGCCGTGATGTAGGCAGCGCAAGAGTGAATATGGTGTCTCCTGCTATTTCTGCATTGAAAGAGGAATTTAAAGATTGCTTCTCTGGGTTTGGAAAATTAAAGGATTTTCAGTTGGAGCTTCACATTGATCCACATGTAAAGCCTATTGCACAGCCAGTACGCAGACTTCCTTATAGCCTGAGATCACCTGTTGAGCACAAACTGGCAGAGCTGCTAGACCTTGACATTATTGAACCTGTGGAAGGGCCCACTCCGTGGGTATCGCCGTTAGTTGTTGTACCAAAGGGCACAGATATTCGGATTTGTGTGGACATGAGATGTGCTAACCAAGCTGTGCAGAGAGAGAGACATCCAATTCCCACTATTGAAGATGTTCTGCGTGCAATGAATGGGGCAAGTGTCTTCAGTAAACTGGATTTGAAATGGGGTTATCATCAGATTGAATTGACCCCAGCATCTAGAGTCATCACTACATTTGCAAGCCATAAAGGTCTTTTTAGATACAAGAGGTTGATGTTTGGCGTATCGTCCGCACCGGAGGCCTATCAACATGTGATTCAGCAAGTGCTACATGGTTGTGAAGGCACGCATAACATTTCTGATGATATAATTGTGTGGGGAACAAACACACAGGAGCACGACGAACGTCTCCGTGCAGTGCTAAATCGCTTGAAGGAGAAAGGGTTAACATTAAATGAGAAGAAATGCACATTTCAAATGAATAAAATGACTTTTATGGGCCATGTGCTGTCTGACAGGGGCATTGGTCCGGAGGACTGTAAAATTAAAGCTGTGTCTGATGCCAGAAATCCTGAAAACCCTGCAGAAGTACGCAGTTTTCTTGGGCTAGTGAATTACTGTGCCAAGTTTATTCCAGATATGGCGACTGTCAGTGAACCTTTGAGAGTGTTGACTCGCAAAGCAGTCCCGTGGAAGTGGGGCTTTTTGGAACAAGGTGCATTTGATGAACTTAAGAGACGGCTGACTTGCGCCACAACTTTGGCTTATTTCAATCCTACTGCACACACCCAAGTTATTGTCGATGCTAGCCCTGTGGGGTTAGGCGCCATCTTGGTTCAGAGACAATGCACAGGCGATTACAGGCCTATTCAGTATGCAAGCAGATCCCTCACTGATGTAGAGAGACGTTATTCTCAGACCGAGAAAGAAGCTTTGGCTGTTGTTTGGGGATGTGAAAGGTTTCACACCTATCTCTACGGCCTTGATTTTGAAATCATCACAGACCACAAGCCTCTGGAAGTGATATATTCGCCACGCTCAAAACAATCCCCCAGAATTGAGAGATGGGTTCTCAGATTGTTACCATATCGCTTTACAGTGCGGTACAGACCTGGACCGACTAATGCGGCAGATGCACTTTCCAGATTGCCTCAGTCTTCTGCACCTGTTCATAACCTGGCAGAAGAGTACATTCGTTTTGTGGCTACTAACGCCATGCCTCAGGCATTGACACCGCGGGAGGTTGAAGAATTGTCATCTGTGGATCCGGAAATTGCTCGGTTGAGAAAATGTGTAAGACAAGGGGTTTGGGTGGATTGTGACCCAAGCTATCACAGAATCAAACAAGAGCTGAGTATTGCAGGACAACTACTTCTACGTGGCAATCGTATTGTGATGCCTAAAGATTTACGGAAACGTACATTACATTTAGCCCATGAGGGCCATCAAGGCATTGTACGCACCAAACAAAGATTACGTGAGAAAGTCTGGTGGCCAGGAATTGACAAGGATGTGGAACGTTTGGTTTCTTCATGTCGAGCATGTCAGTTGGTGGGCAGCAAACCTAAACCAGAACCAGTAACTCACACTGTTCTACCTGAGGGACCATGGGAAGATTTAGCCATTGATCTGTGCGACATTCCATCTGGACACCATCTTTTAGTTGTTGTGGACTATTATTCAAGGTGGCAAGAGGTGGTAGTTCTCACATCATCAACTGTAATTGAGGGGTTGGAGAGCATTTTTGCATCTCATGGGTTGCCTAAACGGATTGTGAGTGATAATGGTGCCCAATTTACTTCTCAGGAATTTCAGGATTATCTGAAATCAAATGCTATTGAACATCATCGTACAACTCCATACTGGCCACAGGCTAACGGGGAAGTGGAACGCCAGAATCGAACCTTGCTGAAAGCTTTGCGGATTGCTCATTTAGAGAGAAGAGACTGGAAAAAGGAACTGTGGCGTTTTCTTTTGGCTTATCGCACAACTCCGCATACTGTCACTGGCGTTAGTCCTGCGGAACTTCTTTGTGGTCGCAAATTCAGGACAAAATTGCCAGACATTGGGGGTCCTCCTACAAGTCAGAAACCTTTTCGGCATATTGATGAGGAAAGGAAGATCCGGGCTGAACAGTATGCAAACCACCGCCGCCATTGTCAACCTAGTGGCCTTCAACAGGGTGATAAGGTGTTGCTTCAAAGTGATCGGTTTAACAAACTGGCTCCGTCCTTTGAACCTGAGCCTTATGTTGTAAAGGAGAAAAGAGGTACTCAAGTGGTTTTAGAGGATTTAGATGGACACACAAAAGTGCGTAATTCCTCATTTGTGAAGAAATTTATTGAGTCAGAAGGTCAATTATCGGAAGATGGCGAACAGGCAAAGAGTAGTGATGATACTGCCAGTGATCCAGACTTCAATCCACAACCATCCACATCGGAATGGCCAAGAGAAAAACAAGCAACAAATCCACCGGCCTACCTTAAGGACTATGTGTATAGTCAGGAGTTTATAGGTTAAATTTTTAGTTGTTCATCCATGCATTTTGTTAATCTTATTAATACGTTGTGCATGTTATGTTTTATTCAAAGAGAGGAGGGAATGTAGTATGGTAAGCAATGGGTTAAGTTGCTGTCTGCAAAATGTTACAATTATGTATATGTCTGGGAGCTGGGTGTGGCTGAAGTTAGTTGCATGCTGATGTGCAGTGAATAAAGAAGCAACCTGTACAGCTTGTCTGTGTTAATACACTACAATAGTCTAGTGCGCTACAATTATGACAGTGAACAATTTTAAATCAAAACATTTGCATGTGAATATATCCTTATTAGCTTATAAACTAAAACAAGGTGTATAAACGTGAATAAAGTCTAAAAAGTATAATTTAAAAAAAACTCAAATCCAAATTGAGTGATTAATAAGTCCCAACGTCCTATCTCAGTGGAAGCCCAATAGGGAAGAAACGCGTCAGAGCAAGGAGGAGCCGCGCCGTCACACACTACACCGCGGCTTGTACTACAGACAACCGCGGGCACCGATCTATACAGGCATTTGTATCCATCCTAAATGTAAGTGCTTTAACCATTTAAATAAAACCATTTTGGGGATAATGCACTATTGGCCTTCCTTGTTCTTGTCCCATATGTGGAATACCATTGGATGGTGAACCGAGTGTATGTGCCAGGTAGAGTTGCAACCTCATCCCTTTAAAACAGAACACAAATTAATTACACAGGTTCTGAGGCTAATTTAATGCAGAGAAGGCTCCAAGTGAGTTTAATTACCACCTTAATCAGCCACAGAACCTGTGTAATTAATATGTGTTCTGTTTTAAAGGGATGAGGTGGCAACCCTAGTGCCAGGAGACCCTCTTCCCTCACTACCCTAAGTGCAGGAGACAAAGAATATACATCTAAAGCCCTCCTATATCTGAGATCTGGTAAGAGGCTATCTGTATATTAGGTGAAGGAACTTGATTTATTCCCACCTGTGGTGTCACAAGAGGCTCTCCCTGGATTTAATATTGCCTATCTTTGCCCTTTATATTTCTTCTTTCCGGTAAGAAGTAAATTCAAGAGGTGGTGGGAAATTGTCACATTTCTTGCTGGAAAATCACTTCAACACCAGTTTATAATTTTTTTCACGTTTTCTACACTCAACAATTTTGGATACTGAGTTGGAACGTTGGGACTTATTAATCACTCAATTTGGATTTGAGTTTTTTTAAAATTATTCTTTTTGGACTATATTCACGTTTATACACCTTGTTTTAGTTTATAAGCTAATAAGGATATATTCACATGCAAATGTTTTGATTTAAAATTGTTCACTATCATAATTGTAGCGCACCAGACTATTTCACAATCACTTTATTCCAATACATTGGATCTTTGGTTGCAGCACATTCACATTTATTAGCACACTTTTTCATATTTTCTATTCAGTATAGACAGCATACTAATGGGTCAAGTGTGTGCTGGGCTTTTAATAATGACCTGATCATGGTTTTGGGATCCACCCCAGCAGACAGGAGGTCTGGCCCAGGAGAGCTCCACATGGGAGTCAATGCAGCATGAGGCTGCTATCTGTGTGCACCCTGTTGGTGAGGTAACAGTCTGTAGGAGACAGACAAGGACCTGAAGTGTAAGGCCCCTTTCACACATATGGTCCGTTCAGTTCATCAGTTCAGTTACGTCAAAATGTATCAGTTTTCCATCTGTTTTTCATCCGTTTTTCATCAGTTGTCATCCGTTTTTCATCCGTTTTTCATCAGTTGTCATCCGTTTTTCATCCGTTTTTTCATCAGTTGTCATCCGTTTTTCATCAGTTGTTATCCGTTTTTTGTCAGTTATCTGTTTTTCATCCGTTTTTCATCCGTTGTCATCCGTTTTTTGTCCAATCCGTTTTTTTGACGGATGAAAAATAGGGCATTCATACGTTCAAAAAAAACGGACATTGACGGAAGCAGATGAAAACGGATGTTAACTGATGATCATCCGTTTTTACATAGAGATACATTGATGTCCATTTTTCATCCGTCAACGGATGGATGAAAAACGGACAAACGGACAGCATGTGTGAAAGGGGCCTAAGGCTAGAGCAGCAGTACTGCAAGTGAGAGCCAAAAGGGCTGAATGTCGTTTAGGTTGATGAGGAAAGGAATGCTGAAAACCCCTGCAAGGGAAACTCAAGTTTTGTTTGCTGAACTTTCTTTTAATAAAAATGAGCAAACCCACCCCTTAAAAAGAAGAAAGAGCGGGTGACGTGGTCCTTAAAACTCTGCATTTGATGTGAGTCCCTACAATTAGTGGAGGAATGCATTGAGCACAATCTGAGATCCCTACAATAAATGAAGTTCATCTATTATATGAACTGTGTTTTGGTGCATGAGACTGCACAATCTGGGTGTGCAGGTGAGGATAACCTGAAAGAATTTAGCAACTTGTGGAATATTTGCATTGTAGCAGATTCATGGAATATCAAACTGTCAAAACATGTAAAACTTCTTTATTACCTGTTAAATTTCAATAAAAATCATCGAAAAAGAAAAAAGCAACTTGCTTTAAAAAGACAGTGCTCCGATTTTTTTTTTTTTGCTGGACTGTGAACAATTATTGTGAAGTGACTGAAGATGGGGCAGTCAAAGCTCCTGAAAGAAGCAAGGATGGCTAAGATGAGAGACAGCTCTGTGGCTGGAGGGGTCGTTACCGCCTGAACGAGCCCCATACATGACTGAACAGAGTTTGCCAAGGAGAAAGGCTGTTGCTGCTGTTGTCCCCAACAACGCTGGTGCAAATGACCAGTTATGGAGATGCAAAAGTCATCGTGTTTGGCACGTTTTCTCCCATTGCTATGTGAGGTAGCACTATCGGAAGGAGGAGCTACACAGGTGAGGTGGCACACCATGTCCACAGAGATGCCAGTGAGTTTCTTCATGTTGGGAGAGGTGCCATCTCCTTTAGCAACGGGAGAAAGCCGCTCCCGGGTTTATGGAATACAGCGGGAGATACAGTAATTTTGGTGGGCTGAACTATTTGTCTGCAAGCTCAGATTCCTGTTTTAAAAGGTTTGCAGTCACCCCTGGCAACAGAAGGGAAATTCCTGTTGTATCTACAGGGGGCGCTAAACAGCCGGAGATGCCTGCTGTAGTTTCATCCCATGGCCACCAGAATTGCAGAAGAAGACAGTCAATGTACTAAAGTGAACATGGCAAGACCTGTTACACTGATGGGTAAGACTGTTGCTGTTGAAGTCATGGGAAAGACTGACCTTGTGATTGCTCACACTGGAGTGGAAGTGATCCAAATTGGGAGATCCACTGTTGGTGCAGAAAGACTTGCCTCACTGCAGTGACCAGTCCAGTGGGGAGGCAAGTGTTACAATTGTATGTGATGATGTGAAACTTACTAAGGAGTATGACAATACTGCTATTGAGTTAACTAAAGCTGATGATGTGATGCTTAATAAGGGTAGGTGTGATTGCTAAGCAGGAATATGCCATTTTCCCTAGCCACAGTATATAAGGCTGCATAGGTGTCCCTAGAAACCTCAGGGGAGCTCTGTGCATTGTATCCAGAGGTTGCCCAGGACAACTGTGGTGCCGCTCTGATGAATAAGAGGGTGCTTGACCTTGGTGATGAGAATATGGTAAATGGTAAATCTAAAATGTCTGAAATTACTTGTGATGATTTTTGTGTTAATGTGGTCTGTCACAGCTGACAACAAAAGTGTTCATGAGTTTAATGAAGCACCACCAGAACAAGGTGGTAAGGGTGTAGTATTGCAGCCAGCTATAATTGAAAATGTATTGCCACACTTTAGTTTGAACAAAAGTGACACGTGCAATGTGTCTGTTGCTGAGCCACTCTGTCCCTCTGGGTCTCCTTGGGCAGTTGGAGCGGTACTGTGTGGTAACTCTGATGGGAGCACAGAGATAACAGACTGGGACAGATGGGCAAAAAGCCTGTTGGTTTTATTGGAAAAGGCCTCCATTGGTAATGGTGGAACAGACATGATTTCTGCAGTGCCAGATGAAAAACCTGCAGTGCAACTTATATGCATGTTTGCACTTGCTGCTGCAGATGATCTCGCTCTCAAGATTGAAGTGCCAAGTAAGGGCGAGCGCACAGCAGAGGTTGGGTCCACAGTCCACAAAGGGGCTAATGATGTTGTAATGAGTGATATGCTGCCAAACAATCTAGTGTTGGTGGAAGTGCCTGATGGCATAAGTAAAAATGAAGTGATTGGGTTTAACAACCCAAAATGGAGTAATGTAGTGATGGTCAATTGTCAGGACAGTAGCTGGAATAGAGTCATGTGCCAGTGGAGTTGTTGGGTAGTGATGTCGCCGTGGGAGGTGATCACTTTGCTCTGTGTAATTTCTCTCCAGACCCTGCTCTGCCAAACATTGTAATTAGTTAGTTATGATAAATTTGTTGATAGTTTTGACAATAAGGAAAAGTGCAAATTACTGGTAAATGTTTTGGGTGACAACAAAAATAAGGGTAGACCTGATGGTCAAGGTGACGTGGTTGCTACTCTTAAAAAATGCAGGAAGATGAATAAATGTATCTCTGAAGACATCCAATCAGAGGAAACGCGTCAGCAAGGAGGCGTGCCCTCACTACGTCGCTCGGAGTCCACGCTGCAGCCGGACACGAGCATTAGAGAAATTCCCTCACTGCTTAAATTGAATGTTTCATGTGATATCAAGCCATCTACATGTAAGTGCATTTGTTTATACAATAAACGCTTTATAAAGGGTAATACACTATTAGTCATCATTGCCTTACATGTCCACGTTGGAAACGATGATATTAACCGTGCTGAACCCTGGCAACTGACTGCATTGATTTATCTGGAAAGAGGCAGTTGGATCATCCCCATGAGTTTGCAGAGTGCTGTTTATATACCGTTCCGGTAAGAGGCCATTTTTGGCTATTGCATGCACGGTGAAGAGCACTATTTCTTTTTGTGTGGTCACAAGAAATCGGTTATCTGAAACACCTCATAATTTGCACTTACTTCATATCCGTCCGGTAAGGAGGAATTTCACTAGGTGGAGGGATTTCAAAGTCACCATTTGAACCTATCACCATCAGTTATTTTGTATCACCAGAATATATAATTTGAAGAGTTTCATCACCTTGAATTTGGAACATTATGATTATGATTTTGGTCACAATGATTTATGTACATTGATTTGTTCATATTTATTTGGATTTAGCGCACCACCTATATTTACACATAACTGAAGTATTGCAATTGGAAGAGTTGCCCTAAAATTTTTTTTTTTTTTTACAGCAAAAAATTTTTTTTTTTCCCTAAATCAGCCAGAACCGACAGCAGCCGGTAAATACATATAGGGTACATTCACACATCTGTACAATGGGTCCCCATCTGCATTCATTCCACAATTTGGCGGAACCTTTACAGACCCATTGATTTCCAATTCCAGTCTGAAAAATTAGGCATTCACAGGATAAAGAAGTGTCAGCCAGAAATTAGCCCACATGCGTTTACCTGACAGCTAAAAACGTTGTATTCTGTGGCTGAAGGTACATTAGGCATTTACAGGATAAATAAGTAAGTGTCGACCAGTATAGGCCCCAAAAATTAGCCCACATGGGTTTACCTGACAGCTAAGAACGTAGTATTTGGTGGCTGGAGGTATATTAGGCATTCACAGGATATAGAAGTAAGTGTCGGCCACTATAGGCCCCAAAAATTAGCCCACATTGGTTTACCTGACAGCTAAAAATGTTGTATTCTGTGGCTGGAGGTACATTAGGCATTCACAGGATACAGAAGAAAGTGTCGGCCAGTATAGGCCCCAAAAATTAGCCCACATGGGTTTACCTGACAGCAAAGAAGGTAGTATTCTGTGGCTGAAGGTATATTAGGCATTCACAGGATACAGAAGTATGTGTCGGCCAGTATAGGCCCCAAAAATTAGCCCACATGGGTTTACCTGACAGCTAAGAACATAGTATTCTGTGGTTGAAGGTACATTCGGCATTGACAGGATAAATAAGTAAGTGTCAGCTATAAAAGGCCCCAAAAATTAGCCCACATGGGTTTACCTGAAAGCTAAGAACGTAATATTCTGTGGCTCAAGGTTCATTAGGCGTTGACAGAAAAAATAATTGTCGGCCATGAAAGGCCCAAAAATTAGGCATTCAATGGACATAAAATGCCTTTTATGCCACTGTATTTAGCGAAGACAAGGACCAGGAATTGTGAGTGTTGTGTGACTAACCGGGCTGTGCGACTGTGAGTGTTGTGCGACTGACCGGGCTGTGCGACTGGGAGTGTTGTGCGACTGGGAGTGTTGTGCGACTGACCGGGCTGTGCGACTGTGAGTGTTGTGCGACTGGGAGTGTTGTGCGACTGTCCGGGCTGTGCGACTGTGAGTGTTGTGGGACTGTGACTGTTGTGCAACTGACCGGGCGGTGCGACTGTGAGTGTTGTGCGACTGTGAGGGTTGTGCGACTGACCGGGCTGTGCGACTTCGTGTTGTGCGAATGTGAGTGTTGTGCGACTGAGTGTTGTGCGACTGACCGGGCGGTGCGATTGTGAGTGTTGTGCGACTGGCCAGGCTGTGCGATTGTGAGTGCTGTGCGACTGTCAAGTGAGTGTAGCAGAGTACCAGAGGGTGAGAAGATAGAGTTAGAAAGCCAGGAAACAGCCACACAGGATAGACTAAAATGACTGAATCCCCATTAGATTAGATTAGTAGGTACAATGCCCAGCGGGTGTGGAAATGCGATTTGGTGTGCATCTTGTGATATGTATGCGTTCCTTGATCATGCGATCGAGGGCGAATACAAATGCACAAAATGTAAGCACGTTGCTTCCCTGGCAGCTCAGGTCCTGAATCTAGGGATGCAGCTGGCAACACTGAGCCGAATGTCCATACTGAATGAGAGTCGGGATCGTACCCGTCAGGCGCAGGCAGGGGCCTGCACAAAGGTGGGCGGAGTATTGGAGGTGCAGGCATCAGAGCAGAGTAGAGGGGTGACAGTTAGGAGGGGTAGAAGGGGACAAGGCAAGGAGGCCGGTCCTGGGCTGGAGCACCCCAATAGATACGTCCCTTTGCGTGATGTTGGAGAAACCAGTCAGGGACCAGCATTGCTGGAGCAAAGAGACGCCTCTAGCTACCAGGGGAAGAACTCCTCCAGTGAGGCAGGGAGAAAGGGAAAGAAAAGACAGGTTCTGGTGGTAGGGGACCCAATTATTAGAAGGACAGACAGTGCAATCTGTCACAAAGACCGTGAGCGCCAAACAGTCTGTTGTTTACCGGGCACTCGGGTTCGGCACATCGCGGATCGGGTGGACAGATTACTGGGTGGGGGTGGGGAAGACCCAGCTGTCATGGTACATGAGGGTACCAATGACATTGACAGATGAAGATGGAGAGTCCTAAACGATTTCAGGGACTTAGGAGCTAAGTTGAGGACTAGGACCTCCAAGGTAGTATTTTCAGAAATACTACCTGTACCTCGAGCCACACTAGAGAGGCAGTGGGAGATTAGGGAAGTTAACAAGTGGCTGAGGAGCTGCTGTAGTAAGGAGGGTTTCGGGTTCCTGGAGAACTGGGCCGACTTCTCAGTTGGCCACCGGCTCTTTGGTAGGGACGGATTGCACCTAAAAGGGGAGGGTGCAGCCCTACTGAGTGAGAAGATGGCCATAAAGTTAGAGGGGCTTTTAAACTAGGTGATGGGGGGGGGGGGAGGGTACAGATGTAGAATTAGCCAGTGGAAAGCAAGATCCAGAGGGCACAAATGGGGACATAAGCGGTAGGATGTTCAGAGCTCCTAAACCCAGGGTGGGTATGGGGAAAAATCTCAAGAGCAGCCTAAAAACATCAAATGAGGATATATGTAACCGGTCAAAATTAAGAGGTTTTTATACCAATGCCAGAAGCCTGGCCAACAAGATGAGAGAGCTGGAGCTGCTGATGTTTGAGGAAGACTTAGATTTTGTGGGGATAACAGAGACTTGGTTTGACAGCTCTCATGACTGGATGGCGACCAATCAGGGGTATTCCCTTTATCGCAGAGATAGAGAAGGTAAAAAAGGGGGAGGGGTATGTCTGTATATTAAGAACAGTGTACAGGTAAATATGAGGGAGTATAGCCTTCCCTGACTGCCACAAATATTTTTTGGCTTCCCAGTATGTCACGGCTGATTGGTGGTTGACCCCGGAGGCATCTAACCCTGCGGTGGTGGTGGAGGCCGCGGTGCTGGGGTCGGTGGAGGCGCTATCTCTTCTCCTGTTTAGGGGGCCTCGGGCTCCCTACGCCCTGACTACCTCCATGAAGACAACGCTTCGGGCGTGGCGCAAGGGGCTGCTCCTGGAGGCGTACCCGAGCACCGCGTCCTCCCCAAATACCCCCCTGTGGATCAATCCCTCCCTGACACATCTATATCGCTTGCCTGACCCTATACTTTGGGTTAAGTACAACATTAAAAAGGTTTCGGACCTCACGTCAGACTTGTCCCTCCCATCTTTCACTCACCTAGTAACAGATTGTAATGTCCCACCCTCTTACTTCTTCCACTACATGCAATTGTCCCACGCCTTCAGAGCCCAGTTCCCGACCAACGCCTCACAATTGGTGCAGTCAGATCTGGAACGCGTTTTGCGCTACGACTGCTCCAGTCGAGCTGTCTCGGTGCTGCATGCCCATCTCCTCCAGGTCTCCTCTCCGGAGCTCTCTGGCCTACATTCTCGCTGGGCCCCGGATGTTCCGGATTTGGACTCAGTGTACTGGCTGCACATTTGGGAATCCCCCTTTAAAACACCATACGGGATCGATTGATTCAATATAAGATTGTCCATAGAGCATATCTCACCCCTGCCGACTGAACAGAATCTATTCTGCTCAGTCTCCGGAGTGCTGGGTGATTTTATCCACATCTTTTGGACGTGTCCGGAGCTTTCTGCCTACTGGTCTCGGATATTTGAGGTGTCATCCGCTATACTACAAATCACAATTGACCCCTCTCCTAAGCTTGGCCTCTTGGGATTGCTGGATGACCTGGTGCCCAGGGTGGCTGACCGCACCCTTCTGGGTCTCCTGTTCTTTTATGCCAGAAAGAACATTTCTCTCCACTGGCGCCAGCTGGCTCCCCCCACACTTCTGCAATGAAGGGGCCTGGTGGACTCTGTCATACACCTTTAACGGGATACCTATTGTCACAGAGGCTGCCCAAAAAAGCACGACGGGTTTGGGCGAGGTGGCTGGCAGACTCTTCAGCTGCCTTGCTTGCATGATTGCCTTCCCACGGTTGTCCCCAGACTACCACCCTAACCACCTGGGGTGTGGTGCCATATAAGTGGTTGTTGACCATATGCTTTCTGTTTAGGCCGATTGTGTTTACCTTCTGCTCGGACTCTTGCCCCTGCGTGGGCAGCAGTGTATTGGTTGATTTTACATGTTACCTTGTATACTGAGTCTATTGCACCAATTTTGTTGTTGTGTTTTTTTCCTGTTCTTGTTTTTTCTATACCAATAAAAAGATTTTCAAAAAAAAATAATAATATCAGGGATGATATTTACAATGGTGCTATGGACGAGGTAGAATCCCTATGGGTAGAACTTCAAAGGGAAGGCACTGTGGGGAAGGTAATATTGGGCGTATGCTATAGGCCCCCCAACCAGAGGGAGGAGGGGGAGGCGGACCTCCTTTTACAGATAGGATTGGCAGCAAGGATGGGAAATGTCATTATAATGGGGGACTTTAATTATCCAGATATAGACTGGGCAGAAGGAACCGCGCATTTAGCCAAGGCTCAGCAGTTCCTAAATGTTTTGCAAGACAATTTCATGGGTCAGATGGTGAAATAAATTTAAAAGAGCAAAACTAAACCCTGGGTGGCTAAACTCCAACATAAAAATGCATATTAATGCTAAAGAAAAGGCCTTCAAAAAATACAAGACTGAGGGGTCATTGGCAGCATTTAAGCATTACAAAGAGTGTAATAAGAAATGTAAAGATGAAATCAAGGCAGCTAAAATGGAACACGAGAGACATATAGCGGAAGAGAGTAAAAAGAACCCCAAAAAATTCTTTAAGTATATAAACAGTAAGAAAGCGAGGCCAGAACACATTGGCCCCATAAAAGACGACAAAGGAGATTTGGCCACAGAGGATAGAGAAAAGGCGGTAGTGTTAAATAATTTCTTCTCTTCAGTCTTCACAAAAGAATTGGGGGGCTACACTAACCCAGCTTGTAAGGCCAAGCTAAATAACACACTTCAGGAAGTACCGCCATGGCTAACAGAAGATAGACTTAGAACTAAACTAGAGAAACTTAACATAAATAAATCACCGGGACCGGATGGCTTGCACCCGAGGGTTCTTAAAGAGCTCAGCCAGGTGATTGCCAGACCATTATTCTTGATCTTTAAGGATAGTATACAGATGGGTATGGTGCCAGCTGATTGGAAAAAAGTCAACGTGGTACCAATATTTAAAAAAGGGCCGAGATATATCCCGGGTAACTATAGGCCAGTCAGCATCAGTAGACTGCAAGATTTTGGAGGGGATGTTAAAGAACCATATACAAGACTTTAGTAATGAAAATGGTATTATTAGTAGTAATCAGCATGGATTCATGAAAAATCGTTCTTGTCAAACCAATCTATTGACCTTCTATGATGAAGTGAGCTGCCACCTAGATAAAGGTAAGCCTGTGGATGTGGTGTATCTGGACTTTGCAAAGGCCTTTGACACAGTTCCCCACAAACACTTACTGTTCAAACTAAGGAAGGTAGGTATGGACCATAAGGTGAGTACCTGGATAGAAAACTGGCTCCAGGGGAGAGTGCAAAGGGTGGTGATTAATGGGGAGTACTCGGATTGGGTGGGTGTGGAAAGTGGGGTCCCCAAAGGTTCTGTCATGGGGCCAATCCTGTCTAATTTATTCATAAATGATCTAGAGGAGGGGATATCTAGTACAATCTCAGTATTTGCGGATGATACTAAACTAAGCATGCCAATATCTTCTATGCAGGATGTGGAAACCTTACAAGCGGATCTGAACAAAATAATGGGGTGGGCAACTACATGGCAGATGAGGTTTAATGTTGAAAAATATAAAGTAATGCACTTGGGTGCCAGAAACCATAAAGCAAGCTACTCACTAGGGAGGGAATTTCTGGGTGAGTTTAGGATGGAAACGGACTTGGGGGTACTGGTAGACAACAGGCTTGGCAGTGGCATGCAATGCCAAGCCGCTACAAGCAAAGCCAACAGAATACTGGGATGTATAAAAAAGGGGATTCACTCCAGAAATAAAGAGATTATTCTCCCTCTCTACAAGACTCTGGTCCGGCCACATCTGGAGTATGCTGTCCAGTTCTGGGCACCGGTCCTCAGGAAGGATGTGCTGAAACTGGAGAGAGTCCAGAGAAGGGCAACAAAAATAATTAGGGGAATGGAGGACAGCAGCTATGAGGAAAGACTACAAGCACTGAACTTATTCTCTCTGGAGAAGAGACGATTGAGGGGGGATATGATATCAATGTACAAATACTGTACTGGCGACCCTAGCATAAGGAGCAAACTATTCAGAGAAAGGGAATACAAAAAGACACGTGGCCACTCACTAAAACTAGAGGAAAGGCGGTTTAACCTTGAAATACGTAGGGGGTTCTTCATTGTAAGAGCAGTAAGGATGTGGAATTCTCTTCCACAAGCAGTCGTATCAGCAGGGAGCATCGATAGTTTAAAAAACTATTAGATGGGCACCTTAAAGACCACAACATACAGGGGTATACAATGTACAGCAAACAGCAAACACACACACACACACATCATAGGTTGGACTGGATGGACTCATTCTTTTTTCGACCTCACTAACTATGTAACTATGTAAGGAATTGTTGTGGGCGGATATTTGTGGCCTTTAATAAGGAATTTCAATTAAACATGGTCTACTGCTCTCATGTGTTGATTTCCTCAGAGATCCATGCCTCATTCATTTTTATAAATGTGAGGTAGACCACACTGTCATGAGCTTATCGGTCACGATCCCCCCTGCTGCGCTGAACGTCCTTTTGGACGGGACACTGGATGGGGGGCAAGCCAACAGTTCCCTTGCAAATTGTGCAAGCTCTGGCCAGAGTTCAAGCCTGCCCACCCTGTAGTCCAGGGGTTCATCACTCCTCAGAGCGTCCACATCAGCCTTTAACCCATTGTAGTCGGACACCTGTCGGTCTAGGCGTTCCCTGATGCTGGATCCGGAGTACAGCGGTCGATGGTTCGGCTGAAAGAAGGATCTCATATCTGAAGTGACCAAGACATCTTCAAACTGCCCTCTTCTTGCAGGCACTGTTGGATTGCTACCCGCAACTGTCTCTCTGTGACTGGAAATTCCTCTGCCAGCGCACGCAAAAGCAGAATGCAACATTTCTCGCAGCAAGGCTTGGAAGTGCTGCATTCTGACCGCCCTCTGTGATGCTGGTAACATTTCCGCCATTTTTTGTTTGTACCGGGGGTCTAAGTACGTTGCCATCCAGTACTGGTCCTTGCCCTTTATGCTTTTTATACGGGGGTCCCCCTTAAAACACTGGAGCATGAAGGCCCCTATTTGCACTAAACTGGAAGTGGTGTAGTGGCCTGGCTCCAGCTCATCATCCAGGATAATGTCGTCCTCGTTCTCCTCCCCCCATCCACGGATAACACCAGGGATCCCAGAAAGGTTTAAAGCATGCTCTTCTTGCTCCTCCTCATCTGCCCCGGCACCATCCTTCTCTGACTCCTCTTCAGACTCCTGTTGTTGACTTGTCTCAGATGGAGTAGCACCCATTGGGAATTCATCCAACATTGCGACTTCCTCATCTTCCGGCTCCTGCTCCTCGATGGCTTGATCAATGACACGACGCAATGCACACTCCAGAAAGAAGGCGTAAGGTACGATGTCACTGATGGTGCCCTGGCCGTGACTGACCAGTTTGGGGATCTCATCGAATGGCCGCAAAAGTCTGCATGCGTCCCGCATGAGCAGCCACTGGTGAGGTGAAAAAAAAACAAGCTCCCCAGAACCTGTCCTGCCACAGAGTTCGTACAGGTAGTCGTTAACTGCACGTTTCTGCTGGAGCAGCCCATCAAGCATATGCAACGTGGAGTTCCATCGCGTCGGGCAGTCACAAATAAGACGACTGATGGGTAGGTTGTGTCACCGCTGAATGTCAACAAGGCGAGCCATGGCTGTGTAAGATCTTCTGAAATGGCGCAAGATTTTCCTGGCCTGCCGCAAGACATCCTGGACCCCAGGGTATTTGGCAACGAATCACTGCACGACCAAGTTCAGGACGTGTGCCATGCATGGCACGTGTGTTATTTTGCCCTGTTTCAGCACGGTCAGCAGATTGGCACCTTTGTCGCATGCCACTTTACCAACTGTCAAATTGAGCGGTGTCAGCCACTGATCTGCCTGTGAACGCAAAGCTGAAAGAAGTGCAGGACCAGTGTGGCTCTTGTCTTCCAGGCACAACAGACGCAGCACAGCATGGCAACGTCTCACCTGGCATGTCAAATAGGTTCTGGATCTCCTTTTGGAATGTATTTAAGCAGTGTCATCAGCACGCCGCCCGTACCTTGAAAACTTCATATCTGATGAAACGTACGCCGGTCGCGGCGTGCTGACGTCACTGGAGTGAGATGGAGGACGGGCAGAAGAGCCGACCGGCCGGCGGCTCGCCTTTCTGGTCAAGCGATCCTTCCCTTCATGTTTGTAAGTTGCTGTCCTTTTGTTTTTACAATAAACGTACGGTTTTACACTATGGAACTTTTTACCTTTGTTTACATGACCCTCTAACTGATGCTGCTACGGAATATAAGTCTCCATACTATGCTGGATTTGCTGGATTGATACTACTGGTCATAATATAACATCTATCTGGTAAGCGGCTTGCAGGATTGGGGTGACGGTCTTTCTGTGTGGAGCTGACCCTCTTTTTCACGATTCTATTTTACACTGGCAATACATTTCCTTTTGGTAAGCGGGTAGTGATATTGGTGGAGGCACAGCTTGTCCAAGCTTTTTGGTGTACATATGCACATATTTTGGCAATTTATCATCTTAATCTGGTAAGCAGATTGCACTACAGGTGGCGGTTCTTGCACTTGGTGTTGTTTCATTATTTAGAAGAATCCCTTTATACAATGTTTAGTTTAATATAACAGTGTTACACTATGGGAGCCTATATCATTTATATTTCATGTGGGTGTTCTAGCGTCTGCTGAGTCATCTTGAGCCACGTGACCCATCATACAGCGAAGTGGTGGATTGACAACACTGGTCATTATTTTACATCCATCTGGTAAGCAGTTTGTTGGATCGGGGTGACAGTTCCTCTGTGTGGAGTTGATCTTCCTTTATCACGATTTATCTTCCACTGGCAATATATCTATCTCTGGTAAGCAGATAGTGGTATAGGTGGAGGCACAGCTTTTTTAAGCTATTCTGTGTTTACATATACTCAATTTGGTGATTTATTATTTTTAATCTGGTAAGCAGATTGCACTACAGGTGGTGGTTTTTACACTAGGTGCGGTTTCACCATTCGTTTTTCACATTGTTTAGTGTATTATATCAGTTTTACGCTATGGGAGCCTATATCATTTGTTTTACATGTGCATGGTCTAACGTTTGCTAAGTCATCTTGAGCCACGGGACCCATCACACAGCGGAATTTGAGTATAGGATATCCCTTCAAAGTTTTTTGGTGTTATACCATCCTATTGGGCGTATTATCTGAAGCATTCTGGTAAGCAGGTTGCACAACTAGTGGACTTTATTTTCAATCAGTGGATTTCACGTTTACGTTGAATATATATATATAGAAGACTCAAGGACTTTTTGGGACTTTTCTATCACTATATTTATTTGTACGTTATAGCACGGATTCACTATTTAGCGCGGCTTATTTATATTATTTTCTGTTTGGGTGTTTGTCACACTTTAAGCTGCTGCTCGTTGTTATAGAGCATAGCGCGGTTAATTTCCCACAAAGATACCACATATGTGGGACTTTGTCACAGCCTGGCCACATACAGAGGCCCAACATGCAAGGAGCACCGTCAGGTGTTCTAGGAGCATAAATTACACATATAATTTCCTAACGACCTATCACATTTTTGAAGGCCCTGGAGCACCAGGAAAAGGGAATTACCCACAAAATGACCCCATTTTGGAAAGCAAACACCCCAATGTATATTCTATGAGGCATAATGACAATCAAAAAGGACAGATCCTGCACATGCTGATATGCAACAAGTACAAAGAGGAGTACTTCACCAGCCCATGGCGCTGTCCATGTGTTCACCTCCTTTGTTTGTATGTTTTTTTGGCTGAAATGTCCTGGTTGCTGAGGCATAATGAGTCTTTTAAACATGTCATTTTTTTCCATAAATTATACATATAATTTCATTACAACCAATCACACTTTTGAAGGCCCTGGAGCACCAGGACAATGGAAACCCCCACAAAATGACCCCATTTTGGAAAGCAAACACCCCAACACATAATCTAGGAGGCATGGGCTGCAGATAGGTACTCAGGTATTCTGATGAGCTGCAGATAGGTACTCGGGTACTCTGATAGGCTTCAGAGAGGTACTTGGGTATTCTGATGGGCTAGAGACAGGTACTCGGGTAATCTGATGGGCTGGAGACAGGTACTCGGGTACTCTGGGCTGGAGACGGGTACTTGGGTACTCTGGGCTGGAGACAGGTACTTGGGTGCTCTGGGCTGGAGACAGGTACTCGGGTACTATGATGGGCTGCAGAGAGGTATTCGGGTACTCTGATGGGTTGGAGACAGGTACCCGGACACTTTGATGGGCAGGAGACAGGTACTCGGGTACTCTATTGGGCTGTAGATAGGTACTCAGGTACCCTGATGGGCTGGAGACAGGTACTCGGGTATTCTGATGGGCTGCACATAGGTACTCTGAAGGGTTGGAGACAGGTACTCGGGCACTCTAAAGATAGGTACTCGGGTACTCTGATGGGCTGGTGACAGGTACTCGGGTATTCTGATAACAGGTGCTTGGGTGCTCTGATGGGCTGCAAAGAGGTACTTGGGTACTCTGATGGGCTGCAGAGAGGTAATTGGGTTCTCTGATGGGGTGGAGACAGGTACTCGGGTACTCTGGGCTGGAGACAGGTACTCGGGTACTCTGATGGGATACAGAGAGGTACTTGGGTACTCTGATGGGCTGTTGACAGGTACTCCAATGACAGGTACTCCGAAGACAGGTACTCGGGTACTCCGGTGACAGGTACTGGGGTACTCTAATGACAGGTATTTAGAGTACCCGAGTATGTATTTCATTGGCTCTTTACCCTGATCAGGGATGGACTGTGTCAAAATGACATTCTTCTTCCCCAATCGCTGTTCTGTACACCCCTGGGGGCGCACAGGAGCAGCGTGAACAAGGAAAGTGCATGTGGCCGGCTGTGATTGGACACAGCCGGTCACATGGTAAAGAGCCATTTTTTTTAATGGCTCTTTACACCGATTAGGGATGGGCTGTGTCCCTGATCACTGCTCTTCTTGCCCCTGGGAGCGCGGGAGAGCAGCTGAAACAGGCGGACATCATATGACGGGCGCTCGGATCGAGGAGATGTTCCTGCAGGCGTGATATTACTATGGCCCGGTATGGAACTGGTTAAAAAAGAGCTTCTGTCTCCCCCAAAAAAAATTAAAAGTCAGCAACTTGAAATACTGTAGCTGCTGCCTTCTAATATAAAAACACATACCTGTTTAGGGATCCAGTGCTGTCCTTCAATCTGCTTCAGGTCCAGGTACCAGCATCTTAACTAAGAGAACCCGTCAGTGAAGACTTGTGGCTTCCCAATCATATTCCTACTGCACATGTGGGAGCCGCACTGTGCTTTGTGAATGTTCCTGCAGTCTTCCAAGGCCTGTTATGTGTTCCAGAAGGCTGTGGGGGAAGGAGGGGGTCTGAACTTCCACTTGGATTGCTGTGTTGAAACCATGTACCAGCTCCTCCCCCACAAAAAAAAGTGTCAAATGTGAAGGAGGAGGGGGGAGCAATAGGAAGAGCAGACCTCCCACTTTTGGGTGAAATTCCACTTTAATATGCTGATATCCATGCTGTTTGTAAGGCAGTCTGTAATACTCCTCCCAAAATTCCTTCTACAAATGGTAAACTTCCATAAAAGAAGTCTTGTTCAGAAATCTCTAGTCTGAAAAGGACTGGCAGGAATAAATATTTTACTGGTACATGCTTTTAGGGGAAATATATTAAATGCACATTTTTTGCAGGAAAAAAAAGGGCATTTATTATTTTTCCCCATAGGAGCCTGCACAGCATTACACCTCCAATTAGTGAATTCTGGGTGCAATATCAGGGTCTGGCAGACATGCCCTCCAGCTTTCTGCCTTTACCTCTGTATGAGTTGTTCAGCACCCTCACAGTCCATTGAGAACTAAATACCGTCTGCCACTAACTTGCAGTTAATTCACTCACAGATCACTGTGAATGAATGACATGGCTGTGTGGGCGAAACCTTGCACACCCATGCCAATTTTAAATGTGATAGCAGTTGCGGGGGGGAGAGGAACCCCAGTCTCCTGTCACAGGAAGGGGGTTCTCAGGGGGAGAGGGGCTGGAGCATGTTACATGTTACACCCTAAATATAGGTATACACATGTAACATGTTCCAAAGGTAAACTTAACCTTTATGTGATTAACAAACTGCCAGCCCCAAACGTGGTATTTGCTATCTTTATTTGATGATTTAACCACTTGCCGACCGCCGCAAGTAGATATACTGCGGCGGTCAGCCCCTCACAGGCAAAGTGACGTATGTAAACGTCACTAGCCTGTGAGGCTCTGGGGAGCGCGCGCCGCCGGAGGCGCGCTCCCGCACGGTCACGGACCCCCCCGCGCGCGTGACCGGCGGACCCGATGTCCGCCGGTCACTCAGCAATCGTCAGGGGAGAGGGAGAAAGTCAGGCAGCTAGTGTAAACAAGCCGCTTGTCATTCTCCCCTGTGTAGAAACACTGATCATACGGTTTGGCTATGAAGGACCATTGATCAGTGTTCCTACAGCTCAAGCCACAGCCAATCACAGTAAGAATCACGCCCCTAGGGACACACACAGCCTCTCAAATAAAGTTAACCCCTTCACTACCAGTGTATTTTTACAGTAACAGTGCATATGTATAGCACTGATTACTGCAGTAATGTCACTGGTAACCCCAAAAGTGTCAAAAATGTCAGTCAAGGGTCCGATCTGTCTGCCGCAATGTCACAGTACCGCAAAAAAAATCGCAGATCGCCGCCATTACGCGTAAAAAAAAAACAACAAAAATGACAAAAATCTTTCCGTTTGTTAGTAAACGCAATAACTTTTGCGCAAACCAATCAAAATACGCTTTTTGCGATTTTTTTTTTTTTACCAAACATATGTAGCATAAAAAAAATTGGCCGAAAATGTTAAAAAATTTAGATTTTTACATTTTTTTGGGGGGGAATTTCATATAAAAAAATGTTAAAAATATTGTTTTTTTTGCAAAATTGACGCTATTTTTGTTTATAGCGCATGATCAAAAAATCGCACAGGTGATCAAATACCACCAAAAGAAAGCTCTGTTTGTGGGAAAAAAAAGGATGTCAAATTCGTTTAGGTACAGCGTCGCACGACCGCGCAATTGTCCGTTAAAGTCACGCAGTGCCGAATCGCAAAATACCCCCTGGTCAGGAAGGGGGTAAAATCTTCCGGGGCTTAAGTGGGTAAGGGCTTGTACATTTTTTTTTTTTTTTTTTTTTTAAACAGACCGAAACTTTAAGGACTTTTTTATGTTTTCCATATGCTAACACTAGGATTGTGGATAAACAGTTGCAGCCGCAGTGTTGAATTGCTCATCCTCTACATAGTCGGGAAAAGAATGGTCTGAAACTTTGCTCTGCTCTACCTGCACAGTAAGGTTTTCGTGAAAGTTAGAGTCAGAAGAGGAGAGAGTACAGCATCTCACAGTTCAATGTTGCCTGTAATTTGGCAGTCAAGAGGCTAATACACAAGTTTGTTTTGGTCTGCTTCACTGTTGGTCCATTGTATCTGGGATGTTTGGCAGCTCATAGCCCTTAATAAAGTGTCTATTGTATTAATGAAAACTGTGAAAATTGGGAAATTTAAATAATTTATCATGGCCATAGCAAATAGAAATTTCTGTTTTCTTCAGTAAATGAACTGGATGAAGACTTGGGGCAAATTAGGTTGTGCTTCCATGTTTAGTCTGCATATAAGGTCTGTACTATGTGTATAACTATCTTTACTATACATACACTTATTAATAGGGTGCGTGGGGTGGGGTGTGGTGAGTTTGAGACTTAATTTTAAAAATCTAGTTGAAAGATTTAGTTACAGGAGCTCTAGCTAGTTCACTAGTTCCTTGCTTGATAATCCAAGCTCAACAATTATAAATTCTGGAATTTTTTTTAATTTGATTTATGTCAAAAAGGAAAGAACTACAGTAACGCAATGATATGTTGGTAAAAAGCCTTAGGACTCTTACCTACTGCAGCTTGAAAAAGCTCAGTACAGCTTTTTTTACTCCTCTAAAATGCAGCCCATTGTTTACAACGTACCTGTACATATAGGCACGTTAACAAGGCGATGCGTATTTATGGGAAAATCCGCGTTCCCGGTCAGTATTTTGGGCCGGTACACACAAAAATGCGTATATGTGACTGTGGCATGAATACAACAACATTCTGGGAGCTAGAATGCTAGAATACAATTATGCACAAATGCACCCAACATAAACAAGTGATATTATATCCAAAAATGCAGATGTTCAAACATCAGTACTGTGTGCAAGAGGTCTTACTGTACATACCACTGCTGAGATCAACATAAGTTGGACATCGGGCATTTTTTGGATGCATTTTGCAAATTTTAGCAAACAACTCCTCATTTTTACTTACCTTCACACAATAAAGGTCTTCTGTTCTTTATTTTGTATCCAGTCTGACAGTCACATTTATAGTAACCAGGAAAATTGACACAGCTGCGAGACTCTCCACACATTCCAGACCGTAAGCACTCGTCAACATCTGAGATAAACTATATTGTTAGAAGAGCAATAGGACTTCTGACAAAGCAACTAACATTGTATTGCTTCTATTTAAGGCCATTTGTTAGCTATAAATATTACATGATGGTTGGGTGTAAACTAATCTTTTATTTTTTTTTCAGATTAGCAAACAGGCATGCATGCTTATTTTTCACAGTACCATTGGCACCTTTAGAGGAAAATATCTCACTTAGTTATTGCTAAAAACATCTAGTTCACTAGTTGTTTATGGAAAATAAACAATTGTTGGTAACTGAAGGATATTACAAGAAAAAAACAGAGACACTGGTCTCAATTTCCGACCCAGCTCCTACTTTGGACAGATCCCCATAACTACCCCTCTGATATTAGGCAACATCCACTTATTAGCACCACCCTGAGCATATTCAATAAATTATCGGTGACTTGCCAACTGTCATCAAACCCTAGCCCATTGATCCCGATCATGAATAACCCGGACTTTACACCGGGTGTAAACATTGTGCCTTCAGACCCTGGTACTTCAACCGTTAACTCACCTCTTTTAGTTAAACATTGTTTACTAAATAATAGATTTATGTCCTTCTTGGAATTTAAGACCTTGAAGCCTCAGAATGTTTCCTTAAACTATTGGAATTACATTCAAGTGCACAATTGTGTCCAAAACAAAAAACAGAAGAAATTATTGTTCAGGCCGCTAACCCCTTTCAAAGAAATTTGTTGGGACCACTCTACGATGTCAAAAACCACATCGCAAGCTTACAAATGGATCTCTTCTCCCTCTTTGAATGTCAATGACAAGTACAATAAGATGTGGGCACGTGCTCTGGATTGCACTATTTCTGATAACCAATGGGAAAAGGCTTGCGTCTTTACCCACAAATGCTCCTTGAGTACAAGAATTCAAGAAACCTCTTACAAAGTTTGCACACAATGGTACATTACCCCGGGGAAATTAAAGGTTTGGTCTTCACAATATTCTGAGAGATGTTGGAGATACCTATCTCATAAAGGCACTTTCCTTCATATTTGGTGGACATGCGACCTGATAGAGTTACTGGACCAAGATTGTGCACTTGATAAAATGAATCACTGATACTACTCTAGAGTTGAATGCAGCCAGCTGTTTACTACATGTCAATAGTTTTTCATACAGGAAATACAAAAGATCCTTGACTAGGCATTTGCTCAATGCAGCCAAATCTAATTTTCCCTTATACTGGAATTCCAAATCAACTCCTTCAATTAAAGAATGGGTAGATAAAGTGAACTCAATTTATGAAATGGAGGAAATATTGGCCATCAAAAAAGAAAATAATACCACCTTCCAAAACTTGTGGAGACCCTGGCTCATGTTTACACTATCCTCTGAATTTAAACGCCTGTTGTCAACCTAGATTTATATGAATATGTAACCCTCTATATACCTGGAGACCTTGTTACCTGTTATTTGATGCCTAACTATCTGATCATTTCAGACCAACAACTTATGTGACATTGTTAGTACTTCCCCTCCTACCCTTCCCCCCCCCCCCCCCATCACTTCTTTCAATCTCCACCTTTCCTTTTCCATTCTGTATCTTCTTTCTATTGGCTGTCTTGGCCACTTCGTGGGATCGGACCTTCTCCTAAGTCCGTATCTCACAAGAGTTACTCTTGCATTTATAGACTCAGCATATGCAGATCTCATCTTACATTATGATTACAAATTTAAGTATCTACCTTCCACTGACGATGAAGATATACCAAAATGTATTCTGTTTATGTTACACGCATTGTTATTCTGTTTGCCATTTTCATACCTCATGTTGTTGATTGTATGTAACAAATTATTTATCAATAAAAGCTTTTTATTGGAAAAAAAAAAAAGAAAAAAAAAAACAATACAGTATGAAGTACAACACACTAATGACAATACACTAGATGTACATATATAATATGACAGCTTAAATGCCCACCGAAAACCTAATAAATGAAATAAGCTATCCCAAGCGCTCAAAATGAGGACCACTCACCAATAAATACAATGGCTATGCAGCTACTTGACTGAGAAAAATGAAATAGATATATACTAGATAGATACTGCACAATAACTCGAAATATATATAGTAGCGCAAACTTAACAAAAAGAAAGTGCCATAAATAATGTGCAAGCTGAACAAAGTCCAATAGTTCAACAGATGTCACATAGGCAGCAGGAAAAGATCAGAAATATCATAAACAGTCCATCTCCTCCCCCCTTGGAGCACGGTGGTGGTGGTGATCCCTTTGAGAAACACGCTTCTTGATATAGTCATCCCAGGAGATAGATTGAAGGAATATGGACTGTTTAAGATATTTCTGATCTTTTCCTGCTGCCTATGTGACATCTGTTGAACTATTGGACTTTGTGCAGCTTGCACATTATTTATGGCACTTTCTTTTTGTTAAGTTTGCGCTACTATATATATTTAGAGTTATTGTGCAGTATCTATCTAGTATACACTAGATGTACAGTTTAATTTTTTTTTTCTGGAAAATCACAGGCATACTCGTCTGACATTGGTTCATTGGTGACATTGGTACTAGGATTAGGAATAATGATATCAAGCATATATCTTGTGGCAAACAAGAGACAAGATAGAAAATATACAGTTCTCTTACCCACACAAGATCTTGTTCCATGTGTTACATTCAGTCTGTACCCATGATGACAATGACAGTTAAATGAGCCAACAGTGTTGAGACACAATCCCTTTCCATGACCACATGGGTCACTTTTACATTCATCAATGTCTAGGGCACAACAACAAAGACACATGCAAAGAAGAGTATTAAGAAAACATTTTCCACATTTATTAGTTGATATTGGATATTTTATTTAATTTAAAAAATAATAACTTTATTGTATATGTTGTAATTATAAGCTTTGGTAACAAAAATTAAAACAATTGCATTCATTGCATTTTATTACTGTATGTGCTATAGGAGCTATCATACTTGTTATCTATACTGAGGTACCAGCAATTTTATGTGGGAACATCGGCATAATTGCCTTCCCAACCTTTTTTTCCTGTTGCATATGCAGTAAGTCTACTACAAATAACACATTCAGCTTAATCATTCTGCTTCTTTGCTTCTTCAGGCTTCAAATTACCCATGGCATTGCCTGCAAAAACTAGCATACATTTTTGTGTATTCAGTAATTTATATGTAAATAATATATGTGGTTTACTGTAAGCTGAAATTATATTATTTAAGAGGCATCTCAGGTACATGCATTTACAGCTTCCCTAATATGCACAAAAACATAAAGCAAGCAAGAAAGGTCTAAGGTCAGCCATGCAAGGGCAGAACTGTCACCAAATGAAAAAAGTACTAGCTAAACCGAACACACAGAGAATTTCAAGCTTTATGAAGCACAGGTAAGTTATCCCTTGTTCGAAAAACTACATAAAACTGCCAATGTTTAAAAAGTGCATGGGCTCTTTTATAATTAAAGCATAGCAAAACCCCAGACAAAAACTTTGTGCCCTGCTAAAATTCACTTTATAAAAAATAGTATTTACTGTATCTGGTTTAGAAACCATTTTTTGGGGAGGGGGTATTTACAGTATATGTCATGGCCAGCATTTGAGCGGGGTCTACTTGCCCTGCATGTGGGCGGTACCTCTCTCGTGTACGTGGTCATCAATGCCCGGGACCAAGTGGGGCTGCGTTCATGTGAAAGGTAAACATTATGGCGGTACCCTGATTTAGAGATGGGCTGTACAGTGTGTGCAAAAGTTAAATGTACAGAGTCTCTCTGTACGTGTGTTGTCCCATGTTACTACACACCTTCCTCACTGCATGATGCATTTAGGAGAGACACTGCTGAGCCCGTGCCCTCCCCACCAGTCCAGCATACCTCTGTCACCTCACTTCCAGTGACAGGATGGGGTCCTGCCAAGCACCTAGCGGGGACCTCATGCATGCTCTCACTTAATTCCCTCACTCTCCAGTACCATGCGGCCAGGTGCTGGGGACTTCAGTCCCGGTTACTTTTGGGAAACCGACTGCTAAGGAGGGAGCCAGAACACAGACCCCCCCCCACTACCGGAGTACCTTTCACTTTCCCCAGGTACCACACTTTATGACGGACTGCTATACACTCCTCGCCAGTTCTTGGTTATCCGGGGCAACTGCTCTCAAACTCCTGCCGAGTTAACCTTTCGTAGTGAATAAACAAAGAAACCGTGCTCTTACATCATAAAATACATATTACCATATCACCATACCATCACCACTCCCTGTCACAATGCACACTATATATAGTATATAGCTTTTTTACTGATTACTGTATTAGTGTTCCTTGTGACTTCATTTAGTGTTAGAGACCATTAGTTTCTATCCCAAATAGGTTTAGGGTACCCGCCACCCCCCAATAAAGATATAACCCCCGATCACCCCCAGTTAACCCCTTAATTGCCCTGTCACTGTGTCACGTTTATAGTGACACTTTATACTAATCTAATGGCTCTCTTCGTTCCTCTCAAAACCTCCTGCTCTATAGCTCCCTCATCAACTCCTTCCATGCTTAGAAAGTGATTATACCTTAAGGTATAAAAATGCTGCGCTCACCTACTAGTGCACTAACTGAACAAAAATAGACTGTGAGTACATATTAATGACATAAATCAAAAGGATTAATACAATGTGCAAACGCAATATGGTGAAAAATAAATGATGGTGTAAATCAGTGAGTAGAGTCCCATACACCAACAATCTGAAGAAGTCCACAAAACCTATTAATAGTGCAGTCTCTAAAAGATGGCTTTCCACAATTAATAATTCTTCAGTCCCTTCACCAAATGGACACCCGGTGTATAGGAGCGCTTACCAGAAGGCACCGACCCCTTAGTTATAGGGGGTCAGTACAAGCAGGGTTGTATATTAAGTTGAGATCCGGATCCCTGGGTATAACTGCACCCGACAGAAAGGTCCACCTTACAGCCACCTGCTGAGTGTATTATACTCCGTACTCCTCAACCAGCCCAACGCTCAGAGTTAGGATAAATGAAAAGGTGCCGATATAGTGAAGTACGTTCAAGCAAACATAGCATTTCATACCTTAAGGTATAGTCACTTTCTATTCATACATTTTTTACGGTTTTGTTGCAGCTCCCAACTTTGGTATTCATACCATCATATAATTATGTTATATATGCACTTTTATATATTGCACTGCACCGATATGTATTTATAATTTAGAGTGTTTAATCACATAGACACATGTTTCACCTTCCAATTTCCCATTGCGCAGATACTATTGGCGATTAACGCCATTTTTTTTACATCCTTCCATGCTTGCCTCCAGGACTTTTCAAGAGGCTCTCCAATCCTATGGAACTCCTTACCCCAATCTGTCTGATTATCTCCTACTCTATAAGCTTTTAGACAATCCCTGAAAACCCTCCTCTTCAGAGAAGCCTATCCTACCCACACCTAACAACCGTATCAGCTCATCCCCCACACTTTTTACCTTCTGTTTCACTTGACCCTCCCTTCTAGATTGTAAGCTCTAACGAGCAGGGCCCTCTAATTCCTCCTGTATTGAATTGTATTGTAACTGTATTGTCTTCCCTCATATTGTAAATGCTGTTGGCGCTATATAAATCCTGTATTATAATAATAATAATAATAATATAGTGTACAGATCTTTTTTCTGATCACTATATAGGTGTCACAGGTGACATCAGTTAGCGTTAACGCTAGTTAGCGTCAATCCCATGTAAACAAAAAGTCACAGAAAAGGCTTGGTCTTCAAGTGGTTAGAAGAGTGGGTGATGTGTGGCATAAGCTTCTAAGATTGAGCATAAAATACCAGAACAGTTCAAACCCCCCCCCCCCAAATGACCCCTTTATGGAAAGTAGACACCCCAAGCTGTTTTCTGAGAGGTATGTTGAGTCCATGGAATATTTTATATTTTGCCATAAGTTTCGGGAAAATCACAATTCATTTTTTTGTTTTGTTTTTTAAACAAATTTGTCACTAAATTATTTATTGCTCACACATGCCATGGGTATATGTGAAATGACACCCCAAAATACATTCTGCTGCTTCTCCTGAGTACAGGGATACCACATGTGTGAGACGTTTGGGAGCCTATCTGTGTATGGGACCCCGAAAAAAAATCACCACCTACAGGTTTTCTAAGGGCGTAAGTTGCTTACTTTACTTCCTCACTACCTAGCACAGTTTTGGAGGCCTTGAAATTTCAAGATAGCCCAAAACCCCTTCAAATGACCCCATTTTGCAAAGTGGACACTCCAAGCTATTTGCTGAGAGGCATGGTGAGTCCATGGAATATTTTATAATTTGCCACAAGTTTCGAGAAAATTACAATTTTTTTTTTTATTTTTTTTTTACACAAAGTTGTTACTAAAGGATATATTGCTCACCCATGCCATGAATTTATTTGAAATGACACTCCAAAATACATTCTGCTGCTTCTCCTGAGTACGGAGATGCCACAGGTGTGGGACTTTTTGGCAGTCTAGCCGCGTACAGGACCCCGAAACCCAATCACCGCCTTCAGGCTTTCTAAGGGCGGAAATTGTTGAATTCACTCCTCACTACCTATCACAGTTTTGGAGGCCATGAAATGCCAAAATAGCACAAACCCCCCCCCCCCCAAATGACCCCTTTTCCGAAAGTAGACACCCCAAGGTATTTGCTAAGATGCATGGTGAGTATTTTGCAGCTCTCATTTATTTTGGAAAACGAAGAATAAAAAGAAAAATGCATTTTTTTTTCTTTTTTCAATTTTCTAAAATTTTGGACAAAAAGTGAGATCTACTTTCCGAAAAGGGGTCATGTGGGTGGGAGGGTTTGTGCTGTCTTGGCATTTCGTGGCCTCTGAAACTGTGATAGGTAGTGAGGAGTGAAATCAACAATTGGTTTTCAGGGTCCTGTACGCGGTTATGCCCCGTACACACGTGCAGATTATCTGAAGACTTTTGTCTTCAGATTTACCTTTTCTATGTAGTGCAAGGGCCTGCCGGATTGCATACAAATTGAAAGTGTTTTGGGTTTGACCTCATATTATATGGTTTTGGTAAGTCTACAGACAAAAGTCTTCAGATAATCTGCACGTGTGTACGGGGCATTAGACTGCCAAAATGTCTCACACATGTGGTATCCCTGTACTCAGGAGAAGCAGCAGAATGTATTTTGGGTGTAATTTCCCATATAGCCATGGCATGTGTGAGCAATATATCATTTAATTGACAACTTTGTGTAAAAAGAAAAAACAAAAAAAAAGTATAATTTTTCCGACACTTGTGGCAAAATATAAAATATTCCATGGACTCAACATAGCTCTCAGCAAATAGCTTAGGGTGTCTACTTTCCGAAAAGGGGTAATTTGGGAGGGGGGGGGGTGTGCTATCTTGCCATTTCATGGCCTCAGAACCTGTGATAGGTTGTGAGGAGTGAAATAAACAAATTAACACCCTTAGAAAGCTTGAAAGCAGTGATTGGTTTTTGGGGTCCTGTACATGGCTAGACTGCCAATAAGTCTCACACATGGGGTATCCCCATACTCAGGAGAAGTAGCAGAATGTATTTTGGGGTGTAATTACACATATACCCATGGAACGTGTGAGCAATATATCATTTCAATGACAACTTTGTGTAAAAAAAATATATATATTTTTTAGTCATTTTGGAAACACCTATGACAAAAAAATTAAATATTAATTGGGCTACACATGCCTCTCAGAAATTCCTGGGGTTGTCTACTTTCCAAAAAGGGGTAATTTGGGGGGGGGGGGGGCTTGTACTGCCCTGCTATTTTAGCACTTCAAGAAATGAGATAGGCAGTCAGAAAGTAAAAGCTGCATAAATTCCAGTATATACACCATAATTTGTAGATGCTATAACTTTTGCGCAAGCCAATAAAAATATGCTTATTGAGATTTTTTTGTCAAAGACATGTAGCTAAATACACTGTGGCCTAAATGTATGACATATTTGAGTTTATTGGATATTTCCTGACAGACTCCATGGCAGCATACGTATCGGGTTTGGCCCCGCCTCCAAACCTACCCATAGGACCTCACTCCCATAAATCTTTGCTCCTGTTCAGCACACGTGTTCTTTTTTTGTCCTCCAAAGGATTACCTGATATCCTACCTGAAGATGGATTCCGGGTGATGGATGGCTCTACCAGTCGGGTATGGAGCTCTCCAATAAGCCCCAGCTGCTGCGGGGTATGGAGGAGGGGCGAAGATGTAGCAGCCTTGGCCAAAAAGCCCAGCTGCTGCGGGTGGCCGGTACCCTTGAAGAGATAAGTCCGGTGTGCATCCATCCCTGGTGGTCTGCGGTTCGTGAGTACACTCCATGGCAGCTATTTTATATGCTTATATTGCCTTGTTTATATATGTATCTCTTACCTGGTCTTTCCTGCCTTCCCTGGTGGCTAGTGGTCCGGGGCCGGTCAGCGGTTCACTTCCTGACCGGCCGCCGGTGCGGTACGCTACTGCGCATGTGCGGCGCCTCGAGAACGAGGCTTGGCTCTCGCGCGTGCGCAGTAGGAGCGCGGCGCATGCGCAGTGAGTTGGCGTCGGTGGCGATCGCTGATGACGTCACCAGGCACCATATTTAAACCCCAGAACTGTCAGCAGTGTTGTGTTTATACACACTGCTGATACTGGGTGTTCTATACTCCGCATCTGATCGGTTTTTGGACGCCTGCTGTTCGCTGCCGCTCTGCCTGCTAACCTCTGGTTCTTGGTGAGTACTGGCCCCAGTTTGGGAGCCCCCCCCCCCCCCTCCTCTTTTGCTGGTTTTCTGACATTGCTGTCCGGCTCATTCTTGTAGGTCAGCATCAGAATGGAAGCTACTTTGCCCTCCGGTGGTCAGCCCGCCCCTAACAGGTATTTGGGGCTTCTTGGTGGGGCTGTGGGTTATAGGGGGTGGGGGTAGGAACTCAAGTGTTCCTAGCTTCCTGTCTGTTTTTTCTGTTTTTTTCTCTTGTTCACAGCCCTCCTCGTTCAGAGACTAGGCACTCTTCTCAAAGAAGTGAAAGGCGCTCAAGCTCTCGCCACCGGCACTCTACAGGAAAGTCCCGTTCGGGCTCACATCATCAAAAATCATCTACTTCAGCCAGCCACGCACGGAGACCTGACAAAGCAGGTTGCAGAGGCTGTGGCGCTAGTGTCCCGGAGAGGAAGCTTTTCTGTGATAGATGTTTCTCCCAGGCTGCGGGAGAAAGGGATACTTCCGATCAGCGCATTGAGGCTTTGGTCAAGAGAGTGGTTAAGGACTCTTTGGCAGAGTTGGGTGTCAGTCGTTCTCAAGACACTGCAACGGCTTCCCCAAGCCCTTCCCCTGTAGCACTACAGGTACAGGAAGATTTCGAGTCAGCCCACACAAGCCATCAGTCGATGCTCTTGTCAGGTAGCGACTCTGAAGATGAGGATCCCTGCTTGGGTTTTGAATATACCTTGGTGCCTTCCCTGGTTAAAGCGGTCAGAGAGACCTTAAATTGGGAAGAGTCAGCTGTTCCCCCTCCCAAGCAGAAGAAGTACTTTAAACAGCTCAATAAGGAGCGTGTTAATTTTCCCTTCCTGGGAGAGTTGGGTGAAATCATCTTGGAGGAGTGGAAAAAGGTGGAACGAAAGAATTCCTTAGTATCCAAGATGGCTAAACTTTACCCCTTCAAAGAGGATGATGTGAAACATCTTGAGTCTCCTCCCCTAGTTGACGCAGCAGTCATGAGACTGGTCAAGCACGTGACCCTTCCCTTAGAGGATACGGTCTCATTTAAAGACCCGTTGGACCGAAGGATGGACTCTGATTTGAAGAGAATCTACCTTACAGCAGGTATGGCCTGTAAGCCAGTCCTGGCTTTAGCTGCTCTATCCAAAGCCATGGAGTCTTGGGCTGATGTGGTAGACGAATCGGTCAGATCGGTTTCGGAGGAGGTGGCCAGAAGCGCTCCAATCCAGGAGCTTAGGCTGGGCGCGTCGTTCCTTGGGGAGGCTTCCATAGACTTGATCCGTCTATTGGCAAGAGTTATGCTGTCCTCGGTCACAGCTAAGAGAGCTCTTTGGCTCCGCCCTTGGGTGGCGGATCCGGCATCAAAGCAAGTTTGGTGCCGTATTCCCTTTGAGGGGTCCTCCCTTTTCGGGAATAAACTGGACGAGGCCATAACCCGGGCTACAGGCGGTAAGTCTGGGTTTCTTCCCCAGGATCGGCGCCAGTTCAACGTCAAGAAAGGACAGCCTACCAAAAAATTTGTGCCTGACCGGGCCAGGGAAGCTCGTTCTTATAGACCTGGTCGGGAGTTCAACCGGAACTGGAGATCCAGACAGTCTTCCAGGAAGACGACAAAGAACGTCTCCTCTGGGGACCGTGAGCCCACTAAGTCCTTTTGAAGGTGGGCCCGCTCAGACATGTCGGGTGGGTGCGCGTCTACGCTCCTTCCGACATGTCTGGGCGGCTTCGATTCAGGACCCCTGGGCCGTCAGGACGGTGTCTTCAGGCCACAAGTGGGTCTTCAAGGAGAGGCCAGGCTCAAGGTTCCTGCCTACTGCCATACCATGTCTAGAAGAAAGGCGTCAGATTTTGTTTTCTTACGTCGAAGCTCTCATTGCTCAAGGGGCTGTCATCTCCGTTCCAGAGTCCGAGCGAGGCCAAGGAATATATTCTCCGCTCTTTCTGGTCCAAAAGAAGAACGGATCATGGAGACCAGTAATAGATTTGACCTTCTTGAACAAATTCATAAAAAAAGAAAGGTTCAAAATGGAGACCCTGTTGTCCATACAGCAGTCAGTCCAGCCGGCAGATTGGATGGTGTCCATCGACTTGAAAGACGCCTACTTTCATGTCCCTGTGGACGAAGATTTTCAAAGGTTTCTCCGGTTCGAAGTGGGAGGATTACATCTTCAGTTTATCTGTCTCCCATTCGGGCTCTCAACATCTCCACGGACCTTTTCAAAAATCTTATTGGCCGTGGTAGCCCTACTGAGATTGAAAGGTATCCGTCTTCACCACTATTTGGACGATCTACTCCTGTTGTCCCAAGACAGAGACCAACTATTAGTTCATCTGGAGCAGGTCGTGTCCACTCTCCAGAAGTTTGGTTGGTTACTCAACAAGGAGAAGAGTCACCTGATTCCAACTCAGTCCCTGATCTACTTGGGCGCTCTGTTCGACACAGAGAAGGCGACTATCTCTCTTCCAGAGGAAAAGATAGGGACTCTCCGAGACAGGATTCGCTTTGCCCTCTCATCCTCTCATCTTCAGGCACGTCAATGTCTGAAGGTGATCGGGACTATGGTCGCAGTAGTCCCCATGGTGAAGTGGGCCCTGTGGAGGATGAGACCCTTTCAGAAGGGATTCCTTCAGCAATGGGATACGTGGCATCTGGATCAACGCATCTTCCTAACCCCTTCAATGAGAGCGAGTCTTCCTTGGTGGCTATGCAGAGACCACCTGCTGAACTGCCACTCTCTGAAGCCAGCTCCGTGGGTAGTGGTTACCTCGGACGCCAGCAACATAGGCTGGGGTGCCCATTGTCTGTCGGAGGTGGCACAGGGCAGGTGGGAGTTTTCCACTCGAGGAATAGTATCCAACATACTAGAACTCCGAGCAGCATTCCAAGCTCTTCGAGCATTTGCTCACCTGACAAAAGACCAACCTGTCATGCTGCGCCTGGACAACACCTCAGCAGTGGCATACATCAGGAAACAAGGGGGTACACGCAGCTGGTCCCTATTGAGGGAAGTGGAGCCGATTATGTCCTGGGCACAGAAAAATCTCTCGAATCTTTCAGCGGTTTATGTTCCAGGAGTCCAGAATGTCAAAGCAGACTTCTTGTCCAGAGTGGATCTGGACAACAACGAGTGGTCCCTTCACAAGGAAACGTTCGACTGGATCCTAACATTGGGGTTTTCTCCAGAGGTAGACCTCTTCGCCTCCCCCTGCAATCACAAACTGCCGAAGTACTACTCAAGATTCAGAGATCCACAAGCATCAGGGATAGATGCACTCTCGGATCAGTGGAGATTCCACAGGGCATACGCCTTCCCACCAATTCCGATTGTGTTGCAGTTCCTTCGGAGACTCAGGTCGGAGCCAGTGGAGGTAGTGGCGGTGATTCCCTTCTGGCCGAACAGGCCATGGTTTCCCCTTCTGACGCTACTCAGTGTCCAAGACCCAATCCCGCTACCCTTCAGACCGGACCTGTTGTCCCAGGGGTCTGTACTCCATCCGTGCCCAGACCGTTTACATCTCAAGGTCTGGATGTTGAGAGGAGGAGGTTACAGGCTTTAGGCTGTCCAGAAACGGCAATCTCGACATTACTTAGTGCTAGAAGAAGCTCAACGAACAGGGTGTATCAGAGAATCTGGGAAAAATTTTCTGCACAACTGAATACAAGGCCTGATCCTCAATCTTCAATTAAGATCCAGGATGTATTGAGCTTTCTCCAATCAGGACTGGATTTGCCTCTATCAGTGAGTTCGCTCAGAGTCCAGGTCTCGGCTATTTCCGCTTTTACAGGGATCTCCTGGGCCACTCATGCCCTAATTCGTCAGTTCTTCCAAGGGGCAGTGAGAATCAGACCTCAGAGAAAACCCAGGTTTCCCAAGTGGGATCTGCCACTAGTTCTGGATTTCCTGGCGAGTCAAATTCAAGACATGTCTGATTCTTTGACCATAAGAGAGCTTACACTGATAACAGTGTTTCTGGTAGCTATAACCTCAGCAAAAAGAGTGTCGGAAATTGGGTCCTTTGGGACACAAGAGCCTTTCTTAACCTTTTTTCCTGACAGAGTGGTGCTCATCCCCATGCTGGATGCGAGACCAAAAAGGACCTCTGTCTTCCATGAAAACATAGAAACAGTATTACCAACCTTTAGACAGGAAGAGGAAGAATCTTCGGTTCATCCGCTGGATGTTGGAGAGTGTATTAAGAAATATTTAAATGCCACTTCCTCTTTCAGAAAATCAGAACATCTTTTCGTTACCTTTTATGGAAAAAACAAAGGTTCAAGAGCCTCGACGAGATCCATTTCCTCTTGGATCATCCAGACCATCCAGTGGGCTTATAGGGCTAAGGGCTTGACCCCTCCAGCAGTAGTTACAGCTCATTCGACGCGGAGCATCTCTACCTCCTGGGCAGTATCCAGACATGTGGCTCCTGAAGTCATTTGCAGAGCAGCATCGTGGTCCTCTATTAACACTTTCTTATCCCATTACTGTGTTGAGCCAGCGGCTCTTTCTTCTGTGAATTTTGGTTTGCAAGTCCTGTCTGTTTGACAAAATGCATTAAAACTTTTCTGTTCAGCACCTGCCCACCCTGTGTGTACGGCGAGTTATTTCCCGATACGTATGCTGCCATGGAGTCTGTCAGGAAAACGGAAAATTTGTATCAAATACTTACCGTAATTTTCCTTTCCTGATGGACTCCATGGCAGCAGGAGTTCCCTCCCGGATTTCTGTGGAGGATAGTTACAGAACACGTGTGCTGAACAGGAGCAAAGATTTATGGGAGTGAGGTCCTATGGGTAGGTTTGGAGGCGGGGCCAAACCCGATACGTATGCTGCCATGGAGTCCATCAGGAAAGGAAAATTACGGTAAGTATTTGATACAAATTTTCCGTTTTTTTATAAGAAAAAGTAGAAAATGTCATTTTTTCCTCAAAATTTTCGCTCTTTTTTTTGTTTATATTACAAAAAAACTAAAAACCACAGAGGTAATCAAATACCACCAAAAGAAAGCTCTATTTGTGAGAAAAAAAGAACGCAAATTTAGTTTGGGTACAGCATTACATGACCACGCAATTGTCAGTTAAAATCACGCAGTGCCAAATTGCAAAAAATGGCCTGGTCATTAAGGTGGCAAATCCTTCCGCTCCAGAAGTGGTTAAGGTAGGCTCAGTCAAAGTGGTAGTCCTCTGTCTGTTTTTAGTTTGTGCAAAACCATATGCAATACAAGCCTTTTTTAAATGACTTCACCAGGCAATATGACAATATGTGTCTGTGTGACTCTTGCCTGTGGCACACCTGAGTACCTGTGTATCTGTGAGTACCTGAGTATCTGTGAGTACCTGAGTATCTGTGAGTACCTGAGTATCTGTGAGTACCTGTTACTACCTGAGTATCTGTGAGTACCTGTTACTACCTGTGTATCTGTTACTACCTGTGTATCTGTGAGTACCTGAGTATCTGTGAGTACCTGAATATCTGTGAGTACTGAGTATCTGAGTATCTGTGAGTACCTGTTACTACCTGAGTATCTGTGAGTACCTGTTACTACCTAAGTATCTGGGAGTACCTGTTGCTACCTGAGTGTCTGGGAGTACCTATCACTACCTGAGTGTTGTGCGTCTGACCGGGCTGTGCAACTGAGTGTTGTGCGTCTGACCGGGCTGTGCGACTGAGTGTTGTGCGTCTGACTAAGCTGTGCGACTCAGTGTTGTGCGTCTGACCGGGCGGTGCGACTCAGTGTTGTGCTTCTGACTGGGCGGTGCGACTGAGTGTTGTGCGTCTGACCGGGCTGTGCGACTGAGTGTTGTGCGTCTGACCGGGCTGTGCGACTGAGTGTTGTGCGTCTGACCAGGCTGTGCGACCGAGTGTTGTGCGTCTGACCTATCTGTGCGACTCAGTGTTGTGCGTCTGACCGGGCTGTGCAACTCAGTGTTGTGCGTCTGAACGGGCTGTGCGACTCAGTGTTGTGCGTCTGACCGGGCTGTGCGACTCAGTGTTGTGCGTCTGACCGAGCTGTGCGACTCAGGGTGGTGCGTCTGACCGAGCTGTGCGACTCAGTGTTGTGCGTCTGACCGGGCGGTGCGACTCAGTGTTGTGCGTCTGACTGGGCGGTGCGACTGAGTGTTGTGCGTCTGACCGGGCTGTGCGACTGAGTGTTGTGCGTCTGACCGGGCTGTGCGACTGAGTGTTGTGCGTCTGACCAGGCTGTGCGACCGAGTGTTGTGCGTCTGACCTATCTGTGCGACTCAGTGTTGTGCGTCTGACCGGGCTGTGCAACTCAGTGTTGTGCGTCTGAACGGGCTGTGCGACTGAGTGTTGTGCGTCTGACTAAGCTGTGCGACTCAGTGTTGTGCGTCTGACCGGGCGGTGCGACTCAGTGTTGTGCGTCTGACTGGGCGGTGCGACTGAGTGTTGTGCGTCTGACCGGGCTGTGCGACTGAGTGTTGTGCGTCTGACCGGGCTGTGCGACTGAGTGTTGTGCGTCTGACCGGGCTGTGCGACTGAGTGTTGTGCGTCTGACCTATCTGTGTGACTCAGTGTTGTGCGTCTGACCGGGCTGTGCAACTCAGTGTTGTGCGTCTGAACGGGCTGTGCGACTCAGTGTTGTGCGTCTGACCGGGCTGTGCGACTCAGTGTTGTGCGTCTGACCGAGCTGTGCGACTCAGGGTGGTGCGTCTGACCGGGCTGTGCGACTCAGTGTTGTGCGTCTGACCGGGCTGTGCGACTCAGCGTTGTGCGTCTGACCGGCTGTGCGACTTAGCGTTGTGCGTCTGACCGGGCTGTGCGACTCAGTGTTGTGCGTCTGACCGGGCTGTGCAACTCCGTGTTGTGCGTCTGAACGGGCTGTGCGACTCAGTGTTGTGTGTCTGACTGGGCTGTGCGACTCAGTGTTGTGCGTCTGACCGGGCTGTGCGACTCAGTGTTGTGCGTCTGACCGAGCTGTGCGACTCAGGGTGGTGCGTCTGACCGGGCTGTGCGACTGAGTGTTGTGCGTCTGACCGGGCTGTGCGACTCAGCGTTGTGCTTCTGACCGGCTGTGCGACTTAGCATTGTGCTTCTGACCGGCTGTGCGACTTAGCGTTGTGCGTCTGACCGGGCTGTGCGACTCAGTGTTGTGCGTCTGACCGAGCTGTGCGACTCAGGGTGGTGCGTCTGACCGGGCTGTGCGACTCAGTGTTGTGCGTCTGACCGGGCTGTGCGACTGAGTGTTGTGCGTCTGACCAGGCTGTGCGACCGAGTGTTGTGCGTCTGACCTATCTGTGCGACTCAGTGTTGTGCGTCTGACCGGGCTGTGCAACTCAGTGTTGTGCGTCTGACCGGGCTGTGCGACTCAGTGTTGTGCGTCTGACCGGGCGGTGCGACTGAGTGTTGTGCATCTGACCGGGCTGTGCGTCTGAGTGTTGTGCGTCTGACCGGGCTGTGCGACCGAGTGTTGTGCGTCTGACCGGGCTGTGCGACTCAGTGTTGTGCGTCTGACCGGGCTGTGCGACTCAGTGTTGTGCGTCTGACCGGGCTGTGCGACTCAGTGTTGTGCGTCTGAACGGGCTGTGTGACTCAGTGTTGTGCGTCTGACCGGGCTGTGCGACTCAGTGTTGTGCGTCTGACCGAGCTGTGCGACTCAGGGTGGTGCGTCTGACCGGCTGTGCGACTCAGTGTTGTGCGTCTGACCGAGCTGTGCGACTCAGGGTGGTGCGTCTGACCGGGCTGTGCGACTCAGTGTTGTGCGTCTGACCGGGCTGTGCGACTCAGCGTTGTGCGTCTGACCGGCTGTGCGACTTAGCGTTGTGCGTCTGACCGGGCTGTGCGACTCAGTGTTGTGCGTCTGACCGGGCTGTGCGACTCAGTGTTGTGCGTCTGAACGGGCTGTGCGACTCAGTGTTGTGTGTCTGACTGGGCTGTGCGACTCAGTGTTGTGCGTCTGACCGGGCTGTGCGACTGAGTGTTGTGCGTCTGACCGGGCTGTGCGACTGAGTGTTGTGCGTCTGACCGGGCTGTGCGACTCAGTGTTGTGCGTCTGACCGGGCGGTGCGACTCAGTGTTGTGCGTCTGACTGGGCGGTGCGACTGAGTGTTGTGCGTCTGACCGGGCTGTGCGACTGAGTGTTGTGCGTCTGACCGGGCTGTGCGACTGAGTGTTGTGCGTCTGACCAGGCTGTGCGACCGAGTGTTGTGCGTCTGACCTATCTGTGTGACTCAGTGTTGTGCGTCTGACCGGGCTGTGCAACTCAGTGTTGTGCGTCTGAACGGGCTGTGCGACTCAGTGTTGTGCGTCTGACCGGGCTGTGCGACTCAGTGTTGTGCGTCTGACCGAGCTGTGCGACTCAGGGTGGTGCGTCTGACCGGGCTGTGCGACTCAGTGTTGTGCGTCTGACCGGGCTGTGCGACTCAGCGTTGTGCGTCTGACTGGCTGTGCGACTTAGCGTTGTGCGTCTGACCGGGCTGTGCGACTCAGTGTTGTGCGTCTGACCGGGCTGTGCAACTCAGTGTTGTGCGTCTGAACGGGCTTTGCGACTCAGTGTTGTGCGTCTGACCGGGCTGTGCGACTCAGTGTTGTGCGTCTGACCGAGCTGTGCGACTCAGGGTGGTGCGTCTGACCGGGCTGTGCGACTGAGTGTTGTGCGTCTGACCGGGCTGTGCGACTCAGCGTTGTGCTTCTGACCGGCTGTGCGACTTAGCATTGTGCTTCTGACCGGCTGTGCGACTTAGCGTTGTGCGTCTGACCGGGCTGTGCGACTCAGTGTTGTGCGTCTGACCGAGCTGTGCGACTCAGGGTGGTGCGTCTGACCGGGCTGTGCGACTCAGTGTTGTGCGTCTGACCGGGCTGTGCGACTCAGCGTTGTGCGTCTGACCGGCTGTGCGACTCAGCGTTGTGCGTCTGACCGGGCTGTGCGACTCAGTGTTGTGCGTCTGACCGAGCTGTGCGACTCAGGGTGGTGCATCTGACCGGGCTGTGCGACTCAGTGTTGTGCGTCTGACCGGGCTGTGCGACTCAGCGTTGTGCGTCTGACCGGCTGTGCGACTTAGCGTTGTGCGTCTGACCGGGCTGTGCGACTCAGTGTTGTGCGTCTGACCGGGCTGTGCGACTCAGTGTTGTGCGTCTGAACGGGCTGTGCGACTCAGTGTTGTGTGTCTGACTGGGCTGTGCGACTCAGTGTTGTGCGTCTGACCGGGCTGTGCGACTGAGTGTTGTGCGTCTGACCGGGCTGTGCGACTGAGTGTTGTGCGTCTGACTAAGCTGTGCGACTCAGTGTTGTGCGTCTGACCGGGCGGTGCGACTCAGTGTTGTGCGTCTGACTGGGCGGTGCGACTGAGTGTTGTGCGTCTGACCGGGCTGTGCGACTGAGTGTTGTGCGTCTGACCAGGCTGTGCGACCGAGTGTTGTGCGTCTGACCTATCTGTGTGACTCAGTGTTGTGCGTCTGACCGGGCTGTGCAACTCAGTGTTGTGCGTCTGAACGGGCTGTGCGACTCAGTGTTGTGCGTCTGACCGGGCTGTGCGACTCAGTGTTGTGCGTCTGACCGAGCTGTGCGACTCAGGGTGGTGCGTCTGACCGGGCTGTGCGACTCAGTGTTGTGCGTCTGACCGGGCTGTGCGACTCAGCGTTGTGCGTTTGACCGGCTGTGCGACTTAGCGTTGTGCGTCTGACCGGGCTGTGCGACTCAGTGTTGTGCGTCTGACCGGGCTGTGCAACTCAGTGTTGTGCGTCTGAACGGGCTGTGCGACTCAGTGTTGTGTGTCTGACTGGGCTGTGCGACTCAGTGTTGTGCGTCTGACCGGGCTGTGCGACTCAGTGTTGTGCGTCTGACCGAGCTGTGCGACTCAGGGTGGTGCGTCTGACCGGGCTGTGCGACTGAGTGTTGTGCGTCTGACCGGGCTGTGCGACTCAGCGTTGTGCTTCTGACCGGCTGTGCGACTTAGCGTTGTGCGTCTGACCGGGCTGTGCGACTCAGTGTTGTGCGTCTGACCGGGCTGTGCGACTCAGTGTTGTGCGTCTGACCGGGCGGTGCGACTGAGTGTTGTGCGTCTGACCGGGCTGTGCGTCTGAGTGTTGTGCGTCTGACCGGGCTGTGCGACCGAGTGTTGTGCGTCTGACCGGGCTGTGCGACTCAGTGTTGTGCGTCTGACCGGGCTGTGCGACTCAGTGTTGTGCGTCTGACCGGGCTGTGCGACTCAGTGTTGTGCGTCTGACCGGGCTGTGCGACTCAGTGTTGTACGTCTGACTGGGCTGTGCGACTCAGTGTTGTGCGTCTGACCGGGCTGTGCGACTCAGTGTTGTGCGTCTGACCGGGCTGTGCGACTTAGTGTTGTACGTCTGACCGGGCTGTGCGACTTAGTGTTGTGCGTCTGTCTAACCGGGCTGTGCGACTCAGCGTTGTGCGTCTGACCGGACTGTGAGATTGGGAGTGTTGTGTGACTGACCGGTGTCAAGTGAGTGGAGCGGAACACCAGAGGGTGAGAAGGTAGCGTTAGGAAGCCAGGAAATAGCCACATAGGATAGACTTAAATCGCTGAATACCCATTAGATTAGATAGTAGGTACAATGCCCGGCGGGTGTGGAGATGCGACTCGGTGTACATCTTGTGATATGTATGCGTTCCTCGGACATGTGATCGAGGGCGAATACAAATGCGCAAAATGTAAGCACGTTGCTTCCCTGGAAGCTCAGGTCCTGAATCTAGGGAAGCAGCTGGCAACACTGAGACGAATGTCCATACCGGAGGAGAGCCAGGATTGTACCAGTCAGGTGCAGACAGGGGCCTGCACAGAGGTGGGCGGAGTATCGTAGGTGCAGGCATCAGAGCAGAGTAGAGGGGTGACAGTTAGGAGGGGTAGAAGGGGACAAGGCAAGGAGGCTGATCCTGGGCTGGAGCACCCCAATAGATACGCCCCGTTGTGTGATGTTGGGGAAACCAGTCAGGGACCAGCATTGCTGGAGCAGAGCGACGCCCCTAGCTGCCAGGGGAAAAACTCCTCCAGAGAGGCCGGGAGAAAGGGAAAGGATAGACAGGTGCTGGTGGTAGGGGACTCAATTATTAGAAGGACAGATAGTGTAATCTGTGACAAAGACCGTGTGCGCCGAACAGTCTGTTGTTTGCCGGGCGCTCGGGTTCGGAACATCGCGGATCGGGTGAACAGATTATTGGGTGGGGCTGGGGAAGACCCAGCTGTCATGGTACACGTGGGTACCAATGACATAGGCAGAGGAAGACGGAGAGTCCTAAACGATTTCAGGGACTTAGGCGCTAAGTTGAGGACTAGGACCTCCAAGGTAGTATTTTCCGAAATACTACCTGTACCTCAAGCCACACCAGAGAGGCAGCGGGAGATTAGGGAAGTTAACGAGTGGCTGAGGAGCTGGTGTAGTAAGGAGGGTTTCGGGTTCCTGGAGAACTGGGCCGACTTCTCAGTCGGTCACCGGCTCTTTGGTAGGGACGGATTGCACCTAAATGGGGTGGGTGCAGCCGTACTGGGTGCGAGGATGGCCAAAAAGTTAGAGGGGCTTTTAAACTAGGGAATAGGGGGGAGGGTACAGATGTAGAATTAGCCAGTGGAAAGCAAGTTTCAGAGGGCAGAAATGGGGGCATTAGCAGTAGGGTGTTCGGAGCTCCTATACCCAGGGTGGGTACAGGGAAAAATCAAGAGAGCAGCCTAAAAACATCAAAATTACGAGGCTTGTATACCAATGCCAGAAGCCTGGCCAACAAGATGGGAGAGCTGGAGCTGCTGATGTTTGAGGAGGACTTAGATTTTGTGGGGATAACTGAGACTTGGTTTGACAGCTCTCATGACTGGATGGCGACCATTCAGGGGTATTCCCTTTATCGCAGAGATAGAGAGGGTAAAAAAGGGGGAGGGGTATGTTTGTATATTAAGAACAGTATACAGGTAAATATGAGGGATGATATTAATAATGGAGCTATGGACGAGGCAGAATCCCTATGGGTAGAGCTTCAAAGGAAAGGCACGGTGGGGAAGGTAATATTGGGCGTATGCTATAGGCCCCCCAACCAGAGGGAGGAGGGTGAGGCGGACCTCATGTTACAGATAGGATTGGCAGCAAGGATGGGAAATGTCATTATAATGGGGGACTTTAATTATCCTGATATAGACTGGGCAGAAGGAACCGCGCATTCAGCCAAGGCTCGGCAGTTCCTAAATGTTTTGCAGGACAATTTCATGGGTCAGATGGTGAATGCACCGACAAGAAACAATGCGGTACTTGACCTACTGATTACCAACAATACAGACCTGCTCACGGATATAGAAATACGGGACAACTTAGGGAACAGTGACCATAGGTCAATTGGTTTCAGTATTAATTACAGTAATAGGAAACACAAGGGTAATATAAGGACACTAAATTTCAAAAGAGCCAATTTCCCTAAACTGCGCTCGCTGCTAGAAAATATCAAATGGGATAGAACCCTGGGAACAAAGAACACGGAGGAAAAATGGGAGTGCTTCAAGAGCATACTTAACAAGGGGGTGGGCCAGTGCATTCCACAGGGAAATAAATTTAAAAGAGCAAAACTAAACCCTGGGTGGCTAAACTCCAACATAAAAATGTATATTAGAGCTAAAGAAAAGGCCTTCAAAAAATACAAGACTGAGGGGTCATTGGCAGCATTTAAGCACTACAAAGAGTGTAATAAGAAATGTAAAGACGAAATCAGGGCGGCTAAAATAGAACACAAGAGACATATAGCGGAGGAGAGTAAAAAGAACCCCAAGAAGTTCTTTAAGTATATAAACAGTAAGAAAGCGAGGCCAGAACACATTGGCCCCATAAAAGATGACAAAGGAAATATGGCCACTGAGGACAGAGAAAAGGCGGAAGTGTTAAATAATTTCTTTTCTTCAGTCTTCACAAAGGAATCGGGGGGCTACACGAACCCCGCTTGTAAGGCCGAACTAAATAATATACCTTAGGAAGTGCCGCCATGGCTAACAGAGGATAGACTTAGAGCTAAACTAGAGAAACTTAACATAAATAAATCCTCGGGACCGGATGGCTTGCACCCAAGGGTTCTTAATGAGCTCAGCCAGGTGATTGCCAGACCATTATTCTTGATCTTTAAGGATAGTTTACAGACGGGTATGGTGCCAGCTGATTGGAAAAAAGCCAACGTGGTACCAATATTTAAAAAGGGGCCGAGATATATCCTGGGTAACTATAGGCCGGTCAGCCTAACATCAGTAGTCTGCAAAATTTTGGAGGGGATGATAAGGGACCACATACAAGACTTTAGTAATGAAAACGGTATTATAAGTAGTAATCAGCATGGATTCATGAAAAATCGTTCATGCCAAAGCAATCTATTAACCTTCTACGATGAAGTGAGCTGCCACTTAGATAAAGGTAAGCCTGTGGATGTGGTGTATCTGGACTTTGCAAAGGCCTTTGACACCGTTCCCCACAAACGCTTACTGTACAAACTAAGGAAGATAGGTATGTGTCATGGTCTTACCTTCTTGCTGTTCTCCTTCGTTTGACATGTGCTGGCAGCCATCTTGGTTTCTGGGTTTCTTGTAGCCTCCCACCCTGCGGCTCCTCCTTCCCACTGGGAGGAGCTGGATGCCTAGCTCATATATATAGGAGGTCTGTGGCTTCAGTTCCCTGCTTGGTCCTCCTGTGTTCACATGCTTCTAAGACTGCTGCTGCTTCTGGTTCCTGTTCCTGGCTTCGTCTGACTACCCTGCTGGTTCCTGATCCTGGCTTTGTCTGACTACCCTGCTGGTTCCTGATCCTGGCTTCGTCTGACTACCCTGCTGGTTCCTGATCCCGGCTTCGTCTGACTACCCTCCTGGTTCCTGACCCCTGGCTTCGCAAAGACTCTGCATCGGTTTCGCCTTCCGTTTGGACTTTTGCTTTATAGCTTGTTTTTCAATAAAGCTTTCTTATTTTCACTTATCTGTTGTTGTACGTCTGGTTCATGGTTCCGTGACATTAGGACCAAGCCATGAATTCTGACGGTACAGGGCCATCCTCGCTACCCACACTGGTTGCCAGACTTGATCAGCAGGATCACCTGTTGGGTCGGTTCGCCGTGGCGTTGCAAACCCTGCTTGAACGCACGGCACCACAGGCCATGAATTCTGACGGTACAGGGCCATCCTCACTACCCACGCTGGTTGCCAGACTTGATCAGCAGGATCACCTGTTGGGTCAGTTCGCCGTGGCGTTGCAAACCCTGCTTGAACGCACGGCTCATTTCGCTCCCGTTGCCGATGGGTCGGTTATCACTCCTGGGCCCGCTCCTACTGCCGCTCCGGTTGTTGCGCCAGAGTCTACCCCGACACCTGTTGTTGCGCCTGCGGTGTTTCGGGGTATGTCCGGTTCTGCCCCCCTTCCACAGCGCTTTGGGGGAGAGCCAACTCAGTGCCGAGGTTTCCTTAACCAGGTGGGCATTTATTTCGAGTTGCTGCCACATGCCTTTCCTACTGAGAGATCAAAGGTGGGCTTCTTGATCTCGCTGCTCTCGGACAAGGCCTTGGCCTGGGCCAGCCCTTTATGGGAGAACAACAATCCGGTGGTTGCCGAGTTTTCCGATTTTGTTGCTTCTCTTCGGAAGGTATTCGATGTGCCGGCTCGTGCTGCCTCTGCTGCGAAGCTCCTTATGTCCATCAGACAGGGTTCACGATCCGTAGCTGAATACGCCATTGAGTTTCGTACCCTGGCAGCAGAGGTGGGCTGGAATAATGAGGCTCTGGTCGCTGCTTTCTCTCATGGTCTCTCGGATGCCTTGAAGGATGAGGTTGCAGCTAAGGACCTACCAGTGGAGCTCGAGTCTCTTATTTCTTTCCTGATTTTGATTGACACCAGACTCAGGGAGAGACCTTCCTTTAAGGAGAGTCTGCGGAGGCCTCCTAACAGATTGGCGCCTACCTTTGCTGTCCCACCCGTGCCTCCCACGCCTCCTGGGGATGACTTGTCTGGGGGTGAACCCATGCAGCTGGGGTTTGCTCACCTGTCCGAGGGGGAGAGGGTACTCCGGAGACGCGAGGGCCGATGCATGTACTGTGGTCTCGGTGGGCATTTTCGGTTGGCATGTCCGAACCGTCTGGGAAACGCTCGCACCTGAGATCCTGTCGGGGGCAGATCTTGGGTGGAGTCTCTTCGTCCCCGGTTTCCCGTGTTGACAAACCACTGATCACTGTTGTCCTCTCCTGGGTCGGGGGCTCGGTGACGACCCAGGCGTTGGTGGACTCTGGTGCTGGTGGTTTGTTCATTGATAGTGTGTTCGCTGCCGCCAATTCCATTCCTCTGCAGGCTCCAGGTTCTCCTCTGGCTCTTGAGGCGATAGACGGCAGACCCCTTCTGCCGCCACACGTGACTCATGAGACCCTTCCAGTGGGGTTAGCCATTGGTGCCGTCCACAGAGAGTCGGTCTGCTTCCAGGTTATTTCGTCTCCACACTACTCGGTGGTCTTGGGGTACCCCTGGCTCCAGAAGCATAATCCGATTTTCGATTGGAGATCGGCCGAGATCCTCTCGTGGTCACCGCAGTGTGGGGCTAGTTGCATCCATGGGCCTGTCAAGTTGCTGTGTACTTCCTCGGACTCTCTGTTGCCCCCTGAATACGAGGAGTACCGGGATGTATTCGATAAGGTGCGCGCGGTTGCCCTACCTCCGCACCGCCCATACGATTGTGCCATCGAGTTACAATCTGGTGCCGTTCCTCCTCGTGGCAAAGTCTATCCACTGTCGGTAGCGGAGAATGAGGCCATGGAGGAGTACGTGAGGGAGGCGCTTTCACGCGGACACATTCGCAAATCCTCGTCCCCGGCAGGGGCTGGATTTTTCTTTGTGAATAAGAAGGGCAGTGAGTTGAGGCCTTGCATCGATTACAGGGGTCTCAATCGCATCACGATCAAGAACGCTTACCCGATACCCTTGATTTCCGAGCTGTTCGATCGCCTTAAAGGGGCCACGGTCTTTACCAAACTCGACCTGAGGGCGGCATATAACCTCGTAAGGATCAAGGCGGGCGATGAGTGGAAGACCGCGTTTAACACCAGGACCGGTCATTATGAATCCTTGGTTATGCCCTTTGGGCTGTGCAATGCGCCCGCAGTCTTTCAGGAATTCATCAACGATGTTTTCCGTGACCTGTTGCAGCAGTGTGTGGTGGTCTATTTGGATGACATCTTGGTATATTCTGAGTCCATGGAGACCCACATTCTGGATGTCAAACGAGTGTTGCAACGGTTACGAGAGAACAAGCTGTTCGGTAAGCTTGAGAAATGCGAATTTCACCGATCCCAGGTAACCTTCTTAGGTTACATCATTTCCGCTGAGGGGTTCTCCATGGATCCTGAGAAGGTTTCGGCTGTCTTACAGTGGCCCCAGCCCAGTGGTCTTCGCTCCCTGCAGCGCTTTTTGGGCTTCGCCAATTATTATCGGAAGTTCATCAGGGACTTTTCCATGCTGGCCAAGCCTCTCACGGATCTGACCAGGAAGGGCAGTAATTCCCAGGTCTGGCCGCCCGAGGCCATCCGAGCTTTTGAGGCTCTAAAGTCCGCCTTTGTGTCGGCCCCGATTCTGTCGCATCCCAACCCTGGGTTGCCCTTTGTCCTCGAGGTGGACGCGTCTGAGACGGGAGTAGGCGTCCTTCTGTCTCAGCGTAGAACATCAGAGGGTCCTCTGCTTCCTTGTGGGTTTTACTCCCGGAAACTGTCTTCCGCGGAGTGCAACTACCAGATTGGTGACAGGGAGTTATTGGCCATCGTGCAGGCTCTTAAAGAATGGAGGCACTTGCTCGAGGGTTCGGTGGTTCCGGTCCTCATCCTGACGGACCACAAGAATCTGACCTACCTCTCTGAGGCCAAGAGATTGACACCACGTCAGGCCAGATGGGCTCTGTTCTTGTCACGTTTTAATTACGTGGTCTCCTACCTACCCGGTTCCAAGAACATCAGGGCGGATGCCTTATCACGGCAGTACTCCGACCTGTCCAGGGAGGAGTCGATTCCGACTTCGGTCATACCTCCGAATCAGATCCTAGCCGCCATTCGCACCAGCCTGACCTCTCCCCTGGGTGAGCAGATTTTGGCGGCTCAATCTGGTGCTCCCTCTGGGAGACCCAACGGCAGATGTTTTGTGCCTGAGGAGTTGCGCACTCGGTTGTTGCGAACCTACCATAACTCCAAGACCGCGGGGCATCCTGGAAAGAATCAGCTGTCCTGGGCTGTTTCACGTCTGTTCTGGTGGCCTTCCCTACGTTCCGACATCGCCGCATATGAAGCGGCATGCTCCGTTTGTGCCCAGAGTAAGTCCCCTCGGCACCTTCCGTTGGGCCTTCTGCAACCCTTAGCCACCGGGGAGCGCCCATGGTCACACCTGGGGATGGATTTCATTGTGGACCTCCCTGCATCCCGAGGCCATACGGTCATTCTCATGATTGTGGATCGGTTTTCCAAAATGTGCCACTGTGTTCCTCTCAAGAAGTTACCCTCTGCACAGGAGTTGGCCACGATTTTTGCCAGGGAGGTCTTCCGGTTGCACGGTTTGCCCAAGGAGATTGTGTCGGATCGGGGGAGTCAGTTTGTGTCCAGGTTCTGGCGCGCCTTTTGCTCCCAGTTGGGGATTCATCTCTCCTTCTCCTCGGCCTACCACCCTCAGTCCAATGGGGCCGCAGAACGATCCAATCAGGCCTTGGAGCAATTCCTTCGTTGCTATGTCTCCGATCACCAAGACAATTGGGTTGACCTCCTGCCTTGGGCTGAGTTTGCCAGGAACACGGCGGTGAACTCTTCCTCTGGGACGTCTTCCTTCATGGCCAACTATGGGTGCCAACCTGCCGTGTTACCGGAGGTATTCTCTCCCCAGGATATTCCGGCTGTGGAGGATCACCTTTCCGTCCTACGTGCTTCTTGGGTACAGATCCAGAAGTCCCTTGAGGTCTCTGCGCAGCGCCAGAGACTCCAGGCTGATCGCAGACGAGCGCCTGCTCCTTCCTACCAGGCCGGAGACCGTGTATGGTTGTCCACCCGCAACCTCAACCTTCGAGTGCCCACTCCCAAGCTGGCGCCTCGCTTTGTTGGTCCCTTCCGAGTGCTTCGCAGGGTAAACCCGGTAGCCTATGCCCTTGCGCTTCCTCCTGGCATGCGGATCTCCAACGTGTTTCATGTCTCCCTGTTGAAGCCACTGGTGTGTAATCGTTTCACTTCCTCGGTTCCTCGGCCTCGTCCGGTCCGAGTGGGCAATCGTGAGGAGTATGAGGTGAGCAATATCCTGGACTCATGCCTGGTCCGCGGTCGGGTGCAGTTTTTGGTTCATTGGCGTGGTTATGGTCCAGAGGAGCGTTCCTGGGTTCCCTCCGCAGATGTCCATGCTCCTGCCTTGCTCCGAGCCTTCCACTCACGCTTCCCTCAGAGACCGTTCTTTACTCCGCGGAGGAGGGGCCCTTGAGGGGGAGGTACTGTCATGGTCTTACCTTCTTGCTGTTCTCCTTCGTTTGACATGTGCTGGCGGCCATCTTGGTTTCTGGGTTTCTTGTAGCCTCCCACCCTGCGGCTCCTCCTTCCCACTGGGAGGAGCTGGATGCCTAGCTCATATATATAGGAGGTCTGTGGCTTCAGTTCCCTGCTTGGTCCTCCTGTGTTCACATGCTTCTAAGACTGCTGCTGCTTCTGGTTCCTGTTCCTGGCTTCGTCTGACTACCCTGCTGGTTCCTGATCCTGGCTTCGTCTGACTACCCTGCTGGTTCCTGATCCTGGCTTCGTCTGACTACCCTGCTGGTTCCTGATCCCGGCTTCGTCTGACTACCCTCCTGGTTCCTGACCCCTGGCTTCGCAAAGACTCTGCATCGGTTTCGCCTTCCGTTTGGACTTTTGCTTTATAGCTTGTTTTTCAATAAAGCTTTCTTATTTTCACTTATCTGTTGTTGTACGTCTGGTTCATGGTTCCGTGACAGTATTGACCATAAGGTGAGTACCTGGATAGAGAACTGGCTCCAGGGGAGAGTACAGAGGGTGGTGATTAATGGGGAGTACTCGGATTGGGTGGGTGTGGAAAGTGGGGTCCCCCAGGGTTCTGTCCTGGGACCAATCCTGTTTAATTTATTCATAAATGATCTAGAGGAGGGGATATCTAGTACAATCTCAGTATTTGCAGATGATACTAAATTAGGCATGCCAATATCTTCTATGCAGGATGTGGAAATCTTGCAAGCAGACCTGAACAAAATAACGGGGTGGGCAACTACATGGCAGATGAGATTTAATGTAGAAAAATGTAAAGTAATGCACTTGGGGGCCAGAAACCAGAAAGCAAGCTACTCACTAGGGGGGGAACCTCTGGGTGAGTCTAGGATGGAAAGGGACCTGGGGGTACTGGTAGACAACAGGCTTGGCAGTGGCATGCAATGCCAAGCCGCCGCAAGCACAGCCAACAGAATACTGGGTTGTATAAAAAAGGGGATTCACTCCAGAAATAAAGAGATTATTCTTCCACTCTACAAGACTCTGGTCCGGCCACATCTGGAGTATGCTGTCCAGTTCTGGGCACCGGTCCTCAGGAAGGATGTGCTGGAACTGGAGAAAGTCCAGAGAAGGGCAACAAAAATAATTAGGGGAATGGAGGACATCAGCTATGAGGAAAGACTACAAGCACTGAACCTATTCTCTCTGGAGAAGAGACGATTGAGGGGGGATATGATATCAATGTACAAATACTGTACTGGCGACCCTAGCATAAGGAACAAAATATTCAGAGAAAGGAGATACAATAAGACACGTGGCCACTCACTAAAACTTGAGGAAAGGCGGTTTAACCTTAAAGTGCGTAAGGGGTTCTTCACTGTAAGAGCGGTAAGGATGTGGAATTCTCTTCCGCAAGCAGTCGTATCAGCGGGGAGCATTGATAGTTTCAAAAAACTATTGGATGGACACCTTAAAGACCACAACATACAGGGGTATACAATGTACGGTTAAAAGCAAACACACACACACATCATAGGTTGAACTGGATGGACTTGTGTCTTTTTTCAGCCTCACTAACTATGTAACTATGTAACAACATTAAATGCATATTTCGTAGGTAAAAGGAAGCCCAGGTTTTGTTTAACCGTTCCCATTAAGCCCTTCACACAAACAGTCTGCGACACCCACTTTTTGCAACGGCACGCATAGCGAGCCACAGATCGCTACCTCCCTGAAGCGTCCTTCATTCTCATATTCTAAAGTTTGAAGGTATATTGTCTGTCCCCCAGTACAATCTCCTTCAGGTTATTCTGCCCCTTCGTGCAATTCTACCCCCCTAGGTCAGTTTAACCCCAGTTCAATCCCACCAGATCACTCTGTCCCCCAGTGCAATGCCCCTAGGTCAGTTTGTCCCCAGTACAATCCCTCCACCCCAGGTCAGTCTTTCTCCCAGTAAAATCCCTCCAGTTCAGCCAGTTCCCCAGTAAAATAACTCCCAGGTCAGTCTGTCTCCCAGTACAATCCTTTCCAGGTGAGTCTGTCCCCCAGTGCAATCATGCCAGGTGAGTCTGCCACCAATACAATCCCCCCATGTCAGTTTGTCTCTTGTACAGAGCACAGGAGTGAGTATTGCGCAGAGCACAGGAGTGGGCATCACACAGAGCACAGGACTGCATATCGCAGAAGATATTGGTCTCAGGTCTGTTTTTTTTGCACTAGGTTGCGTGTGTCCCTGCAGTTACAGATGTCTTACAGTGCAGTAAAACATCTGTCACCGCATGTAGTGTGAATTGGCCCTTAAAAAGCTTGGTCCCCAATGCAATCCTGCCAGGTCATTCTGTCCCCAGTACAATCCTCCCAGGTCAGTTTGTCCCTAGTACAGAGCACAGGAGTGCGTATCACATGAACACAGGGGTGTGTATCGCACAGAGCACAGGAGTGTGTATTGCTTAAAATACAGAAGTGCATATTATGCAAAGCTCAGGCGTGTGTATCATACAGGGTGTTGGGCTCAGGTTTGATTCATTTGCAAGGCTTAGGAGTGCATAGCACATGGAGCAGAGGGTTCAAGATTGTAATTCACACCCTCCCTTCTCCACTCCTGGCTCTCTGAAGTGATCATATAGCACATTTTGACATGCTGTGACTTGCTTCTTAAATCTGTCTGGTACAAACCCCACGTTCCAAGTGTCTTTTTTTGGCTGGAAGGGGTGAGTTGGAGGTGGACAGAAAGTGAGTGACTTGCTTACGAGCAAATCATCTGTGATTACAAGTTCATCAGCTCTTCCCCTCCGCTATTACCAAGCTGCTGTCTGCAAAGTTCTGGGCAGCCTACAGTGCACAAATTATCTCAGTATACTCTATTCAGCAGCTGCTGACTGATAAAGTAACTGACTCATCCTACCCCCCCCCCCCCCCCAACTTCGTTTGCAGCTCAATTAAACCTCAACTAATATCTGTGAAGGAAGACTTCCTCTTCTGTGCCCAGCTATCACACATATGTGCAAGGGGAACTGGGGAGCAGTGAGCATAGTAGTTACATAGTTACATGGTTACATAGTTAGTCAGGTTGAAAAAAGACACAAGTTCATCTGGCTCAACCAATAAAAAAACAAAAAAACAGTAAAGAAAACCCAACTATAAAATCCCATATACACAATCCTATACAGTTGATCCAGATGAAGGTGAAAAAACCCCCAGCAGAGCATGATTCAATTTGCTACAGCAGGGGAAAATATTCCTTTCTGATCCCCCGAGAGGTAATGGAATATTCCCTGGATTAACTTTACCGATAAATATTAGTACCATTTATATTATGCACACCTAGGAAAGAATCCCGGCCTTTTTTAAAGCAATCTAGTGCGCTAGCCAGAACCACCTCTGGAGGGAGTCTATTCCACATTTTCACAGCTCTTACAGTGAAGAAACCTTTCCATATTTGAAAACAAAATCTGTTTTCTCTAGACGTAAAGAGTACCCCCTTGTCCTCTGTGTTGACCTTAAAGTGAATAACTCAACACCAAGTTCGCTAAATGGACCCCTTATGTATTTATACATGTTGGTTATATCCTTAATCTCCTCTTCTCAAGAGAGAATAAATTCAGTTCCTCTAATCTTGTCTCATAGTTGAGCTCCTCCATGCCTCTTATCAGTTTGGTTGCCCTTCTCTGCACTTTCTCCAGTTCCCAGATATCCTTTTTAAGAATTGGTGCCCAAAACTGAACTGCATATTCCAGATGAGGTCTTACTAATGATTTGTATAGGGGCAAAATTATATCTCTCTCTCTGGAGTCCATGCCTCTTAATACAAGAAAGGACTTTATTTGCTTTGGAAACCGCAGCTTGGCATTGCATGCTATTATTAGGCTTAGGATCTACCAGAACACCCAGATCCTTCTCTGCTGTGGATTCCCCCAGTTCGACTCCCCCTGATATGTATGATGCATGCATAATATTAGCCCCCAAGTGCATAACTTTACATTTATCGACATTAAACCTCATTTGCCACATAGTTGCCCAATGAAACAGTGCATTGAGGTCAGCTTGAAAGTTGGAGACATCCTGTAAGGAAGTTATTCCACTGCAAAGCTTGGTGTCATCTGCATAGACTGAAATGGTACTTTTAATCCCAGACCCTATATCATTTATAAAGGTATTAAAAAGTAAGGGTCCCAACACTGAACCTTGGGGTATACTACTGATAACCTTAGACCATTCAGAGTAAGAATCATTAACCACTACTCTCTGAATTTCTATCTTTTAGCAAATTTTCTATCCAATTACAAACTGATCTTTCCAAGCCTGTAGACTTTACCTTACACATTAGCCATTTGTGGGGAACTGTGTCAAATGTTTTTGCAAAATCCAAGAATACTACATCCACAGCCACCCCTCTGTCCAAGGTTTTACTTACCTCCTCATAAAAAGAAATCAGGTTAGTTTGACAACTTCTGTCTTTCATGAATCCATGCTGTCTTTTGCTTAAAATATTTTTTTTCCAGCAAGAACTCATCTATGTGGTCTTTTATTAAACTCTGCAATATCTTCCCCACTATAGAAGTTAAACTAACAGGTCTATAGTTACTTGGCAAAGACATTGATCCCTTTTTAAATATAGGCACCACATTGGCCCTACGCCAATCCAGTGGTACTATTCCAGTCCTTAACGAGTCCCTAAAAATTAGAAACAAAGGCTTTGAAATTACAGTGCCCAATTCTTTTAGGATGCGTGGGTGGGTGCCATCTGGTCCAGGCGCTTTATCCACCCTTACTCTGTCTAAATATTTCTGGACCATATCACTTTTGAGCCATTGTGTATCATTTGAGGCTGTGTCAATACCATCCTCATTATGGTCATGAGTAGTAACATGTATATAGGCGCATAAGTCATACCATTAGCCAGAGTCCGTGTAGATAAAACAATCACTGGGTAGGGGTACAGATTGAGGAAAGTCCACTAGTTAGGGCAGCCTACAAGAAACCAAAGCCAAGGGTTCCACAGGGCTACAGACAAAAAACAAAAACAGAGGCGCCTCTAAGTGTACACTGTAGACAAATTTATTAAACAGAAATGAATGCACTCACATCTGAATAAATGTTCATGCGATAAAAACCTATTCCGGTATCAAGATGAGCTGTGTAATAGACGTGATCCCCGGTCTGTGTAGCTGACCCACTGGGGTAGAGACCTCTTAGTTGTAAACCGGCAATGCAGCAAAGCTGACACTTGGGAAGGAGAGGCTCGCAGTCTGTCAGTGGGAGCGAGGCTTGGTACAACGTCGGATGTCGATGACGTCATAGGAGGTGCGATGCGTTTCCGAGCGTGCGTACTGCCGGGGGGAGGCGGCAGCCGCGCTCCTTTTTCAAAGCAGGGAAAAGGACTAGTGCGGCAGAGGAAGTCCATTTAAAAGACCAATGTAAGGGGAGGGGATATCCAAATGAAGCAGCGGACAGCATGGAGATAATTGGAAAGCATTACAACAACAATATTACTCCGGAACATGATTGTTAATCTCAAATTTGGCTAATTCAAATCATTAATCATAAATAAACAATCGCCATGGAAAAAATATAATAAAATAATAATCTAATGTATATTATAAGGGGTACATATGATAATAAGCTATGGCTGTATGCTGAGAGATATATTAGAAAAAAATAAGTAAAATATATGTTACTACACCATGTTTATCAGTTATATACCAATAAAGATAATAGATAGGAATATACTTGAGAGAGAGAAAAAAAGAAAAAAGGGGGGGGGGAGGGAAGGGGGGAGAGAAGAATTATAAGATATATATGTATATATAAAAACATTGGTTAGGAGAATGGTACGATCTGAAATCGAATAGAGATAGGGATCATATTAAATTAAGGTAAAAAAGGTGCAATACCTCTGGGATATATATACTTTAAAAATATAAAAGTATATATAGATTTTAAAAAACATATATTTTTTTATAAAAATTCATATATTTAAAAAACACGCAAGAATACACATATACCTGCGTGTATACTAACAGTGTATATATATATATATGTACAGTCTGCTGAGATAAAAAGGGAACAAGGTTCTCACTCATATATGGTTAGGAAAAAACAGGGGAAGGAAATGAGCCCTTATGTACCTACATACACACATACGCTACCATACGTGCTGGAAGGTGCGCACGGCACACATGTGTGTACACACAACAAGTGACAAGATGTAAACACGTGGAAAAAAGATAAGTACAATACATATACCCATATGTACATGTATCTATGCACATACACACATAAATCTATACACGCACATAGACACACGCACACATCAGCAGATGCTGATATGGTGTTATAATATAGTTGCAATTTCTATACCCTCATTGAGGCCACAAGGCGAAAGAGAGTCCAGGGAATATATCCAGTATGTTTCCCTGGCACATAATCGCTTAAAACGTTCAGCTGCTGTAAGAGTTCTGGATATTTGCTCAATTACCCATACAGCTAGACCTGAGGTGGATCCCTGATGAGCCTCAACAAAATGTCGTGGGACACTTCGCTTATCTTTCCCAAGCTCAATGGAACGTCTGTGTTCCCCAAAACGTTGACGAACTGGACGAATGGTGCGGCCTACATATACTAGCCCACAAGGACATGACAGGCCGTAAACAACAAAATCTGAAGAACAGTTAAAAAAGTCACCTAATTGAAAACTCTTGCCTTTAGTATGAAAGGAAGTTTGGCCATGTTGCACGAAAGAGCACATTTTACATAAGGCTTTCCGACATTGAAACATTCCCTTAAGAGGGATTAAAATGGGTACAGAGGTGGTCGGAGAGATAGATTTTATTTTGCGGGGGGCTATTTTGTTTTTCAAGTTTGGTGCTCTTCGATATGACACCCTTGGTCTCTCTGGTATAATAGATTTTAGGTGGGGATCTTCCTGTGAAATATTCCAGTGCTTTGCCAGAATTCTTTCCATTTTTTTGTGCTGAAAATGGTAAGTGGTGGTAAATCTACTGGTCTGGTCTAATGAAGAAGGAATCTTTTTCGGGGGTTTATTGCCCTTATACAGTTCATAAGCTTCATTCACCAAGGATTCTGGGTATGCCTTGTCAAGGAATTTCTTTTTCATGGTCACTCCTTGCTCAATGTAGTCAGACTCCAAAGTGCAATTCTGATTGAGTCTACAGAATTGTCCTTTTGGAATGTTTGTAATCCATTTGGAAAAATGACAGCTATCAAAATGAAGGAAGGAGTTACCTGCTGTAGGTTTTGTATAGTTTTTTGCACATATTTTATCTCCAAGGTGATATAGCTCCAGATCCAGAAAATCTAGGGAATTTTGGCCCAGTACTGAGGTAAAAGAAAGTTCGTAGGGATTATGATTGCAATGGCGGACAAAATCGTCAATGAGATGTATGGGTCCATCCCATATGACGACGATGTCATCTATGTATCTACCAAAGAAAACAATATTGGCCGAAAAGGGGTTACACTTCCATACAAAATTGTTTTCCCAGTATCCCATCGCCAAATTTGCGTACGAGGGCGCAAAATTCGCGCCCATTGCTGTACCTTGAATTTGTAAATAGAACTGTTTATCAAATTCAAAGTAGTTATGGGTTAGACAGAAGGCAGTAGCCTCTAGGATGAACGCTGACTGTCTGGTGTTGAATAGTGGGTCTTGAGCGAGAAAATACTTTAACGCCCTGAGTCCAAATTCGTGGGGGATGGAAGTATACAAGGAGTTAACATCCAAGGAAAGCCAGACGTATGAAGTCTCCCAAGTATAGGGAGCCAAAAGTTCCAGCAGATGTTTACTATCCCTGATGTAGGATGGTAATTGGTGTACCAGGGGTTGCAGATACTGGTCTATGTATTGGCTAAAACCAGACGTTATGCTGTCCATAGCCGCCACAATTGGTCTACCAGGGGGGTTATCCAACCTCTTGTGGACTTTGGGCAAATGGTAGAAATATGGTGTAGAATAGAATTCTCTACAAAAAAACTTTGCTTCTGTTTTATGGATAACTCCATTGGCAAGTGTGGATTTTGTAAGCCCATCTGCTTCTAAAGAGAATTCAGAAATAGGATCTCTTGGTAGCTTTTTATATATGGTAGAGTCTGACAATAGTCTGTTGGCTTCAGCAACACACTCGGTGCGGTCTAACACCACGATCCCACCACCTTTATCAGCAGATTTAATGAAATGATGAGGTTGGTATTCTGAGTTAACTTCAGGAGGGCTTGATGTTCCAGTTGAGATAAGTTGTATCTATGGGGTCTATTGGATGAGGGGTGTCTACATAATTTTTCAAATTCAGCAAAAACAACCCTATAAAAACTTTCTAAATAAGGGCCCTTAGCATGAGCTGGGAAAAACACAGACTTAGGTTTAAGAGAGGAATGTATAACAGGTGGGGAAGTAGCCAGATGTTGGGTGAATAGACTTAAAGATTCATCTTCAGGTGAAAAAGAATCCAAGATGTCAATAAGATCTCCTTCATAATCAAACACAGAGGAAGAGGGAATGGAGGGAGAAACCTCGGGAGCAATGTTGGGCTCATTTTGCTTCTCCTTCATCTGAAAAAATCTCTTTAGAGTGAGGTTTCTAATGTATCTATTTAGATCTTTGAAAAGTATGAATGGGTTGGGTTTATTGATGGGAGCAAAGTTCAGACCCCGACTCAATAGTGAGGTTTCAACTTCTGACAATGCATGTGAAGAAAGATTATAAATCTTTACTGTTTGCAGAATTTGTGAGGTTTTGTTGGGTTTATTTCGTCCTCCACGACATCCTCTTTTGTGTATTTTCTTTTTAGATGGAAGTGGGAGCGTGGAGGACTGATCCCTAAAAAAAGGAAGATTAGCAGAATTGGTAACCGGACCAAGGTGTTTTTCTTGTAAGGGTACACAACCTATATTGAAGGAGAGGTGGGACTTCTCAGAAGCCAAAGCGACAACATTAACAGGAGTATTAGTATGAGATATAGGTCCAGGGTCTGCACCTGATGAAGAAGATTGACTAATTTCCTGAGACAAGGGGAGGGGACCAGCAGCACTCTGGGAGATGGTATTAATAGAGCCGAGTTCTGGGGCAGGCCTCATATTGGAAGCAGTGATATTGGGGTGAATATCCCTGCTGGTGTCTTCAGAATGATCCTCCTGGATCGGAGGTATGGGTCTAGAGTTCTGAGGGCGTCTATTATAGAAGGAATTAAGATCTGCAAGAGCTTTGGTGTGATGATACTGTCTATTTTTTTGATAGTTACTATTACTATTTTTGTTATGATTATTGTGTTGATATGTCCTAAGGGCACTACGTGGGTGAACAAGGGAAGGCATGGGTCGTGTGGGCAGAGAAAGGCTCATTAAGGGAGCAATTTTATTGGTCTTGCTTTGGGGGCAGGAAGCAGATGGCATGAGGTGAGAGGGTCCCTGAGATGTCCTAAATTTCTTTTTCCACGTATAAACCCTGTCTTGGTTGTGATCATCAAAATCACGTCTAAATTTACCAAGTTTAGTACTAATGAGATGGTCCTCTTCTCTTTTGGTATTGAGTTTAAGAGTGGTAAACCAAGACACAGGGATAGTGGCATGCAAATCAAAAATTTCTGTGGTAAGTATTTGAACCTCGTGTACAAGTGTTTCGTATTTATGCAGCCTATGGGTGGCAAGTATCTCCATCCATTTGGATGCACAAAAGTCTGCTATACCAGCCCATTCTTTGGCAATATGTACCAAGCCTCATTCCCACTGACGGACTGCGAGCCTCTCCTTCCCAAGTGTCAGCTTTGCTGCATTGCCGGTTTACAACTAAGAGGTCTCTACCCCAGTGGGACAGCTACACAGACCGGGGAGCACGTCTATCACACAGCTCATCTCGATACCGGAATGGGTTTTTATCGCATGAACATTTATTCAGATGTGAGTGCATTAATTTCTGTTTAATAAATTTGTCTACAGTCTACACTTAGAGGCGCCTCTGTTTTTGGTTTTTGGTCATGAGTAGTGATGGACGAACATCGGACGGGGTGGTTTGCGAACGCCAGCCGCAAATTTTCTCAAAAGTCCACGAACCGCGAGTCCGCGGCGGGCCCCATTGACTTTAATGGGAGGCGAACTTTAAAAACCTTTGGGTCATATTTGCAGACACAAAAGACGTACTAGCTGTGCACAAATAGTCCCAGCACATGGAAAATGTCATAACAGAAGTATTGCAATTGAAAAAGTTGCCCTAAATTTTTTTATTTTTTTTTTCTACAGCAAAAAAAATATATATTTTTTTCATAAATCAGCCAGAACTGACAGCAGCCGGTAAATACATTGTCTAATACATATTGGGTCCATTCACACATCTGTAAAATGGGTCCGCATCCATTCCACAATTTGGCGGAACCTTTACAGACCCATTGTTTTTTATTTCCAGTCTGAAAAATTTGGCATTCACAGGATAAAGAAGTAAGTGTCGGCCATTCCAGGCCCCAAACATTAGCCCACATGCGTTTACCTGACAGCTAAGAACGTTGTATTCTGTGGCTGAAGGTACATTAGGCATTCACAGGATACAGAAGTGAAAGAGTGTATCAACGTGCCTTACTAAAATATATATTTCATAATATATTTCAGCTCATGCCCACTTTCCAATGGAATGTGGGCTCTTGCATATGACATTAACGAGCCATTTGACACACCTTATTCATACACCCAGGACATTAGACAGTTGGATATTTTGCATATAGACGACAAGACATTGATAGGTATTTACATTTTAAACACCTCTCCATTCATTCGTTTGGACACTTAACAAGTTAGTCTTCACATAGAGATGACAGACAACACCTGAACTCATTGACAATTACTTACAAGTCAACACATCAGCCAGCTGAGTAGAGACGGAACGGCCCTTGTCCACAAACACAATCTCAGACACACGACACCCCACACTTACAGAAATGTATAGGGAAAACAAAAGCCTTTTTATGTATTGTTTCTGTGAGATATGTTCTATTGATAAATTGACCCATGAATTGTAACTGGTTTAAACAGGGTTTTGCCGCCTAAATTTCCTTTAAATGTGTGAGCGAAACTTGAAATAAACAGATGTGTCTACGCCTTGCTTAAGTGCTCTGTGTTGTCGCACCTCCTGGCTGGAAGAGAGAGAATTCACTATACAGGGGGGTTAGCAACTGAAGGGCCGTATATCATCTTGTAAATTGCCCCTGACGAGATTTGAGCTAACAGTTTGGTGTCAGAAAGTTGGGATCTGCCATAACACAGTATTGGGTGAGTAATTTTATTTTTTATTTATCATCACCCTATACTGTCAGAGCAGATTAACGGTACCCAGTTAACCGCTATTTTTAGCGCCTCCCAGGAATCTGATATTCCTAAAGAAAATAGGGGTCTGATACCCCAGGGTCTGAAGCCTCAAAGATAAGAAGGGGTCTGATATCCCAGGGTCTGAAACCCGGTTACAAAGCAGTACTGTGTGTGATAGTGAATTCTCCCTCTAAACCTTGTATATTTGTATAGACATTTAAGTGTATTTTTAGTCGTTATATAAGATTGCATGCCAGTGTATAGATGTATGTGGAGATTGTATGTGATATTAAGCTGAGCTTGAAGGTATAAACTTGCCCACCAAGGATAGTTAACAAGCAAACCATAAATTGGGTGTATATAAATCTGATTATAAAGACTCAGGAAACCACATAAGTTGGGAAACTAGGTTTTCCAGTAAAGTCTAAATACTGACCTCACCATCCCTATATATATCTATATATATATATATATATATATATATAAACCTTCAAACTCAGCTAAATCTCACTTTGTATTCTGAGCTTAAGATAATGGGAAAATCTCAAGGTAAGGAGAATCCCAAAAAAAAATGAAATTTACGTTTAGCAAAATTGTATGAAAATTGTATCGTGTATGGGCAACCTTAGAGGTGTGTGAGATTCATGAATCGTTATGTTGTGTTAGTTTTAATACTGTTCCTAAAAGTGCTGTATCAGCAAAGCATTTCATAACACCGAATGAATACTGGTTGCATAATGATTTGTTTTGTGTTTATTACGTATGTTTTAAAGTGATGTGACTTTGCCACAAGTACAACAAAAAAAGGTAACAAATCCATGCTATGCTGGTCATGGCAGCTTTTAGAAGCAAGAAAATATATTTGGTGTGTAAAGTGTGACCTTAAGGACTAAAATTGTATTTCTATCCTTAAAATCGTGAGCAATTTTGAACTTTTTTCATTGAGGTTTTGTGTCACCGACTTTTTATCTTTATCACTGACTTTTTAAAACAAAAAAATGTTGGTGCCTTTTTAGCACACAACAAACCCCCCCCCCCCCCCCTCTCCCGTCTGTGACGCAGGTAATTGCAAAAGGGAGTGTAAACAGTTGCATTGTCATACAAATTGACTGAGCTGAGTAAACTTGAAGAGGAAAGTACAAAAGAATCTGTTAATTGTATATGCAAATGTATATTAACTATCAGCTTTGCTTTTGTAGAAAAAAAAAAAGATTTTGAAGGATGTTCCAAATGGGTGAAAAGAATGGTGACGTATAAGTTCTTGTAGCCAAATGGGAAATTACTAATGTTTATTTTTGAGCTGCTCATTTTTTAACCATGGTGAACAATAATATTTTTTTCTTTAAATTTATGGTATACCATAACATAACATTGCAGTGACTTTATTGCCATAATATGGAGTTTGGATTTTTCAAGCCATAGATTCTTGCAAGCTATGACCCTCCCCATTGAACATGTCTGTTTTTGATTTGACAGAATTCTAAGAAGTTATATCCCTATGTGCACACAACCAAGTAGCCAGCCTACATACACCTTAGAATATAATGTCACCTGTTTTGTGCAAGTCAGTTACCAATAATATGACATGCAGGTAGGCGTTCAGAGTACACAGAACCATAAGTGTCGGCCTGAATAGGCTCCAAAAATTAGCTCCCATGGTTTGAACTGACAGCAAAGAACATAGTATATGATGGGTAGAGGTACGGTAGGCATTCACAGTACACAGAACCGTAAGTGTTGGCCTGTATAGGCTCCAAAAATTAGCTCACATGGTTTGAACTGACAGCAAAAAACTTAGTTTTTGATGGCTAGAGGTACGGTAGGAGTTCACAGTACACAGAATCGTAAGTGTCGGCCTGTATAGCCTCCAAAAATTAGCTCACATGGTTTGAACTGACAGCAAAAAACTTAGTTTTTGATGGCTAGAGGTACGGTAGGCATTCACAGGATACAGAACCGTAAGTGTCGGCCTGTATAGGCTACAAAAATTCGCTCAAATGGTTTGAACTGACAGCAAAGAACATAGTATATGATGGCTAGAGGTACGGTAGGCATTCACAGGATGCAGAACCGTAAGTGTCGGCCTGTATAGGCTCCAAAAATTCGCTCACATGGTTTGAACTGACAGCAAAGAACGTAGTATATGATGGCTAGAGGTACAGTAGAAGTTCACAGTACACAGAACCGTAAGTGTTGGCCTGTATAGGCTCCAAAAATGAGCTCACATGGTTTGAACTGACAGCAAAGAACTTCGTTTTTGATGGCTAGATATACGGTAGGCGTTCACAGTACACAAAACCGTAAGTGTCGGCCTGTATAGGCTCCAAAAATTAGCTCACATGGTCTGAACTGACAGCAAAAAAATTAGTTTTTTATGGCTAGAGGTACGGTAGGCATTCACAGGATACAGAACCGTAAGTGTCGGCCTGTATAGGCTCCAAAAATTAGCTCACATGGTTTGAACTGACAGCAAAGAACGTAGTATATGATGGCTAGAGGTACGGTAGGCGTTCACAGTACACAGAACCGTAAGTGTCGGTCTGTATAGGCTCCAAAAATTAGCTAACATGGTTTGAACTGACAGCAAAGAACGTAGTATATGATGGCTAGAGGTACGGTAGGCTTCACAGTACACAGAACCGTAAGTGTCGGCCTGTATAGGCTCCAAAAATTAGCTCACATGGTTTGAACTGACAGCAAAGAACGTAGTATATGATGGCTAGACGTACGGTAGGTGTTCACAGTACACAGAATTGTAAGTGTCGGCCTGTATAGGCTCCAAAAATTAGCTCACATGGTTTGAACTGAAAGCAAAAAACTTAGTTTTTGATGGCTAGAGGTACGGTAGGCATTCACAGGATACAGAACCTTAAGTGTCGGCCTGTATAGGCTCCAAAAATTAGCTCACATGGTTTGAACTGACAGCAAAGAACGTAGTATATGATGGCTAGAGGTACGGTAGGCGTTCACAGTACACAGAACCGTAAGTGTCGGCCTGTATAGGCTACAAAAATTAGCTCACATGGTTTGAACTGACAGCAAAGAACGTAGTATATGATGGCTAGACGTACGGTAGTTATTCACAGGATACAGAATCTTAAGTGTCGGCCTGTATAGGCTCCAAAAATTAGCTCACATGGTTTGAACTGACAGCAAAGAACTTAGTATATGATGGCTAGACGTACGGTAGGCGTTCACAGTACACAGAACCGTAAGTGTCGGCCTGTATAGGCTCCAAAAATTAGCTCACATGGTTTGAACTGACAGCAAAGAACGTAGTATATGATGGCTAGACGTACGGTAGGCGTTCACAGTACACAGAACCGTAAGTGTTGGCCTGTATAGGCTCCAAAAATTAGCTCACATGGTTTGAACTGAAAGCAAAAAACTTAGTTTTTGATGGCTAGAGGTACGGTAGTTATTCACAGGATACAGAACCTTAAGTGTCGGCCGGTATAGGCTCCAAAAATTAGCTCACATGGTTTGAACTGACAGCAAAGAACGTAGTTTTTGATGGCTAGAGGTAGGGTAGGCGTTCACAGTACACAGAACTGTAAGTGTCGGCCTGTATAGGCTCCAAAAATTAGCTCGCATGGTTTGAACTGACAGCAAAGAACGTAGTATATGATGGCTAGAGGTACGGTAGGCGTTCACAGTACACAGAACCGTAAGTGTCGGCCTGTATAGGCTCCAAAAATTAGCTCACATGGTTTGAACTGACAGCAAAGAACGTAGTATATGATGGCTAGACGTACGGTAGGCGTTCACAGTACACAGAACTGTAAGTGTTGGCCTGTATAGGCTCCAAAAACTAGCTCACATGGTTTGAACTGAAAGTAAAAAACTTAGTTTTTGATGGCTAGAGGTACGGTAGTTATTCACAGGATACAGAACCTTAAGTGTCGGCCTGTATAGGCTCCAAAAATAAGCTCACATGGTTTGAACTGACAGCAAAGAACTTAGTATATGATGGCTAGACATACGGTAGGCGTTCACAGTACACAGAACCATAAGTGTCGGCCTGTATAGGCTCCAAAAATTAGCTCACATGGTTTGAACTGACAGCAAAGAACGTAGTATATGATGGCTAGACGTACGGTAGTTATTCACAGGATACAGAACCTTAAGTGTCGGCCTGTATAGGCTACAAAAATTAGCTCACATGGTTTGAACTGACAGCAAAGAACGTAGTATATGATGGCTAGTCGTACGGTACTTATTCACAGGATACAGAACCTTAAGTGTCGGCCTGTATAGGCTACAAAAATTAGCTCACATGGTTTGAACTGACAGCAAAGAACATAGTATATGATGGCTAGAGGTACGGTAGGCGTTCACAGTACACAGAACCGTAAGTGTCGGCCTGTATAGGCTCCAAAAATTAGCTCACATGGTTTGAACTGACATCAAAGAACGTAGTATATGATGGCTAGACGTACGGTAGGCGTTCACAGTACACAGAACCGTAAGTGTTGGCCTGTATAGGCTCCAAAAATTAGCTCACATGGTTTGAACTGAAAGCAAAAAACTTAGTTTTTGATGGCTAGAGGTACGGTAGTTATTCACAGGATACAGAACCTTAAGTGTCGGCCGGTATAGGCTCCAAAAATTAGCTCACATGGTTTGAACTGACAGCAAAGAACGTAGTTTTTGATGGCTAGAGGTAGGGTAGGCGTTCACAGTACACAGAACTGTAAGTGTCGGCCTGTATAGGCTCCAAAAATTAGCTCGCATGGTTTGAACTGACAGCAAAGAACGTAGTATATGATGGCTAGAGGTACGGTAGGCGTTCACAGTACACAGAACCGTAAGTGTCGGCCTGTATAGGCTCCAAAAATTAGCTCACATGGTTTGAACTGACAGCAAAGAACGTAGTATATGATGGCTAGACGTACGGTAGGCGTTCACAGTACACAGAACTGTAAGTGTTGGCCTGTATAGGCTCCAAAAACTAGCTCACATGGTTTGAACTGAAAGCAAAAAACTTAGTTTTTGATGGCTAGAGGTACGGTAGTTATTCACAGGATACAGAACCTTAAGTGTCGGCCTGTATAGGCTCCAAAAATAAGCTCACATGGTTTGAACTGACAGCAAAGAACTTAGTATATGATGGCTAGACATACGGTAGGCGTTCACAGTACACAGAACCATAAGTGTCGGCCTGTATAGGCTCCAAAAATTAGCTCACATGGTTTGAACTGACAGCAAAGAACGTAGTATATGATGGCTAGACGTACGGTAGTTATTCACAGGATACAGAACCTTAAGTGTCGGCCTGTATAGGCTACAAAAATTAGCTCACATGGTTTGAACTGACAGCAAAGAACGTAGTATATGATGGCTAGTCGTACGGTACTTATTCACAGGATACAGAACCTTAAGTGTCGGCCTGTATAGGCTACAAAAATTAGCTCACATGGTTTGTACTGACAGCAAAGAACATAGTATATGATGGCTAGAGGTACGGTAGGCGTTCACAGTACACAGAATCGTAAGTGTCGGCCTGTATAGGCTCCAACAATTAGCTCACATGGTTTGAACTGAAAGCAAAGAACGTAGTATATGATGGCTAGACGTACGGTAGGCGTTCACAGTACACAGAACCGTAAGTGTTGGCCTGTATAGGCTCCAAAAATTAGCTCACATGGTTTTAACTGAAAGCAAAAAACTTAGTTTTTGATGGCTAGAGGTACGGTAGTTATTCACAGGATACAGAACCTTAAGTGTCGGCCTGTATAGGCTCCAAAAATTAGCTCACATGGTTTGAACTGACAGCAAAGAATGTAGTATTTGGTGGCTGAAGGTACATTAGGCATTCACAGAAAAAATAATTGTCGGCCCTGAAAGGCCCCTAAAATTTGCCATTCAATGGACACGAAATGCCTTTTATGCAGCTGTATGTAGCGAAGCCAAGGACCAGGAATTGTTGTGGGTGGAGGAATTTCAATGAAACCTGGTCTACTGGTCACATGTGTTGAATTCCTCAGAGATCCATGCCTCATTCATTTTTATAAATGTGAGGTAGTCTAAACTGTCATGAGCTAGGCGAGTGCGCTTATCGGTCACGATCCCCCCTGCTGCGCTGAACGTCCTTTCGGACAGGACACTGGACGGGGGGAAAGCCAACAGTTCCATTGCAAATTGTGCAAGCTCTGGCCAGAGGTCAAGCCTGCCCACCCAGTAGTACAGGGGTTCATCGCTCCTCAGAGCGTCCACATCTGCCGTTAACCCAATGTAGTTGGACACCTGTCGGTCTAGGCGTTCCCTCATGCCGGATCCAGAGTACAGCTGTCGATGGTTCGGCTGAAAGAAGGATCTCAAATCTGAGGTGACCAAGACATCTTCCAACCTCCCTCTTCTTGCAGGCGCTGTTGGATTGCTACTGGACATTCCTCTGCCAGCGCACGGAAAAGCAGAATGCAGCATTTCCCTCAGCAAGGCCTGGAAGTGCTGCATTCTGACCGCCCTCTGTGATTGTGGTAACATTTCCACCATTTTGTGTTTGTACCGGGGGTCTAAGTACGTTGCCACCCAGTACTGGCCCTTGGCCTTTATGCGTTTTATACAGGGGTCCCCCTTAAAACACTGCAGCATGTAGGCCCCCATTCCCACTAAACTGGAAGCGGTATAGCGGCCTGCTTCCAGCTCATCATCCAGAATAATGTCGTCCTTGTTCTCATCCCCCTATCTACGGATAACACCAGGGATCCCAGAAAGGATTAAAGCATGCTCTTCTTGCTCCTCCTCATCCCCCCAGCACCATCCTCCTCCTCTGACTCCTCTTCAGACTCCTGCTGTTGATTTGTCTCAGATGGAGTAGCACCCCCTGGGAATTCATCCAACATTGCGACTTCCTGATCTTCGTGCTCCTGCTCCTCGACGGCTTGATCAATGACACGACGCAATGCACGCTCCAGAAAGAAGGCGTAAGGTATGATGTCACTTATGGCGCCCTGGCCATGACTGACCAGTTTGGTGATCTCATCGAATGGCCACAGAAGTCTGCATACATTCCGCATGAGCAGCCACTGGGGAGGTGAAAAATACCCAAGCTCTCCACAACCTGTCCTGCCGCCGAGTTCGAACAGGTAGTCATTAACTGCACGTTTCTGCTGGAGCAGCCTATTGAGCATATGCAACGTTGAGTTCCATCATGTCAGGCAGTCACAAATAAGACGCCTGAGGGGCAGGTTGAGTCGCCGCTGAATCTCAGCAAGGCGAGCCATGGCTGTGTAAGATCTTCGGAAATGGCCTGAGGTTTCCCTGGCCTGCCACAAGACGTCCTGGACCCCAGGGTATTTGCCAACAAATTACTGCACCACCAAGTTCAGGACGTGTGCCATGCATGGCACATCTGTTATTTTGCCCTGTTTCAGCGCACTCAGCAGATTGGCACCGTTGTCGCACACCACTTTACGAACTGACAAATTCAGCGGTGTCAGCCAATGATCTGCCTGTGAACGCAAAGCTGAAAGGAGTGCAGGACCAGTGTGGCTCTTGGCTTCCAGGAACAACAGACGCAGCACAGCATGGCAACGTCTCACCTGGCATGTGGAATAGGTTCTGGGGATGTTGGGCGGCGCAGGAGAAGAGACGGTAGCAGTGGAAGAGGAGGAGTCAGCCGAGGAGAAGAGGGAGGATGATGGAGGAGAAGAAGAGGCAGGCCTGCTTGCAATCCGTGGCAGTACAACTAAATCTAGATGGGTGCCACGGGTTACATGCCTAACGGCCGTCAGAAGGTTCACCCAGTTGGCAGTAAAAGTGATATACCTTCCCTGCCCGTGTTTGCTAGACCATGTGTCTGTGGTCAGATGTATCTTAACACCAACACTGTGTGCCAGAGATATATTCACTTGCCGCTGAACATGGCCATACAGCTCTGGAATGCCCTTTTGCGAGAAGTATTTCCTGCCTGGGACCTTCCATTGTGGTACTCCAATGGCCACAAATTTACGAAAGGCCTCCGAGTCCACCAGTTGATATGGCAATAGTTGGCGGGCTATCAGTTCCGACAAGCCAGCAGTCAAACGTTGGGCAAGAGGGTTATCCGGCGTCATAATTTTTTTTTCGCTCCAACATTTGGACCACAGAAGCCTGCCTTTTTCCAGAACAACGTGACAACGGCATCATGTAAAGTGGAGTAGAGGGAAAATGTGAGGAGAGAGAAGGAGAAGCAGAAGGAGAAGGGGCTGGACGGTGAGAGCCTGGAGTGTGGCATTGTGGGTTCTGACGGTGTTTCTCCCACTGGGCTCGGTGATGGGAGTTTAAGTGCCTTCTTAAAGTGGTTGTCCCTAGGTGAGTGTTGGGCTTACCGCGACTTATGCGTTGACTGCAAAGGCTGCAGATGGCAATACTGTTGTCAGCAACGGACACATTAAAAAAAGCCCACACTGCGGAGCCATGTGATGGCGTCCTGGGAGCGCCAGATGTTACTGTACATGGTTGATGGCTCGCTCCTGATACATTTGCAGTCTTCTTTCTACCTCTTCTACAATGCAAGTTATGCCTGCCTCTCCTCCCTATCTGCCGGTCTATCTCTCCCTCTGAACTCCCTTCCTCTTCCTCTTTTGTGGACTCCCATGTGAAGTCCATAGACTCGTCATCATCCACGTCATCTTCCCCACCACTAACATTCTAGAGAGTAGGCAGCAACAGCAGGGACCAACCTCCTTGGGCTGATCTGGGTACTGTCGTCAAACTGCTGAGTGGCGGCTGTTGCTACCTTCTCTTCATGATCCGATGCCAACAATGGTTGCGCATCGCAAACGTCTTGTGATGGATCAGAAAATAATTCCAGAGACTCAAGTGGAGGGTATGTAGTGGTGGTGGTGGTGTCTTTGGGGGTGCACACAGCAGAGCGTAAAGAGGGTTCAGATAGAGAGGATGAGGAGGGTGCACAAGAGGAAGGCTGAGTGACCCACTCAACCAAGTCTGGTGCGTCTTTTGTCGTAATTGCATGCGACTTTTGAAACTTCACAGTTAGGCTCCGGCCTACTGCTCCTGCCCTACCCTTACCACCCCTGCATACGTCTCTGCCTCTTCCTCTGCCTGTCATGTTTTTTAATTACCCTGTGACAAAAGTCTCTAGAGAATCGCAGTATATCTGCAAAAAGGTAGCCTTAAATCTGTGGTATTTGGGGGCCACTGGTCTATCACACCAGTTCTACAAATAATTGGCTAGTAACTGTTGTCACTGTGTGTAGCACAGGCAACACAGCAAGAGAGGCCAAATTTTTGCAGGACTAAAATACACTCTTAGAAAAGTGTACTGTTAAATAACACCCCGCTTCAATATGTGCTATTGGGGGGCTATTGGTTTATCACACCAGTTGTTGAAAAAATTGGCCAGTGAGTTTGGCGCTGTGTGTATCAGACTTCAACAGTAACAGAGGCAATATTGTTGCAGGACACAAATACACTTGTAAAAGTATACTCAGATAACACCCCACTTCAATATGTGCTATTGGGGGGCCACTGGTCTATCACATCAGTTCTACAAATCATTGGCCAGTAACTGTTGTCACTGTGTGTAGCACAGGCAACACAGCAAGAGAGGCCAATTTTTTGCAGGACTAAAATACACTCTTAGAAAAGTATATTGTTAAATAACACCCTGTTTCAATATGTGCTATTGGGGGGCTACTGGTTTATCACACCAGTTGTTGAAAAAATTGACCAGTGAGTTTGGTGCTGTGTGTATCAGACTTCACACAGCAATAGAGGCAATGTTGTTGCAGGACACAAATACACTTGTAAAAGTATACTCAGTCAGATAAGCCCCCACTTCAATATGTGCTATTGGGGGGGGGGGCACTGGTCTATCCCACCAGTTCTACAAATAATTGGCCAGTAACTGTTGTCACTGTGTGTAGCACAGGCAACACAGCAAGAGAGGCCAAATTTTTGCAGGGCTAAAATACACTCTTAGAAAAGTATACTGTTAAATAACATCCCGCTTCAATATGTGCTATTAGGGGGCTACTGGTTTATCACACCAGTTGTTAAAAAAATTGGCCAGTGAGTTTGGCGCTGTGTGTATCAGACTTCACACAGCAACAGAGGCAATGTTGTTGCAGGACACAAATACACTTGTAAAAGTATACTCAGTCAGATAACACCCCACTTTAATATGTGCTATTGGTGGCCACTGGTCTATAACACCAGTTCTACAAATAATTGGCCAGTAACTGTTGTCACTGTGTGTAGCACAGCCAACTCAGCAAGAGAGGCCAAATTTTTGCAGGACTAAAATACACTCTTAGAAAAGTATACTGTTAAATAACACCCACTTCAATATGTGCTATTGGGGGGCCACTGGTCTGTCATACCAGTTCTACAAATAATTGGCCAGGGAGTTTGCCACTGTGTGTAGTGTTGCTGCAGAAACGCTCAGTCTCACCACCGCACCTGTCACAATGCTGCACAGTGCACAATAATACTACTAATCCACTATAATATGCTTTCTACAAAGTATATTATACTGTGGATTAACCCCCTCCACCACCCCCCCCCCCTTTTTAGTGCACTGCACAGCAATACCAAAAAATTTGCAGCCCTTTAAATGACTTTTGTGGACATTGACAAAGCGATTTGTGTGTGACTGCAGCCGATCTCTAACTGCCCCTACAGCAACCACAGGATACCTGCCCCTATAGTAAAGAGACTGTAATAGACCCTAAAACGTCATTGGAGCATTTTAAATGACTTTGGTGAACATTGGCAAAGCGATTTGTGTGTGACTGCAGCTGAACTCTAACTGCCCCTAAAGCAACCACAGGATAACGGGGGAGGAGCCTGCTCGGAGTACGCCGATTCCTGGAGGTGCACAGAGAGCTGTTTTTGACGCTAGAATGCTTTAAGTGCATTTTAATGTAAGTGTAATGTCATTCGATTTAAGAGGGAATAAATAGCTTTTGCAAAACAGAGAGCATTAGATCTTCTCTTCTTTTATATACACCGGGTTCCTTATCTATATGGAGTGATAGCTGGAGGCAGTGAAAGAGGGGACATCAGGCTGTTATCCATACATTTGATACATCCCAAAGCGTGTTCGACTCTCATGAGTCTAATCCTAAGGTGAGCTGCTTAACTTGCACTAGCCACTGGGAGCACTGAAGTGAAGCATGCAGCACTTGTGTGATCACAGATGACGATTGATTATTTTATTTCATTTCATTCCATTTTTATGGTTCACCATTAATTTCACTGGAAATCACTGTTATTAGAGTAAATTTATTAGCATTGTGTTGTTATCTGATTTAAGTAATTTAAACACATTTATTTATACTTTTTCACTTGGCGCAGTAATAATGTTTATTGATTTGTCACTGGTGTTTTGTGTTCAGCACTGATTGTTTGCAGCCTTGTGTGCACTATTTTATATGGTTTTTGAATTTTATGGTTTGCGCTGATTATCACTATTTTTACTCAACCACAGGATACCTGCCCCTAAGCTCTAAAGATACTAGACCTATACCGAAATACCAGCCCTGGAAAGGACTTTTGTGGACATTGACAGACGATCTCTAACTGCCCCTAAAGCAACCACTGGATACCTGTCCCTAACCTGAAAAAGACTGTAGAAGGCCTATACCGAAATATCAGCCCTGAAAAGGGCTTTTGTGGATCTTCACAGCGCTATATGTGTCTAGCAAACTCTCCCTAATGAGCACAGCAGACCTCTCCCTACACTGGCAGAAAGCGGAATGTTAAATGGCCGCCAGATCGGGTCTATTTATAGGGTAGGAGGACTGTCCATGTGCTGGAATGTTTCAATTGGCTGTCCAATTCCACCTGACGGCTGTGTCACGGGTCAAAGTTCTCCCCAATGTAAACAAATATGGCCACCGCGAACGACGCCATGTGTCCGAAAATTTGGCGGGTAGCGAACAAGCAAAATTCACTGCGAACCGACCGCCGGGCGAACCGCAAGGCCATCTCTAGTCATGAGCTCCCCCATGCTCCTTTGTATACACAGAGCTGAAGAAAGTATTTAATAAATTGGCCTTCTCTTTGTCCCCAGTCACCCATTCCTGATTATTTTGTAAAGGGTCTACATGCTCAGACCCAACCTTTTTACTATTAAAATATTTGAAGAATTATTTGGGGTTTGTCCTACTATCTTTTACAATCTGTTGTTCATTTTGAATTTATGCGTCCTTGATTTCCTTTTTACATATTATGTTATATTCTTTATAAAAAATAAACAATGATAGTTAACCCTGGCTGTGAGCCACATAGGTTTTATTTTTAGCCTTTTAAATGTATTGGCCATGGGAATATACTTTGCAGTGAGTTTGCATACAGTCTTTTTGAAAAATTCAGATTTCTGTTCTGTGCTCATCGATGCCAATATTATCTCGCAGTCTAAATCCTGGAGAGCAGCCCTCATCCTTGGAAAATTTGCTCTCCTAAAGTTAAGTGTTTTTATATTTCCTGTATGCGTTTTTTGCTTACAGCTAACATTACATGAAATCATATTATGGTCACTACTACCCAGATGTTCTTTTATATGAACATTATCATTAAGCTTCACATGGTTTGAGATTACCAGGTCCCACAGAGCATCATTTCTAGTCGGGGCCCCAATAAACTGCACCATAAAATTGTCTTGTAATAGGTTTATACATTTTTGCCCTTAACTGTTCCAGCAATGCCATTACTCCAGTCAATGTCTGGGTAGTTAAAATCTCCCATTATCACTGTCCCAGCCCTTGCAGTCCTTTCTATCTCCACCTCCTCATTAATACTGGGAGGTCTATAACAAACTCCAATGATAATCTTTGTATTACGCACACCCATGTACATTTCCACCCATACTGCTTCAGATTCATCACACTCTCCATCAACTACGTCCTTTTACACTCACTTTGAGATCACTTCTCACATAGAGACAGACATCACCACCCCTCCGTTTTATCCTGTCAAAGCAGTAACACTGCATTCTAGCAGTGGGCATGCAGCACAGCATCTGTAACCAAGCTCCCTGGAGTCTGTGAGCAGCCAAAACTATAACCCTAGCACTGGAAAATGTGCCACTGGCTGCCTTCGCCTGTGAGCCAAATTTAAAAAATAATCCAGTGATGTTACCATCTCTTGGGCCCCTCTGATTCAAATCATTGCAGTCTAAGGAAATGTTCTGGACCAACATTTACTTACTCCATGTGTCCCGTGTGTGACAGAGCACAGTGGCCCCCTTTCCCTGGGGGCTCGTGTGCCCTGCACACACTGCACACATGGATGATACACCACTGTTGACAATGGATTTACATCTTAGGTACATTTTTAATAAATAAAGTATTTGTCAAAAAGTATGTGTTTATTTACATTATTTGACTTTTAGGTCAAGTAGGGGTTTACTCATTTAGTAGGAGAGTCTAGTATCTGGGGCTTCCTTATTGTTAATCTGCCTTACTATACAAAGCAAATGACAATGGATTTAGAGTTCATTCACACTTAAGTGGCTTCAAAGTCCTGCAAATTCCATTGCAATTTTACCCTGCCACTTGATACGACTTTAATGCAATTTTGATGCGACTTTGGATGAGTGCGTCTTTATTAGGACTTTGGCTTTGACTAATGTGATTGTTTTGTTTGTGCTCTACAAAGTTGTTAGACATGTGCAGAACAGAAAAATGTGTTTAGTTTTGTTTGTTTCTTTATTTTCTAACGCATTGCAAATATTCAGAACGGTTTGAATTCAAATCGGTCAAAAATTGATCAACTGATATGAATTGTGTGTGAATAGCTAGTTAAGGAGCGGGCCGGGAAGCTGGCCCCTGCGTCCTTAATAACTGATCACTCATCAGCTGTCAGCGGGTTTACCCACTGACGGCTGAATGTAAACAAAAGCCGCCAATAAAAAAGAAATGAAAGAAACAGCATGAGGTCCCCCCCACCATCCATACCAAGCACTTTGTGTCTGGTATGAATTTTAAGGGAAACACTGCCAAAAAAAAAACCCTGGGGTACCCTCCCAAATCCATACCTATCTGAGCATGCAGCCTGGCAGGTCAGGGAACCATACCAGGCCACATGCTCTCAACATGGGGTGGGTGCTTTGGGGCACTCTGTCCCCATGTTGATGGGGACAAGGGCCCCTTCCACACATCCCTAGCCAGTGGTTGTGGGGATCTGCGGGCGGGGGGGCTTATTGGGATATGGAAGCCCCTTAGATCCCACCCCTACTCATTCACCAAAAAAGTGTAAATAGTGAATAAAAACACACATTTTTGACCATTCCTTTTTTTAAAAAAATTTAAGATAAAAAAGTGTCCCCTTGGTGTACAGTAGATCCATCATCAGTCAAGATATCCTCCTCCACTGCCAGCCAGAAAAAAGAAAGAAACCTCCGGTCCTGACGAAGGCTCCCACCGTCTGCTAGCTCTTATATAACTGAGGGGTGGTGCCACCCGGTGACATTGCCAGGCTTCCTGCCCCCTTGTGACATCATCGACAAAATGGTATGTATATCGTGCAAGTGCAACTTTCATGCGACTTTTGAGGGTTTACATTGAAGCCTATGGACCTCAAGTCGCATGAAAGTCAGACCAAAGTAGTGCAGAAACTACTTTGAAGTAACTGCGACTTTAAGTCGCACAGATATAAATGGTACTCATTGGGAAACATGGGGTGCGACTTGTTATGCGACTTTGGGGTCCAAAGTCGTATGACAAGTCGCACAAGTGTGAATGGGGCATGTAGCCTGGTATGGTTCAGGAGGGGGAGAGGCGCATGACGTTTTTTTTCTTGGGGGGGTTGCATGGGGTTCCCACTTAAAATGGGGTCTTGAACCCTCTGTCCACTTGCCAGCGTTTCAGCTGGGAGTTCGAGTATTTGTTAATCGGCCTGTTGCTGAGGAAAGGGACTGCTCGTCCTGGCACCCTGGAGCTCCGGAAGTGCTGTGGGTACTGGGCAGAGGTCAGTGGTGCTCTGATTCCAGCTCTTCCGCTGAGAAAAACAAATGTAAATTTGGTGGCCTTGCACAAATTCTCCAGGGCCACCGATTGTTGTAGGCCGAAGTCAGCAGTGCCTTGATGCCAGCTGTTCTGCTGGAGGCTCGCTGGGTTGTTTCCTCCTCAGCAGAAAAATGTATTAAATCCCCAATCTCTGGCATTTCTGAAAATCTTTGCCCTGGGTTGTTGGCATTTGGGCCCAGTAGCATTGCTTTGAAGGGTGACTCATAATCCATAACATCCATGGGTTGTTAAGCTTCCTCAAACAGTCTTTTATATGCTTATTCCAGCTCCCATTTTTGTGTAAATATAAAGTCCAAGTCACTTCTCAACCTGAGCTCGCTGGGAAGTTCCAACACCCTAAAATCTTGGATGTCTTCCCATCTCCACTCCGTTGCACTACCAAAATGTGAATCCTCCTGAAGCATCTTAAATATCAATCCTGGGCCGCCGTAGTCGTAGCCTTCTATAGGATTGCTCTTTTTCAGCCATGGACACACTTGGGTAGCATACCAATAACCACTGTCCAGCACCATTTAAGTCTGGACCAGCCTATCCAGCTCTGTCAGCCATTCATCCCAAGGATGCTCTTCTAGGAATAGTATACGCAAGCCCAACTGTAGCCAGTTTCAATCCATGGACTGTTATGGACATAAGGAGGACCCGGCAGATCGTATATCTCAATTTCAGCACGTCCCAGGCAGAACCAGGCTCTCCATACTGGGAAAGTGCCTTTTGCATTTGCCACTGGAACTTTGCTTACATGACGACTGGCTCCTGGAACACTTCTTCAATATCAACCGACAATGAGTCCCAGCGGTGGTTTGGACTGCCCATAGGGAGGAAGCAGATCTGACCGCTGCCAACCAAATGTGACTGACCTCCTGGCACCTCGCTTGGGTGCTTCAGCCAAGGTACAGCTTCCTCCACTCTGGAACCAGGAAATATAGCTGAGCATTGCACCCAAGAACTAGACGACACTAGCTTAGGTGTTAACTGGAACTGACATTTTTGTAAACTTACACAAAATATATACCACAAAAAAATCAGGTAAGAGCTTGATCACATTATCCTAAACACTGCAAGCTGTAAACAGTAATATCAGTACATCTAATGAACAGCTGACATAAGCAGTAATCCTAATTAAACAGTAAGCTAATTAACAACTAGTCACTAACAGCTAACAGAGATCTATTCAACACAAACATAAAACATCCTACAATAGTTTGGTAACAAGGTGAAGTGGACACAATACTGCAAACAGACATAAACAATAGGTGGCTCAATTAACAATTGGAATTCAAACCTAGGAGGCACACAATGGGGAATTATAACATGGGAGAAAGACACCTTAATGAACAGATTATAGCAGGAGATCCCAGCATCAGGTTGTTTTGAGCGATTAACTATTATTATTATTATTATTATTAGCTATTAACAGCCACAACTGGCCCCTTTTTTGGAGAAGAACAAGATGCAACTCTTTGGGATTAACATGAAACAGAATTTAGTCTGATTTTATTGGGGGTATGGGCTTAGGAAGGGAAGGAGGGGCTCATTCTTGGAGGGGAGAAACCACATGAAATAAAAAAAGGGGGGGGCAATTTGACCACCCAGGTGGGTCAGAGTGGGGGTTGCAGCCACAAAGTGGTAGATTCCATGATGAAATTAGAGAAAGGGGGATAGGCTGCAAATTAAACACAATGTAAGCCATTGATGATCCCTTACTCTTAACCCCTAAGTTGATTAATAGGGAAATGTTGTGCCGGCTCACAGGACATGGCAGGAAAATAATGGAGGTTTTAAGTATAAACAATAAACATAATGGAGTTAAGGGGACCACCGATCTCCAGGCTATCCTTTCCCTAAGTGAAAGAGGAATCCATAGAAGGTTACTGCTGTTAATGGGAAGGCTTGCCAAGTTTGGAAGGACCCACAATAGATAATCATTGTGTCTGAGAGAGGCGCATGTACAAGAACTGAACAGTAGTTGATAATGCAGGGAGAATTGAGATCTTGGATCTTGGTCTGAACCCTCTCCTATTAGCTGCCTTTATTTATTAAAGAGGTTGTAAACCCGTAACATTTTTTTTTTTTGCAACCTGAAAGGGAAACACATAATGAGCTAGTATGCACCGCACTTAGAACGAGCCCCCGCTGTGCCGCCCGCTTACCTGTATGACGGGCGACATGTCCAGTTGCCCGTCTTCTGGGATCGCGGCATCCAGGCCATCTGATTGGCCGGAGCCGCGGTGACGTCACTCCCGCGCACACGCGTGCGGGAGCCGACGGTCATGGCATGGGACTCTGAAGGAACAGCACCAGCGGCCGTTCCTTCAGAGCGCATGCACCAGTGACGTCACTGGCTGCATGTAAGGGAAATATCTCCTAAACGGTACATGTTTAGGAGATATTTATAGTACCTATAGGTAAGCCTTATCATAGGCTTACCTATAGGTACAAGTTACAGAGGAGGGTTTACTTACTAATTGAGGGACTTGCTAAAAAGAAGCTCGCCCACAACAGGCATGTGCAAAAGGCATATTTCTTGCACCACATCAGTTGCCCAAGCTTGAAAGCGGTTCTAAATGCTGGACATTTTTTACAATAATGCATTTCCTCTATTAGGGTAAAAATGTCCCTGTATTTGCATCGCCCCCCTCACCCCCTTAAATATTTACCTGAGCCTGATCTCAATCCCTCCTTGTGCCCATATGTAGTTGTTCTCTCCTCTCTCTGCTCACAGAGGCAGCAGCAGGAGCAATTGGCTCCTGCAGATACGTTTAACATGTTTATTATTTTAATTAAACAATTAAGCATTACGATCTTTTTAAGACGAGTAAAGACATTCCTAAGATCTGAATAATCAGGTTCTCTCTCCACGCAAAATATTACGCCAAATTAAGGTAAAAGTTATAACTCTGAGTAAAGATTTGAGTTGTTAGTCTCAGGAGAAAGTTCATCATGAATTTCTCTGGCCTAGTTAGCAATTATTTTGGCAATTGCTAAGGTGAAAGCTGTACAGCAGGACTTGCTAGAACAAAGTCTCCAAATGCCTATCCACTAAATCTTTAAATGAGGGGGTACCTACAATAGGAGTGGTAGATTAAGCATTCAGTGCAAGAATTGCCAGGTCTACAGTGGGGAGAGACCATTTCTGTTAAATTCTGCACTCATGGTTTTGAAATGATCAGGATGAGAAAAAAAAAAACTCAAAGTTTGGCCAGTCATTGAAATAGGCCTAACTTAAGTGATCCAGTGTGGGAGAAGGATTTATATTTAAGGCCCTCTTCTTTTTTTTTTTTTCTTAGCATTTTTGAGTACATAGGGCAATATAGCACTAGGCTTATCTACCCATTGACTAGTAAGCACTGCCTCCATCAATGAATCCAGTAACCAACATTTGGCGAGAGGATAAGGAATTTTATTAAATAGTGGGGGAGAGAAATATCAAAGTACCTCTGGTGGAAAGCCCATATCCCCCTGGGTTTGTGTCACAGAGAATGTGGATCAGGGGAAGTTGAGACAGAAGAGCACTTGCGGTTTATAGCCCCTTCTGAATGCAGAAGTAACAATAGCATCTGGAATTCTGCCTTAGTCAAAGAAGTTGCATGTATAGTAGTGTGCAAGTAAGGGAACTGGAGAGATGGGGATGGAGTGGTTTTGGCAATTGAACCCTGATGTGGAGCAAGGGGACCATTAGTAATTTGAGAGAAACATTAATATTTTCTCTGGGCATGCAGCAGTCTCAGCACTGTCTGTCCAGTAACTCTCAGTATCTCAGAAACCTTCTTACATAACATGTTTGTACTTGACTAATGGGGAATGCTTAAATGTGCATACATGTGGTTCAAACGGCATAACTGTATGTATAACATGTTATGTATTGGGGTTTATACATATTGTAATCTGTTTCCTGTTTTTACTTAGATCTCTTTACATCTCATCCAGCCTCCTGAAGAAGCTGAACTTATTTCCGGGAAACACATTGAGATTCCAGGCTGGTCTAACCCCCTGTCCCTACATGTTGAATACAATGATGTATTTGTGATTGCATATCGCAAACTCTTACACTGTTAGAACTATTGTACAGTAAATGCCACTCTATTGATTGGGAGTGAGACATACCCCTTCCAGATGAGGCCAAATCATACTGCTATTTTTGTTAAATTGATTATTGCCTGTTTCCTAACATGCATACAAATAAAAAAAATATTTGTTTTTACATATATCAGTGTGTGGATGCCCTAAAAGTCTTCATGATTAGGGTTGAGCGAACATGGACTGTATTATTCGTGTTCGTACCGAATAATTGGATTTTTGTTACCCGAACACGGACCCGAAAACTTTACTGTATATTCGGGTAAAAATCCGTGTTCGGTCATTTTATTTCCGGGTTTTGTATGTATTGGCGCGCTTTTCATGGCGGGCTTTCAACAGCCAATCAACAAGCGTTTAACTGGTGTGCCTTAAGCCATCCCAGCCATGCCTACAAATGTATTAGTAGCTGTGATTGGCCATCTGAAGCATGTGACCAAGTCTTTATAAGTTCGAGACAGCGCCGCTGCGTCATTATGCTGTGTAGTTCAGAGACAGAGCACACATCGTGCTGGCTGCTGATTAGGGACAGACAGGCAAATATCATTTGTGTCCGGATAGAATTGAGGGACAGGTCGGAGTGTTTTAGGCAGGGCGAGTTGTAGGGCATTTTAGGGCGAGGCTGCTGATTTTTAGGGTCAGTGTTCTACAATCGATTTTGCTGTGTGGAGGGGGGGGGGGGGGGTTTGCAGTGACCGATCTTATCAATCCTTTTAGAGAGAGGCTGGAGATAGGCAGGTGTCAGTGGTCCACATCGATTTTGCTGTGTGTGGGGTGCAGTGAACACAATCTTTTTTGCCCACTGAGGAGGAGGGAGAAAAGTCTTTTTCTATCAGTCACTGTGTGCAGCGTTTTTCCTTCAGTGCTGCTGTGCTGACTGTGATAATACACTGCTGTGTTCACATGTGCTATTACTGAGTGATTTCAAAAGTTATACACTTTTTTCTATTCCACTATTCAATATACACCCTTGGGTTAAAAAAAATTTAATTGTGGCATAGTCTGTACTAATCTAGTTAAAAATGACAAACTTAAAAGGGGAATTTTTTTTTCCCTCCGTAGCCTGCAGCAGAGCTGGTCCACATCGATTTTGCTGTGTGTGGGGTGCAGTGAAAACAATCTTTTTTGCCCACTGAGGAGGAGGGAGAAAAGTCTTTTTCTATCAGTCACTGTGTGCAGCGTTTTTCCTTCAGTGCTGCTGTGCTGACTGTGATAATACACTGCTGTGTTCACATGTGCTATTATTGACTGATTTCAAAAATTATACACTTTTTTCTATTCCACTATTCAATATACACCCTTGGGTTAAAAAAATTAAATTGGGGCATAGTCTGTACTAATCTAGTTAAAAATTACAAACATAAAAGGGGAATTTTTTTTTTTTCCCTCCATAGCCTGCAGCAGAGCTGACTGATATAAGACACTGCTGTTCACATGTGCTATTGATAAATCACACCAATCTTATATCATATTTTCTATTCCGCTATTCAATAAAAACCTTTGGGTATAAACAATTAAATTGCGGGATAGTCTGTGTTGGTACGTGTGAGATACACCTTTCCAATTTTTGGGGTGCATCTCATACTTCTGAAGATTTGAGGGTGCTGCCTGTTCCGAACTCCTCCTACTCCTCATCCTGCCTTTGGGGGTACAAAAAATAATAATTAGGGCCTAGTCTGGTTCTGTACGTGTGAGATACATACACCTTTTTTTGATAATATTTTCTATTCTGCTATTCAATAAAAACCTTTGGGTATAAACAATTAAATTGCGGGATAGTCTGTGTTGGTACGTGTGAGATACACCTTTCCAATTTTTGGGGTGCATCTCATACTTCTGAAGATTTGAGGGTGCTGCCTTTTCCGAACTCCTCCTACTCCTCAGCCTGCCTTTGGGGGTACAAAAAATAGTAATTGGGGCCTAGTCTGGTTCTGTACGTGTGAGATACATACACCTTTTTTTGATAATATTTTCTATTCCGCTATTCAATAAAAACCTTTGGGTATAAACAATTAAATTGCGGGATAGTCTGCGTTGGTACGTGTGAGATACACCTTTCCAATTTTTGGGGTGCATCTCATACTTCCGAGGATTTGAGGGTGCTGCCTGTTCCGAACTCCTCCTACTCCTCATCCTGCCTTTGGGGGTACAAAAAATAGTAATTGGGGCCTAGTCTGGTTCTGTACGTGTGAGATATATACACCTTTTTTTTGATAATATTTTCTATTCCGCTATTTAATCTACACCTTTGGGTAAAAACAATTAAATTGAGGGATAGTCTGTGTCGGTACGTGTGAGATACATACACCTTTTGATATCATATTTTCTATTCCGCTATTTAATCAAAACCTTTGGGTATAAACAATTAAATTGCGGGATAGTCTGTGTCGGTACGTGTGAGATACATACACCTTTTGATATCATATTTTCTATTCCGCTATTCAATCTACACCTTTGGGTAAAAACAATTAAATTGCGGGATAGTATGTGTCGGTACGTGTGAGATACAACTTTCCAATTTTTGGGGCGCATCTCATACTGCTGAGGATTTGAGGGTGCTTCAGTCTGCCTCCTGCCTGTTCCGAACTCCTCCTCTTCCTCATCCTGCCTTTAGGGTATAAAAAATTGTAATCGGGGCCTAGTTTGTGTTTGTATGTGTGAGATACACCGTTTTGTAAAATTTGTCCTATTCCGCTATTCAATATACACCCTTTTTGAGTGTAAAAAATTAAATTGCGGGATAGTCTGTATCGGTACATGAGAGATACACCTTTTTAAATTTGTTTGGCGCATCTCCTTCTACCGCCGAGGATTGCAGGGCGCTTCAGTTTGCTTCCTGTTCCCAACTCCTCCTACTCCTCTTCCTCATCCTGCCTTTAGGGTACAAAAAATTGTAATTGGGGCCTAGTTTGTGTTTGTACGTGTGAGATACACCGTTTTGTAAAATTTGTCCTATTCCGCTATTCAATATACACCCTGTTTGAGTGTAAAAAATGTAATTGCGGGATAGTCTGTATCGGTACATGTGAGATACACCTTTTTAAATTTGTTTGGCGCATCTCCTTCTACCGCCGAGGATTGCAGGGCGCTTCAGTTTGCCTCCTGTTCCCAACTCCTCCTACTCCTCGTCCTCATCCTGCCTTTAGGGTACAAAAAATTGTAATCAGGGCCTAGTTTGTGTTTGTACGTGTGAGATACACCGTTTTGTAAAATTTGTCCTATTCCGCTATTCAATATACACCCTGTTTGAGTGTAAAAAATTAAATTGCGGGATAGTCTGTATTGGTTCATGTGAGATACACCTTTTTAAATTTGTTTGGCGCATCTCCTTCTACCGCCGAGGATTGCAGGGCGCTTCAGTTTGCCTCCTGTTCCCAACTCCTCCTACTCCTCTTCCTCATCCTGCCTTTAGGGTACAAAAAATTGTAATCGGGGCCTAGTCTGTGTTTGTACGTGTGAGATACACCGTATTATAAAATGTTTCCTATTCCGCTATTCAATATACACCCTTTTGGAGTGTACAAAATTAAATTACGGCATAGTCTGTATCGGTACGTGTGAGATACATCTTTTAAATTTGTTTGGCGCATCTCCTTCCACCGCCAAGGATTGCAGGGCGCTTCAGTTTGCCTCCTGTTCCCAACTCCTCCTACTCCTCTTCCTCATCCTCCCCTTAGGGTACAAAAAATTTTAATCGGGGCCTAGTCTGTGTTTGTACGTGTGAGATACACAGTTTTTTATCCTTTTTCCTATTCCGCTATTCAATATACACCCTTTTGGGGTAAAAAACATTAAATTGCGGAATAGTTTGCATATTTGACTGTGAGATACACCCATGCGATACTGTTGTTGTTTTGTTCCGCTATTCAATAAACACCTTTCTAGGGCAAGATCATAAATTACAGAAATATGAGGAGACCGTCAAATAGGGGCCGTGGCCTGGGTCGTGGTGCTGCTGGTAGAGCTCCTGTTGCAAGGAGAGGACGTGGTCGATCTGTGCCAGCTACACGCACAAGTGAAACACCTTCCTCAAGTGTGAGTAGGCGACAGAACCTGCAGCAGTATTTGGTAGGGCATCATACGCCTCTAGAAGTGATGAGGCCAGAACAAGTAGAGGCGATAGTAGATTGGTTTGCTGCTGACAGTGCCTCCAGTTCCTTCACATTGTCTCCCACCCAGTCTACTGCAGAAAGGTCAGAGTTGGCACCTGCAGCCGATGTCCAACCGTCTTTCACCTCAACCCCTTGCAAATCAGGCAAGCAGTCTGAGCCCCAAGCCATACAGCAGTCTCTTCTTCTTTTTGATGACTCTGTCAGCAGGGTTTCCCAGGGCCATCCACCTAGCCCTGCCCCAGAAGTGGAAGAGATTGAGTGCAGCGATGCCCAACCACTTATTTCTCAAGATGAGTACATGCAAGGACCATCGCAGCACGTCTCCGATGATGACGAAACGCAGGTGCCAACTGCTGCGGCGTTCAGAATTGTGGAGACCGACAAGGAGGGCAGGGGTGAAGACTGGGTGGAAGATGATGTGGAGGACGATGAGGTCCTCGACCCCACATGGAATGAAGGTCATGCAGGTGACCTGAGTAGTTTGGAGGAAGAGGCGGTGGTCGCACAGAGCCACCAGCACAGCAGAAGAGGGAGCAGGGTGCAGAAGTGGAGCGGCCGTGCCCTAGACACTACGCCTGCTACTGCCCAACGCAGCAAGGGAACGAGCGCAGCAAAGCCAGCTCAAAGGAGTTCTCTAGCGTGGAAGTTCTTTAGAAAATGTGCTGATGACAGGACACGAGTGGTTTGCACCCTGTGCAATCAGAGCCTGAAGCGAGGCATAAACCTTCTCAACCTGAGCACAACCTGCATGATCAGGCATCTAAGTGCAAAGCACGAGCTGCAGTGGAGTAGACACCTTCAAAACCAAGAAACGTCTCTGGCTCATCCTGCTTCCTCTTCTGCTGCAGTCTCGGCCGCTCCATCCACATCTGTAGTGATACCGGCACCTGCCACCCCGCAAACAGACGATCTGTCAGCAACACCACCACCTGGGTCACCAACCATCTCCACAATGTCCCGTGGAAGCGTTCAGCTTTCCATCTCCCAAACACTTGAGAGGAAGAGGAAGTACCCCCCTACCCACCTGTGATCCCTGGCCCTGAATGCCAGCATTTCAAAATTCTTGGCCTTTGAAATGCTGTCATTCCGTCTGGTGGAGACGCACAGTTTTAAAAACCTTATGTCGGTGGCTGTCCCACAGTACGCCGTGCCCAGCCGCCACTACTTTTCCAGGCAAGCCATCCCTTCCTTGCACAACCAAGTGGGGGAAAAAATCAGGTGTGCACTGCGCAACGCCATCTGTGCCAAGGTCCACCTAACTACCGATACGTGGACCAGTAAGCACGGTCAGGGGCGTTATATCTCCCTAACGGCACACTGGGTAAATGCAGAGGCGGATGGGCCTGAGACGGATAGCAATTTGGCGCATGTCCTTCCACCACCGAGGATTGCAGGGCGCTTCAGTTTGCCTCCTGTTCCTAACTCCTCCTACTCCGCTTCCTCATCCTCTACCGCCTCCTCATCCGGTCAGCGTAACACCTTCACCACCAACTTCAGCACGGCCAGGGGTAAACGACAGCAGGCAGTTTTAAAACTTGCCTGTTTGGGGGAAAAAACAAACACCGCGCAGGAGTTGTGGAGGAGCATGGAACAGCAGACAAATGAGTGGTTGCTGCCAGCGAGCCTCAAGCCCGGCCTGGTGGTGTGCGATAATGGGCGAAATCTCATAGCAGCTCTGGGCCTAGCCGGTTTGACGCACATCCCTTGCCTGGCGCATGTGCTGAATTTGGTGGTGCAGAGGTTCCTTAAAAACTACCCCGATATGTCAGAGCTGCTGCAGAAAGTGCGGGCCGTCTGTGCGCACTTTCGGCGTTCTCACCCTGCTGCTGCTCGCCTGTCAGCGTTGCAGCGTAACTTCGGCCTTCCCGCTCACCGCCTCATATGTGACGTGCCCACAAGGTGGAACTCCATCTTGCACATGCTGGAAAGACTGTGCGAGCAGCAGCAGGCCATAGTGGAGTTTCAGCTGCAGCACGCACGCGTGAGTCGCTCTGCGGAACAGCACCACTTCACCACCAATAACTGGGCCTCCATGCGAGACCTGTGTGCCTTGTTGCGCTGTTTTGAGTACTCCACCAACATGGCCAGTGCCGATGACGCCGTTGTCAGCTTAACTATCCCACTTCTATGCCTCCTTGAAAAAACAATTCGGCCGATGATGGAAGAGGATGTGGCACAGGATGAGGAGGAGGAGGAGGATGAAGAGGTAACATTTCCAAGGCTTTCAGGGCAGTCATTCGCAAGGGTCTCCGAGGGTAGGTTCCTGCACACACAAATGCCAGGGACACAATTGTCCAGCAGGGGCACAGTTCTGGAGGATGAGGAGGAGGAGATGGAGGAGGAGATGGAACCATGTTCACAGCATGGTGGCACCCAGGCCAGCTCATGGCCATCACTGGTGCGTGGCTGGGGGGATACAGAGGACACAGACGATACACCTCCCACAGAGGACAGCCTTTTGTTGCTTCTAGGCAGCCTGGCACACATGAGCGATTACATGCTGCAGTGTCTCCACAACGACCGCCGAGTTGCCCACATTCTAACTTGTGCTTATTACTGGGTGGCCACGCTGCTGGATCCCCGTTACAAGGACAACGTACCGTCCTTAATTCCCTCACTGGAGCGCGATCGCAAGATGTGCGAGTACAAGCGCACGCTGGTAGACGCGATGCTGCTGGCATTCCCACCTGACAGCGGGTTCACAGTGGAAGCACAAGGCAGAGGAGGAGGAGGAGGAGGAAGAGGTCGCCAACGCAACCAGGGCACCGCCAGCACCTCAGAAGGCAGGGTTAGCATGGCCGAAATGTGGAAAAGCTTTGTCAGCACGCCACAACAAACAGCAGCACCAGCAGCTCATATGGAACGTCTTAGCAGGAGGCAGCATTTCACCAACATGGTGGAGCAGTATGTGTGCCTACGCCTACGTGTAGTGAATGACGGGTCTGCCCCCTTCAACTTCTGGGTCTCCAAATTGGGCACATGGCCTGAGCTTGCCCTTTACGCCTTGGAGGTGCTGGCGTGCCCTGCAGCCAGTGTATTATCTGAACGGGTATTTAGCACGGCTGGGGGCGTTATCACAGACAAGCGCAGCCGCCTGTCCAGAGACAGTGTGGACAAGCTCACGTTCATTAAAATGAACCAGGCATGGATCCCACGGAACTTTTCCGTACCTTGTGCAGAATATCGATGGATACCGACCTTACCCAGCCATTGTTCTATTTTTGATCTTTCTCACTCTTTTGGGGTGTACCCTCATTTAAAATTTCTGAAAAAAAGCAGTGTTGGCTACCTCATCCTCCTCAGGGTCAGATTAACATAGGGGCTATTGGAGCTGCCGCTCCAGGCCCCTACCTTAATATAGGCCCCGGGTTGGCCATATTCACTGTTACCGCTCTTCTGTCACTTGTAAACACAGAAGTCTGGCTTCTATGCTCGCTTCCCCAGGCAGCTCCCTCAGAACCTCCCCACACAGCACGAAGGCCGGACAAGGAGGGACAGTTGCCGATGCATGGATGTGTTTATGGGCTTCAGACACAGCATCCCATGTTGAATTAGGCATGCATGGCTGCACCCTTCCTCCTCTGGGTGCATGCCAAGGCACGGCCCTTAAGGCCCTTCAAAATCCTCAGCACCAAGCCCATGATGCTCTTAATCCGGCCCTGGTCCTCCTCCACCGCCGCTTCCACCTACACCGCCCATAGGTGTGCGCAGCCTATTGCATTAGGGTGTGCACCCCAAAGTTTAAATACACATGCATGTGTTTGCCTACATGTACATGGCCCCGATACATTACTCTCCCTGCTGGCAAAGTGAAATAGAGCAGAGCAGGTCCGAGGGAGATCTTTCCCATCTCCTCACTGGCAAAGAGAGCGATAATGCTATGTGCCCTAGGTGATTAGGGTGTGCCCAGGTACACCCGGCACACCCTGTGCGCATGCCTATGACACCGCCACATCCACCACCACCTCAACCTCCCTTCTACTCCATATGGGCCTCGTCCTTCAGAGATGAAGAACTTTGTTTTATTTTTCTGTTTTTTTTGTTGTTTTAAGTTATTTCCCTATCCACATTTGTTTGCAGAGCACTTGCCATGCTCTTAACTACGTTTTGCGGCCATTTGCAGCACTCTAGCCCTTTCCATTGGTGTTTTAGAGCCATTTTAGTGCCTGAAAGTTCGGGTCCCCATTGACTTCAATGGGGTTCGGTGTCCGGGAAAAGTTCGGCAAAAGTCCGGGACACGGACCCGGGCTTTTTTTCAAGTTCGGCCGAACCCGCCGAACACTGACATCCAGGTGTCCGCTCAACTGTATTCATGATGCAATATTTTTTCTTTAGGTCTTTTTTTAATAAGTAAATGTTATAATAATTTTACCCAGTAGGCTGAATAGTGAGACAAAATAGTTAGGGAAAAATGCTAAGAGTGCAAGTCGCCTTACACTAGTGGTACTTAACAATGTGGTATGTCTTGTAGAATAAGGATGTAGCATATACTACAGAGCTATTAAGAAATTTAAGTCAGGAACAGGTATGTAAAAGAGTAAAGGGAATTCCTGTCCATAATGGCTGGGATGCAGATGGCTGGCCTGCAAGCCAACCTCAGTTGCTAACATGCAGATGGCTGCTTGTGTCCTAGCAACCAAAGATACTTGCTTCTCGCACAGTGGGAAATTGCAATTTAGTGGCAGTAGAAGTACTATCTCTGAATGAATGACTTTCAGCCACAGCTAGAGGTTCATTTTAGTGGGAAGGTGGACACCCTATTTAATTTACCAAACAGCAAACACCAAAAGTGTTCCCTAATGTCAAGTAGAACATGACAGCTTATAGAGTGTAATGACTGTGTGCAAGTATGGGCCTTACAGAGAAAACTTTCTCAAGTTGGACTATGAGAGCAAATGTGTCTGATGATTGTTGAACTACACTGCGTCAGCTAAATAAATGTGTGGCTAGAATTGTATCAGCGCTCCCCCACACAGTCAAGCAGTTTGAGGATTATCTTTTTTTTAGATTGTGCCAAAAAGTGGGAAAACTCCTCAAATGCAAAATGTGTATTCCCAGCAATTTGAGGACTATCATATTGGAGTTATGTACTTACAATAGGTTAAGCCTGTAATTGTATGCGCAAGGACTGTATTTCCACAAAAAACTATGTTCCTGTTATACTCAGGGTGTAAAAGTTACACAGTGTTTGTTGTTGAACCTTAAATAGCTGAATTGCAGAAGTAAAGATCTCTGCCATACTGGTCTCTGTATGTGTCAACTCTGTCGAGGAATTGGCAATTTCGGTTCTAAGTAGCAATCAGTGGGCATAAGTAAAGATATTTAAAAAACATAGCAAACAACACCTAAATAAATACTGGATTTATAATAACCTAATTTTTGTTTCAAATGTAATTTTTGTGGCTTACCTATACAAACCTTCTTTTCAGGATCAGGATAGTACCCAGGGTGACAACTGCAGTAGAATCCTGTAGGAGTAGATATGCACTCTCCATGCCCACACAGATTCCTGATCATCTTACACTCATTAGTTTCTATGCAGAGGAATGCATACAGTGAATTGTCTATTTTTGGAATCAATAGATCAACTAAATGTTGTAGCTTGAAATGGCAAGAAAAGACTAACCTGTTAACTGAGTGGGAGCAATTTCAGCAGCACTTCGTGTGTCATATTCTGCGGGTAATTTTTGAACAGCCATTGTTGTGGGCTCCAAAACAAGTGCTGTATGTAGAAAATGAAATTATGTATTATTATACTAGTAGCTAGTAATTTTTTCTAACATGTTTTCAAGGTGATTCGTATAATAATACTGCATCCCCACACACACCTAACAAAACATTTTGTAAAGTGCAGGACCTCTAGAAAAATAAAATACAAAGCCCATAACTCTACACTAGATAGAGAGTACTTGGCAATCCAGCATACAATTTTTGTATATATAGTTTCCTCTTTCAGCAGCTAAACCCAAAAACTCAAAATGTATACCAAAAAACAAAAACAAAGGTGGAGAACATCTGAGAGTATTGTTAGGTGGATGAGAAAACTAAAATCACTGAATGCAGCTTACCTTTTTGAGTGGCTGAGAAAACACAACAAGAAGTTGGCGTTTTCTCTGACACTCACCAAGGTGAGTTGCATACATTGATTTTAAATTTCCTGTTCACTTACCAATACTCTTAGATGTGCTACGCATTTGTTTTGGTTCTTCTTTTCCAGCATGGGCCCTGGCAAATTCTAGGCGGGCTTTTTTTGTGCATTTAGGAGAGACTTCCTTTGTGGACACACCCATGTATGCCATTTCTCTGAAGTGCACGCTGTATTGTGTCACGGGAAACAATCACCCCAGTTTGGCTTTTTACTTCGTTAGCTAACTGCAGTGAATGTGCATGGCGATTTTCCTCAACCCTTCTAATCACTAGACGCTCCTGTTGAGGTGTTAACTTCCAGAGACTGCCTGGATAACTCCATCTTTCCCATAGGACTGGGAAAGACAGGACAGGTGACTAGTGAGTCCATAGAGTGTGCTTGAGAATGTCCTGTGTTCCTGAGAGGTGGGAGAGCCCAAGTGGCTGAGAGGACCCTATCCAGAGCCCCAGGGGTGTGGCCCATGCAGTGAGTAGCTGCAAGCGTAGGCTAATAGAGCTGTGGGAGACCAGAGTGAGCAGCGGTGCTGCTGACAGCACCGCTGTTCAATTTTTGTATAATTTTTGCTACAGTACTCTGGCTGATAGGTAAAGCTTTGCTGATCTTCTTGTAGTCTTCATCTTTCTTGTGTAAAGAAATTATTTTCTTTCTCAGGCCTTGTGACATTTCTCTTCCATGTGGTGCCATTGCTGACAGCATGAAATGGGAATGAAAGTAAAGGGAGTCTGTTTAAGGCCCCTGAACCCATGGGATAGTGACAGCAGAGCAAATATTTAAATACTCTATTAAAATGTAATTTAAAAAAAAAATAAATAAATAATGTTAGGATGCTCTTTAGATCAACCAACCTTTATTGGTCGGTTGACTGTTAAGAAATTTCTGGTAGGTCAAATCACATGACCTCCAGCAATTTCTGTTAGGGTTTGAGCCCCTATAAAAAGGGGCTCCTAACAGCATTTTTTCCAGTACCAGAGGATCTTCAGGACTTTGAGCTAACCCCCACCCTCCCTTCCCTGTCGCGGCCTTAATGTTATGTGGTTTAGGTCTCCTTTCTTTGAAAGGGGGACGTTTTATTTACTGGTTGATGTGTATATATATATATATATATTACAACAAGAGTCTTAGTGGCTGTGTTGTTGAGTGTTTGTTAATATATACAAGTATGCAGTTATTATATATATATATATACTGTATTTGGTTACAAATATTATTTATACCAATAATAAAGGCCGTGGCCATTTAAACTCCACCAAATATATTTTGTCTGAGTTGTTTATTTGCTCTATTGCTGTCTACTATCCCAGGGGTTTTCTTTGTTAAATAACACCCTTTTATAATCAACTGTCTGTTGTCTTGCTGACACCTGTTTAATTAATAATTAGACTCACCTGTAGTTGAATTCTTGTTAATTAGAATTTTGTTGTCTATAATTTAGCTTTGCTCCTAAAACTGGCCATATAAGGTATGTTAAATTTTCTTGTACAATTTTCCTTTAGCTTTATGTTAAAGTATGTAGTGCAAGGGCCTGCCTAATTGGATACAATTGAAAGTTGGTTAATTTATTTGACCCCATATTATATGTTTTTTGGTAAATCTAAAGTAAAATTGTACAAAGTAATTGAACATGTATGAGCAGCCTAAGACTTTAATTGGAGTGTATTAATTTTTGCAACATGTTCTTAAATTAATTTTTTAGGAAAAATCATTTTTTGTGTGTGCAAATGAACAAATCTTGCTTGCACTCAATGGCCCGCATTTGTGGGTGTATTTTCTAGTAGTGTCCCATAGAAAATGTTGATTCTGAAAGGAAAGTAAGGTTTTCTGAAAAATCTGTTGTGGTGTACTCATTTATGCTGAGCACTGTATGTGACTATGCTTGTGTGCCTGGCTGCGGGAAACATCTGGGGAAAACCTGGGCAATATTCCAGTGGCTCCTATGGGAGTAGCGCTACACTTACCTAATATCAAAGCTGAAATTTCACCAAGGTAATAATTACCAACATTGTATGTACACATTTAATAACTGAATTTTTGCGAAACAATGAAAATCACAGGTAAATAGGCAACTTTGCATGTTTAGCATTAAATTAAAAAAAGACCCTAAAATTATTTTTAAACATTTACTGTGTGGGGGATAGCTGTGTGTAGTGTAAAAGGGTCTTGTACATGCGTTTGGGAAAAGTGTGTATAAATGTGTGTTATGACTGAGTATGTGCACATGACTCAGCACTTCTTGTTCCATCCACATCAATACAGTGATACAGTTATATTACTGTTTAAGTAATGTAATGCTGGAAATGCTGATTTCATTTTTCTAAACAGGCCTAGATGCAAGTTACTGAAGTTGCAAAGTTTGGCACCGACATCCCTTACAATATAGAGGATAAAGAACTTTTTTTTTTTTTTTTTTCCCAAACAACTTTATTTCGATTTACAAATTAGAGAATACAAGGTTTGGCAACATTTCCTCAATAACAGCATAAAGGTGATATGTTTGCATATTGAACAATTCAAAATACATGAAAAGGAACAAAGTTAAGGATCACATGAAAGCGAATTGTCATATGGAACATAGTAAATAAGTAAGCAATGGGTGCCACAACATATCCGACAAAGTTAACATATAGAGAATGTATAGCCCATGTATGCAAGCTAATTGGAGCAGTTAGTGTATTATATTAAGGAGGAATAATTTTAGAGATGAGTAACAATACATATCATATTGTTTGAGAGTGTGAATGAAAAGGTGTTAGTGACCAGCACCAACACCTGGGGTATTCCAGCCTTGTATCAGAAGAGGATAAAGAACATTTAAGGTGCCCTTACATACAGTATATACAAACAAACACTGTGATTAAAACTTCATATGCTTTTATATTTGTTCATCTAAGAGTTGACCATCTGATCCCTAAAATGCATGATATTCTGGCCACAAATGGCCTGTACATTATAAAGAAGCTGTACATTTTACCATAAATAAAATCATTATTTCACAGTCTGCCATTATTGTCCCTCTCCCTTCAGCATATTGCTAATTTATTTATTTCTTATGTAAAGGGTATTTTCTAAGCTCTTGCATGTTGGCAGAGTTCTGGGGGACCCAATGGCAGATACACAACTTAATTCAAAAACCTCACTTCTTCAGTTAAAACAAGAAGAAAAAAATTCAAAAACTATCCAATCTGAATAAAAGAAAGAAAGTATTAATGTGTCACTCCAGACCGTAAAGGATCCCCATTAAATTTAGCCAATTCCCCAGAAGAAGGAAAAGTCTGGGATTTAGTAGGGGAATCTAGCAATTCCTAACATGACAACTTGCCATTCAAGATCTTATAATGGTGACAGCATGCCCTTCTATCCAACAGAGCAGCCAGGGAGATAAATACATCAGATGAACAACTTTTAGATTAACAAAAACGATAAGCATATGAAGTTTTTTTTACAGTGTACAGTGTAGTATTTATATAAAATTCTTTACAAATGTTACGTTTTTTATTCTTCCTGTTTCTAAAGCTGGAAGTACAACAAAGCTCATTGCAACTAATTTAAACCCTGAACTACAGAGTGGGCAACTCACCCCTGTCATTTAGAGACTTTTAGAAGTATAGGGGCAGGGAGAGTAGGACAGGAACCTAAATATTTTTAATCCTTGAGGAGGTGTGCCCAAAAGGTAATGGAGAGCCCATACATATTCTGAGGCCTGACAGCCAAGGTGCAGAGTTCTCGGGTCCAGTCCTTTAGCAGAAGACCCCTGTGCAGGAAACTGCCCCATGGGGCAGAAAAAGACAGAGAGGAAGCCAGAACAGGTTTTAAAAGACATTGAGGTCCCAGCTAAGTTTAGCTAGGGGGCCTACCAAAGAGTGTCCAGAGACTGAGCAGAGCCAGAAGGGCATTGGTGGAAGGAAGCACAACTATTCTAGGGCTACGTGAGTAACTGATCCTGCTATACAGAGGAGAAGTGACTGTGGGGTGGTCTAACCCCCCCTTCCCCCCAAGCAAGTGCAGTGCAACCAGGAATTGTGCAAGATAACCAGGAGCATGCAATCAGGGCCAGTGCTTCCAATAGGCAAACTAGGCAGCCGCCTAGGGCGCACTGCAGCCCAGGGGCGCAGCCACGGACGGGCACTCTCTCTCCATCATGAATAATCCTTGTGAGCTGAGGGGAGGGGCAGCAGTGGGGGGGGGGAGGAAGAAGGGACAGAGGACGATTCAGGGTGTCTGGGGCAGTAGCAGAACTAGGAGGAGCATCCTGGAAGAAGGAATCAGCATGATCATGGTGAAGGAAGGCAGAGTGCGGGCCACTCTCTTCATACCGCTCCAGGGGGTGAGTGTCCCCAGAACAGGGGATTGGGGTCCCGAAGTGTCACATGGAGGATCCCTGGTGTGAAAGGGAATCAGGGTCACCAGGTGTGCCATAGGGAATTGGAGTCACCAGGTGTGACATGGGGGATTTGGGTCACTGGATGTAATATAGGTTGGGGGTCACCAGTTGTGCCATGGGGGATTGGGGTCCCCAGGTGTGACGTGGAGGAACATTGGGGTCCCCAGGTGTGACATGGAGGAACATCAGGGTCCCCTGGTGTGACATGGAGGAGCATTGGGGTCACTGGGTAAGACAGCATGACATGGAGAAACACTGGAGTCCCCAGGTGTGACATGGAGGAACATCGCGGTCCCTGGGTGTGATATGGAGGTATATGGTGGTCACTGGGTATCAGATCAGGGTCACCAGGTATGACATGGAGAGATTTTTAACTCCTTCCCACCCACTGTGGCCCTTTAAGTCTTAAAGCGCGGAACTAAACCTGCCTATCCTTTACAGCAGTGTTGGTGAGGGATGAGCACTGGTGTGTTCAGACATGAGTCCAAACCATCCATAAGCAGCGGAGGCATGTCTCCCCCCCCCCCCCTCGCAGTCACATGTGTCTAAGGGGTGGATATATATGTGGCTGCAGGGCAATGTCTCTGTTGCTTATGATTGTCAGTCTTCAGATTCCTGTCTGAACATGCCTGAGCTCATCACTAGTGGTGGTCAACTTGAAAATTACAGAGGGCTTTAAATGCAGCCCCCAACATTTCTAGAGGACCGCAGAATAGTAGCGCATTTCACACTTCAGTGCCCCTGCATTTTTTTGGAGCAGATCATAATTAGAACTGAAGAGGAAGTTTTCGAACAATAGTACCAAACATTAGTGTCAGTGAGACAGTGAGACTTATGGAAGGTTTTATTTTTTTGTGTGTGTGCGGGGGGTGCAAGTAGCTGGTCTTGCCTAGGGCACAAAATAGTCTAGCACTGGCCCTACATGCAATACTGCTATGTACATGTTTTGTCCAGTATAGCCAGGAGTTGTGCAAGACATCCAGGAGTTGTAAAATACATCCAAGAGAGTACAGAGCAGCCAGAAGCCTTGCAGACTTCAAGTTGTGTTGTTGTACAGTTCTAGGGGATACTTAACATATTTATATGTTTCTGGATTTGTGTGTATTCTAACAACATATCTAAAAGATTTCTACAGTTTCCTAAAAATGGAACTAGAACATATTTGTTATGTCTACTTTTACTATGACAGATACTAATAGAATTACAGAAATAATTGTAAACTTATCAGACTGTAATAGCCAACCATGTTTGTTTCAGATACAACCTTCATTGTACCCACTTTGGCATCCCTATACACCATATCTTAGTAAAGACAAAATATATACCTGGTTTTGGTGGAAATATAGATGGGAAATCCACTGGTTCCTCTTCTGAATTAGGGCTGTAGGCTGGGAGCTGGCATGTAAACAAACTTGTTTAGGAAAGTGGTCACACATTTGTCATGTGAAGAATGCTGTCAAGACTGTCTATTGGGATCACAATGAATGAATGAATTAGAAAGAGAATTTTGCACTCTTTCAGATTTTTATTGCCAACTATGTTCATTTTTGGGGAGAACTCCCACTTCTGTCAGAAGAGACAAAACAAAATACACATTTTTCATAAAATAGGGAGGAGTTGTAACCTCTGACAATGTATTTACAACATATAGCTGTCTGTGCCTTCCTCTCCTACTAACTGCATCCCCAATTTCTTGTCTTAACCACTTGTCTACAGGGCACTTAAACCCCCCTTCTGCCCAGGCCAATCTTCAGCTTTCAGCGCTGTCGCACTTTGAATGACAATTGCGTGGTCATGCAACACTGTACCCAAATTTAATGTTTATCATTTTTTTCAAACAAATAGAGCTTTCTTTTGGTGGTATGTAATCACTACTGGAGTTTTTATTTTTTGCCGAACAAACAAAAAAGGACCGAAAATTTTGAAAAAAAAAAACAAAAAACAGTTTTTATAGTTTGTTATAAAATTTTGCAAACAGGTAATTTTTCTCCTTCATTGATGTGCGCTGATGAGGCGTTACTGATTTGCCATGATAGGCACTGGTAGGCTGCACTGATGGGCGCTGATAGGCTGCACTGTTGAGCACTGATAGGCTGCACTGATGGGCACTGAGGGGCTGTACTGATGGGCACTGATAGGCGACACTGATGGGCACTGATAAGGCAGCACTGATGAGCACTGATAAGGCGGCACTGATAAGGCAGCACTCATAGGTGGCACTGATGGGCAATGATGGGCGGCACTAAGGGGAACTGGTAGGTGGCGCTGAAGGGCACTAATAGGTGGCACTCATGGGCACTGATTGGCACTAATAGGTGGCACTGATGGGCAATGATAGGCACTGGTAGGGGGCACATGCTGGGGCACTGATAGGTGGCACTGGTGAGCACTGATAGGTGACACTGGTAGGTGGCGCTGGTGGGCACTGGTAGGTGGCACTAGTGGGCAATGGCAGATGGCACTGGTGGGCACTGGTAGGTGGCACTGGGGGCACAAATAATACCTCTCCTCCTTGTCCCTCTGACAGCAGTCCGCAATCTGTCAGTGTGAGGAGAAAAAAACAGCTGATCGCTGGCTGCTGTTTACTTAACATGATTAGCTGTCATTGGCTGACAGCTGATCACGTGGTAAGGGGGCGGGATTGCCCCCGATCTCTGATCTGTGGTCAGGCAAGTCTCATGGATGACGCTCAATACCGAGAGGAAGTCATTGTATGCCCTACCGGCAATTCATGTCCACGCTGTAGCTGTCATTCGGCTATAGCGCGCACATCAAGTAGTTAATGTCACAGAGAAAGCAAGTGCATCAAAACATCCCCAATGAGCTCACACACAAAAATAGAAACCTGTCAAAATTGTAACTTTTTCCCTCTCAATCCAAAACTAAAAAAAATAACCTTTGCCAGATTATGTGACAGGCTATCATTCCAGCTTTTTTTCCCTCCTTCTATTCATTTTTATTGTGCCTCGACAGCTGGATGACTCATGGATGAACAAGAACACCGGCTTGCTGTATAGATGTGATAGATTTTTTTTTTAGCAGCAATATAGCACAGACTTAGTTTGAAATATTTATGTTAGACCAGCATAATAGGGAAGTTTAGGGTTTGGCAGTGCAAGGTTCTGCCACTGTGAAAATGGTTGGAAAAGGAACACAGGGTTCATACCCATGCAGAGTGCAGGACTCCAGAGTGGCGATTTAGAGCAGAGAAAACTGTTTTTACAACTTTCTCCGGATTTTGGCATTCTTGAATTGGGCATTATAGTGTGGAAATTTCAATGTGTCTTTGTCTTGAAGACATGCAGGAGGTGTGTCCAGGTGCACACAGCCCTTCTAATGAAGTACTGGGAATAACGCAGGGCTCCAGCCAGAAGGGATTATTTTTGATTTTTTAATAAAGGAATTGTTGCAATCTTGTGTTGTGTTTTTATTTACTTTTTACACTTTTTTGATGAATGAGTAGGGGTACCTTAATATTGAAATTTGATATACATTTGTACAAATTTGGCAACATATGTTTCTATCTATTTTTAATTTGTATATTGTTATAACATTATTTTAACATTAGCAATTAATAATTTAGTTTATATTTGCTATTTGGCCCATATTTCCTATATTGTTTATTTAATTTAAAATTCTACACAAGGTTAATCAAATTATTGGCTAATATTATCATATATTACCTAAATCTTGATGTAGGCCTGGAGTAATACACGGCAAATTGCATGGTACATAGATTGCAGTTTGGTTATTGGCCACTAGATATAATTTTATCTAATATAGGACATTATATGTTTTATTATTGTAATTCTCCTTATTATATAAGGTGTTTTTTTTATTATTTTTATTACGATCTCTGCCATATAATTTGATTGAATTTTCCTTGCCGTTAGTTCCGCTGAGGGTGAATTGAGCATTAATGTTCGATTTCATATGAGCATAACTTTTTTCCCTTAGTACATCTTATTAATATGGCTGATTTAGTAGTTCCGGTTTGTGGCGACCTTCCAGCATTAAATAAGTTCTGGTCATCTCCCTCATATAAGATGGCTGAGCT